>NC_137430.1:28821639-29421639 GCF_964374335.1 Astatotilapia calliptera
GCTCCGTTTGCCTGCTGCCTTGAGGGTTCACCCGGTCTTTCACGTTTCTCAGGTGAAGCCGGTGGTGTCTAGTCATCTGTGCCCGCCTCCGGTGCCCCCGCCTCCCGCCCGGCTCATTGACGGGCATCCTGCGTTTTCTGTCCGGCGCATTCTGGATGTGCGGCGGCGGGGTAGGGGGCTGCAGTTTTTGGTGGACTGGGAGGGTTATGGGCCGGAGGAGCGTTCTTGGGTTCCTCGTTCTTTGATGCTTGACTCTGTGATGGTTTCTGATTTTCTTAGGTCACGTCGTGGGGCGGGTGCTGGTCGGCCGCCGGGTGGCGTCCCTTGAGGGGGGGGTACTGTCATGGTCCGGGTGTGTGCCAGTGTGTCTCCCTACGAGCCGGCGTCTCCACCCCTGGGAGGGGCCTCAGTGTTTTTGCTGATCGTTGACATCTGTGGGTAATTAGCCGGGGGACTCATAAGGCCAGCGTTCTCAATCTCTCTTCGCCAGATTCTCTGCTAAACATCACTACACCTAACTGTTAAACCCCTGGCGAAGAGCTTCTACTTGGATGCTGGACCTTCTGGCAGTCCCTCAGGCTACCACCAAAACTACCTACCTGCCTCTCTGCCTCCACGCCAGGAGTTTTTGGATTTACACACCCGGATTACTCCCCCTCCATGTCATCTCCGACCTCCGTTGGCAAGTACACAGTACGAAGGAGGATTTTGAGCCAAACAACATATTCATATTCCTCCTTATCTATGTTTTGAACATTTGCATTCTGTTACAGTGACCCCGACCTTTTCCTGGACCTTTTGTGACTTGCTTTCCAGTCCAATCCCCGGACCCGGACCAGATCATTATTTAGTTAACGCCTACGCTCACCTTTTGTTTATGAATATTTTGTGTGCACATTAAACATTATTCTTAAAATATATTTACGAGCTGTTCGGCGTCTTGCGTTTGAGTCCTGTCACTCGTCTGAAACGGTCCCGGCCGTAACAAATTGTGGTTTGGTAACAATGCAAAGAGATAAATACTTCTAACTTCGGAGTAAAAGCTCGACTAGGTTTTGAAGAAACTGCAGATCGATCACATTCTGCACTACTCCATCTGGACTGTGGTGAAAGACGGAGTGTGCATTGGTGAAGTCACCAGCATCACTAAAAGCACAGAGCAATGCTGTTAATTTGGAGCACAAAGTTGCACAGTGCATTCGCAGTTAATGCAATGACAACTGACAAACTGACTAAGCTTTGAGAAATGCAAACAGTTCAGCATTAAGATAACAAACAGTAGAAATACCAGCCACTCTGGTTGTTCTTGATTGGCTGTTTTTGTGCATGTTTGGCCTGCTGTTCCCGCGCTGTGACACACATCAGTGTAGCAGCTCAGAGATCCCCAGACTCCACAGAGGGAGATGCAGGAAAAGTTTGAAGAAGAAAACTTTAACTTCTTCTGTTTCCAGCCCCAGTGCATGACTGCCATCTCATATTAATCTCATTTAATTTACATTTCAAAACTTTGTGCATCATGTTTCTGTTTGGCTGTTTAATATATGGTACGTCACTTATTTTATCTACGTCAATCTGGCTCTCTGGTCAGGCTTTCTTCAATAAAATAAATTACTTTCAGTTCTTCCAGAGGACTTGTGCTTGTTGAACTGACTGTTGCAGCTCTTTATGTTTGTACGCCTGCAAAATGAATATGGAAGCGGGTCAGACCTCTCCCCAGTGCTGTTGCACGATGGATAAGGCGTTTCCCACAGCAAGGTACAAGTGTGACAACACAGATATGTCAGCGTGCATCCAGCCAATTGAAAGGGTATCGATGGGCTTAAAAACAAAGCATCCACATTCCTGGAAAATTAGGTCAGCTGCTGCCATCTCTAAACGGGACGGCGGCTGAGATGAAAGACGGAAAGCTTCGGCGGAGATTTTCACCGCTCCTGTCGACTTTTACACCACAAAGAATCAAACACCTGCTGCCACTCCAGGCTATAAATGGAGTAATTTAGGGAAGCATGCAGGCTGATGGCGTGTTTGTGAGAAATTTGCGATATCACAGCAGAGCGCGTGGCTGCTGTGTACTTCCCAAACACAAACCCTTCAAGCTCCCGATGTTTCCTACAAGTAAATTAAGGTGAATCTCCTCCTGGCGGGATCAAACTCTTCAAAGGATGCAACATCCAAACAACAACAACCACCCCCTCCTCTTCTACACCCAGTCCTTCCTCTATTTTCCCTTATTAGCTACATCATGTCTCCTCTGCTTCCATGGGAGCTTCTAATTGCCTCATCGGCTGTCTCTGTGATGTGCTGTGACAAGCCGCATCCTCAGAAAAGTAACTCCTGGTCCTTGTCTCCCACACACATCCCCCCCACCCCTCTCCCCGGCGTGTGTCTCTTGTAATGTAATGTACATGTCAAGTGGAAGTGTAATGTATGTCGAGTGGAAAGTGAGCATGCACGCGGCGTTCCCAGGACAACCAGTTTGTCAGCTGCTCTCTTTGCCCGTCCAAAGAAGTTTGTTCAGAGTCACAAGCTGCGAGGCGTTCAGATGGAAAGTCTGGGAACGAAGGACGAGGAGACAGAAGCAGCCTTTTTGAATGCCAATGTACAATCATTTCCACTCTGATAGTTTAGCAGCCTAGAGATGATTTCCACGGCAAACCGAGTATAATACTTCACAGATCCCATTCTTTAAAAGTAAAGTAACATTTCTATATTTGGGAAATTGGCTTTCTGCTGGAAAGAACATCTGGATTTAATGGCAGATAAAAGATAAAAGGTGGATGTAGCTGCATTTTCAAGCCACCATAATGTTGTTTTCTTGGCGCATCAGATATCTTGGATCATCTGCACAGCACAGCAAGTCGTATTATTAGTCAAATAACCCAGTTAACTCAATTAACTCAATTCCAAAAACGTAGAAGTGGTAGAAAACATGACTGAGATATTTAGTGCAGCACATTGCCACTTGCATTGGCATCCACTTGTAACTCTGATTTTAAGACTTTGTAAGAAAAAATCTTTGTTGACAGATTTTGTAGTATTGCTTCGGTACATCACTGTTGGATTTTAAATCAAACAATCAACATGTGACTGAAGTGCAGACTTTCAGCTTTAATCCCAAAAAAGTGTTTAGGAATTTCAGCCACTTCTGCACACAGTCTCTCATTTTCAGAGGCTCAAATGTAATTTGAAAAGCTGGCATAATTTTAAATATAACGATTGTTTTTAATGAAAAAACAATCGTTGAAAAATATCTCATTTGTTTAATTTAAAAGACTTTTCAGCCATTATCCTTTGGTGACGTGAAGCACTGTAGGATCAGTTTTGCAGCTTTTCTATGAATCATATTCATCATATCAGGGGGCGACTGTGGCTCAGGGGGTTGGGAAGCGTATCTGTAACCGGAAGGTCGCCGGTTCGATTCCCGGGCTCTCTGTCCTGGTCGTTGTGTCCTTGGGCAAGACGCTTTACCCTGCCGCCTACTGGTGTGGGCCAGAGGGGCCGATGGCGCGATATGGCAGCCTCGCTTCTGTCAGTCTGCCCCAGGGCAGCTGTGGCTACAACCGTAGCTTGCCTCCACCAGTGTGTGAATGTGAGAGTGAATGAATAGTGGCATTGTAAAGCGCTTTGGGTGACTTGAAAAGCGCTATATAAATGCAATCCATTATTATATCATGAGCTGTTTCTCATTTTCTCCATGCTTTTCTCTTCCCATTGTTCTGGTTCAAGTTCATCATAGTTTCATCTGTTCAAATATTGTTATTTATTTATGTGCCAGCTCTTCTCGCTGTGTTCTGATGAAGTCTAATCTGACCTTTCTGTTGTTGAGTGTGTTTCTATTAATGAAACTAATTAAGGCATCTCTTCATGTAGACTTTCACAGTGGGACACCTACATCCTTGAAGCTGTTCTTGACTTTGTTAGATGCTGTGGAGGAGGTTTTCTTAACCTTCTTCTTAAGAATTTACCAGATTTTTGATTTGCCGACTCCTGTTTTTTGCTTTATCTCTCAAAGTTTTTTGATTTTACCTCATTTATAAAATGACAGTAAAACCTCTTAAGTTTAAGCTGGAAGTATGTGTTTCAATCACACCTTGATCGTTTGATTTAAACTGCAAAAATGATGTATTTTCCCAGCAGGTTATTGACACAACTGTATCGTCTCATCAGTGCACATTAACATTAATGACCTTCAATGCATTTGACTGTAATGAGTCTGTGCTGTTATTTGCAGTAGGGTGCTCCACTTAAATTATCCTTTTCAATTAAGAACTTCAAGCCATTACCCTCCCAAAATGATCTCACAGATGAAAACATCTTAAATTATTATTAATGTTGTTGGGTTCTTTATATTTTATGCTTGTTTTATTCAGTGTGCAGTTTTGGTGCTCAATTTTTATTGTTGCTTACATAATTTGGAAGCTTTTGTTGTGGTAATAGTTTTAACTTAATATCTTAGTTTTACACCTGCTCAGGTGACAGACCAATAAAAATCCAGCCATTATTTTAAAACATATTTTCCGTTGTACATAATTTATTTTTCATGATTTCATTCCTCATTACACTTTTTCTCACCCTTTCCCCATTACGTGTTTGTTCATAAATATTAAATGATGATATATTGGACATGTAGCAAGGTGTAATGGGTCTAATGGGCTCATTTAAAAGTAGATGCAGCATATTACCACACTGTTTAATGTAGATTATGTACTATATTTGTGGCTTTGTTTATATTAAAAGTGGACTTCTGGGCTGAAAATTGGCTCCACTTTGACCCTGATCAGATACATGTGTAGGTTTTTGGCCCTCAAAGATAAAAAATAATTAGTCCTGAGGTGTACATTTTTGAAGATTGTACCCATGAGGGCAGAAATAGATATCCTGCACCTGTGTCCATACACTCAGAGACTCTCATATTTCAAGTTCTGCTGGTAACATCAAAGAGCATGAAAGTCAGCAGCATGACAGAGGCAAAGCAAAAGAAAAAAGAAAAGAAAAGAAAGAAAAGAAAAGAAAAGAAAAGAAAGAAAAGAGGGCTTGTATGACATCCACAAATCCAGCAGACTGAAATGAAGCTCATACTGTTAAATTAGTGTAATCAGTGAACTTCTCTCATCAGAGGGATCTGCTCCGTCCCCATCTGCTCCCTGCCAACCACTGCAGGGCTTCCTCGGCTGATAGCACCCCACGAGCTTGGCACCAGGTTCAGCCACCGTGATGAGGACATTTACATATTAAGCATTTGGCTGCTGCTGGTATCAAGAGTGATTTACAGTTAGCAGGGCCCGTGGGCCGAGGCTGACCTTGTGTGAATCACTGGTGCTCCTTGTTTTATGATCTAAGCTGTGGCAGAGTGTGCACATTCATGTTGTTATCAGCCGTAGTTTTCTCATAACATCATCAGACTATTTCACAAAGGAGCTAAACAGCCTTGAAAACGGAGCACTTACTGACATGTGTGGCTGAGCTCTGACTAATGCACACCCCCGTTAGATGGGTGAGTTAATAATAACTCTATAATAAAAGCTTAACCTGTGCAGCACACAGTTCCAAAGAGGCGTACAGATCCAGATGCAGTGAAGCCAAAAACACTGGAAAACCAGCTGTGGTTTGTTTTAAACCATAGATTCAGTCAAACTGATGAGCCGAGGAAGTCTGCTCTAAAGCAAATTAAAAATCGTCTCTAGATTTAAAAGAAGAGCATGGAACAGTCAGAATACACCGATCAGATGATAATAAAATTAATAAAACAGATTTTAGAACTTAATTCAGTTCAATTTATGAAGCACCAAATCACAAAAGCAGCTGTTTTAAGGCTCAAAGACTTTAAAATAATCATTCAGAACAGCAGTGACATGCAGCACCAGCTTAGATGTGGGCAGGCTTGTATTTTTTTTCTCCTTCCCTGTCTTCTCTCTCATGCTTTCTTCCATCTTGTTACTTCCTGCTCTCAGGTGAAGATGTGGGCCACTGCTTCCTCGCAGGTCAGCCTGCAGGTGGAATGGTCTTTTCCTGTGTTTTTTCCTCCCACACCTGTAGTTCATTGACTAATCAGCTCATGATATTTAAAAACCAGCTGGTGCTGCTACACTCCACCATCACGGTGGTAAATAGGCCTCCTTTTTTTTTTTTAAACTTTCCAGCTCTCATATGTTTCATCCAGTAATTCTCTGCTCTCATTTGTTCTCCAGTTGTCTGCCCGAAGCCTGTGTTACGCTTCCAAGTTCACTGACCTGCATAACTTCAAGAAGTTTAATGAGCACAGCCAGTTTAACTTGGCTGAGCCAAACAGCCACTGCAACTACAAAACCAAGGACTTACCTGCAGCTCACCTGCCTGCTCTCTATTGAATCTCTTATTTCCTCACTGGAATTCCCCCCGTCTGTCTGCCTGCTGCCCCTCTGAATCACCTATTCAAGAAAACAGCAAGTAAGGCATCAGAATCATATTAAACTTTGCAAGATGATACCAGTTGCCCACTGTTAACATCTACTCTCCTGTTCAGCAGAAACTCCAGCTCTGCTCCAGCTGTGAATACTCCCTCTAGAGTCAAATACTGGCTCTCTGATTTCTCATTCCACCTTTACAAATAAACCTTTTCAAACAGTTATCAGTTGTATGTATGAGTGTAGTCTTTGGGTCCATATTGCAGTTAAATGTATGACAACTGTGTTCTGAACTAGCTGGAGCCAGTGAGGACTGAGACACTGATGTGAAAAGTGAGTTAGTAAAAAAGGTGTGTGCTAACAGTTCAAGTTACTGGCTGAAAATGAAAGTTTGCACTGTTTCAAAAGCTGACTTTTAAACATTGCTTAAGATGAAAGAAACAACATTGAATGACCTTTGAGAAATTCGAAATTCAAAACCGAAGAATTAAATTTAAAATATAAAATATATATACAAGTATCCCAAATGTTGTTACACAAAAGCAGCTCAGTTAAATATAATGATAATAAAATAATACAATGCTGGTCAAAAATAAGATTCTTATCACATAGTTTGATGTTACTGATGAGAGTCTTCGTGTAGCCGCTGACCTGCCCAGAGAAGCTGCTGGGACTCAAAATGGTCTGTGTTGGTGAGAGCGTTTAACCAGCTGTCACGGGGAGTGGTGGTAGCATTATGCTCTGAGGCTGTTTTCCACTCAGTGGTGCCGGCTGGTTGAAACTTGAACACAGTCGGGTATTCCAACAGAACAATGATCCGAAACACATATCAGAACTGGTTTTGGAATGGGAACGCCATGACAACGCCTCAGACAAGTTCAAGGAGGTGGTCAGGGAGTGGGAGGTCTGGGCTTCTCTGCTTAGGCTGCTGGCTGGCTGGATGGATGGATGAAGCTTGTTGATGGCTACCAGAATTGTCTGAATTGTCTGAACAATTCAAAGAAATCATTAAAAAACCCAAATCCCCATGACATCCATGTAAACTTCAAACGTCCCAACTATACTGTCCACTGCATCATTCACCTGAAGCTGAAGATGAGAAATGGTTGAGGATAAAGAGCATCGTCATACTAAATCGTAACTTTAAAAACGCAACACTTTGATCCTTTATGAGACACTGCCACAGATCATCTTCTGACTGCAAGTGTTACACTTTTTATGCATTTAGTGCTTCGAATTAAAATTTGTTTATTATAAAAATAGAATGAAAATAATAAAATAACCCTTTTTTTTTTTTTAACTACTGGCACAACACGTTTGAAGCCATAACGTATTATCTTTATTCACACAAACCTTCCAGCAAGCAAACCCTCAACTGCACAAAACAGGCTGAAAAGCGATAAGACATCTGCTGACTCACCCCTCGACTGACCACCTGACTGCTCCATTTTGCTTCACACTCCAGCTGGCTTTACTCCCTTGGCCTTACCTTCCCCTAAGCATTTCCTTCTAAAAAAGATAGACGGGGTATGTTGATGATAATTTACCAATATACCCCACCGCCACCACCTTCTGCTTCGGCTGCTATCATCCAATCAAATCCCCCCTTTCAATCTCAACTCGATGAGGAAGAGATAGGAGTTAAGGTGACCTCGTTCTGAAAGAGGCTGGCAAGGCTGTATAATTGGATACTCTGACATGAGATTGAGTTTATCCCAGGTAAAAAAGGCCCCCACTGACCTGCTTTCCCAGAGTGTTTGCGCAGGGATGGATGTTTGTGAATGAGAGTAATCACTTTACAGAGGATGAGATGGGGCCGCTGCTCCTTGAGCCTCTGAAACAACAATCAGTTTATGCTTGCTGAGAGGAAAAAATGCACCAGAGGTCAACTTTAGTTTGCTGCAAAGCATTTGGCCATTGGTACACTCTAAAAAATATTCGTTGTGTTTGTCGGTAGAACTTAACAAAAAAGCATTTTTCTGCTAAAAAAAAAAAAAAAAAAAAAAAGTAAGTTGTCTACATGTACACTTTCAGTGAGTTGACTAATCAATGTTAAAAGTCAGTGCAACACAAAAATTAAAAAACAGCTCCTTAACTTAAATGTTTGAATATAAATAAAATACTTTTGTCATCAATCAACAACAGAAAACATTAAGTTTGTGTAACATGTAAAAATGAGTTTCAACATCCTTCCACAGTGGTATTTAAATAGTTTAAAAGAAATTTCTCTCACACGTTTGGATTTGACACCTTATTACAAGTTTAAACTGCAGTCTGTAGATGTAGATTTTAAAATTCGATTTTGTTCAGTCTTTGTGATTCATCTTTTCAGTGTTGCATTGTAGTGTTTTAGAAAGGTTTTAGCTTGTTAACTCAAAAGCTTCAATAATTCTTTGCATTACAAAAGGTTGCAGTAAATTTCAAAATGCATTGGACTTGCAAAATTTGCAAATTTGAAACATCAAGAAGGAATGAGCTCTGAAAGCATTACAGGCTTAGACATAGCCATGGTGGACTGTTTATGCCTTGCCTGTACTGGGATTGTTACTGCTCATTTAAATGTTCATGGAACGTGTTGAACATGTGCTTCTCATAGGAACCGAAAACACGCTCCTCACTCATTGGATGACTTCAAGCCTGAGCTGATACAGAGGTATGTCAGTCGTTTGAATGCAGGAGATGATCCTCTTGAGGAACATAATGAAAATCCATCGTGTGAAGATGTAGCAAATGCAGAGGATGAAGAAATTGGTGAATTGCCTAATTTAATTGAGAAACATTTAGCCCACCTACTACTAAAACTGGAAAGTATATATAATGTACCTCGCAGGTGTATTGATGAATTCGTTGTTACAGTTACAATTCATTTCTTCCTCTGCTTCAGGTCCTATTCATCAAAAGCACAATTGTGCTGTTGATGAAATTTAGGTTACATTTACTTTTACTCACCTTATCCTACTGCTAGCAAAGTGGGCATTTAAAGCAGGCCAGTATGTAACAGTTTAAATTGAAGTTACAAAGATTAAATCTTTAATTCTTTTAAAAATATATTTAAAATCAATATTTGGCACAACGCAAGTCACATAAATGTAACAGTTTTGACTTTTCACCTAATAAACTGTAAGTTTAAGTTTTGTTTTGCTTTTTTTTTTTATTCTCCAGAGTTCGGTGGAAATGAAGAGAGAGGTCGCAATCCGTCGCCTGAAGGTGTATCTGAAAGAGAAGGAAGAGGATCTCTTCAGAGAACAGCTGGTAGGTGAATCTCGCATTCTTTTGTTTTATTTTTAAATGGCACATTAAATGGAAACATGTCAGCATTTTAACTACCTACCTGGTAAAAATTCAAAAGTGTTGAAATCATGTGGTATATAGTCCTGTTTCCCCGCTTGCTAATTTCCTAGTTTGTTTGTTTGGTTTTTTACATATTTGTCACACTTAAATGTTTCAAATTGATCAAATTATTTGTAAGCTGTTACGACCTGTCTAGGGCCAGGCAATAACATGAGTGAGGCACTCGCTTCCCCCCCCCCCCCTCAACACCCAAGCAGCCACAAGAAACAAATCCGGTAGATACAAGGTGATTTATTTACAATGTGAAATAAAGGAACCAAAACGGGAGTGTCAACACTTCAGGGTGAGCCAAGGACAAAACAATAAACAAAACAAATCTACACAAATCCCGCACCCCTGACCTTACCAAAACAAAGTCAAAAATAAAGACAGAGTCTGACCTCCTTAACTAACAGGAGAAAACGGGTGATCAAAAGAAACGGCAGCTCACCCCTACCCACTCCACTTCCACAGCTTTTAAGCGCACTGCAGCCAGCGGCTGCCACAGGAATACTGCTGGGTCATGAGGAGACACACGAGGACCTCTCCCGCTGTAGCACTCCAGCCTCCTTTTAATGGGCGGGTCCTCCAGCTGGAATCAGTCACGTCGGGGCGGTGTATCCACGCACCAATCGGAGCAGGGCCCTGGCACAGCTAAATTAACATAAAAAGACAACACCTGCACAAACAAACACATGGACATGCAAGTTCGTAACAAAGCTTATAAATGATTATTTAATTTATTAGAGGGGGGTCAGTCCACAGAATATTGTTGCAAATGTGTTGTGGATCATCAGGATGTTTGTTGGCAAACGCGAGGCGAGTGTTTGTGTTCTTTTTGGTCGACATTGGTTTTCGCCTTGAATCTCTCCCATAGATGGTGTTTTTGCCATTGTTGAATCAGGAATCCTGACCTTAACTGAGGCAAGTGAGGCCTGCAGTGCTTAAGATATTGGTCTGTGTTCTTTTCTGCCCCCCTGACATGGAGCTGATATGCTCATGGAGTAATGTTGGTTGGCCAGGAACTCTTGGGGAGGTTCATCACTGTTCCAAGTTTTCTCTATTTGTCGATAATGGCTATCACTAAGGTTCACTGAATGACAGAGCCAGGCTAAGTTGGATGGTTTTTTAACAATGTGGATTATTTTTAGTTTATATATTTGCACAAATTTGTATTTCAAAATGTTTTCATTTTTGTCTGATTAGATTAGAACCCGAATGAATTTTGTGTCCTGAGCTGCATGATTTTGTTATCATTCACATTAATAAGCTTAAATGGACATTATCACTTTTTCCCACGTGCTCAGATGTGACAGTTTGTTTAATTTCTTTATGTAATGATAGAGCTGCTTGGACTGTTGGACAGCAAACAGCTTCTTACTTTAAGGCACTGTAACTAAGACTTTTTGGTAATTATCTTATGTAACACTGATTTTTTTTTTAAATTCACATAGTTCACAGAAAGACGTGTAACAGCACAACAGTGCTGCTAATAAAACACTAATTTACACCAATTTAAAATCACAGAGGACTGTCTTTTCCTTGTTGGGTGAACTTCTACATCACAGTCTCTGTCATGCTTTAACTCAGAGTGGACACTCAAATTTTACTGTAACATAAGAGTGACACACATGGCTGTCCCTGCCTGAGCCTGAACCAAATCACAGAGCATTATAGGCCTTTAAACTGCAAATATTACATGTTTTCAATTATTTTCTCAACTCTTCTAAGTCATAAATAACTTCATATTTTGTTGTATTCTAGATGTTTCTATTTTATTTATTTACTTTCTCATCAGAACACCCTGTTGCCTCTCTGTTAACAAACAAAGATAAATTACTGTACCTGAGTATGACGTGGGGAATGGGAATCAGCTTGTGCTTCCAATCTCTTCGATTAAGGGGAATTACAGATGAAAGTAACCAGTCTTTGCCTCGTTATTCTTAAGCATTTAAAATGAACCCTTTAATTGTGTCCTTGTAGATTCCACGCTGGCGTTGCCTCTCAGATACATGCTCTCTGATGCAGTTTAAATCAGCAGAATAGCCTGTAGCATTTCTGCCTTTGAAGCCAAGCTGAGATGAATTTCAGGGATTATTGCAGTAAAGGTCTGATCAAACACCGCCCAAGTAAATCTGAGGTGCAAATTAGCACTGGAAAAGCTGGGAAATGTAGCTTCTTCCACATTAAGATAAAAGGTGAATAAAAGAGATTTAACGCATTTTCAGTTTGTAGTTTTTTTTTTTTCTTCAAGTTTGATGCTTTGGAGTGCAGTGTCAACCCTCACACAGAAGTTTACTGGAATCCACCAAAATTGATGAAACAACACATTTTGGTTTGTGTGGGAAGCAAGAAAAAAGTATAGCAAAGCAAAATATATTTCAGATTCTTCAAAGCAGACTCCTGCTTTGATAACAGCTTTGCAAACTCTTCATTTTTCTCAAACAGCTTCTTGAAGTCATCACCTGAAGGAGTTTATGCAAACGCTCAGGACTTGATAGGTTGATTTTCTCCCTCTCCGTGCTCCAGTTCTTCCCAAACCAACATGTTTGTGGTGCAGCAGAAGATCTTCCAAGATCTTCTTCCAAGATTGTGACAGTTTGACGGTGTGTTTTTGGTTCATTTACCAATAGCGTGGCATGTCGGAATTCTTTCCTGACATTTAAGATGTTAAAGGTTTGGCAGGTTATCCTGTTTGTTTGTTAGAATTAAGGAAAACAATGCAATTTTCATCTCATGGCATCTAACAGGTGCTGTTGGTGCTTATAGGAGTGGTTGGTGGCATCCAAAAAATAAATAAATATATGTGTGTGTATATATATAGATATAGATAAATGAATTCAGGCTGTTGCAAGATGTCCACCTTAAGAGCTAGCTTATTTACATCAAAATTAACTACTGGATCGATTTCCCAAGTTTTAATGTCATTATAACCAAATATAATGACATTAAAATGCAGCTTCATATGAACTGGAAGATACTGAACCCCCTGATTTATATATATATATATATTATATACATACCTGAAGATTTCTAAAGGTGCTATGGACATGAAATTCTCACAGGATTTTGAGAATAATTCATCCAATCAACACATGCAAAAAAATCAAAGCATAGATGTCCATAAATTAAGTTCTGTGTAATAATGAGAACAGGGAAAAAGTATTGACCAGGCTTACTGACATGTACTTAGTACACGTCAGATTCAGGACACGCCCTGTATGGAGAAACGAGTCCATGCACTGCTCAGGTGTGATTTTGACCCATTCTTCCACACACAGTCTTTAAATCCTGAAGGTTCTGTGGGCCTCTCCTATGAACTCTGAGCTTTACTTCTTGCCAAGGATTTTAAATTGGATTCTGGTCAGGTGATCGGCTCGGCCAATATAGCGGCTTTATTTTTCTTTCTCTGAATCCAATTGCAAGTTTCCTTTGCTGTATTTTTGGGATCACTGTCTTGCTGAAACATTCGCCCTCGTTTCATCTTCATCGTCCTGGTAAATGGCAGAAGATTTGTATGAAGAATGTCTCTGTACATTTTTCCATTCATCCTTCCTTCAATTACATGAAGTGTGCCAGGACTGTATACTGAAAACAGCCCCACACTATGATGTTCCTACCGCCAAACTTCATTGTCGTTATGGTACTTATGCAGTGCCTTTTGACTTCCAAACATGGTTTATATTGTCTAAATGTTCTTTAAACACACTTCAGCATGCTTTTGTCTTCAGCAATGGAGTCTTGTGTGGTGAGTGTGCATGCAGGCCATGCTGAGTGTGTTACTTATTGTTTTCTTTGAAACAACTGTACCTGCTGATTCCAGGTCTTGCTGGAGCTCTCCACAAGTGCTCCTTGGCTCTTGGACTCTTCTGATAATTCTTTTTACTCCTCTGTCTGGAATCTTACAGGGAACAACTGGTCATGGCCGTTTTATGGTGAAATTCATTTTTTAATTCATTTTTTGCTCGCTGGAACCTTGAGTAGTTTATAACTCTTCTGCAACCAATACCATCCGTATGTCTTGCAATAAAAAGGTTAGCCAGGTCTTGAAAGAGCTCATTGGTTTTACTCCTCATGGGATGTTTCCTGTGTGACACTTTGGTAATGAGACACCTTTATATAGGCCAGCTGGGACTGAACCAGCTGATATTAATTTGCACTAAGTGGCAGGATTGCCTTCTAATTACTGACAGATTTCAGCTGCTATCATGACTTTCCATGCCTTTTTGCCCCTCCCTTTCTGCACGTGCTCAATACTTTTTCCTCGTGTCGTTTGTCATTATTGCACATAACTGTCAATTTATGGATGTTTCACTAGTTTGGTCCACGTCTTGACAGCGTTTTAGTAGGTAAAGGTGAATGCTTGGACATGAACTGAGCTGCGGTTTGGGGAAGGCCTCGAAGGGACTGGCAACGGCTCCCGGGCAGATCCCGATGTACTAAATAGGAGTGAAGAAGTTAAAAACTTGAGAACAAGGAGGGTGGGGCACGTAAACAAGAATGAACAGCTTGCAGAACTGGGGGGAGCCTATATAGATGACAACCGGAAGGAGCGTGTTACATAATCTCCAACTATGGTTTGATTTCTTTGTATGTATGAATTGACTGAGTTGATACAAACATGTGGTGATAATTTTATGTTAATAGCACCTTCAGAAACACATTTACTTAGAAAACTGGTCATGTGTTCGATACTTATTTTTGCCTGCTCTGTTTCAGTTTGTTTGATTATAGATTATTGTTGAAACAGTCTTCCTATTTAATCCGGCTGGCACAGTTGTTGCCAGAGGTGGGACCAAGTCATTGTTTTGCAAGTCTCAAGTAAGTCTCAAGTCTTTATCCTCAAGTCTCAAGTCAAGTCTCAAGTAATGTCAGGCAAGTCAGAGTCGAGTCTCAAGTCACTGGTGTAAAAGTCCGAGTCAAGTCACAAGTCTGAAATTTTGAATTTCAAGTCCTTTCGAGTCTTTAAAAAAAAACGAAAAAATAATGTTGCAGTTATGCTAAATGTAAATATTAGACCATGTAATTTTTAAATCTGTGTTTTTCTCAACACATGACAAAATAGTGAACTTAGAAAATATACACAAATTGTGAAATTGCACCTCTTTAAAATGCAGCTCAATTAAACCTAGCTCCAAGAATAATATTCACCGACAGTTCTGAGATAAGCTGCATGTTATTCTTGGATGCGGTTGTAGGACCAGCTTTAAAATCGCATGACAAAAATATCATACACATTAAAAAAAACTGTATCACCAACGTAGCCTGGACAACATTTGCTAGTTAGATGTAGTCAGCTATTTCATCGTAGCATATTTATATGCATATTTATAATCATACGGTTCTTGGAGTGAGTGCACACACTCATGAAGTTTAGTAACTTCAGGTCACTGCAACAAGCCCAGGTACAGTTTACCGACGGATGGGTGCAGGACCTTGAAATGCACCGTGTAGAAAGTAAAGACCATCGTACGTATCATAAGTTTACCACTCTCACAAATCGTCGTCATAAATACACATTCGTTAACCGTTTATTAATAGGACCTTTGAGCTCAAGGGTAATTAATTAGCAGTGGAAATAATTTCTGGTAGCATCACAGAAATGTAGCAGTGACAACAATATTGTATGCTGTAATCGTACTGGGCAATTAGTGATACAAAAAACCTGTTTTACCCTGTGAATAAAAGTATATGTTTTTGTCAATGTACCATAATAACAGAAGCGAAACGCAATATTGTGTCAGGACAATTCACTATTTATGCACAATAAACAAAGGAGCATAGCGCGACCATTTCTGTTCAGCGCCAGACTTGCTTGTAACCTATATCACCAATTATGTTATGAAAATGACGTATTAACTACTAAAAAACACTGACCTTCGTGTAAATGCTTGGAGCAGACTAACCTGTGAGCTGGAGTGTTCTGGGACGTTATATTTGGTCTTTGAATGGCTGCAATCCAGGCCATCCGTCGCCTCTTTGTTACTTCGGGAACAATTTCTCTTCAACAACGTAATCCGATAACAACCGATCTCTTTACCCGTCGGCTTCCCGTGGCTGACATGCGACCGGCTATTGCAGTTAATAATACAACAGCTTCTTGACATTTTTGTGTTTCTTTTTATCGCTGTGTAACTGATTTCAATTGAAAGCCTGCGTGCGGTAGTACCTCTTGCCACGAGTTCCCAGAATCCTTTGCGGTTTTACCCCTGAATGACGTCACATTTTCAATCTCTATATAATATGCATGTTAAATTTTATATTTGGGGTGAAATATCAAGTCTTTTCAAGTAAACCGGTTCAAGTCCAATTCAAGTCCCAAGTCATTGGTGTAAAAGTCCAAGTCAAGTCACAAGTCTTAGAACATTTTTTCAAGTCAAGTCTAAAGTCATAAAATTAATGACTCGAGTCTGACTCGAGTCCAAGTCATGTGACTCGAGTCCCCACCTCTGGTTGTTGCTGCGTTGGGACTTCTTAGTTGCAGTGCAGCATGTGACAATTAAAAGATAGATATTAGCAGTGACTCATGGTCGAAGTAGCTATTCAATTTGCTCGAATCCTTGAATTCCCAGTTTCTTAATTATATCCCTCCTTCTTAGTTATGTCCACACTAAACTTTGTTCTACAAGATGCACGACTGCACAGCAAAGGTAAAAGAGGGGCTGGGTGCATTAAGAGATTTGAATGGGTAGTCCAGTGAGTAAATGTATGGTCTGGCAGATTACCAATCCAGCCCCATGAATGCGTTTGTGATTGGCTAAATGAACCTTGTTTTAAAAAGTACTTTGAGTGCTCAGTTAGACTAGAACACTATATAAATTCCCTCCATTTATCACATATTGTCAAAAAAGTTCTTCGAACTGTGGGTGAGAGTTCAGCAATCCATGAGCGGTGTCAGGATTTCATTTAAGAGACAGCCAAAGTAAAAGCTTATCAAGAGCGTATGGACATCCACTTCTGAAGACTGAATTGAATTGAATTCAGTTTTTTTATATAGCACCAAGTCATAACAACAGTCACCTCCAGGCACGTTTTATTGTAAAGACTCCACAATAATACAATTATTGGAACATAGCTCTCTGCTGCACTGTTGGGTTTAGGATGGATCATTGTGAACATTAAGTGTTTTGGTTCTTTGTAATGATAAGATAATGGAAAGGCTTCCAAACCTGACAGGAAGTATGTAAAAACAGATGTAAGGTAAAAGTTTGTGAGTGTGAGAATATGCCAACTTCCTGAGGGCTGTTTATGCCAGAGTAAACTCAGTTTGAGCCACCAACAAAGACAAGTAGAAACTGCTTGTTTGTTCATTCATCGGCCAGCACAAGCATTGGTTTCCAAGTATCTGTTGGCGTCCATAAGACTGGCAGAAACATTTTCGACTTCCTGCCTATTCGCACAAAAAACTACATTTCAGAAAAGAAAAAAGCAAACAGAAAAAGAACATCTTCCCCCAGAAAGACTCGAGTTATTGGAGGAGTTGATTGAAAAACAGGATGTTATTTGAGCATGTTCTCATCCCAGCATGTCACGTAATGTTATTTTATCATTGCCTGCATCTCACCATCTCAGCATTACACACTATGTGTCCTTTGGCATCTGTGACGCACCAGTTGTAGCAATAACAATACCCATGAGAGCCATCCGCCTTGGTTTTATGGAACTTGAAGGTGCATATTAATAGAAAGTATCAGCCAGATACTGATTGTACATTTGCTTGCTGTAGAATTAGGGACTAAAAACCTCATTAGTAATCATTAGTCATTTTCTTAGGGCCACATTTGCCTTTAACTAAAAAAAATTGACTCTGGGCTGAGTTTGGTTGTCTCAGCTTGCACACTGGTCCTCTTTATATGAGCCAGATGTCAGATGTGTTGTGGGATTTAGGCCACATCTGGCCAAAATCAATGGTCTCAACCCATCTCAAGCCCAGCTCCTGACCACATCTGGTCCTCTCAGCATTTCCCAGTACTGAAACTGAGCTGAAAGTAGCAAAGATTAAGGTGGAATATATCTGTTCTCTTGGTATTAGGTTATGTTTAGGCACTAAAAGTCATAATGATCATGATCAGATTTTAAAAAAAGAGTGTTAAAATGATGCCGGTATGCATCACATACAGCTAGAAAATGGCATCTTGGTCATACACCAGCAGCTTGGACATTATATTCTGGGACTAAGTACAGGCGACTTATTTTATCAGAGTTATTATCAGTGAGGAGGTGAAAGCTATACATACGTAATTCACTGACCAGGGCTGTCATATTTAACAGGATGACTTAAATGAGGGAGGACGTTACTGGAGCAATTCATTTTACTGAGGTGGGGTTTTGGGAAAAGTTGTTTCCCTTTTCCTTCTGTAGGTATGATTCCAAAGATGGTTTCCAGACAGGCAGAAATACTGATGTCATGATGCCTGTAATTATGGATCCAAAAGCACAACACAAACTAGAAAAACTGTTTATTTACAGGACAGGGCCTGGGACTTCTAAACAGGTGAGAGAAGATCAGGTCAGATTTTTTTAGCAGATTGTGAGGATGGAAGGAGGCAGGCCAGAGGAGTTCAAAGGTGAGGGGGGAGTGGGCAAACAGGTGAGTAATGGGTAGGTATTTCTTCCCCCAGCAGGATTAGACCAGCTTGTGAGAGCAGGTGAGTCAAGTTTGCAGAAGTTATCCAAAACCCTTCACTGAGGAACAAAATTCATAGAGGAGTTTCCAGCTGTTTATGGCAATAGCAGTTTTATTTATACAGTACAACACATTTCATTAAAGGTAAACTTAATGTGCTTAACACAGAAGATAAGAGCACCAGGAAATTCACCAGGGAAAAAAGAAAAAGCAAAGTCACAACTGAGGAGGCAACAATCTAGCAGAATGTGGAGGCTTGAGATGGTCTTTAAATACTGCAGGCTTGATGAGCTAATAACAACCAGGTGGGACGGCTGGAGGTACGAAAAGCTGGAGAAAAATCTGCAGAACCAGCCCACTGCTACGCCTGAGAGGCGATAAAGAGTGAGAGGGAGAAAGGAAGGAAAACAAACTCGGGCCTGCCGGGACGGTGACTGCTGGACCACAACAGAGCCCTAACGATTCGCGGAAAAGCCTATCCTTTCATGTGGAGGACGATGATGAGTGTATCAGACATACGTGTTGGAAAATAGGTCTGTGGAAGATCTCTGGTCCCAACAAAACTCACACATTTACACCAGAAACAAGAGTTAAGGATGGAGCGAGAGGAAGAAAAGAAGAACAATGACAAGGGCATGTAATCTAAAAACCACCCCACCTGTCTCAGAGGAATAAATCCCACACAGATCAGGATTAAGACACAATGCTGACAGTATCTGCAGCATGCTGTCCTTTACATGTCATGCAGATTGAGCTTTGTAAGACAGGATGCCCTGATTGTGATAGTGGGACAATCTTCAGATAATAGAGTGCCTGAGGAGCTACATGGAGAGACTCGAGGGGATGACTGTCTCAGCTTGATGGACAACACCAAGAGTCTGGCTGTGGATGTCTTCAAAGAAAAAAAAGCTGTAAATCCACTCGGTTTGTGTTTTTCACTGCATCTCACTCTGCAGACACTGTTAATCTCACGGTGTCGCTCTACTTTCTCACCCAAATTTCCTCTTTCCTGTCCTCCTGCCTGTCTGTCTCACTTTCAGATCTCTGTGTCTAATTAATTCTCGCATATATCTCAGGCTGTGGGTGATCAATGACCTCTCACTAATTTACTTGGCAGCACATACAGTACAAGTCGAGCGCTATCTGGCAGAGCTGCTGGTGGGTACAGTACATGTCAGCAGGCGGCCGTGTGCAAAGTATAAAGTGAACTGGCCTCTGAATATATCGGAGGCTGTATTAACATCTCAGCCTGGAAATGAAGCAGAAATTGAATTTTGAGGCCCACTGCTTCTTATTTCAGAAAACTGACCTTCGGTTCTAATGCTAAGTGGAGATGGATGAATATATTATACACTGTGTACAGAGAACCAGCCCACCAAACAGCTCATATCGTGCAGAGGTTTTTATATGTCAAGGGACCTCAATATAAGAGACAGAAAATTTTAAACCAGACCAATGAGACTGAAAACAAACAAAAAGGTGTAAAACTGATAAAAGGCACAAAAAAATACTACAGAGCAACAACAGATACAAGATAGAGGAGCTTCAGTTTTAATGTTAATTGATGGGAAGTGAAAATTTATTATTAGCTTTAAACTTATTATACTGTAATTTTTTATATAACTAGAAAGAGATGCTATATTAGAGCAATATTATTACAGAGACACAAGAAAAACAAATACGCAAAGTAACCACAAAGATGCAAAATGACTAAAAAAGGACACAAAAGGATTCAACACAATAAGAGAGACACTAGGAAAACAAGAAAAACTACCAAAACTATCACAATAACTTTACACAAACACAAAAAAGACTGCAATGATATGCAAAATCACATTTTGAAGACATGCAAAATAACAGTAAAAACACAAAAAATGACATGCATGCTGCACAGAGGAGGAGGAGGACGCATCTATTATAACAGCATGGCTTCGTAGAACTCGCCTGCCTGCAGCTCAGACCTTTCACCAGCTGTAAACATTTGGAGGACCATGAAACAAAATATACAACAAAGAAGACCCAGCGCTGTTGAGCAACTAGAATCCTATCTCAGCCAAGAATGGGTCAACATTCCTCTCCCAGAAGTCCAGCAACTGGTGTCTTCATCTCCCTGATGTTTGTAGACTGTTGTTAAAAGAAGAGAGGCTAAATACATTTTAAAAAATTAATTCAAATACAGTATTTTTAAAAATTAAAAAATAACTTTAAAAAAGTAGAGAGGAGGCCACATGGTCAACATGGCCTTATCCCAGCTTTTTGGAAATTGTAGTCATCAAATTCAAAACCAGACAATGTTTTTTTCTTAAAATTGTGCAGTTTCTACGTCCTTTTTTATGAATAAAATACGGGTTTAGGGGTTTGAAATTCATTGCAATTGTAGAATAACAATAAAAAACAGCTATTAAAAAATGAAATCGCTAAACAGAGATGCAAAACAATCTCAGAGACTCAAAAACATACAGAATAACTAACAAGACATAAAAAAAATGATAGAAAGGCAAAAACACAGTATAAGAACTGCAAAATGACACACAGTCACTACAAATGATCATTACAAGCAGATGCAAAACAATGTGCAGAAACAGAAGCAGAATGACCACAAAGACGTGCAAAGCAAGGTCCAAAATATTCATAAAGATTCTAAATAGTTACAAGGAGACAAATAACTATTCAACAGAGCTGCAAGGAGACTGAAAATCCCTACCAGGAGATGCTAAATGTTAGAGGCGTACTTGTGCAGTGTACTAAATGAACTGGCCTCTGAATATCTGGGAGGCTGTATTAACACCCCTGTCGCAGCCTTGAAATGAATCAGAAATTGAGTTTTGAGGACGACTGCTTCTTATTTCACAAAACTGACCTTCAGCTTTAATACCGGCAGAAATGGGTGAATACATTATGCACCGTGTATAGAAACAGCCCAGCAAACCGCATCCACCACTGCAGAGTTTTTCCCTCCCGCTGTGTCCAGGGGTCTAATGACCTCGTTATGGAACGATCTCCAGGGAGGAAATTTCATGCATTTTGAGATGAACCAAACCATGACGGTAAATGTGTGCACTTTCACACCTGGACGGCGCCTCTGCCCATCGGCTGCATCTCCTCCCCACCTCTGATTCAAATTCAACTCCACTAATCCATGATAGACACGCAGCAGGGTCTCCAGAAATCAGTGACCGGGTCAGCTGTTTCCTATCCACGAGGGATTATATCAGCCTGCCTCAGGAAAGCAGGAGAAGAAAGGGGGGGAAAAACTCCATATCTTGTGTTAACAGGCTCCAACAAGTAGGCAGGGGATCAAATCTTTGCTCGCTCTCGAGCTTCATTCATCACACTAATTTTACAGGGAAAGTGTTAAATTTAGTGACGATACCATTCATTTTAGCTTCACATCAGAACATCAGCTGAGAGAAGCATCTGTGAGATAAATGAGTCAGGGTTTGAGCATCACAGATTTAATTAGGTTGTGAAAAGTGAGTGTGCGTTATTGCGGAAGCACCAGCACAGTGTGAATCGTTCAAAAACGGCAAAGGAGAGTACAGTAGAAGTTTCTTTTCTCTTAGCAGACAGCATGGTGGAGGCTTTCGCGCCATCTGTGCTTCAGTCTCATCATCTTTGGTGAAAATGTAGCGGCGCTTATCACAGGAGACGCACAAAGAGAGCTCAGCTGAAAGAGGACATTATGGTGTCTGACAGTATAAAGGCTGCAGATCTTAGTGTGTGAGGCTCCCACTGTTTTGTGAGTCTGAGCTGAAGTGTTGGAGAAAAGCGAGTGACAGGTTTGGTTCACGCAGCAGCTTATCTTTACAGTTACTGCCATATGTTTGTTTAGGGATGACGATATTAAATTACAGGACATTTATTAAAGGGGATCTATTCAGTTCATTTCCAAATTCTTATTTTTATATTTTTATATTTGGACTCTACTAGATACACTTAACAGCTTGTGATATTGCATCTTATTGAAATAGCAAAGTCTGCTGATAATTCTCAGTTCCTAATCGGCTCTGTCTTCCTGTGTTGTCACGATTTACCGGATATAAGAAGCAGGAACTGAGCAGGAAGAAACTACCAGTTACTCTGATGGTCAGGAAGGGTCTGTAGAAAGGGAGAGACAGGCAGTGGGGAGTTGGGAAAGAGAGTTAACTCCACCCGAGTTCTTCTGTCGAGAAGGTCATGGTGGCAATGGAGTATGTCAGAGGACATGCTGCGTTCCAGAGTTGGCTGAAATGAACAGTGGAGAGTCAGCACGCAGGTGCATTCCCTGAGAGAGCAGGACTTGTGGAGGAGCTCGAGGCTGTGGTGGTTTGAAGGGTTGTCCAAGAGGCAAGGCAGGAAAGTCTTTTAGGTGAGTTACAATTTTCCAGGAACAGAGTTATAGCAAGGAGCCTGTGACACTGTGAGCACAAGAGAAAAGGAAAGAGACTATTTGCCAACATAGTGAAAGTAACAATCTGGTGGAGATTTGCAGCCACAGCTGGTCCCAACATCCTACAGATGAACAATGGTTTGAAGTGCGAGAGTGTGATTGGAATGAGATGCAAAGCTGCCTCTAATTTTAAGCGGAAGGAGAGAATGGCGGAAAAAAATCCACCAAGCATGAATCAGAACCTGACACCAAACCAACACAAACAGAAAAATAACTGTAGAGATGCTGGAAACACTGATGTGTTTGTTGTGTGTTTGATGTCTTGCCTCTGCTCGCTCCTTTCCACTACAACACTGAGTGAACATCCCCCTAGTCAGGCCTCTGAGCCCCTCTGCCTCACAACCTGATGTAATGTTTTTGGGAGCGCTTCAGTTTCAAGCATTACCCTGATTCCTTGACAAAAATGGGATTTTCCATACAGTTTTTGCAATGAAACTTAGTCGTGTCACTACCATTCTGCAAGTAGTTGGCAAGCAACTGTTGCGGGCTGCATAAACATGACATATGTGTACATTTCATGGGAGGTGGACATCATGTTATGACATACCGTAGGGTTACAAAGGGGTTTGCAGTTACACATATAGGTATCAATCCCCTGTGACACCTCTTAACAATCGGGCTTCAAAATTCACCAGTGAGACATTTACATGTTTTATTTTGTAGGACAAAATGTGAAAATGTCTTTGGGTGATGTTTAGACATTTCTCTGAATTCATTAAAAGATAACTGAAAAAGCTATCATTCCTCCACCTTTCTATGGAGGGAAACTTCATGGCTTTTACATTGCTGTTCGCTGTGTTAATCTTACATTGTTGATCAATGGTGCTTGCTTAATGGGGAACCAATCAGTGTTAAGCTCTGCCTAACAGTTTCTCAGAAATCTTTTTTTTCCTCTCTGTAAATGGCACTAAAAGCAAAGTCCTTCAGGTCCTTCATTTCCTGCCTGCCGCTTCCTGCAGGGAAAAACAAGCTCATGTAGGAGCGATGGGGGGCTTTTTACAAGTCTGTGTGCAGTGGCCTGTTGTCTAATATCCGCCACTAAAATGTTCGACCATGCCAAACATGGAAAAAATTTCAACCAGGCACATTGTCTTCACTGGTGCCATTATCCCTGCCTCTGAGGTTAAGAAATGTTGCAAATATTACATCTTGCTCTTTGGAGGGTTGTTTTCTTGTCATTTTACCTTAAATCAGGTGTTTGTTTGTTTTTCAACAGAAGAGCACCCAAAGTGCACCAGAATATACACATCAAAGAAAACAAGAGATAAAATAGGCTCCAGAAAATTCTGTTTTTCCTGACTCAAATCGTGCTGTGTCACAGTGTAATCAGCTGCTAAACTTTCAGATGAAATGCTACAAGAGGCAGCTGCAGCTTCACAGGTGTGTGTGTGTGTGTGTGTGTGTGTGTGTGTGTGTGTGTGTGTGTGTGTGTGTGTGTGTGTGTGTGTGTGTGTGTGTGTGTGTGTGTTGTTTCTCCGCAGTGCCCCACCTCACTTCCCCACCACATTACATAATCAGGATTATCTCATTCCTCCATCCTGCACGCTATTGTTTGCTATTCCTAACCTATTCTGTAATCCTTTTCTGCAAATGAACGCTCAGCTTCTGATAGCCACATCTGCTGCGTGTTACTGCAAATTAAGGAGGAAAACAACATTCCTCCGAGCTCTTCGAGGGCCCCAGCTACACGTGTTTGCAATCTCCGTCGTCATGAATTTGCTCGTCATTGGCAGTCCCGCTGTGTTTGTTTGGGTAAAATGCCCTGTGCCCAGGCCTGAAAAGCCCCAGATGCCAAGCTGATTACCTCCGGGTGGGGTAGCAGTGCTGCCAAGTGCTCAACTCAGGAAAACAAGTCCATGCTCAGGTATTTATAGTCTTTGAAGCTGAGCTCAAGTGTTCAATAAGTCATACTGTGATCTTAAAGTGGACCTGTTATGCACATTTCCAGCTCCACATTTCAACTACACTACAGTAGCTTTGCATGAGTCACAGCTTATAATAATCCTTATTTATCTTATGTTGGACTTTAGCGCGGCCCTTCTGTTCATCCTCTGTCTAAAAAGAAGCTGTTTAAGCTCCTCTCCCTGCAAGTCAGTTGTACTAAGAGTGGTTGGGCATGAACAGTCTGCATGTAGGGTATGGACATCCAAGAAATGATTAAGGAGCATGAAAGAAAATTTCTCCTAAGATTTTCATATCATATCTGGAGGATGCCCAGACTACCCTCATCGCAGCATCCCCCAGTTCATCTGGTGGGACGCCAAGACATTCCCAGGCCTTCCCACGGCAGCCCTGACTACCCTGTTCAGCAGGTGACTGTGTGCTTAGATGACAATATTTGGGACATCGCCACTCTCTGACATCATAAAGATTGAGTAGTAGAAAAAAAACTGAAACTGAGTGTTTAGAGCAGCATGAACCCTGATTTTTGCGTCACGAGGATTACTTGCACATACACTGACCTCATTATTTGAAAGCAGTGCATATATGTGACAGAAAATAGGCACAACAGGTCCACTTTAAGTCATGTATATCTTTAATCCAGGGCTGCTGAATGCCTGTTCAGCAGCTGATCATGTCTCTTTATTCACGAGCAGATAATTTATGTCTACTTAATATTCATTTCATGCCTTGAACTGAGTATAATCAGCACTACAGTATTTACTGCTGATAATTACTTCACAAGATGAATGTCCTTTTCTGTGTGTGTGTGTGTGTGTGTGTGTGTGTGTGTGTGTGTGTGTGTGTGTGTGTGTGTGTGTGTGTATGTGTCCATTTCATCATCATTATTATCCTATAAATATGATTTCTTATCTCCAGCAATTGATGGTAATAGTTTTTCTTAATTACGAGGAAAAAATCATTTAATAAATAATCCTCTTTAGATTTTTACTCTAAAATCGTGTGATCTGATCATCATAAAGATCCCAGTTGTGTCTCCAGTAACATTTTTATGAATAAGTCCTTGTTTTGTTTATTTTGCCTCATAGTTCCAGCATCCGTATCTCAGTAAAGTCATTCCCCCAGCAGTATGTATCTCATCAAGCAGGCCACGAAGAGCTTGAAAACAGCAAAAAGTTTTTCTGCAAAACAAACCATAAAGCACTGTAGTAAAGTTTTAATTTGGAACAATGACAGATATGTGAATGGGTCATTAAAAGCAGATCCTAGTTGAGTTTTCAGAAATACATTATCAGAGTAAAAAGCATGATGAAGACGAATAATTAGGCTGGTTGCAAATAAGCCAAACTATGAAAGTGTGACACTTGGCAACACTGGTGCAATGGTTTCTGTTATTTCACTGATCTAGCAGCTCTGGCAACTCACAAAAAAAAGAATCCAGCAATGTGTCGTTTGCAAGATAGAAAACATGGAAGGAAACAGTGGAAGAGTTTAAATAAGAGTAAAAAGTACTTTTAAAAGTAACTTTGTTAATGATTTACGAGGAGGAATACTGATGGTGGAAACAAGAGTAGCCCCTGCACAGCGTGCATGAATTGAGACTCTGCATCCAGATGATGTCCAGATAGGTTTGTGGTATTTTCTTGAGAACGTCATCATAATGCCTAAGAACTTTCTTGTTTAGATCTAATATCTCTTTTTGAAGATATGACACCTAACATTCATTTTTGGCCTATTTAGCAACATTAAAGCAATTCCTGTATCTGGATCTACTCCAACACTTCAAATCACTTCAAAGTTGGGCCAAGTCACACCTGTTCTCCTGCAAATCTGTCTGCAGTGTTTTAATTAATTTTAACAAACATAATCATCTCTTAAACTGGAGTAATTAAACGTTCTGGACTGCCATGAAGCAACTGTGTCAGTTAAAGAACGATCTGAAAATGGAGGCATCTGCTGCCCAGTACAACAAATCCCAGTATGATTTTCTTCATTAAAG
Source organism: Astatotilapia calliptera (assembly GCF_964374335.1). NCBI lineage: Eukaryota > Metazoa > Chordata > Actinopteri > Cichliformes > Cichlidae > Astatotilapia > Astatotilapia calliptera. Next base: position 28,848,309 of record NC_137430.1, read on the forward strand.
TCTGAAGGTGTGAAACTGGATGTCAAATTATTTCCTCCAGCTAAATTCAGACAAAATTGAAAAGCTTGTCACTGGTTTTCAGCTCGTAGCTCATCTTAGAAATGTTTCAAAAATAAGATCCATTTAATATTTAGAGAAACAGAGACTATTTTACATGATTTTATTTTTTCATGTGAACTGAAAAAATGTCTGTCTGGAAAAGAAATCTTTATTGGTATGACAAGCTCGGTTAAGAAAATTTCACTTGTTAACATTTATCCAGTGTGTATCCTACTGGGTTGGAGAACCATTATACACCCTAGTAAGTTAACATTTTGACTCCCAGATTATAGTTTAGCCAAAAGAGTTATTAGTTTTGTTTGTAACCCGTTTGACGCGCACCTCAAATTTGCCTCAAACCTCCTATTTTAATTTACTCACTGAGGATCACCCTAACACTCATTTTTAAGTTAATTTCTCAAAGGTTTTGAGATAAGACCCTGAAATTTTTACAGTCTTTTAAGTTATCGGGGCTTCTACACTTCTAACCAGAGTAAAGATGGGACCACAGCAGTCCTGCTTTAGTGGTTTAACTCTGGCTCCCAGTATGTTTTAGAATTGATTTTATTGACTACTTTTCATCTCCTTGCTGTCAGCTTACCACCCTGGCAGAGAATGATGACTCAGGCTGATCCTTAAGTAGTGGTGAGAGATGATGAGATAAGAAATAGATGCATTGGTAGAAGAAGGGAAACCAGGTGGCTCAAAAACCTGCCGACCATCAAAGAGGGAGAGGGGGCGGAACCTTGACCCTCCCTAAACCATGACAATAAATAAATTAATGTTCAGTAAATTTTCACCTCTAACCACATACTTGTTTTCAAATAAATGATAAATGGACTGATTCTTATATAGCACTTTTCTACTATCCCAGAGTGCTCAAAGCGCTCTATACAGCTATACAGCATGCCACATTCACTGTCTTCTTTGCACTTACTAACTACCACTTACACTCCGATGGATGCATTGGAGAGCAACTTGGGGTTAATATCCTGCCCGAGGATATTTGGCATGCAGACTAGGGGGAGTCAGGGATCGAACCACCCACCTGCCGATCAGTAGATGACTTGCTCTACCTCCTGAGCTACAGCCACCAAATGAAAGCTTTGCACTTGAAGGCCTCAAGTATATACTGTGTATGTAGAAACTAGATATCCATCCCTTATTTATTCCAGCATCTTTGCACTCATAAATATGCAAGACGTGTTGTTTTGTGTCATGTTGTCAGTATTTTCTGTTGTCTACTCTGTTACGTGCACTGAGAGCGAAGAAATAGCTGAAGTCAAGATCCTTGTATGTGTACACATTTTTTTCTACAGATTCTCACATTTTGCAGCATATTTACGTCATAATTCTGATTCTAGTGCCAGAAAAAAGGGAACTCTTTAACCTACCGTTGTCACAAGGGCTCGAAGACCAGTACCAGAACTGAAACCAAGCGCAGTAACCCTGAGCAGAGGCAGCAAGAAAGTTTTACCAATGTTTATTGAAATATCACAAGGTAATACTTGGCAGTGGCTAAACAACTAGGCACAGAATGCACAGTGGCCTGGTGTGTGTGGCGTGATAACGTGGGCGTGGGAAAAATAGGGGAAACAGGACTAGGAGGAGCAACTGGACCGTGAATGGGATGTTAATGGTCCCACTGGGGAAACGGGATTAGAACAGAAGTCAAAGGTGAGCTTTGGAGAAGATGAGTATGGCTGTATTTCCATCTTACTTGCAGGAGGCGTGAAGGAAGCATCGAGGGGGAGGCGGCGTGAGTCCGGGTGAGTTAGGTGGTGTGAGATGGCTGACCTGAGTTCTGTTGGTTCCTAGGGAGTGTGATGGCAGGAGGGCAGACAGGTGAGGAACAGAGAGATTCCCAAAGAGAAGGTACGTTATCCAGGGGTATTAAGAGGTTCCAGAAGCCAATGGAGCAGCTGACGAACAGGCGGAGATGAAACGCCAGCGTAGGGCTTAAATCTCCCCAGCCTGATTGCTTCAGTTAGCTCCAGGTGAGTGAGGCTGTCGCAGACGTGGCAGCCCTGTCCAGGAGCGGACACCAAGGACACTCGGGAACCTGGTGGAAATTTCCAGCCAATCACCCAGATCATGACAACCATTGACGTCTCATCAGGTTTGCTGTAGCTTCAAACTCAGGACTGTGGATTTGCTTGAATTCGGTGTATTTTTGTGAGTTTAATATGTATTTAAATATGGATATAACTTCCAGGTCCAATTAAAGCAGCTGGGATTTCTCCCCTGAATTCACAGAAAACTGCAGCTGTATAGAGGTCAGAGCCACAGCTCTATGGAAAATTGTTTAAACCACTGAAAAATGTATTTGTTCACTTATTTTTTTCCACTTATTTTTAACACTCTCCTGTTTCACCAATGCGATAGTAGTGCGATTGCTATGAGATCGGATACAAACAGCCAGCTACCACTGGGTAGTGTCATAGTGGCTACTTTCATCTTTTAAAGACAGTCTTTATTTTAAGGTTCAAAAACTCTTGCTCTACTACAGGAGGAATAAAACACACATTCATTAGACCTCAGGGGTGCACACAATAAATATGGATGAATGAAATGCTCCCCGTGCACCTTGCAGCAAGACTGTTTCATCAGCTACTTTTCCAAAGAGGCCGAGAATGAGCTTTCAGTCTTCTGAGCCTTTAATCTGACATGAGCGAGGAGTGCAAAGGAGCCGCAATGGCCACATTAATGGGAAATATGATCTTTTAAGTCCAGTCTGGACCCAGAAGGTGATGTAATCACACTTCCAGCAGTTTGCATTATCGCGTAACAAGCTTTAGAAACGGCAGAGGTAATCAGCTGCACTTTGACCCTCTCGCTTTGTCGTGACACCATCAATATCGCCCTGCTCCATTAAACGCTCCTCTCACTTCCTGTAAAACCTGGATCGTTGTGGGGGTTCACTGCCACTGGCTGCTCCACGAGGTGCACTTTGTAAACACGGGTCGTTCGTCAGTTGAAAGACATTAAGTGTAAAAGCCTGGGGTATTAAGACCGCCGAGCATTGGCTGATCTATCTGCCGTCATGTTGGTGGAGAAATGCTGAGCCTGCAGCGACGGGGCGCCTGGGCTCGCTCTCAGGACCTGTGCGGTTAACAAGTGGACATGCTGAACTTTGCAGCTTCTGCTTCCCTTTGGGCTCAGCCGATATTGTAAACCACACTCCTTATCGCAGAAGCCAATATCCGGCAAGGCCACACTTCATTGTCGTTTATGCTGCAGAGAAGTGGCAGGAGGGATTTTTCACTGCTGTTCTGATGCTCTCTGCTGCTCTGAGGGTCACAGCTCCTTAAGCTACGAGCAGCAATATCCCAAAGAGCAGGGGGTGCTAAAAACAGGAACTCTTGACATTTCCGAGAGCAGCCGAGCATCACCTGCTTTTCAATCTGACCTTCTCAACAAACACTGCATCGTCTAAAACAAGGAGTGGTTTTCTAATCCTCATTTCCCTGCAGTTTCACACTGTGAAGACACGAACTCCTCCAGAGAAAAAGGAATCTGATGCAATGATTGCAGTGTACAGTACGAGATTAACATAAAGGCTTTCTGTTGATGAAAGTGTGCCATTCATACGAGCCACTTTGTGTCCTTCAGATATCACAGCTGGAGAAATAATTGTTTTTTGCTAAAAATCCACTCCACTTGTGGAAAACGCTCATTTGAAAAACTGCAAATGCGGCAAATTAAGTAACCTCAGAAGTATCCTTGATTTGCTCTTTATTCACACTGTCTTCCAGCCATGAAACTCACAGCTGCAAATGATGGTTAGCAAGCAGCTGAATTAAGGTCTGTATAGTTTGAACCAGGGGAGGACCATTCACCGGCATCTTCATGTGCCCCCACACCTGTTTGTTTATATGTGTGGTCCTGCAGAGTTTGCTGGAGCACAGACAAGGAGCTAAATTAAATGCCCACAACAGTACTGGAAATACATCAATTGGCAGCGTTTGTGTCGCTGAGGAGACGACGTTTCACCTGCCCAGCACTGAATGAACCAAACAAAAGGAGTTGTGATTGGACTCCAAATTTAATTAGGAAAATGAGCATTTCAATAAATAAAACGCATATTTGTTCCCTTTGCTTTACAATATGTTACCTTGGGGGGTCTAAAATTGCATTTTTGCACCAGCAAAGTGATTCCCAATGAGCTATTATCCAAAAACCTGGCATTTCTCGACATGCAGACATTCAGAGGGAGCTCGGAGGAGGTTTTTTCAAGTTAGCCCAACTGGGAGGAGGCTCCAGGAAGAGCTACATCTCATCTGGTACGGAAATGCCTTAATGAGTCTTGCTAAGGAAAGAAACATCTGGAATTTCTTAACCAACTGCCCCTGTCACCTGATTCTGGATAAGAAGAAGATGGGCGGATGGAAGTTTCTGCTCCAGTTTAGGTGAAATTCTAGTATTTTGCAGCTTGTTAACCACGATAAATATAATCTAAGATACCAAAATAACGTGGTTTTCTACTGATGTGGAAGAACTTGACTGGCTCACACAGAGCCAAATAAAGCTGATCTAATAGAATGTGGAAAGCCTGATCAAGAAGATTATAGAGCGTGAACGACCAGAACAATCTTTTAGGGTGGTAAGGTTATTTTCTGTAATATTTTATAGTATTAGAAAGAATTAAATAGTGAGATCAGCTTATGTGTAAGTCATTCCTGGGACGTGGGTATTTCTTTTATTGGGTCTGCATGATGTCACAGAAAGGGGATATCCCTTATAATGTCACGTCTGCCACACAGATTTGGCCGTGTGTATGGAAGCGCCACCCACCTGCTGGCCAAACCTTCTGTTTGTAAGGGGCAGCCAATCAGAAAAAAGAGATCAAAGCTGACTTAAAGGGGGGCGAGTTAATATGGGTTGTTTCAGACAGAGGGTGAACTGGTCTGTATGGTCCTGTATGAGATAAATAACTATTATTTTGAACTGTGACACATGCAAAGCTATTCTATTGCAGTCCAAGACTATAAAGTTTGTGCAAAGTAGTCACAGTAGAAAAGGTGGTGGCAGCAGTGCTGCTCTCAAGTGAAATTCATTCTGCTGAAAGTAAATAAACTGCCCCCCAAACTGGCTGCACAGACTTTGAGTGCAGGGCAGCAGAAATCAACTCCCCACCCATAAAAAAAAAGTTAATCAGGCATCACTTTTCGAGCTCCTGTGTGAATGCAGGCAGTGTTGTGTAAAAGCAATAACAGTCAAGGTCATGTTTCACTGTGGCTGCTGGCTGATCTACATTTCCTCCAGCTGCAGCTCACTGTTGCCAATAACACTATGCAGCGTGACCTTGACTGTGTTATTGCTTAATTGAGTGCATACACCTGAGTGTGGGATGCCCCGGAGGAAATCGCCCCCAACGCTGCCTATGGTAGTACCACCAAGAAACACGCGACCTGCAGAAAGTGACCACGAGAGAAATGCATTTATTTGCCGTCTTCCATTCCTCATCACAATACTGCAGAGTGGATGTGCTGTCTGCTAAAGTTTCACATTAGGGAGAGAACTACAGCATGTACAGAGCTGCTTTTGTTGCTATGTCAGGTGACCAATGCACTAAGCTGCCAAAAAAGTCGGTGTGGTCTGCTGAGTGACTGATGCTGCCCTCCTATACTCGGCCCAGAGTGGCCAGCCGTAGCCAGGCCCCTAAATGGGCGTCTGGATGACAGAAGGGATCCTTCAAATGGGCATCCATCATGTCCTTCAGGAGCTGCAGAGACCAGACGGCAGGACACCGGTCGAGTGTTTCTCTTCAACCGAGGAAGGAGTGATGACCTGATGATGTACAAGTTTTAAAGACAGAGATCTTCACAAGTGTATTGCCAGCATAGGTGAGACTTTCACAGAGACCTGCTTCAATTAAGCCTTGGCATGCAATATAAGGCAGGCAATGAGCATGTTGGAAGCAGATATCTATTTGTAAAGGGTTCTTGAAGGAGACCTATTATGCTTTATAGCTTACAGGTTACAAAATTAGCATGATCCAGATCTTTATTTATCTTGTACTCGCCTTTGACGGAGCCCATTGAGCCATTTTAGTCTTTTTAAGTCTCCACTCACTAAAAGTCACAGACACGATATCACGATGTTACACAATGAGAGAGCTGTGAAAAAGCAACATAAAATACAAGTCATCCTAAAAAATGTGAAAAAAAAATGAAAGCAATGATTTGGTCCTGATGTTTCTAAAAGGGAAAAAAAGGAAAACATGGAAATTCTGGGTTTGTCCAGTTCTAATGAGAAGGCAGCAGCAGGGAGCACTTCATGGTTTGATCCAGGAGTTGAAACTGCATCACGACACCTTTTATACATATTTGTGGATGTCAGTGGGGCAGTTTGAGCTCCTGTTGGCAGAGTTGAAACCACATCTGAGGAGGCAGAGAATTAATTTTAGAGAGCGGACTGAACAGAGAAGCGTTTAGTTATGTAGAGGTAATTTGTATATTATTCACCTGTGCACATTTTGATCTAAGACTGTGCCAAATGCACTGATCTGATTGGTCAGAAATGTTTATTCGGATCTGAAAAATTGAGCTTTGTTATAAAACACAAATGTCACAAATCATCTTGTGAAATTCTGCGGTTGGTGTGACATTAAAAAAAAATTTAAAACGCAAAATACACATGCTTTTGTGTAAAGCTCTTCAATATAAACATGACCACTGTGATGTCACCAAGCCGCTAGTAACGTAGCGTTACGAAGCCTCGTGATGGCCGCTTTCACCAATGGGCTCTTTGAAACTGGGTGTGAGATCTGACGTCACATTCTTCAGCTAACATCTTGTGACTGACACCTCGTTAGCCAAGTGAAGTGAGAAGTATGGTTGTTTTCCTGAAGACTTTAATACCATCTTTTTTTACGATCAGAGGAGTCGCCCCCTGCTGGACATAAGAAAGAATGCAGGTTAATGGCTCTCAATTTAAGCTACATTCATCTTTTATTCGTGGTCATCCAGGTCTCTCGTGTTCAGTGTTGGTCAAGTTACTTGAAAAAAGTAATCAGTAACTAATTACTGATTACTTCCCCAAAAAGTAATCCCGTTACTTTACTGATTACTTATTTTCAAAAGTAATTATTTACTTAGTTACTTAGTTACTTTTTAAAAACACGATTTACAACCTGAAGAGGTGATAAATAGATCTTTCAGCCCAATTCTACTTTTTCTGCATAATCCATCATACAAAATGTAATCAAATGGAAAAGTCTCTTTTTTTAACTTGTTTTATCAGTTTTAATCTTTTAACTTTATGCATCAAGCAAAAATGTAATTATATGCAACATTCTCTGACTTGAATAAATTAGTTTAACATTTAAACCTACTTTCTGCACATTCCAGCACATAAAATAAAATATTTTTTGTGTTTTCACTCACTCTTTCAAATAGAAGCAAGTAAAACACAGCAGAAAATAAATAAAGTCAAAGACTCAGCGGTCCTTTTGCTCTATTTTCACCTGTAAAGCAGGACTGGGGTAGGCGGAGGTTTACCCTGGTGCAGGTGTGCTGCAGTCAGTTGAAGAATCCGCGCACTCGGTGCTTGTTTAGGGGGTTTTTTTCGCTGTAAAACGAAGTTTTCTTCCCACGCACGACGGACGCTAATGTTTTTGTCACTTTTTATGGAATCAGACTCAAAGTAAGGTCAGTACTTCCACGCTTTAAACGCTGCACGCTCATACTCTCTCCAACAATCGATATGTGATCCATTGTTGATCTGCACACAGCTGTTGTCACTAACGGCGCACTCGCTTACGTCACTGTCGTGAGACATTCTCGCAAAAAATTTACGGTTTTAGTAACGCAGTAACGCAGCATTCCTACGGGAAAGTAACGGTAATCTAATAACCGTTTTTGCAATAGTAATCCCTTACTTTACTCGTTACTTGAAAAAAGTAATCAGATTACAGTAACGCGTTGCTTGTAACGCGTTACTGCCCATCTCTGCTCGTGTTACTGTCAAGAATAGTGCGATTAAACCGATATTATTGTAAAAAGGAAAAGAAGATTTAAATCACCTCTTTTTGATTCTCTTTTATTTGTCAGTTCAAAGTTCGTCTTTAATATTAATAACACTTCAGCTGTTTGATTCAATATTAATAATATTTAAGCTTTTTCATCTTTTAGCCTTAGAAATAAAGAATTGTTTTCAGGTGATAAATCCTGTCTGCTGCATTAAAAAAAACTGCCAGCACTGACAGTCTTCAGGCTGTGCTTCTATTTACCGATGTATAAATCGCTCACTGTAATTCACTGCAGGTCTAATTTTATATTTCTCTGTAAACGGAGCAGGGAGCACTTGAGGAAACTCTCCTCAAAGTAATCTCGTGCTCTGATACCACTTAGTCATCTCAGAGCCGTCGGCTGATGATGAACATTTCAAAACACTTGAACCGTGTGACACGTTCTCCGCCGTTCTCGGGGAAAAACCACCTCGACAGCTTGACAGAATCGCTCCAAACCGTTAAGGAGGCTGGATGGATGCTCTTAACCTCCTACAGCTTTTATAGGAATCTAAAGCGGCTACGCACACAGAGGCACTGACATTAAAGCAGGCTGCTTGAACACAGTCGGAGACAGTGTGGAGGGATGTATGCACACATGATAAAAGAACATGGTTCAATCACAGTTTAGATACAAGAATACTTCTATTTTACCTTTTTTTTTTTGCAGCCTAAAACATTTGCATTGTGCCATACATGCATATACAAGAGCCAAAAACATAATACACCATCATATTCAATCCCCAATAGTCAAAAACCTTTAAATACTCTCTCATTCTTGGCTCTCGACTGATGATTTGGTGTTTAGCACATTAATGGAAGCAGTGTAGGGGTATTTTAGATAATATTTTGATATTTCAGTCAGTCAAAAATTATTATTCCTGGTCACACCCCTAATGCTGCTGTATGGCAATTACATAGAAAGCCTATGCAATTGTGAAAATCCATGAGCTGGGATTCTCCTGATACTGCCGACAGTCAAAAATCAAGGGCTAAGCTTAGTGATGCCGTTTGAGGGCAGCTGGAAGTGTATGATTCAACTTCACTCTTAGACAGAGACAGGGAAGGAAAAAGTAGTGGGCTAAGAGAACAGGGAGCCAAATTTCACTGTGGGTTTTACTGCAACTTCATTCAGGGCATCAGATGGATTTCCATTGTTGTTACCTGTTACTGGAGGGAAGAAAATTTAATGGTAACCAATGTGAGTACCACCGGGGAAAGCTTAACTTCACACTTCCTGCAAAAGTCCCTAAACACAGAGAAAATCCTCTGCCTTTTTCATGTCTTGTAAACCTAATTTAGACACTTCAAGGAACATGTATCCATCCAGTCAGGCCACAAGGGCAGCAGACTAAGGATCCTTCATGCCAGCCACATTTTCCGCTTCCTCCTGAGGGATTCCAAGGTGATCCCAGGGTGGATGAGATATACAAAATCTCTCAGCGAGTTCTGGGGTCTCCAACCAGTTAGAAGTGCTTGGAAAATCTCCAAAGTGAGGTGCCCAGGAGAAATCCTAAGCAGATGGCCAAACCTCCACAACTAGATCCTTTCGACATGCAGTTGAATTCAATTCAATTAAATTCAGTTTATACAGCACCAAATCACAAATACAATTGCCTCAAGGTGCAGACAGACGAGTGACTTCACTCCGAAACCCCTCAAGAAGGAGGGGTCTAAAGGAGCATTCAGACAATTAATTCTCAGTTCTATGCAGTAATGCAGAGACATGGTTAGACTAGCTTATTGTAAATGTTGTGAATTTTCCTGAATATGACTGGAAACTGACATTTTAAAGGAGAGTTGGGAGATGTGCCTGTTTCTCACTGCTGAAATAGTCCTTTAACTGAGCTTTCTTGCCTGGATATTAGACTTTAAAACTCTAACAGAAACCTAAGTTATCCCCAAGCTTTAACATGAGTTAGGAGCAGCTGTGGTTCAGAAGGTAGCACGCTCATCTACTGATCTGAAAGTCAGGGGTTCAGTCCCTGAATCTTTTGCCCTACTGAAACCCAAATTGGATGGATGCATCAGCAGATAAAGTGTAAAGGGTTCAATAAAGGTTTCTGAGACACCAAGTTTTGCATTAGTACAAAGCTGGCCTAAAGCTAAAGGCATGAAAACTGGAAGCCAGTAAGAGACATCTGAGAGAGAAGAACAGGAGTATAATTGTTATAATTTTTATAATTTTTGTGATAGGAGTCATGACAGTCTTTTAATAAACTGTTGAACTAATCCTTTAAGGGAGTCTATTCTTATTTTGCATTTCACATTTTACAAGCCTTCCTATCTGCCACCATCACACGCAGCAGCTTGTTTCTGATCATCACCTTACTTTTCCTCAATGATAAGAAAGTAATAAGCGACCTTGTAAAGCAAGATGTTAATTATAATAATACTTTGTTCACATGTACTTAGAAGATCAGAGTTTCAAACTGCAACACAGAGAAGTAAGAGAGAGTAAAATCCTTAAATTATGACTAGAAGCAATAAAAACGTGAACCAGTGTTAAAATAAGAAAAACTCAAAGCTGGATGGTTCAGGTAGGTTTTCTGTTGCTAAGTGAACACAATGGACCTAAATAGTTTTATGACCTACCCCACGACTCTGACAAACGGTTTCTTTTAAAAATCAAACACCACCAGCTTTATTTTCAGGTTCTTAAGCTCATAAATGACTGTTTTGCTGCAAGTAGAGAAAGTGAAGAACTGCAAAATGCTCTCACATCAGAGGTTTTCTTCATCGTTCTGGGCATTTCAGTGCACTTTGTGTACTGGAATACATCAGCTCACACCCGGCCTGTGAAGGGAAATCATCCCTGCATGACGTTTTACCCGCAGAGACCCCAAACATTTACGTGCCTCCCCCGGCTTGATATCAGACACCCTGCCACCACCACCTCATCATGGAAGTACCTCTGGGAGACAGTCACGTCTAAGCCTTTTACATTTACCCATAAGGCAGGTGTCATGAAGATGGAACGATGGTACAAAGCAGGAGTCTCCAAGATATGAGCTCTGAGACCAGCCGGGCCGAGCTGTCCGTCCCCGCCCTGAAACTGACGAATCTGGGGGGAAATCACGAGTTGCGTTCCACTTACTGCATCTTTCCTCATCCCATCTGGCCTCCCTCACCACACTGTTAGCTTCAAAGAGCCCCTGCTCCCCGTTAGACAGAAATCACTTAAGAGGGTTGTTTTAAATTGCAAAAGCTTTCAACCGTCTCTGAAACAATGCACAAAAGCGGGCCTTTCTCTGCCTTTGAAGACGGCATTGTGTGGGCTTTCTGTGCGCATCTCTCCGCGGAGGACGAGCAGAAGAAAGGAAAGCAGTCACTGGCCTGTTGCAGGACCCTGAAAGTCACAAACACACGTGGACTCCCACAATTCCTTTATATAAAGTGGCTCACAAAAACATGCGCTCTGCTTTTCAGTGCTTACCTCCCCTCCAGCAAGGAAAGCTATTATTATGGCACATTACATGTCAGTAAGACTGGTTTCAAAGGCCCACTGAACACTGCATAAATGCTAATGTTCTGTTTCCAACATGATTCATTACTTATTCAGTCCGTTTGAGTACTATTCCTCTTGGGGAGTGACATTGTGTATTAATGGTCAAGAGTGGGCTTCACAGACATATTTTTGTCTCTTGACAGCAAATTCAGCAAAGCATGCAAGTGCTTTTCCCAGAAACAAACCCTTCTGCACCGCGTTTTCATGATTTCCCTGAAATAATCATCCACAGGATCAACAGTCAAGCTGGCTGCTCTTTGAGTTAAATGCATCTCCAGACTTTTGAAGACCTTTTCACAGTTATCTGCTACTTTCCTTCTCTCTAGTTCAGTTCTTCCTGTCATATTTCCTGCTAATGTGGCTACTGTGGCTCTGTGGTTAATGCTGGCTTTGCGCCACTCCACTGGGAATTCTGGGAAACGAGCAGTTGCATAAAACAGACCAAGATGGTCCTAACAAGGGTTAAAAGTCAAAGTGAGAATGAAAATAAACAGAAATTAGCCACCGCAGGCCTGAACAATGAAGCAGGATTTGGGGCTCATCAAGAAGCGTGGCGATGTACTCACTGAAGTATATCGCCATGGTAACTTGTGCTGAAGACTTATCCAGCTCCAGAGTCGGTTATGTTTGAGATTAGAGAGGAACAGATGTGTAACCACTATATGTAATATAATATATAGTACTTTTTATTTTTACTCTGTGAATAAAAGTTTTCATTTTCTTTTTGCATCTGAAGGTGTAGCTGCTCTGCATTTTTGTTGTATACTGTATAAAGACAATTAAAGGCTTCTTATTGTAATGATCATAAAACCGTTTGTACTTGCAGACCTCATATCAATATATGTATTCTGTTTTTAGAGTTTTCCTTTACCTGCTCTCAGGTAACCAGGTCTGCAGCTGAAAGAATAACCCTGTCTTACAGACTTCTAAATATTCATTAATTGGAATAATAATGACATCTGACATTTTTTCATGTTTAAATGACAGATGTGAGCTATTGCAAGTCCATTGGACACAGCTGGTATTATCAACAGCTTTTTTCCAGTCTTACTGAGCAAACACATTCAAACACCACTGATCTGCCTGCTGCTACTTTCAGCCTGCACTGGTTGTTTAGCGTCTTCATAGTTTAGTTTCAACTTTGCTGCCTACCTACCAGTGTTTGTAACTACTGAGATGTGGCCAGCACCCAATTCTTTCATGTGAGCATGTTTATAGCTAGTCTAACAAACCCTGTGGGTTTAATTACCTTTATGTGTCCACTTGGCCTGATTCAAGTAAGTGAAGGCAGCTAGTACAGGCCATTCTACTCACTTCATTAAGAGTACTCCATATTCATCCTATAGCCCAAGCCAGTTACAGTAGCCACATAATAGCCAAAAACGTTAGAAGTTCACCTTTTTGGTGCTAATAGCTCATTAGTACAAAGAACAAATGAGAGCCAGCTTCTTGCAGTTCAGCTCAAGGCCCTTCATTGACCAAGTCAATCAAAACAGGTCAGACCTTCATAAAAATTTGCTGTGCTGATCAGAGTCTAAGGTTTCTGTTTTGTAGGATTTTGAAATTCAGTTATTGAAAGCCAACAGTCTGGGCTGTAAATGCTGACTGCATACCTCTCAGCAAAAGTTGCAGGTTTTATTCCCCAATGACTGCTGAGACAACCAGTACTGATCTGAACATGATACATCAAGTCTCCACTTGATAGATGAAAAATTCAAATTACCTTAAATCTTTTAAGATGTTGAATAATTTAAATCTGATGAGCAGTTCTACTTTCCAAGAAATTTTAATCTGCTCTTTAGAAAAGTGGCATTTCTGATCGAGTGTAAGGGATTGTGTCGTTAGCATAGAAATGGGTCCATCTAGTGGACACATTCATAACTGCAGCTTGAAAACCACAAAAGTGCAGGACAAAAACTTAATTCTGTGTTTATTCAGCAGTAATAAATAGTGAATAATGTGATCACATACAGACAATTAAAGTGGGAAACATTTAAATTAAGTGTACATCAATTTCTAAAAAGTGCTTTTTCACTTTGTGAGATTTGTGCTAGTTGTGCAGATCAGCATCGTGTGTCTCTGGTAAGAGTTCCTGCAAAAAAAAGACAAAAAGTTTACACTTCATTTGTTCATATCTGACCATTTTTTCTAAATAAGTAATAAATGATACACTGTTTATATTTAAAGTTCTTATTTTGAGCACTTAAGACTCAATGTTTTTTTTTAAACCAACCCAAATATTCAGAATTAAGGGCTAATCAACTGTCAGACATCCCATCAAAATAAATTACCGTTACATCATCCTTGTCGTTCGTCTGAGCTGCAAACCTCCAAGAGGACATATGGACGAGAGACCCTTCATCTCCTGTTTTCCTGCCTATAACCTTGAAATAATCTGTGCACCATGCTGAAAGATGCCTCAATTCCTACAAAGCATCAGGTGGACAAAGGCTACAAGAGCAGCTATAGTAAAGCATGCACTTCTGTGGAGTGTTTTACCTTCAGGTTAACAGGCTTCAAACACAGCCGGACTCTAAACTCTTCTTTTAAGTGTAAAAGTTACTTCAGTTATTTAAGATGATAGTTCTGCTCTTTACAGTTTGTTTTAAAAAAAAAAAACAACATTTTAAAAAAACGACCGACATCTTGTCACACTGCAGCCTGTTCCCTGTTTTGAATTTAGTTTAAAAATCAACCCTGAATATAAAGGTGTGTCAAACACTTCTTACATCTGAGACCATAAAATAAATCTGAAGCATGGTAAAACATGAGGCAAACCTTGTGATTGTGGTTGTGATTTCTTGTGTCTGTTCAAGTGTTGTGATCTGGTTTCATTCTTGGAGCCATCTGTGTCACTCTTAGGCATCCATGATTTCTCTGTTGGCAGAACAATGTTATTAGAAATGTGGACCAGCATGTAAGGAGAGAATTCTAGATAAACTGTGTGCTCACCAGTTTGCCACCTGTGCATCAGGTATCTCTGGTCCACATCCCTCCAGTTGTCCTGAAGAGGCACAGCACAGTTCTCATCCATTTCCCGGATGGCATTCCCGGTGGTGCAGTGGTGTAGCCTCTCCCAAGCAACAGGCTGATGCTGCAGCTCATTGCACACACAGTTCTTCTCCCTCAGCTTTGGATACATCGCTCCAGGACTCTTCTCCAGGTTCTGCTTACATGCTAGTGGCCTTTTAAGGTCTGCGAGCTTCCTGAGATTGTCACCCGGCCTCCACCTTTGACCTTTGCGACACGAGCTGTTTTCAGAGGATTCGCCCTCAGTGTCATGGCCCCGATGAGGACTGCAAAGATCAGGATTAGAATCTTTCCTCATCAGCCGCCTCTTGGTGTGAGATTTACATGCGTCACATGTCGGTAAGGGGGCGTCGTTCCACTGCTGGAAGGGAACCGCTTTTCTTTTTAAGTTGTGCCCGTCAAGTCCAGGGCTGGCAGGCATACAGGTTCTACGTTTTGTCAGACATCTGGAGCAGAGTCTTTCCCTCTTTGGCACACGAGTACTGAAAATGTTCTCATTGAAGCTTCTGCTGAGGCAGCATTCATGGTCGGAAAGGCTTCTTCGATCTGCTTTGCCTTTGGGTTTGTATTTCTCCTTTGGCTTGCGAATATTTAGTTCTTTGTATTCGAGGTCTAGTTTTCGCCTTCGAGCAGAAACATCTAAACCCTGAGGTCGGGTCTGCTTCTTGGGAGCTTGCGGCAACTTGTTGCTGTAGTAGACATTCTCAAAATCAGCTAGCCAGTTAGTTGAGGGGAGATAGGCAGGTAATGATTCAAAGGATGTGTCCTGAGAATCCTGGATACTGGTTTCTGTTCTGCTTTGGCTTCGATCTGCCCCAAGAGGAGAGCTCTCCAAATGCTGCACGTTGGATACAGCCGCCATCTCCGTGCACATTAGATTTGGTTTAGAAGGTTCTTCCGAAACAGGTGATTCCATCATAGGGCAGATATCAGCTTCAACCACCATCTCATCCTGCACAGTGGAGACTACTCCCAGGTCATCCTCTTCCAACGGCGGCATGTCAGTCATAGCTGTGCCATCTTCCGGAGGAGCCTCCTCTTCCAGCATCATGTCTGCAGAAGTCACCTCATTAGTAGTCAGTGTTTCCTCAAGAGACTCTGCGGGACCATTTTGAATCAACGACTCTGAGGAAGGAACCAAGGTGTCGTCCCTGGACCAAACTGAAGACTCCATCTTCCTCAACTCATCCAGGTAGCTTGTATCAAACGACAGGTGAACGACTTCGAGTTGGGGATTCTTGGTCATACTCTGCTCTCTCTCACTCATCACCCCAGCTTCCCCACATGCTGCCTCTTGAGACTCCAAACTGCAAACGACAGGGACCATCTGGTTCCCAGATTCTTCTAGAGCAGGGATATGCTCACCTGTGCTGGGTGCTCCAACTAACAGGATATCAGGACAAACCTGGAGTGCCTGCTCCGACTGGTCTGCAGGGAGGCAGAGTCCCTCGTCCTGCAGGACGTGACCCTGGAGAATGGAGCTACACTGGACCATGTCCTGGGAAAAACTACGGGATACTTCTGCGGTCTCGTGAGAGTGCAGAAGCTGTAGTCCCACAGGTGTGGTGCAGCATTCAATCCTCACCTCTTCAGTTTGAATCACAAAGCTGCCATTTGATGGCGTCCTAATGGTGGACGAGGGCACCATGTCATTACTCTCTGGAGAACTCTCCACAGTCAAGGCTGACGAGAGCACCCGACTGTTGGAGACATTGGTGGTGGTGCTGCTGCTACAAATTGGGAAGACACTGGATGACTCCATGTCTCTGGAATTTGGGGTGCTGGTGTTCTGTGTCACTGAGAGTGGCTCAGTTTGCACCTCGGAGCTGGTCATTTCTCTGGTTGGGGAGTTGTGTTGGTAGCGCAACCTGCGGGCGTGATAGGCCATGGTCTGGTAATACTGGGGGTTTAGCATGCGCCTGTAGTCCATGAGATGAAGGTGGGTATGTGGGACGACAAAGCCAGGTGGCTCCATGTATGGATTAGGCTGATAGTGTGGCATCATTGGCATCCCAAAACCTGTAACAAGACAAGAGGATTAAGTGAATACCTCAGATTTTAATTTGTTAAAGGCTGCCACTACAATGGTTTACTACTGCTCGTGGGGAGCCAGTTAGTGCATAGCTACAACATTGAAACCACAGCTGCTGCAGATGTTAATAAAAATACAATACAAACATTAGAACTACAGCCATGTAGGGCTATTCATAATGCATACCCTCCTAGTTTGGCACTTAAATTTTAATGACAAGGCTTTGACTGTAGTAGTAAATACTGGGCTGATGAACAAATGAGATGGTCTAGTGTCAGCTTGTGGGACTGCACAGTATTTACCCTCCTCATCTCCCCTTTCTACATAAAAATGACCAATATACAGGTGAAGACACACAAAGGAGAGTGCCAAAGACATCATACGATGATTAAATCTCACAGATGGCAAAACATTGTTGCTTTTTTTAAAGATATGATTCAAAAGAGACAAGTCTGATGCAGCCTTCCTGAAACCAAAGACTACACCAGAAAAAAAAAAAACTACAGCTCGAAGAGCTACATTTAACCATCAGTGGGAAAGAAGGTCATTGCTGATTAAGACTGTTTCATCAATCAGACTCCTTTAGTGCATATCTACTGAGCAGTTTGACACTGAACACTTTCAGGTACAGCTGTTTAGCTGCTTGTTACTGCAAATACCTAATGAGCCAATAGCAAGCTTCTGTTTAAACACCACAGTCTACCTGAATATTGTTGCTGACCATGTAGAAAAAAAGAACACCTGCACACATCTTCTAATTGCTGTGTCCAAAAGGATAACACCACATCACAAAGCTCAAGTCAACTCAAATGAGCTTCTTGAACATGGCTCCGTGTACTTAAATGGCCTCCACATTCCCCAGATCCACATCCAATAGAGAACCTTTGGGATGTGATTGATCAGCAGATTCTTACCCTGGATGTGCAGCTGTATGATGCCATCATGTTAATGGGCTGAAATCTCTGAGGAGTGTTAAATGTGGCGCATTAGCGATTTAGGCAGCACTGAATTGGGATTTTTTTTTCTTCTTCTTTTTTTTTTTAAGTGACCAAGTACTAGCAAGGTGTACTTAATGAAATGAGTGGATTAGCGGGCAGGGGTTCTCTCATAGTTGACACAAAGGCTCATGTTGGCACTTCAGGGAAAGACAAAAGTTGCAGGATTTAGCATTTGAAGATATTGAAACGCACATTGTGAGATAAAGTCTAGACAGCTTGCCAGATACAAATTTCTGAAATATAATTACACACCTTTTGTGAAATAAGTGTTATTTAATGAGGATTTTAAGCAGACAGCTACAGGATTAAGTAAGAAAAAGAATTCGATACAGGGGATTAGATTTCACTCCTCTCAATTATTCCCTAACATTTAATTCCTAATTAATTTCACCATATTCAGAAACAAGCAGAAAACCCATTTATTAAACAGGTTCTGAGAACTGACAGCATTTAGAGGTTTCACAGGCTTGAATAATGTTCAACATCTACACAAGGAACTTGAGTCCCAAAACTCTCATTAGTCACATTAAAAAGCACTAACAGTTGAGTTAAGCTTACCTAAACCTGGGTAACCATAGTATGGATTGTAGGACACAGGCATGGGCATCGGTACAGGCCACTGCAGACTCTGCATGGGCATGTATGGCTGCGAGGGCTGTATGTAGAAGAAAGGTTTGTGTTGCTGCTCCTCAGCACGTGGAGCCCCTGGAGCCGGTTGTTGGGGCCCCTGGGACGGCTGAGCTGCACTCAGTGGGTTTGGACCACGGGGGCCCAAACTGTGTGAATATTGCAAGGTAGACGTTGCTGCCTCCATATCTGAACAAAGAGAAGAATCAAAATAATTATTGATACCTTGTTACCGCAATACCCTTTGACAGACTAAAAGTGACTTGTACCTACTTGCATAAGGGTTATCCACTAAGCAGCCAACACACCTCCTCTGCGGGTTAAATAGGAAATCAAGGGTGTGCGATTAAGGCCAGGCTGGCATTTTAGTACCAGGTGACAATTGTCCAGTTAAAGTTAAGCAATTTGCATTAAAAGCCAATGAGAAATGTTTGTTTCCAAAGATCCCCTCCCACTCTGCATCAGCTCACCTGTGAAAAAGGCAGATAATAGATCAGAGACGTGGAGAAAGTAAGACTGATGACTTCCACTGACCCAAAACAGGTGACAGGGGAGGTGAGAAGCTGAGTGGCTCTAATGGAACAGAGCTGCTGCTCATTGACGTGATCTACCTGATGAGAGTAGCATTGATAAAAGACGCAAAGCAGCTCATCTTGTCATTTTTAGCGTCTTCGTTAAGTTCCCCCTTACTTGGAGCTGAGCAGCAGTAAAATGCAAAGCATGCATCCACAAGCCCTGTGTGATATTCACGTTTGACCCCTGAAGAGCCAATTATGAGTTTAGATGGGAGCTCATTAAGTAGCCTTGAGCAGTGTTTAAAGATGGCATTATCCATGAAGAATAAACTAACAGACCGTTTTGTTGACTTTGCAGTGATTTTAAATCAGCACTGCTACTGGAAGAGGCGTTCTATGAAGGCATTAAAGAAAAAAACGCACCCTTTTTCTCACGTACTTCTTTTTCTCACCCTGTTTCGCATGTGGAGACTGAAAAGCTAACTGATAATTCACAGAAACTTTCTTTTATTGTATTGAAAGGTTGTAAATGCAGACACCAACACTAGTGTTTTTACACAGTCTTCAAAGGACCAGCAAACCTGGGACAAATTCTAAATGCAATGGATCGCTAAATAGTTGTAGGTTTTCCTTGAAACTTTGAACATCTTGTATTACACAAGATGAATAAAAGCCCCAGCAGAGTCTGCTGATTTTTATTTAGATGTACAGTATTATTTCCAGTTCACACTCGTGGCCTGGAGAACCCAATACAGCCAGGACCATCACCAAAAAGCAGGGAGGCATTCTCGAGGTCACCAGGCTCCATGCACTCCAGCTCTCAGCTCACAGCTGGATTCAAATAATTGTTTTGGTTCTTTTAGGAAAGCTTCTGAGTGAAATATGTCTGTGCAGCCATAATGAGAATAAGTGAGTTCTTTAACAGCTAACGAGACGACCTCTTTTAATAGAGGATACACTAAAAGAAAGGAAAATGCGATAGCATCCAACAGTTCAAAGCAACAAACCATCAGCATAAGGTTGTGCAGATTCTTTATCATACATCTGTTTTCTTAACTACTTCCTTCAGCTGCTCACTTTAGGGGTCACCACACCAGCTCATCTGTGTCCATCTCACCCCATCCTAAACATCCTGCTCTACCACACCAACCCTCTCTTTTGGAGAGAAAGGAGCCGACTCTGGGTGCACCCTTTACAAGCCGCTAGTGCAAATCAGGAAACTATGAACTAGATACTTTGAACTTTATGCTGGCCTAATCAAATCTGCTTTTGAACGTCCTGTGCTCTGTACTTATGTTACACACCAGTTTTAAATAAATAAAACTGGGTTCGAACCGGCAACCTTCCGATTACAAGACGAACTGCCAACTCTTGAGCCACGTATTAGTTCTGTCCTTCGCTCTAATGGTTGAATTAATTTGACTTAAGTCACAGAAAGCCTCAATAAAGGCAGAAGTTACACCTTTGTCTCAGAATAATGAGGTGGTATTTTTATTTTTCATATGACTTGCATGTCTTGAAAGAACACATGAAGCAATGTGTCTACCATGAACTTTTTTTAATCACATCTTCAGGTAATTATTTCCAAACCAACATCAACAACATCAACCAGAGTGCCAGGTAGATTTTGGGGGGCAAACTCAAGGACAGAGAGCAAAGGGAAACCATCACTTTCTTGTGTCCTTGACTCCTCTTCCCACCATAGGTGCAAGCAGAAGAGGTGAAAAAGGGATACAAGGAAAAGGAGTCAAAGCAACAGGTGCTTGGTATATAGTTTCATTTTAAAGTGATATAAATGAAATGACATTTCACACAGCTGTATTTTATGATCTCAGATGTAAAAGTGCTAATGTTGTAATTCAATTAATAAAATAATGCAACAAGGCAAGATGTACACGGAGAAACGAGGAAGAAAGGATTAAATAACAAACATGAGCAGATGAGCTGCTTAAACGGTCCTCCATCCACTAATGCTTGTATAGTCCAGCTGTGTACTGGCTCCTTTATCCAGTGAAGGTAAAAACACTTCCACAACTATAGATCCTCCTGATGGTTCTAAGGAATACAGAAATTAACTTCAGGCTCACAGGCAGGACAGGAAACAAGGAGGTACACACTAGTGAATGAGAGAAGCCCAGAGCACAATCAATGATGCTCAGCTAGAAAACATTGGACTACCCCACCGCCTCCCCCCGGTCAGGAGAGCATCCTTTGAGAGGTTAATCAAAACTGTTCTTCAGTGATTTCAAGGGTCTGCAAATACAATTTGGCATTCGATAATACCAGGTTGATATTAATAGTCTTCAGGACAATACCGAGAAAATCCAACAATCCCTTTTGAGAAACCTCAGAAACAGACTGAGGGGAGCAGAACATCAGCCTCGAACGGATCGGCTGATTGTAAAGTGAAAAGAGAATATTTTCCATGCCAACATAATACAGCCAGCTTTGTTTAAACTTTGTGTTTTGCATGGAGGAAACATTACTCCTGGGTAATTCGTTCCTACCTGTATTCAAAATGTTAAAAACAAAAGAGTCACCACAAAGATTAAATAATGACATTTTATTGGACTGGCCCCAAACAATGGCACACCCCCGGGTGTTACTACCTCTGTGAAATCTGTTAATCATGAATAGTGCAAGACAGTGTCACTGAGGTTTACTTCTTTTTTTTTTTACTTTTTTCAACAAACATAAATAGGCCTCCTGTGCGGTGCATTTCACCTAGTGCTCCTAATATCTCCAAACACATCCTTGAACATTTACACCCTTTGGGGGGGACCTGAGGGGGAGAAAAAGAAAAACAAAATTAACACACTTTAATAAATTATATAATCAGTTGTCAGTCACTATAAATATATTAGACCCCCCACAGCAGCACAGAGTACTGCAACTGAGTGACAAGTACCCCATCACATCAAGCATTTTCCTGAATTTCACCTACAGATCCACAAACTTTGTTCAAAAGTCGGTCAAGGGACATTAACATCTCGGTTCCCCTCTCACTGTAGAGCCTGAATAAACAACAGGGTAGATTCTGTTAAATATTCACACAGGAAATCTAAAACAGAAGAACTACCTACTAAAGAAAAACGCATTAACCTCTGTTCCAGTGTGGTGGCAGCTCGTCGTCGTCACGGGCCTCATCTCTGGGCCTGTGGTACATCACTTTCCACTGAGCACTTGTTTCTTTTCAACCCGTGCAAGCAGGAGACACAACAGTGAGTGAAAGTTTAGTAAAACAACATGCACACAGTAGAAATGTATGAAAACTGAAACTATGCCACAGTAAAAACACACCTTATTTAGTTAATTAGACTAAAGAGTTTATGGTTTATTTTGCATTTGCATTTTTTTTTAAATTGTATTATTTTAAAATATGACAAACACTGCTCACATCATAAGAAACAAACTATGAAAACCTAAACCACTCAGCTGATGCTGGTGAGCAGAATTTAAAACCAAGCAACAATAAAACTTGAAAGGACAACATTTCGAGTTGCACACCTTGTCTCCTCCTGGGAATCACATCGCCTTCAGTCAGATCTTCTCTGCAGAGCCTCTCTGTGAGAGACGGTTCAGAGTCACTACAATGAACAGAAAGGATCTGAAAATATCACAGAAGGAGGCGTCCTTGGCTCAGACTTACCTTGACATGTCCTACACTGCAGCTCGCCGCTGTCCATCTCGCCTGCCTCACCTTCACCTGCCTCTTGCTTGCAACCATCTCTCTCTTCGTCCTGGTCCACTGCATCCGTGGGCTCTTTGTACAGGCCTCTCTTATACGAAGACTTGGCTGGATGCCTTTGTGGTAAAGGGTGAGTCTTCCTCGGTGAAGAATGCTTCCTCACAACCACCCTGATGGGCTGCTCGCACCCTCGTCCATATCTGCCCTCATCCTCCGAATCTCCAGCATCGTCCATGTACATCTTTGAGCTGTGAACTTTGCTCCTGCCCGTCCCTTTAGCGAGGCTCTTCCCACAACACGCGCACACATACCTCTTCGTACCTGGCCGCCACACTTCCTCTACATCCTCAGCAGCACGGGGAGATCCACCAATCACCTCGGTGAGCCGCCTTCCTGCGTACATGTGGTGCTGGGGAAAGAGGTCCACGTCGTCCAGATCCGTGGAGAACATTTCATCTCTGGAGGAGAGTTCATCCAGAGATGGACTAAGGACGCTCATGCGGTCGTGTTTTGGCTGCATGGACAGGTAGTTGTAGTAGTAAGGAGCAGTCGGGGAGCAGAGGTGGCCAGGTCCGGCAGATCCAGGTGTTAAAACATCATCGAACGGCAGCTTGAGGATCTGGTAGCTCCGATCAGCTTTGGCTTCATCCAAAGACACTGCTGGATGTTCCACCGTTGAGACGTGGTCTCTGTTTTTAGACTCCTGTACTGATGGCTGAATGGAGGAAATGGCGAGTGAGGCTGGAGTGGAATTACGCGGCTCCTCGGCATCACATCTGGGAACACATTGATCAGTCACTGAGACATCTGACTGGATATCCATGACTTCTTCTTTCCCAAGATGGAGGAAACCATCTACTGCC
The DNA here is from genome assembly GCF_964374335.1 of Astatotilapia calliptera. Taxonomy (NCBI): domain Eukaryota; kingdom Metazoa; phylum Chordata; class Actinopteri; order Cichliformes; family Cichlidae; genus Astatotilapia; species Astatotilapia calliptera. The sequence goes on from NC_137430.1 coordinate 28,871,620, forward strand.
GACCGCTTGCCCTCAGGACACTCCTCATGGACAGAGGAGCTATCGAGGGGCAATTCCTCTTCCAGTCTTCCTGCCCAACATCCCTGAGCGCTCAGGGTGCCTAAGATCATTTGGCTGGACTCATCGGCTGCAGTGGATCCGCCGAAGGTCACAGTAGTGGACTCTGAATGCAACATGCGAGCCTGCTCTTCATTCTTCTTTTCTTCTTCTGGAGAAAACATTCCTGAGGACTGGGACGCAATTCCGGAGTCGAGTTCTCGTTCGGCACCCTGCAGTTCATTGGCTCTAATTTTATCCAGGCACTCTATGAGCTTGGTTATAGCGTCGCTGGGGTCAGTTTGGGCCTCCGAGCAGGCCGTTTCCCGACGGCCATGAGGCTGTGGATGGTAGTGATGCTGCTGCTGGCGAGGTACGTCGCCCCAGACAGGAGCGTGGAAGCGAGGCTCAAACATTCGCCTGTAATCCATCGGGTAAATAGGAGCATGTGGTAAAACAAAGCCAGGGTATTGCATGTACTGGTAAGGGTGCATGCAGGGGCGGCCAAAGTTAAAAGCTGGGAGGATGGTGAGAAGATAAAGGGAATGAATGGCAATGAAGCTGCATGCACCATCTGCAGGTTTAATGCAACAGTGGATGAGTGTACATACCTCCAGGCAGACCAAAGTGACTGTATGGGTTGTTGAGCTGCCACTGTGGATAGAGGTAGCAGGGCTGAGATGGTGGCTGGACATAGAAAAAAGGTCTGGGATGGTGATTTCTCTGTTGTCCACTCCCAAATGATTGTGGCTGTTTGCTTGCATCTACAAAAATGTGTTTTAAGATCATTAACAAGCAATAAGTAAATAATCCATTATTAAATTAAAGGTTTAATCAGCATGAGATGAGATACTTAAGGCTGCCTTTACCGTCCATTTTCTTTCTCCTTCTTGCTCAGCCTGTCAGAAATAAAACCTCCAGAGGGATTAAAACAGCCACATAAACATCCCCAAGCTTCTGGAAATTAAACTCGTTCGTTTGTTTGCTTTTTTTCTCCTTCTATAGTTAAAGTTCCTCTAAACAAACAACGGTAAAGAGGCTTCCCACTCAGGTCCACATGACGCGACCATAAACCAAAGCTGAAACATCTCCGTTAATCAGTCATATAGGAAACAGCTGCAACTCCTGCAGGGCTGCCTGATTCAAGTGCAAACGGAGAAATCAGCATCGCGACCTGTAAATAAATGAATAGTTAGGATTTATTCCAGGGGGTTACAACCTAAAACGGACACACAAAATACAGAGTCGGCATCAGTAAATAAGTCAATTAAATTATGTTACGCCGGACAGTTATGTCTGAACATGCCAAATTCAGACCAACACCCGACATCGACATGACAGTTATTTTATTTTATTGTATTTTATTTTATTAGCCGAAGGGAGACATAATTAAACAAAAATCGAACAAAGTCAGTTAAGGAAAATATCGATTTTTAAAAAGGGCTCAGAATAGTACAAAGAGATCATGGCTAATGAATACTAAAACTCACGAATAAATATGGTTAATATGAAATCCTTTAAAAACGTCTTTTTGTTTTTGATTCTGTGTATTTATTTACTTATTTGATTGTTTCTTTGTAGAGCCAAATCTTTGATTAAAAGCTTAATTCTAATGTCACATATAATTATTTGCCTATATATTTAGATCCGTAAGATTAATGAAAATTATATTATCTATTATTGTAAATATCAATAAAATACTAGGGTTTTATTGTTAAGTGTTAATAAATAAATGTTTTTAATAAATAAGAATGCAGGGGACTTTGCTCTTGTCGGTGGTTCTAAAATAAATGTCCATAATTGTTTTTCTCAGGTGCAGTGTCTGTCTCAGTCCTGCAGGGGTCGCTGTTTGTCTCTTCATCAGAGGACGCAGCTCGCTTGATTCCGGCGCAGGCGCAGTATCCTCTGTTGGCCTCTTGTCTTGGAGGCGCTTATGATGCGTTAAAAGGTTGTCCGCTGCTCGGACCTTCCACACAGCTACTCAGCGTCTCAGCTCGGCACGGGGAGATCACTGCACGCCTTCTGTTGATGGGAAGAAATCCCGTGACGGTTTAGAGTGTGGATCCTGCTAAGGTTTACAGTAAGCTAAATTTTTGTTGTTTTTTAGGCGTTCTGCGCGAGAAGTGGCTCAGCTTATTTAGCTCTTTTAGCAGCTAGCCTAGCAGTTTGTGTGCGTGTTAGCAACATGACCACTCTCGTTAGCTACTGCTATAACGCCCTTTTTTCATAGCAGCTTCTTTGCTGAGTTGATGATATTATATCCGTGATTTTCTAACTATAACTGCCGGCTCATCCTTCTCGCTAGCTAACTGGTAAGGTACACCGGAACTACGAAGCTAATGGGGAAGCTATAGTTGCTAACTTGCCGCGGGTGACTACTTGAGCCAGTGATATAACGTTACATAGAGGCTAGATGTCTAGCTATCGTAATCAACAGATGGGGGACCACCTCTGTGGAGGTACACGTAAGAAACATAGCCCCGTGTTGTTTGCCAACTTCAACATCTGGCTAACGGCTCCATGTTTTAGACAGCACCGGGGTTTGTTTTGGACGTGGTGGAACGTGCTAACGAAGCTAGCAGTCCAGTTTCAGTGTGGTCCGAAAAATGTTTGGCCGGACTGAAAAAATATCTCAGTATTTATCTGCAGGATAACCTGTTAGCAGGCTGTGAGGCTGACTGCGTCCTCGGTGGCTGGCTGGCTGCGTAAAAAGCACGTTTTCCAAGGTGTTGCGTGCAGATTGGGCCCGCAATTAAGTGGAAGAAACCCTGTAGACGCATAAATGTGGATGGAGTTGTATCAATCTTGACAGTTGACAGCTGTTAATATAGATAGATAGATGATCTTAGATTCTGCATCAGCAGAGTGTTTTTCCGCGGTGTGTGGAACGTGCTAGTAAATTGCACCGATGCATAACCCCGAATCCGTTAGCCTGCAGACTGATGTAACATATGTTAGGTAAAGATTATTAGCGGGGGTTTTTTCTTTTCTTAATAACATCACCTTTGCGGCTTATACTCCAAGGTAGATTTTCATAGACCTGGGTGAGGTTGAGGTTCAAGACAGGTGACTAATTGGAGCTGGAAAACCCCTGCTTCAGTGTGGCTTAGTAAGGCTTTTTTTTATTTTTTCTGGCAAAATGTGGTGACCCATCTTCCTTGCTTCTTGGCACTGCTACTGGTGATGTAACTGCATATAGAACTTTTTTTTTTTTTTTTTTTTAAACATTGTTATTTCCTGAGGATTTTCACTCATTTTTTGTTTAATTGACAGCTGTGAACAAAGGTGAAATGAGATCAGATCAGGCAAAATGGTTTGGTGATTATTGAGAGTGCTTTAAAATCCAGAAACTCTTTAAGGTATTAGGTAGAGTTAGGATCTGGTGACTGGTGAAGACTTTAACGCACTCACCTAACTATTCGGTGACCCCTGAGGTCTGTACCGTAAACCAGTTGATCTTATCCAGATAACATCAGAGTTAAACTTGGGTTTCCTGTGAAGGTGGTTTACTTTAGGATTGTGTTAGGACAGGGCGTTTGGTGTAAAAACTCTGCTACATAAAAGTTAGGAGCCTGTGGTAACCCCTTGCACCAATGGAGAAGCCATGCTGTACACCAGCAAACAACAAAACATGTCTTTTGTGACTGCTACACCTGGAGTTACAAAGGGACTATTAAAAATAGACACATTGTAGCCTTTCAATAACAATTTTACAAAAAAAACTGTGAATCCATGTAATTCAAATGCTGTCTTGTTTCTTAGAAGGGTTTTGGGTAGTTTCTAGCCAGGCTGTTTTCTGGCTTTTTCCTACTCTTACCAGTTCCAGCGCGATACAGGTGCTTGGCTTTGGGCATTTGTCGATGTTGAGTAGCAATTCCATACCAGTGTTAAATTAAATTGAGTGACTGGGAATCTTTTTGTAAGCTAATATCAGACTCGGTTCAATTGCACTCTCTCTAGTTTTGTAATATAACATTTCTATCCAGCCCAATCTTTTGAGTCAGACCAATATTCAATACAAATATTAGATCCATGCATCTCTTGTTGTTTCATCGTCTAAGTCACTAAGCAGTGATTGCATATTTTTGTGAATTTTGGGGTGTAATTATTTACCATCTTCACCATCATCATGTCATGTCACCAAATCACTTCATACAACAGCATTTAGTGTGGGAAACAGTGCCTTTGCACAAAAAATAAAAAACCATTACAGATTTTGAAACGTATATGTTTCTCGGGTAGCGAATCGGGTGGGGATATTTTCCAGTGTTAACCTTTCCCACCCAGCAGGAAATGGTGTGCTTCAACTGATAATACTCTTTAGTGTGAGATCACACAGACTGCGCAGGTTAAAGACAAACTAATGTCAGCGTTATTTGCGCTCTCACTGAAGAGCTCCTCAGAATTCAAGGCTGCAGTGCATGTGGGAAAACGGCTGTACTCGCTGACCAGCTGCCAGTGCAGTTTCTGGACGAGAGGGTGAAGTGAGTGCTAAGACTCTGACAGGAAATGCAATTTTTCAGGGTGTTCAATGCTCAGACAACCTAAAGAAAATCAGAGGAATGTAAAGAGTTTGTAGATTTCTTATTTTTCCTCTACTGCCGGTTTCTCTGCATGTGAGACTCACGCTTCCTTTTTTCTTTTTTTACAGACAAGCACTGATGTAGCAGCTCGCTCTCTCTCTACCTCCACTCCCCAGTGCCTCACTGCATGACCTCAGACAACAAATAGGAAGCCCACAAGGGGGAAACAGCCCGTTCCTGAACCCGGACCCCCTTCCTCTGGATGCCTCGTGGTGATGCTCAGCTTTTGGCACATCTCTAGCAGAAGGAGCAACAGATATTTTTCGACATAGGTGTTGTACGCCTCCACTTGGGCTTGGGGAGTCATTAAAGAGTTGGCCCCTGCCCACTCCCCCTTCCCCATTTATCCTCTTGAATCTTTAAGATTGTAACTTTTTCTCCTGGTTGGCTGGAGTCCGGTTCTGCCGGCTGCGTTACTTTTCAAAACTGGGGCGGGATTCATGGGATGCGACCATGTCGGATCTCAGTGAGCGAAGGCCGGTCAACACGGACTACGCTGTCTCCCTGCTGGAGCAGCTCAAGTTCTTCTATGAACAGAAGTTACTGACTGACGTTGTGCTGCTGGTGGAGGACACGGAGTTCCCGTGTCACAAGATGGTCCTGGCCACATGTAGCTCCTATTTCAGGTGAGTGCGCCTCACGGGGATGGAATAACTCGCGTTGTGCGCGTCTGCTTTTAACAGCCTCGGGCTGCTTGTGACTCTAAATGCGAAGAGATGTATGCATGCTGTCTTTATGTAGCCTGGTGAGGTCTGTGGGTGCTCACCTCCCTCAGTTTTAATGAATAATGCATCTTGTAGTAGAGCAAGTGTTACCTGCTCTATACAAAACAAGTGGATGGGGTTACTTGAGTGCTGGAATGTCCTCTACACCAGTTGAGGGTTTGACATAAATAACCAGGAAAAATGTTTGTCAAGCAAGCACAAGCTGAAGGAAGTCAAATTCCTTGTTTGTGTGAACGAACTTGGCCAAAAAAAAAAGATGATTCTGATTAACGAAAGTGTGGTAATTAAAATGAAGAGGCTCATCGTGGTGGTATTAAAAATATGAAGGAAGCCATGTTTTTGAGACACCGTCTTATTAAAATACATGCTGTCATCAGGACTAGAAAGCATGCATTTTAAAAATAGGTCAGTATTGACTGTAAAATGCATTTTAGTGTCCGCCTGTTCGACAGAAGTAGTCTGTTTTATCAACAAAAACGTTTTTTGTTTTTTGGGCAGCAGTTTCTGATTAAAGCCTTCACCAGGAAGACAGGTGTAAAAGATGGTCTGCTTGAGCCCAAACTAAGGGACTGAACTGCTCTGGTCTGCACTATGTACCACGGCCGAGCTAAAAGGGAAGGAGCCAACATGTAGCCCGGGACAGACACAGATGGAGGCAGAGAGTTGATGCTGATGTAAAGATGATGTAGCTGTCAGCAGAGATGGAGACAATCTAGACAATTTCTAGAGTTGACAGTAGTAGTGCTCATGACTGTATTTAAAGTCAAACATTGGAAGGTTAAAGTTTGCAAGACCCCATAAATCAAACCACCTGCTCAGCTAACTCAAACATTAGGAGATGCATGTCTTCAATTTCTCACACGGTGACAAACCTGCAGAAGTAAGAACGGATTAAAATAAAGCTGCAAGCAGTGATGATTGTCGCGGCGTATCCAGCAAGTATGTGGATGTCTTTAGCCATGGATTCTACTTGGATGTTGGACAAACAAAACTTGCTAGGTGGTTTTGGATACCCCCTCATTATGTGTTTAACCTGCAGTGGAAGTGTTATGTGCATGTTTATCACGTTGTCCAGATTTCCTATTGCTACTAGGAATCGCAGTAACTGAGAATTATTACTGGCACATACATGGCTGTTATCACACGTAGTGCCTGTAGTGATCAAAATTGTTTGATTTGATAAATCATTTCCTGCTTTTTCTTTTTCTCTTGTCATTTTTCAAATCAACTGGAAGAGAATGAATTTAAAGAGAAACTCCACCGTGAACCAGGGTTTGAGTGGTGAATTTTTAGAGGAGTGTTGGCCATTTACAGAAGTTGCATCAATAACTCTACATGGATTCGGTGCAGAAATAGAAATTGAGCTTTTGCCTGATTGTTGATGTTAAGCTAAGTTCAGTGATAAGGTAGGTAGATGCTGGTTTTGAACCTGCTTTGTGGTACGGGCACTGAAATATTTATGCATGGGGGGGAAAAAATGAAGCAAACATATCAATCAAAGCCCCCCGAGACCTCATTTGTCCACACCACATTGCATGATAAAGAGTGTGCAGTGTAGTGAATAAGATTCTGTGCATGATGGGAGCTCCTGCAGCGTTTGAACACACCATCTACCTCCTTCCTGTCTCATTGCATGCACTCCAAGAAAAACCTCCCATCAATTCAGACCTCTCACAACCGTTTCCCATGCAGTCGTTATCTGGTGTGAACATGGGAAATGTTTCCCCTTCGGGGTGTAGAGGTGTCGCAGCACTTTCTCTTTAAAGTGGAGCCTATTCCTCCTCTTTCTCTCCACGCATGCCTCTCTTCAAGGAATGGAGGGCGTCTGTGCAGAGCGCTTGTGTTTATAGGGGGAAAGTCTGGTCACGTAGGTCCTGGTGAAAGATGGAGAGCAAAAAGTGGGGAAACAAGGGAGGTGGGGGTGTGCAGGGGTATGCCTGCAGGATTGCGTAATACAGGCTGGCAGGTTTGGTCGCTGTTGTGATCAGCACACAGACACACAGCCCCCAAAAGCCAGTGTTCAGGTGGGCAGAGCAGTTCTTTCTTTTTCATACAGTGATTGCTTTGAAAAATAAAAATTAGAGCAGCATGTTGTAGTTAGCTGTTTATCACCCTTGAACAACATTCAACAGTGCTCACCACAATGTCAAAAAGCTGATATATTCAAACACAAAGGGCTTCAAATCCTCCAACCAGTGACTGCGAATTATCTTCCGGATGTTTTTTAGAGCAGGGGATTCTCTGGATTTTAAGTGGGCATAAGGAAATGAAGTGTTAGTGCTTTCGGCCTCCCCAAAATAGTAGTTGTGCAGTAATACACGGTGCCTCTGAACACTCTGTATCTAGCACAGAATCCAAATAAATGTAAATTACCATCTCAAGCCACTAACTGTTTCTCAGATTTGTAAATCTGAATGAACTGATGCAGTAAAGAGGCTCTGATTCGCGCCAGCTGCTGATGAATGACAACATGGCAGCGTGGGCATCCCACCGAGGCTGCTGATGCAATGTGGGGGTTGGAGACTACCAGCCAGGTGCTGGGTGTTGCTTGTCGCCTTTTGTCATCTGGTATTAGTGAAACAAGCTTATTAGTGTTCAACAAGACAGCAGTAACATCTGTTCCAGGTAAATCGGTGATGCTGCAGTGTTTACCACAGATTATGAACTCCAATACAAAGAGTTGGAGCTGTTTTGTCAAAGGTACTTGGTGAAAATAACTTAAGCTGGTCTGCTCTTCAGCCTTGGTGACTTCATGTAAAAATACATGAAGTAGGTTGGAGTGATGCTCCAGAGCAGAGGCAGCCCAAGGTGATGAAGTTGGAGGAAACTCAGCTGACCTGAAATTCTATCATTGGTGTTCTTGTAGGTCACGGTATCTTTAATGTGACTTTTGGATAAGTTGGTCTTCATATAATTTTATAATATAAAGATGCATGACATAACACAACCAGTTGTTAGTTACTGTTACCCAGCATGCATGTGCCGTTACTGGTGTAAGAAATGGTTTGTTTCACCGATTTTTGTGTCTCAGGATGTTTGCCCCGTTAAACAGGATCAGTTTTGGATTAATAATTGTTTTCATATTAATGACTCACGATTAGAACCTGACAGATGGATAAAGAATTGTCAGTCCTGTGTTTCAGTCAGACATAATTTGAACAGAAATGTTAAAAGGAGGTGACAAACTTACTTTAAAGTGAAGCCTTTGTGTGGGAAATGCTGAACTTAGTTTGGAAATTTTATACAGATATTAAGAAGTCAGTAAACGGGTGTCATATTAGTATGTTAGATAACTGGCAGCTATAATGCCAGAGTTACCTGTAGAAAGAGAGGAAAGTACAAACTGGATAAAGCAGGCTCCTCTCCATCAGAGCTCATTGTATCTGTTATCTTGCTCTGAGTTATGATTAAGATGGTGTGGAAAATGTTTTCTGTTCATATTATTTATTTATTTTTTAAATTGGGTGATGCATATGATTAAAATTTCATATCTTCATGAACACCAGTGAACCTCAGTTGACATGAGATCTCGCTGTTTCACTTCCTCTTACATCGGCTGCTGCGTTGACTGTCGTCTCACTGTTGTTCTGGTCTTTCACTCGCAGGGCAATGTTCATGAGCGGCCTCAGCGAGAGCACGCAAACCCACGTCCACTTGAGGAACGTGGACGCAGCCACCCTGCAGATCATCATCACGTACGCCTATACGGGCAACCTGGCCATCAGCGACAGCACAGTAGAGCCACTCTACGAGACCGCCTGCTTCCTGCAGGTCAGTGCAGTGAAGGACAAAGAAAAGGAACAACCTGTGCTATTTCTCTGTGCCAAAGAGCTCTGTTGTTGATCTGAATTTGTATCAATCCGCCACTGAAAGTAGTGCTCTGGTAGTGGCCTCGATAAATTCTATCCTTATTTTGTATCTTTAAAGATAAGAATATGAAGAAGACTAAAACTAAAGACACATCCTTTATTCTCCTATTTAGGTTGAGGATGTCTTGCTGCAGTGCAGAGACTACCTGGTGAAGAAGATCAACGCTGAGAATTGCGTCCGCATGCTGAGCATCGGTGACCTCTACAGCTGTAGTGAGCTGAAGCAGAGCGCCAAGCGCATGGTGGAGCACAAGTTCCCCAAAGTGTACCGACAGGAGACCTTCCTCCAGCTGTCCCACGAGCTGCTCATAGACATCCTGAGCAGTGACAACCTCAACGTCGAAAAAGAGGAGACTGTGCGCGAGGCTGCTATGCTGTGGTTGGAGTATAATATGGAGGCACGATCACAGCACCTGTCCTCGGTTCTGAGTCAGATTCGCATAGATGCACTGTCTGAGGTGACCCAGCGCGCCTGGTTCCAGGGTCTGCCGCCTAACGACAAGTCTGTGGTGGTTCAGGGCCTCTACAAATCCATGCCCAAGTTCTTCAAGCCACGGTTAGGCATGACTAAGGAGGAGATGCTTATCTTCATGGAGGCCATGTCAGAAACCCACAGTGACGGTTATGTATTTTCTTCGAACGTGCCTACTACAGTAGTGTGTTACAGCCCACAGGCGGAGAAGGTGTACAAGCTGTGCAATCCCCCGGGAGACCTGCAGAAGGTGGGCACGCTTGTGACTCCTGATAATGACGTGTTCATCGCTGGTGGGCAGATCCCTCTCAAAAACTCAATCTCCAACCATGGCAAGAGTGGCAAGTTACAGGCGGTGTTCCGCTCAGTCGATAGTTTCTTCTGGTTTGATGCCCAGCAAAACTCCTGGGTGCCCAAAACCCCCATGCTGTGTGCTCGAATCAAACCCACGCTGGTCTACTGCGACGGCTTCATCTATGCAATCGGAGGGGATAATGTCGGAGGAGAGCTGAATAAACGCACAGTGGAGCGCTACGACTGCGAGAAGGACGAGTGGACCATGATGAGCCCCCTACCCTTCGCCTGGAACTGGAGCACCTCGGTGGTGGCGCATAACTGCATATACGTCATGACCCACGATTTGATGTACTGCTACCTGCCACGAGCCGACACCTGGATGGAGATGGCCATGCGCAAGACGAGCCGCTGTTTTGCATCTGCAGCCGCCTTCGGCGACCTCATCTTCTACATCGGCGGGCTCCACGTTGTCAGCAACTCCGGCATCCGTCTGCCAACGAGCACCATTGACGGCTCCTCAGTTACTGTGGAGATTTATGATGTCAAGAAGAATGAGTGGCGTCTGGCGGCGAATATCCCTGCCAAGCGCTACTCCGACCCGTGCGTGCGGGCCGTGGTGCTGCTCAACTCGCTCTGCATTTTCATGCGTGAAACCCACATGAACGAGCGTGCCAAGTATGCCATCTATCAGTATGACGTGGAGCTCGACCGTTGGTTCCTGCGGCAGCCCGTGTCGGAACGTGTGCTCTGGGATCTAGGCAAGGACTTCCGCTGTGCGGTGGGGAAGCTGTATCCCTCCTGTTTGGAGGAATCCCCCTGGAAACCCCCAACATACCTCTTCTCCCCCGATGGCGCAGAGGAGTTCGAGGTGGACGGTGAGCTGGTGGCCCTCCCTAACGTATAGCTCATAAGCACCCCTCCCCTATCTCTCCGTCTAAAGCAGGAGACTATATTACCAAGGAATAAACAATAAGGGGAGGGGGCTCATTGGAACTCTAGAAAACAAAAGGGTTTGACTTTCTGTATTGTAGAGGGAGCTCTGGGCTTCAGAGGCTGTTGCTGATGAGCAGCCCAAAACAAGTTTGGAGCAACAACAAAAAACGCCCCCTCAAAATTACTAGTAATCTTAAAAAAATGTTTTCCCCGTGTTCATTGGTTTCTTATTTTTCTTTTTTTGCCAGTGAAATGTGTTTAGATTTTCCTACATTTGTCATACTGTTCCAACTAGAGCCCGACCGATATCAGCTGGTGCCCAATTGGCACGTGTCTTGTCCGATATTTTTCTACGAACGTAACACAAAAAACAAAGTTTGAGGTCATTCAGGCGTCCAAGCAACTCAGACTCCAGTGTTTCCTGCAGATTTCGTTTCTGTTTGTGGTGGTCACATTCTGAAATGAGTAAAATAAATATTACTGTTTTATAAGGTGCTCCTCTGCAGTTTTCAATTGCTGTGGTCTCTGTGATAAATAACAGTGCAATATATTCAGCTGCCTCTCCGGTGAGTCTCTCATCACTCGGTTTGGACAGCTGCTGACCAGTGCCAGCAGCTGTCCAAATCTACCACAGGGGGAAAGGCTGGAGAGGCAAGGACCACCACAACAGTGAGCCAGCCAGTAGGGAAACATGAGGTGGGAAGGGAGTGGGCTTTGAAAATAAGAGCGTTTAAATTTATGGAAGTTTTTTGCCCATGTCTGCATGAGAAACACTGGACTCATGGTTTACATTCACTCAGCACTGTCAGCAGCACATGTAGCAGAGTAGGAATCACAGCTTTGAAACGTGGTCAGGCAATCGGCGATCCGCCTCCAAAAGTAATTTTAACCATGATAAATAATGAGAACAATCTGAAATGCTCCAGGTTTGTATTTCCACCGATCAGCCACAACGTTAAAGCTGATCTTTTATTTATTTTTCGTTCCAATGATGGTTATTTCAAGCCACTGTACACACTGATATTCACTGGGAACTATTCAGTATTATATCACTGTTCATAACAGTTGTAACACAGTTTGTTTTGTTTCAGTTTCACTTGGCAAAGTTTGCTCTGCACCTCAGTTCCGTTTACTCTTTGGAGGTTTCTGGTCGTTTCAAGGCACGATGCACTCTTATATTCACTGGGAATTACTCAACAGTTGTGGCACAGTTTGTTAGTTTCACCTGGCGGAGTTTGTGTCAACTCTCATTTTCGTTTACGTTGACAGCCGTTAAGTCACCGCTGGCTTTTCGTGCTTCGTTGTGTGCAGCAGCCTCTAGGTCCATTACTGCCACTCACTGGTAGGAGACACGCATCACATCACTTTAGCTTTGGTGTTATAACTTATCCTAAAATCATGATCATAGTTCTCTTTGCAGTACAATGCAGTGGTGTCAAAGCTGTTTGATCTTCAGGCAGGTGGTTCTAAATGTGTGTGTGTGTGTGTATACACCAATATACAGAATTTTTAATTTAAAAAAAAAAGAGCATCCACACCAAAAGATCCAGCGTCGTTCAGGCTCTAGTTCCTACAATATGATAATCTAAACGTCAGCAGATGCAGATGATGATGAGGATAATGATGCACTTGTAAATCTACTCAAATGTCAATGGTAACTTTACCAAAATTACCCCCCAAAGCCCCTTATTAGATTGTTGCTTCCCCCTCTCTCCGCTCCTGTTCTTTCCCCCCCTCTTCTCTCATTACTGATGAAGGAATACTCTGCAGAAAATCTGGCTTTACAGCATGAGAACCTCAGTTTGATCCACTTTAACATTTTTCTTTTGCTCTGTGCAAAAGAAGCTGATTTCAGACGTTAAGTTAACATAGTTAAAGTCAGTCAAAAGTGAGTGTAGAGTGCAAAAGTGTAGAAAAGCAGCAGTTCTCCCCATTTGATTCTTAAAACAGAAAATGTTTGACTCTTAATTTAAAAAAAAAAAAAAAAGAGTTGTATTAGATTTTAACTGCGTCATTCTCTGCTTTCAGCTTTTATAAGATTTGCTGCTTTTCTTTAACTTTTTTTGCAGAGGTAATGAAATAGTTTCTAATCTAAGAGTTTAAGCTTACATCTTCAAATTTCAGTAACACTGGTTTACTTTTTTTTATTTTTTTTATTTTTTTTCCTCTCTCTTGCAGTCACAAAGCAGGTGAAGTTTAATTTCCAGCAGAGTTTTCCTTTTTCAAAAAACAGGATCACTTATTTCCTCAAAAGGCCTGCAGACGAGGGAAGCAGAGGCTGCGGTTTTTGGGAAAGGCCAGAGAGGCTGTTTTTAAAAGCGAGAGAGAGGGTGACTGCAGGTTCAGCCACCCGTCGCCTCTCCTCCCTCACCTCTCTGTCCTCTGCCCTCACGCCGCCGCTGCCTGTTCCTCGAGTTGGTTTGCACACCGGTCTTCCACACAGCCAGCAGTCAACGCCTCACTCGATCTGCCGTGACATGATCGTGACACTTTGTTTTTCTCCAACACACAACTCCATTCACAGTACAAACAGGTTTCTGGCTCATCATCTTTTTAAGTTTTTGTTTCTTATTTCCAAGCTGCTGAAATATATATAAAATGTATAATAGAATATCTATTTTTCATATGTTTAAAAGAAAACTGTTCTAGTGTGGGGAAATAACCAGGTCTATTTTGTATTAAGTTTTTTTTTTCTTCTTTTAAATTAATATCAGACTTTACTGTAGTGTGATTGTGGGGGGGGTTTTTTTTTCTTCTTTTCCCCTATTGAATTACATTTTCCGAAGTGAATATCGAGGAATCTTGCTGCTGATTGGTTGTGAGAGGAGCGGGCTAGCCTTGGGATTTTTTGCTAAGGAAACTGTCCCGCCAACCACTAGCAGAAGTGGAGAGGGGCGGGGTTAGAGGAGGGAAGGGGTCTTCCTCCTCCTTTTTTTTTTTTTTTTTTTTTTTTTAAAAAACATGAGCACAGGTGCTTCATGACGAACCTTACTAGCATGTTTGGCTGCATCATATTCCTTTGGCACTGTATTTTGAATGAACGTTAATTTATTAAAAAACATACCAAAAACGTTCCTGAAAGTAGACTCCCTGTTTGTTTTTGTTATACAATTTTTGAAAAATAGGTGCTAGATGAAGAAATGCAAAAATAATGCACGTTTTTGAAATTCTTTGCTGTGGGGTTTCGGCACCTTGAAACAATGAGCTATTCAATGTAAAATAATGCAAAATGCTGTCAAGCAAGTTTATCTTTCATGCCTGGTATTGCTGAAATACTTTTTCAAGAAGTCAAAGTGTCTTGCTTACACCCCTACATACTGTTTATTCTGGTTCATGTGACAGACGTTAGTGAAGTTGCAGTTGCTGCTAAATACAGAAACTGAGCAAGCAAATACAGAATTGCTGCCTAGGAAATAGCAGGGCATTTTACATCCAAAGGTACAGCTCTATGTGGAGAATAAAAATTTACTTTTTTTATTTATTGTTTTTTCTTAGCGATAGAAAAAGACGTGTAGGGGTGGACAGGAGAAAAACAAGCCAGTGCTGTTTGGAGCTGTACATGTGGAACTTCCTTTAAAACAAATGCTAAACAGCTGAGTGGAGGTCAAACTGTGTAAACTTTACAGTAATGGATGGTGGTTTGATGGATGTAATCAAATTCTCCACACAACTGTGTAGCATTTGTTTTGAAGGATGTTCCACACCTACAGCTCCAAAAGGTAGAATTGATCAAATTCTTTTATCCTGTATAGGTGTGAAGGCGTAAATATGCATGCAACGCGTTTGTATACTATATTGGTGAAGCCATCAATACCATTAAATGGAAACACCAGGCTGCAAACATGAAATCGAGAAACAAAATAGTTTCTGTCAAATTGCTCAGATTTACTTTCCCGTTAACGTTAGTCACAGTAGAAAAATGGGATGGAGACCAAAAGCAAAATGTTGCAACTTCAGTTGTTGCTTCAAAGACTGGGACCAGATCTGCAACTAGTCAGTTGCTGCCTCCGAAGCAGTTTTGGTGCTTTGAAGTGGTGATAAAATAGCAACGAGACTGAGTCAGTCTGCTATCAGTCTGCAACTGAATGCAGTCTCTTTGAGATTATACAGTGATTGTGATAAATTAATTGCAAATCTTTCCATCTATTTCACATTAACAACTTACATAGAGTAAAGCCAAAACCTAAGATCTGAAAGAAGTTCTTCCACAAATAGTGACACAGTTGCTGCACAACAGCGATTTACCTGCAAAATCACACAGCTCATCAGCAACCTTGCTTTTATATAGGAGTACAACTAGCTGAGTCAAGTCCCCTGTTCCACAGAGATGTGTTGCAGACAGTAATTAGAGTCTGTTTCATGTGAAACTGCCCAACTTTGCAGCAGAATAAACATGATTCTAGATATAGGATATGGGAAACCTTTTCAGCTTCATTACAACTGTAAATCTAATCCATGTGGATGCTGGGGTCGGGTGTGGCCAATTTGAAAAGTGAAGCTGGTCAAGTGATGTCTGCTAGGCTTCACCTCAGCGAACTTGAGTGAATAAGCTGGAATTCTTCTCGTTTGTCCTTTTGATGCCTTAACGCTCCAAAAATGGTCAAAACAGTAATGTTGAGGCTTACATTCAGGAGTTTAGGACTTACCCAACAGCACTAAGTTTGGACAAATTTGTCATTTAGTTTACTTTTTGAAAGTATCTGAACCCAATATGTCGCATTAGAAAAATTCTAATAGACAAGCACCACTGAGGATGGTGAGAAATGAGTCTGGAGAAAGGTTTTGAAAGTGGAAACATGCTGTCATTTGTGAAATAGTTGGGTAATAACTGAACTTAAAACACAAACATCGATGTTTATGTACCAGAAACAGAACTAAGGGTTTTCTCTTTAGATTTCTGCTAATCATTAGGCATCATTTAAAAACATAAATGAGTTCCCCTGAAGGAGGGATTCGGTGGGTGTGAATTTCTGATTCTCTGGGTGAAGCCACATGCAAGGTCGTCGGATTCATGAGTTCCCGTTATGCCAGCGTGCAGTTGTCGGACAACACTGTGCTGTGTTTTTGTCGAGCCATGTGGTGCTGCCACCACAACAACAGCCCCCCCTCTCTCACTCACACACCAGCGCTTTTTTTTTGTGTAGGTGGGGTGGGGGGTGGTGGACTAACCTACATTTGTTCCCAGACAAAAACCCAGAGGGATAAAGGAAAATAAATGCTCCCGTGTATGCTAAAAATAAGTCTGGTGGGTTTTTGTTTTGATTGTTTAATACAGCAATATAGTTAACCCGATGTCCTTCTCCAATACATTAAAAGCATCTGTCAAGAAAATAATCTGAATCTGAATTCATAATACATTCATATATATATATATACTTAAATACAAAATGAAAATATATCATTAGAGGATTTAAAAAAGCAGCTTTTCTTTACAGTTAGCAATTTAACATACTTAATTCTAAATCAAAACACCAGAAAATGAGTCAATGTCCAAAGAAGCGTGAAGAAGAAAACAAAAACTGTAAAACTGGACTGGACAGAGCATGCTCACTGGACCACTTTTAATCCAACAGTTGTTGAGTATTTGTAGCATGGAGGGAAAAGATCCTTCAAGCACCTCAAAATTACAGTTATACAAGGTAAAGATCCATAAAAAGAAGATATAACAGCTGCTTTGTGCAAATACACAGTGGTCCACAGACTGGGACTTTTTCCAGTGTTGTTACAACAAAACATGGATAGTCGTGGGACAACAAGTTACACAAGAAATAAATAAGTTGTCTGCTTTACCATCTTCAAATATACTTTTTAAAATATATTTATGCATGTATACTGACGGTAAAGTACAAAAAGGCTTAGGTAAGGGATTACAATACCCTGTCAAACACAGCTGGGTTTCATCACAATCAGACATTAGGTTCACAAGGATTTCTGTAATAACATTGTGGTGTTATCATAACAGCGTGTTCGCGATTTGAAATTTGGAATTGTAATGTTTATGTAGGAGTGAATCAAATCTAGAGCTATGACTAATCAAGTAATGTCAACTGAAAAGAATTATTCAATTTGATACTGTTTTTAATTACATATTTCCACAAAACAGACAAAATGTAAATCAAATAAAAACATTTATATGTAAAAATAATTGATACTAAACAATACAGTGGACTCAGTAACTTAAGCTACAAGTTAGTTTAAAAAAATGCTTCCCATTTTCTCCTTTTTGACTCCTTCCCGTTATTGTCTAAAATAAAATTATTTTATTTCTCCTCACCAAAATATCCTGGAACAGCCAAATTAAGCCAGTTTAAGTAACATTGGTGGGTTTTTTACGCCAGCTTTTTCTTTAGCTGTTACCTAGCTAAAGCTAACATTTGCCATTAAAAAAAAAAAGTCTGTTTTTCTGGTAACAGCAGCAAAAAAAATTCAAACAAAGTTAACTGGTTAACTTTGTTTGAATGGTCACATCAAACCAACATTTCTCTTTGTAACATTAGTGTCTTATGGTCATGTTAATAGTGTTCACGTATTAGTTCCTACATTTGCAAGGATTTTAAAGATTTAAAGGTCCATAAACTTTAAGTCATAAACACAATGTTGTTATCACAACGACTTAGAAGTCTGAAGTTCCATCTGAAAGGAAAGAAATCTGAAATTTAATTTTACATTTACAATTACATTTTTTAACTTGTAAGCTAGTTGAAAAGTAAAGTAACATTAGCCAATTTTCTTGTGTGTTTTAGTTTTGGGGGGGGGGGGGGGGGACTTTTGCTTAAAAAAAATGTTAGACTCATCTTATTAAATTCTTCTCTTTTTAAAAACAATATTCAAAAAAAATGTCAATCATTATAACTGCATGTTTTCTAGGAAAGCTTGTTTCTGACTTTTTTACTATCCATAAATTAAAATTTCAGGTTAGCTTCTAGAGAGGAGTCAACATTTGAAGTTGGGTATCTAATAATTTTAACTTAAAAGTAAATCAAAATTTTTAAATAATACAGAAATTTTAACTTACTTTTCATTGGCTATGTTTGTTTGGTGTTTGTTTGTTTGTTATTTGTTTAAAAAAAAAAATCAAGCAATCAATAATGTTCCTTATAATATTCTTTTTCTCAAGCTAGCTAAAAAGTAGCATTAGCTTGCTAAATTTGATGATGTTAGCGACTATTATAAAGAAGTTTTTGTTTTGATTTTTTCATTTAAAATCAGTCCTGTTAAATTAAAAACGATAATTCTGATTCATTACCACTTGATTTGCTGTTTTAAGTGATACGTTATATTTCACGCTGTTACTGCATTAACCACAATGTTACCACAGGGGACTGGTAAACGGGATCCAGACTGCATTTAAAATGTGTACCATTAAAACTTTCAAGGGACCACAGATCATGCTTTTCCATTCAATGCTGTGACTTATGTTTTCTATATATATTTTACTTAATGTCATTTCTCAGCAAAATAGTCACCTTTTTAGACAAACTGTATAAATATGCAGCACAGAGTGAACACTGCAAACTCCAGAACAGCATCTCTAGTGTCTCACAGGAAAGCATCCAGCAATACAAACGGCAGCAGTGAGAAAGAGGCGGTCAGACATAATAATGCAACCTGCTGAATTTTCTGGCTTTGATCAAAAGCAGTGGCAGTCTCTGCCTCACAGTGGTTATGGACTGTACAGGTAACACAAAGGCAGTGTCTGCCTCCTTGTTTGGGATGCGCCCCGCAAATATGATGCTGGAAAAAAGTGCCAGAAACACCAACTTATGGCTGTATATTTCAGATGGCTCTCATTTGATTTTGAATAGAGATTTACTATCCTTCATGAAACTAGCGCTCACTCTGTCGGCCCCCAAGCTTCACAATCAGAGGATGACACAGAAACAGAGTCAATGAGGATTTCCGGGGGTGTCAGTTGTCACGGTTTGACTGCAGTGGCAGGTTCAGGACAGGCTGATGTGGATGCTGGTGCCGGCTGAGCCAATGTGGAGAACCAGGTGGACATGGCCGTCTTGGCGCTGGTCAATGCTCCTCCCACTGACTGACCTGAGAGTGGAAAATAGAGAATTTCACTTTACTTTTTTGTTTTTCCTACAGTGACACAGAACGATTTCTTACAGTAGACATTTGATTACTTAATAAGGGCAAAGTCATGGTTACAGCTAGGTCTGTAAGTGTTTCTACAGTCTTTTATAAAACTTCATTCAGTTTGGTATTTAAACACTTAAAAGCATGCTGTGTTTGACAGAGATCAGGTAACTAAGTCTCTGAAGAATACTCAATTTCTTTACCCTTTAGAAACTCTTGGGTTGCTTTTGCGGTTTGCTTTGGTTCATTATCACTTTGTACTTTACTGCTTGGTGTTTACCTTACAATATAAATTCCCTTGAGAGCTACTCTTGTGGTAATTTGGCAATACATAAATAAAAGCAAGCTGAAATTGAAGTGAAGGTTCCATTTCCTGGTTCCATGCCATAAGTCAGGGGTGGGGGAACTCCAGGCCTCAAGGGCCGCAGGTTTTAGATGTGTGTTTGATCCAACACAGCTGATTTAAATGGCTAAACTACCTCCTTAACATGTCGTGAAGTTCTCCAGAGGCCTGTTGATGAACTAATCATTTGATTCAGGTGTGTTGACCCAGGGTGATATCTAAAGGACACTGGCCCTTGAAAGCCTGGAGCTCCCCATTCCTGCCATAAGTCTTTCAAGTCTTATGTGGCGTTCCTGTTTTTGAGTGTAACTGGTGTTTTTTGCCCCTTGTTGTCAACTTTCTGTATTTATATTTGCCTTTGACAATGATATGCATACCTCCTCAAAAATGCTTCATTTGGTTGTATTTTGTAAAAGGTTTTTCTGAACCATGGAATTCTGTGATCATCCACTTCAGTGGTTTTCCAGGCCTTTTGGTGATGCTGAGCCAGCCCGTCTGCTTTTTAGGAATGTGCCACATTGTTGGATCTCTCTAATAGATTTATTTTTCAGCCTAATGATGGCCTACTTCACTTGTACTGTCATCTCTTTGGGGCTCAAACTGAAAGCTGAATTAAAGCTCAAAGTTTGCACTTTAATGACATGTTGACTGGTAACAGTTTGATCTGGGTTTAACTGAGCAGCTGCCTTACCGACTGCCTTCCCAGTCTGGACTACACTGCGACTGGTTGTCATCATGGCGTTTCCGATCTTCTTCCCTCGCTCGCTGTTCTGCACCGAGCTGCAAAGAGAAAACAAAAGGTTCACAAACGCCCAGAACAAGCAGTCTCTTTTCATCTCCCTGTCTACAATCTGACACTAAAGGAATTCTTCCTCCTTTCCAGGAAAGAAACCACATAAACGTGCTGTTGCTCAATGTTGCACAAACCTGTTATAGAGGATTATGTAACAGCAAAGAGGCTGAGCATCAGTCACAGGTGGTGAATGTGATGATCGGAGCTGACCCAACAGCGGAAACAAGACGACTAAGTTTCACAACAAATGTAGGGCTAAATGCGGCCGCGCCTAGCTTTATCTGAACAGCAGCTTGGCGCGAATCCAGCACACAACCTTTCACGTAGATCCCCGCTGACCTGACATTCAGCAGGAATCTCACTCCTGCATCATCTGGGCAAACAGCGGCGTAGTTAAAAAAGACGATGGGGATATATGTCAGCAGCTGCAGAGAGCAGACGTCTGTCACTCAAGCCTCTAATCAGCCGTTTCATCTGAACATAAACTCACTGTCAAGTTTACTACACGTGAAAATCAAACCAGAGGCCCGCAACGCCGAGGTTTGGGATGCACTTACAGGTGATGTGATTACGTCACTGGATTTCAACACACTCACATATGTTCTGTGAGCCAACAAGTCTCAATTTGTCTTATTTATGTTTATGTTATGTTAAATAAAATGCTTGAGGAAAACAAGAAAATCTTTAAGACAGAATTTAATGAATATGAAGGCAGGCTCTCGCTTTTATTCTCCATATTTATGGCCATATTTAACCTAAAAGACTGCGATTCAGACTACAAGTCTGCAGGGACTTATTAAAAAAGGTTTTTATAAAACTTTTCATCCTCATATAACTGATTTTTTCCCCCCTAAATGTGTGACTTCTTTCCCGTCACAAAATCGTGACTTTCTTCCTCAATAACTTGTTACTTTTTTATGCTTCACTTGACTTCTTTCTCTTCTAAAGTTTGACAATTTAAAAAAACTTTAAAAAACCCCTCAATTTATGTCTTAATAATGATAAATTTGCAGTCTGGGAATTTTTCTTGTCCATCTTTGGTTTATTTATTAACTCATTTTTAAAAAAGTTCAAATATGTGAGTTTCTTTTCCTCATAAATTTGTGACATTTCTGTAATATAACCCATCCTCTCCTGGGAGCTTCCTCCCTTTTTGGCCCTATTATGTCAAGTGTAATACACATCAAAAGGCAGAGAAAATAAACTAAATCAATGCAATAACTGTGAATATTAAAGCAAACATTCAAGATTTCCACTAAGAAAAACTGCTGCCAAGATTCAGAGTGGCTCTGAGAGGCCTGCAGGATGTAAAGTCTACATATGAAACCTAAAACCAAACAGAAAATGAGACGTGTGCGTAGTGCCATCATTCCTTCAAACCACACAGAGCCAGAGTAGCATCGACGTGACACCGCTCTCCGCAGAAGCAGAGCAGAGCGTCAACTTTGCGGCATCTTGGAGTCAGACGGCAGCGCCCTGCAGCGCCGTCGCCTGCAAGTGGATCTGCCAAACAAGCTGCGGTTGCTAAGCCCATGTTGCTAGGATCAATAATCCAGCTTTGTGGCTGCTCATTTCCTCGGCAGGAACCTCTCCTCGCTGTGCTTCTTTTTGGCTAAAGTAGAGGATCTGCTGACGGACAATCCCAGCAGGGCAGTTGGGTCACGCAAGTTAAAGCAACGGAATATAAGTGAGAGTAGAAGTTTCCTAAATGAACAAAGTAAAATAAAATCTGTTTGTTTTATATTTTCAGCACCCCATTTGTTACCATCACCGACTCAACAGTGCCACCAGTAGTCAAATTAAAAAAATTTAAATAAAAAAAATCTGCAAAGCTTGCAAAATTAGCAGCTGTCTTTAATGTTTGGATGATTGTTGTTGTTTAATCATCTTTTGTATATGACTGTATTGCAGCACATTGTTCCCAGGGTTTCTTGGAGACCATATTTAGTATAAATCTAGAAAAATAAAATATATCAGTAAGAGTAAAATATATGAGTAAGGGACAAAAGCACCATTAATTTATTTATTTTGGTCTTGCAAACGTCCCTGTTAACAAAGCTTATCCTGATGCAAGTGTCTAACGTCCATTAGCACTGCTAACAATTCCTGTCATGTTGGATTTGAGACTATTTTAAACATTCTGACACTAAAAGCTTTTTTTAAACTTAATCCATATAATCTCCTTTATATGAATGTGGGTTAATTTACCATCACAGTCGTCTGTTGACATGTGCTGTTATGACAATTTCTTATGGTCAAAATGTGTCCGAACAATAATTTCACAACTTTTACATTCGTTTCATGTAGAGAAATTGTGGAAATATGCGGTTCCTTTGTTTTGATATTATCGGCTTTCATATTAACAAGAAAGTATTCCTGTAGAAAATATGATGTAAAATTTAAAAAACTTTTTAAAGCCTTAACCATGAAATAATTGCCAAAAGAAACATTTTTTGAGAACTGAGTGTTTATTGAACCTTCCGATTGGTCTTTAAAATAAATGAAATATTAATTTGCATATATGAGTGTTCATTTGTATCATATTTGCTACAGTGGGCATTTTTTGTAAGTTAATAATTACAAAATATATTGTGGAATTTATTTTGGTTTTTCAGTGGGGAAAAAGAAAAGCCAGAACACGATTTGCTTTAAAGGGCTCGTTTTGAATTTGTCACTTTTTCCTTATAAAATTCGTTACTTCTTTCTCACAAATTTTAAAACAAAAGAAGAAACCTGTGATTTCTTTCCTCGTAAGTCTGTGGCTTTCACCTTGAGAATTTCTGGCATTTTCTTTTTTTTTTTTTTTTCCCCCCCCTTCCAGGAAAATGTTGCAATTTTTCAGTTAAAAAAAACAAAAACAAACAAAACACTTTCTTTTTTCTTTTTTAATTTGAGAATTTGTTACTTTTTCCTTGCAAATTCGTCTTTTTTTGTTAATTTGTTCCTTGTTTGGTACATGAACAACTGAATTCCTGATAAGTCACAAGTGATCCCATCTGGATATTCTTAGCCTGGTCGCTTGAGGGTTAAGGATGGCTCTTGACACTGGTTTAGTGGTTTATGTTTATTCATTACACATGATTAAGGAAACCTACTTAAGATCTTAAAGCTCACATATGATCAGAAATACATCAAAATTAGAGTATTAGTTTAATACTAATGAATACTAATGAACGAGATCCAGAATCACGGTTTTAAATGTTTTGCTCAAGATGAACTGCAGCACTGGAAAAAAATCTTAACTTTGAATGTGTTCAGGGGAAATCTGGGTGAAATAATGGAAACTTTGTGGCTCACATGTAAACCTGCCACCCAGTTTCACACTGGTTTCCAGAAAGCCCAGAGCGTCTGTGTGCACTCTCCATCGAGCTGAGTGACCCAAAAAAACAGCTCCTTATATAGCAGAGCGCGGTACGCCAACAGTAAAGAATCAGTGTGTGTGTGCGTGTCTCTGCAGCCGTGCAGCTCATCACATGACTCTGTTTTCTGAGAGCATCTCTGCCACCGGCTGCTTTTTGTCCAATGCTGATGACAAGGGGACATGAAAAGAGTTGGCCTTTAGTAGCCCCCTCCTGGCGCTTCAATAATACACATGCAACACAGCACATTCACAAGGAAGTCAAGCGTGGCACTGAGTCTTTCTCTTTCTTTAATCCAGTGATGAGCTGAGTGGAGTGCACAGACTCAGCCTTCTTTTAAACTTTCCCAAGCAGTGGGATACATCAGGCTCGTCACCGTCTGCCCCACTAACCCCAGTCCCCCCCTCTTCCCCAGCCGTGATGTCTCAAGTTGCAGTAAAACAGCTCTGTGTTTACCGATGCAGGGAAACACAGGGGGAGAGCTTTCTGCTGATTCTCCAGCTGATGAGAAGCACCAAGGCAGCTCTTTGGGGTCAGGAGAATGTCCCGAGACTGACGGACACCAAATAAATAAATAAAAGGTCACCGATGACACATGTTACTAAAGAAAACACAACAAGCTTTCTTGGTATGATAGAACATTTTAATATGCTGTTTTATTGGCTGGTGTGACTCATAGCTGTCTTGGCCGATACAACGCAGCAGGTTGCAAAACACTTGTGACTTCTAATCTACTGATTCATGTTTCTCAATACAAATTGTCCTCCTGTTTTTTTGTTTGTTTTTTTTAAATCTTTTATGCCTGCACATGAATTTCCACTCCTTATTTTTCTGACTGAGCACAATTTTTCAGCTGCACAGTCTCATATGTACTGATATATCTACACAAAATGAATATTTTCTACAATTAAAAGGAGAAACAGGAAGTTGGGGGGATTGGGTGGTGAAGTGTTCACACGGTTCACACCAAAGACCAGAGTTTGCGTCATTTATGTCAGAGGTTTTTGCATTTCTACTTGAAGTTTCCAAGTTAAAATACTAAAACTTATTAAACATCATCATAATGCTACGTTTTCTGTGGAAAAAAGATGATTTTGAAGACTTGGTTATGTTTAGGAAAAAGTACAGCGCATACTACTCATTTTAAAGCTCTGTTTTCTTGGTTGCCATGGTGATACTAAAGCATCTGGACAACATGTGTCCTGCAGACACTAAATATACTTCCTATTGGAAGTTTTTATTTCACAATAAATAAATAAATAAATAACTGAATAAATAAAATGACACAATATGTTCTCACAAAAACAAATAATCATCCTGTTTTTTTGTGACTATTTTAATTTTTTGCTTTGGCTTCTTTATACTTAATATTTTATATTGCATGTGTAAAAATACTCGTTCAGTGTTTCTATTGTATTTGTTTTTATTTATTTTCTACTAAAAGACAACTCTCGCGCGTTCTTGATTCAATAACTGTAATACATCGGTGACCTTTCTCATCCTATTTAGTGCCACTTGATATTTGATTCTGATGTCTTTACGGAAATAAACAGTTGCAAAGATTTTGTTCATAGTAAACGGAGATGTTCACAAATCTAAATATAGCAGCCGTACTGGAAGCGCTCCAGAGGTTAACGGGAACGTGATCCTAATCGGGACACCTGCCAAATTTAAATCAAGTCATTTCTATGGGCCGATTACCAGAAAATCTTCCTGCGCAGTCTGCAGAGTCACTGCTCCGATTCTCAAAAAGTATTTTATATATTATTCAATAATTTATGATTTTTTTAAACTGCAAAATATGTTTTATTATATTTAATGAATTTTAATTTGAAATTTTGCTAATTTTACATTATTTTCAATTTATACGTTTTATAATTTTTCAAAGTAAATGTGCTAAAAGTGCGCAGGGGTGTCTGTTGATCTAGTAGAAGTCTCCTGATTGGACGCTGTGCAGTTACACTAATCTAACCCTGTGCTGTTTGTCTGTGTGTTTGTTTACTGAAGCATTACGACAAATTTCTCAGGGGCCATGTCACCGAACACCAGAGGGTAAAGCGAGAACTTTGGGTATGACAGCCAAGCAGATCCTACCATGAAGCTAAGTTAGAGACCTAGACACTCTCCACTGTGTGTGTGTGTTTGTGGTGGGAAGGCATTTATCTGAAGCGTAACACTAGACGCGGCACTCCAGCTGTGGACGGAGTCGCCTTTCATCCACACTTCCTGGAATGAAACTGGAGCTGAGGCTGAAGAAGTCTGGCTCCGTTTTTGAGAATGAAACTCACTCATAATTAATGACTCCGGCTGATATGAGACCCTCGCTGCCACTGCAACCCCCGACCCGAGACGACTCTGACCGCTGAGCTGCTATATCCATCCAAGCGACGCGCTGCCTGCTGCTCCTTGTCATATACTGTATTCATAAAGTATTCACAGCTGGGGTGTTTGGGTGCACTGAGCCTGACAGCCATTGGAAATTTAATCATCAGTGGGTCTAAAAACAGACGCTAAAATTTTAAAAACACATTCTTCAGAGCTGGGACTCTCAATCTCCCATATTTTGACTTATTTTTACTTCATTTGGCATTTTAAGCAAACACTGTTTTACCATTTCCAGCTCCATATTTTCATCCTTGGACTTTTTTTAGAGTAACAATTGCATGATTCAAAGTTCAAAATAAACTATTTATATTTTACTGGGCCTTGGTGCAGACTCTCATATTATTGCCCGTCTGAAAAAAAAACTGATAACCCCTCATTGTGACATTACAGAGCCAACAGTAGAAAACACTGAAGGAATCTGAAGCCTGAACCTTTGGCTCATAGGGTTTACCTACACAAACGCTGGCATCATTATTTGTAACTTTGGCCCTTTTTAAAAATAAACTGTCAAGATCTTTACGGTACAAATATATCAACTTTTGCATGTGTTAAAAATTAGACAGCTCCTTCAAAGTAAAAGCTAGAGGATTCAGCAAAAGTGGGAAGGATACCTAAAGTGTTACTTTAAGAAAAAAGAAAAAAAACGTCTGGCAGGGGGAACAAACAAGGAGAACTTATCTTAAAAATGCTCAGAATGTGCCTGGGGGGGTGATCTTGTATCACGTTGTTGAGAAGACAACCACTCCTAGGCAGACCCTGATACACCCGCCCAGTATCTCAGCACGTATGCATAATGTAACGGTCAACAGTATTGAATGCAGAGTTTAGTACTAACAAAACATGTCTGAAGGTTCTCAGTCATTAAGGTCATCGTAGTCTTAGTAGCTTGGAAAGAAAAGCGTCTGGACTTGTTCAAGTTTCTTTTCACCTCTCATCCAAGAAGCTTCTTCAGTTCAGAGAGGAACTGGTGGAGAGTCCCAGATTTGTAAGCCCTATTGGGAGTGTCCCTCAGAGGGTCATCAGAATCAGAATATTTTATTGATCCTTAGGGGAAATTATTTTGGTTACAGTGCGTTCAGTGGTGCTTTTTGGTACTCAGTCTCTCACTGAACGTGCTCCTGTGACTGACCAGCATGTCATGGAGTGGGTGGGAGGTCTATTACACCTTAAGGGAGTCCAGCTATGGACCCCCTATTGATCTTGTACCTAATAACACAAGCCAAGGTGTGAAAATGGGAGTGCGTCACAATCAGCCAAGGTTTCGTGGGACCACTTGACAACTAAGGTCAAGGCGGGGCAAGGTCTCACGATGAGTACTCCTGCATCCTGCAGGTGTCACTTTACAAACTCTGTGTTTGGTTTAATAAAGAGGGAAAGTTCTGCAGATAGTCTTTAAGCAAGGCTTTAAAGACAGGAGCCCCATACTCTCTTGCTCCCTCTGCTGCTGCAGCTTTGACTTCTTCTAACCACCACTAGAGGGCAGCAACATACACGCTCTGAGCTGCAGAAAACAAGCGATGGGGTGAAGCTTCACCCTGCATCTTATCTGCTATTAAAACTAGATACAAATCCCTGATTTTTAGAAGAAAAAGAAAATAATAATAAGATAACATGAAATTGCACTCACTGTGAGAGTCGTAGCTTTACGTCGGCTACGCTGTACTGACCCTGGAACGGATGTCTACAACGGAGAAGATGGGATCATGAAAAACAAATAAGAAACATTCAAAAGCTGCAGGTAACAGAAGTCAGTCGCTCTCCTGTCCACCTACCCTGGGGTGACGGCGGTCATGCCGGGGTGCTTGTTGCTGTACCACACCCGGTAGTTGTGGGTGATCTTCCACGCTGTGACGAAAGGTGCCCCGTAATCTGCCAGCAGCCGCTCGCTATCTGAAAGGAAGAGATGGGAAACAAAGACATCAGTTACATGCAATATGGCAGCGCCAATCCTGACTAGTAAGGCATCTAAACAGGATGAGAGCTTTATGAGGTTTTTTTTAAGTTGTACTAGTTGGAAATAAAGTTAAAACCAACTATCAGATGTGGAAACAGCTAGAAATGCAGGATAGATTTATTTATCCCGCTCGTCTTGTCTGTTTTTCACACATTATTCTGTCTGTTGTGATTTAGTTGAAGACATTAAACCTAATATAAACGCCCCGTCCATTTCTAAATGCGTACAAGCTCCCACATGTGTTTTATGGAAGCATGTGATTGCTTGTAAGAGCCTTTCTATGTGTTTATTTTACACATTTATTGTGAACAGTTTTGATTGTCTTACCTTGCTGTAATGCAGAAGACAGTAAGGAGTGAAGGTAGAGGGTGAACTGGGCTCTGATCCACTCGTCTCCACCCTCCCAGCCCGTCCCGTCCAGGAAGACATCGTCGCGGTTCTCCGTCACGTGTTTGACCAAGTAGTCGGCGAAGCGCAGGTCTGCAGTGGTCAGACTCAACATCTTTCTGAGCTCGGGGTCTTGGATCTGGATACGAGCTTCTTCCACCTGAAGCAGTGAAGTATTAAAAAAAAAAAAAATTAAATACTTACATTTTAAAAAGTTAACACAACAGTTTCACACACACGGGACTTACTTCGACGATGGCGTCACTGAGGTGCCTCTGCTGACGGAAGAGGATGTTGGTTGCTCCGGCGACAAAGCCTCGCACCGTCACGTCTGACAGGAGGTGATGCTGCTGCAGCGCCATGTAGGGCAGGCACAGGTAACCCTGGAAACAAGAAAAGACAAAGGCCGCTGTGTTTATGACAGCCGTACACCTGCTTATCTCCACCCAGCTGTCTGAGCTGAGATTTTAATGGTTAATTATTAAACAATATTGATAAATTATAAAGTTGTGTCAAGAAGACATTTCTAATCAAAAAGGTGAAACAGGAACAGGTGCAATCAGGGTCACGCAGAAAACTTCAGAAAAGACTCACAAGAAGACGGCAATTGGCAAAAGTCCTCTCAGATTTAGGTCTGAGGGTTGCACCAATTCAAAGGAAACAGAATTTTTAACAGAAGTATTAATCGCTGCTGTTACCTTAGTGAAGATGGCGAGTGGCAGGCCGTACTGATCCTCCTCCAGACCTGACACCAGGCCCTGGGTGACCCCTCCCTGACCGGTGACTGCCTGCGGCTGCACTGTGATCGGCGTTCCGGGTTTGGAGTCAAATGTTTCCGGGAGCTCTGGCTCAGTCTCAGAAGGTGCCTCTTGCGGTCCACCTTCGTCCAGCACGCTGGGGTCCAGAGTCTCCCACTCGCTCTCGGAGGACTCAGGAGAGATGCGTGAGGGCGGCTTGAGGTGGTGATTGTCGCCCTCTGAGCTATTCCCAGAGGATTCTGTGGCAGGCTGGGCCGTCTCCACCCCGAGGTCAAGGGCGGAGCTATCGATGTCGGTGACAGACACAGAGACGAACTCTTCGGCACCCGAGACACTCTCCACTAAACTCTGGTCCTCTGACACGCTGCTCTTAGGTCTGTAGTGGGACGAGTCCACCAGGCCGTGTTCGATCATGCCTGCACGAATGTCACAGCAAACACGTTCTATCAGTCTACTACTACAATTGCACCACAGGCTGCAAAGCCTTTCACACTGGAAGAGCACAAAGATATTTGCAGGACAGGTTTGCATAACATGAATGTGTCATATGCCTAACAGTTAGCCAAAAACGAAAATAATCACTAGAATGAGCATAAAGTCAAAACTGGAACAAAATAATCAATAAAATGAAACAAGAATCCAAAACACAAAAACAACACAAACAGTTTTATTAGAGAACTCCTGTGCCGGGTGTCACAAAGCCCTGATTCAAAAGATCAGTGCCAGATCTGTCTTCCTCTTGGAGTTACTGACCTGGAAACAGCGATAACACTGTCATCAGAGCTCCTACTAGTCTGTTGACAGGAGACACATAGAACAGGACCTGCAAACATGAGCAAGAAGAAAGAAAGAAAAGAGGAACAAAATGGATGAGCAGACAGAATAAGAAGTGAGACATGAAGGCAAAACAGCAGAAAAACGTTTTTAAAAACACAACTAACACACACACACACACACACGAGTAAATCGCATTCACAGATCAACAATTTAACAGGACTTAAATGGCAGTAATGGAATCAGCCTTAAAAATGTATTAAGTCAAATAATGGAGGGTGGACTTCACAGCAACTAAGATCATTAAATATTTAAAAATGGACGAGACACACAGAATTTAACAGGATCTATAAGTGTATAAAAGACTAATACAATTAATAAAGGAGCCAAAGGGTCATCCCATGCCAATTCACAGTGGCTAAAAGCTTCCAGTAGACATTTCTTAATAGAAACTGTGCGAAACTTCAGGTCCCTGCTGTCAAGGCAAACTGGAAAACTACCTGAGCTCGATCCTTTAAATGTTTTAGGATAAATATCCGGTGTGATGGGTCTATGAATATGGATGCCTAAAAAGATTTGTATGTCTGATCTTGGACATCAGGTTTGGAGACTTTTAGAAAGAAAAATGTTGCAAGTTTAAAGTAACTTGGGCAGATTTGCCTGCAAGGAAGAGGGAAGGCGTGGGTAAGACTAAGTTTAAAATATACAAATTTTTTTGGAAACATTTTTCAGTGTATAAAAAGGCACAGGAACTTTTTTCAAAAGTCTAAAAATAGAAATAACTACAAATCAGAGACATCAGAGATGCAGCAAGCTTTATCCAATGTGAATCTGTCTCTGCCAATACTGAGCACCACTCAACTTAAAAAGCATACTGATCAATATCTGAATCCCAAGTATACATTAACATTATATGGTTATATTTAGAGCAAATATGGTGGAAATGTTTGTCTAGAAAAACTGGGTCAGGACTCTCTTATACCTGAAAGGGACTGAAAGGAGTCATCGGGAAGATGAGCTAAAAGAGCCACATCATAGAGGCCTCGTCTTCTCTTAGAGCCAGGACTGACAGAACCTCAAAATTACCAGATTATATGAAGAAAAGGGGAAGGATGCATCAAAGTTTGAATTCTCACCTTCTTTTCCAGCAAAATGAGCTTAAAGATGATGAGAGCCTGCAAAGATTTAAAAATAAAAAATGTAAATAAACAGGATATTTTGGGTGGATTTTAGTGCTTAAAGTAATCAGATTTTCCCCACCTTGTGTCTGAAGTGCAGGATTAGATCTCTCGGCGACATCCCTGATGGGAGAAAAACAAAATGTTTATGAAAAGGATAAATAAAAGCTGAGATTTGTTGTTAAACCCTCCTGTTATCCGACAGATCTGGCACGTACCTAGATAAACCTGTGATCCGTCCAGAGCTGAGCCCCTCAGAGAGCTGTTCATGTGGTCGTACAGTTCCTGCAGCGAAAACAGGAGGTGAGCAAGCAGCTGACCGGAAGGTACAAATACTACTACCTCACTCAAACAGGTTTAGTCTGACTGTTTTCTCACCTTCAAGATTGAGATCTGTGAGAAGTCTTTCTCCTCGAAGTAGGCGTGTGTGATGAGCTGAAGTTTGGCTTGGAGCAGACCGTAGAGAGGCTGCGAGGAAATTCAAACACACCGTACGTGAGTGAGTCATTTACAGTGTGACCCATAAAAATCCTGTCAGGCTAATTTCTGCTTTATATTTATTTAGCATGGGTGGCGACATCCTTTGTCTTGATGCTTTTCCTCCTGCCTCTGTTTTTCTCCCCCACTCTACAGTTGGCACTGCTAAAACAGGGCCTGTGGTCCCCTCCCTAAAATTGTATTGTCATAGCAACATAACCATGTGTGGAAATCCCAACAGGGACAAGGGAATGCTGATATGATTTTTCTGGGAAAAACAGTGTTTTGCCCCCTCAATGAATCCCTGTAAATGATGTTCAATTATTTATTCCTATGTATGGGGGGGAAAAAGGAATACCCTGGTTTGCCTCTGAATATTACCTCATAAGAAACTGAAGTTTCTTATAAAGCCAAAAGATTTAAGGGTAAAACATAAAACATTATGAATTAATTCTCAATGGTGACACATATAGATCAGCAGACAGTGAGGAGGCCACAGTGCCGGGAAATAAAAACATCCTCTCTACACGATTTCCTTCCACTTCTCCATGTGAGCTCACTGCAACATTTTACGGCCCACTGACTTAATTTAATTTTTAGACTGAAATTAAAGCTTATTAAATTAAGTCGTCCAGTGACTGACTCACCACTCGACTGAGGACACAGACGCTCTTCTGAACAGTCTCCCTGGTGACATCAGCCTGCCGGACCTTTAGGGCCTGAAAGACGAGCAAGAAAAAACAATCGTGAAATAAACTTCCCTCTGCAAGCTCTGCTTTAAATTGATGCTGCAGTTACAGCGCAAAAGGTTTGGGTCAGTTTCACTAGACTCAATGCAAACAACAGACACAGCTTTGGGTCTGAAAAGTGAAGCAAATGCAGAAACCTAATAATGCACATTTACATCCTATAATGACAATAATAGCCAACAGGCGGCTAGGGTTAAGGTACCATGGCTACCATTTTTAGGAAGTACGGCTTAGAGCAGAAAGGGAAATTGAGAAGAGAGTGTGACATGATCTGGGATGGTCCACAGCTCTACCATGTGAGATGCAAGGGTCCCAAATGTTTGAAGTTATTAAATGTGAAACTACAGACCTCACTTACAGTGGTGATCATCACACTTCACGTCACCCTTTTCCTGCAAACGTAGCAGCTCTGTCTCTAGTTTTAGCCACTTGATCACAATGGCATCTTTTTCTCCTGGAACTAAAACACCTCTTTCTTTCAGGAACTACTCTTGCTTTTGGGACGAGGCAATTCAATTCTATTCAATTGTATTTGTATTGTGCCAAATCACAACAACAGTGGCCTCAAGGTGCTTTATACTGTAAGGTAAAACCCTTCAATAATACAAAGAAAACAGAAATAATCAACCTCGGTGGCTATTAAAGAAATGAGGAAGTTTAAGGCACATTTCAAACCTTTTAGCAGTAGCTGCAAATGACATCCTACCAGGCTCTTACAAAATCAGTAAAATTAAAAAATATATTTACATAAACTGCCTGGTTCCCCACCCATGTCATGGGCGTAGCTTTCTGTCATAGAGCTGCTGCACATAGGTGCCTGCTCATTAAAGTGTGCCTATTGCCGTTCATAAACTGACCTTTGCTTCTATTTGACGATAACAGGACACTCCATAGACACACTTTGTGTCTCCACTGAGAGGCGGCAGGTGAAAATACACCGTGTCTGCAAACCAACAAAAAGACACAATCACATTATTATACTACGTGCTAAAGGGCAGAAAGAAAAGAATAAACAGCATGAGAAAAATCACTTGTGTGCAGTTAGATGAGACTGATATGCATTTTCTGTGGTAAAACAGCAGATTCAGCAAAGACCATCAATACAATAAAAACCAGTAAGTTTAGATAAAGAGTGTTTGTGGAACTGCAGTGACTGACGGCAGGTTTTCAGACCAGTTGTCAAACTGGATAAACTTGAAGGCAGAAGCAAACATTTACAAGTTGCTTGGTGATAGCTGGAAAAAAGAAAAGAAAAAAAAAGCCGTTCTTCATGTTCAGATTAACTACAGCTCACAAGTCACGAGTAAGAGTTTGTGCAGTTTACACTCTGTTTAAAAATGTTTGCTTTAAGTTTTACTTTTAGTTCATCAGAAGCAACGTTTAAGAAATTCAGAACCGGCTTTACAAGACAGACACCTGCACATATCCCATCAGCCAATCACATGGAAGCATGAGGACACAGTTGAGACAACCAGCAGAAGTTCAAACTGAACATCGGAAAGAGGAAGAAAGAAAGGCGATTCGAGTGGCAATGAATGTGGTATTGTATGCAAAAGAGCATCTCTGATGATGTACACACAAAAAAACAGCAGCAGAAGCCCACAGTGGGTGTGACTCCTGTCAGCTAACAACAGGAAACTGAAGCTACGAAAGCTCACAAAAACTCGACCCTAAGAGACTGGAAAAACATGGCTGCATCTGATGAGTCTCAATTTCTGCTCCAAGATTCAGAGAGTCGTATCAGAGGGTACAACAGTCATTTTAATATTTCAATAATCAGTTAACGCCAGAAAAAAAAGCATATTAGACAGAAATGCTTATTCATTGTGCTGCGTTTTGTGTTGTTTTCTTCAAACACAATTTTTGTTGCAGTATTTTGCAGAGTACATTGTACATTGGATGGATTTCCTGCCATCTAATTGGACACCACAGAATGAAACAGATTAAGTGTTCCAGCTGATAGAGAGGCACGGCTCTAACACTGAATATTACATCTATTTTACATTGAGAGTTCTTTGATAATTGTTTTATTAAACAACAATCAATAAACATTTTAGGGCTACTGAGAGAGCTGAGTATCAACAGTTTTGGAATCAGCAATTTTTTAATGGCCAGAAACAATAAATGAAGGATGACTGCATTTGAGAGTCATGTTGAACTATTTCGGTGCATTCAGGGACACTCTGGACATTTGAACAAATAAAATCTTTGCTACACTAGACGTCCAAATTCCCATCATCCTTTTAAGCATTTTAAAACTTGTTTACGGAGGCATCTCAAGCGTTTTGCTTCCCAAAAAACACATTTTAAAAAATGCTTTTCAAAATTAGCAGAAGAGAACTTCAAAAACACATAAATTCACCCAACAAAAAACCCCCAAGATAAATCATTATGATTATGGTTTATGTACAGTGAAGAATAAGGAATTCAAAAGGAGAAATTCTCATTACTGAGAGGTTTGGACTGGGAGTCCAAAAATCATGTGCTTTACAACCTGATTCCTCTTCTACACTCACTGGGAGATATTTACCAATATAGAAACAACGTCAGTCATCAATCAAAAGCACAAAGATTAGAAACTGCAGCGACACGACAGCTGTCCTCTGTCATTACTTCAGGGCTCAACCGTTCATTCAGTCTGAGGAGGGGGGCTGAGGAGGATTTCACAACGTGACTAGTATTTCCTCTGAACAAGACGACAGTGGGGTCACAAAGGTTAGACTGTGGACGTCACAGATTAAAGAAGAGGCAACGGCGGGGGCATCTGGGCAGAGGCCACACTCTCCGTACGTCAAACCCAACCAAGCAGCCCTGATATGCCAGGATCCAGCTCTCA
Source organism: Astatotilapia calliptera (assembly GCF_964374335.1). NCBI lineage: Eukaryota > Metazoa > Chordata > Actinopteri > Cichliformes > Cichlidae > Astatotilapia > Astatotilapia calliptera. The sequence goes on from NC_137430.1 coordinate 28,906,613, forward strand.
TGTCTCTGCTCAACACAGCACACAGATTCTGCTCCACTAGATCACCATCTTTCTTTTTTACTGACTGGATCACCTGTGCGAGGATGCGATAGCTTAAGAAAACTGCTTTGAAATCGTTTAATGAGACTGGTGATTTTCCAGTGCCAAACATGTGCAGGAGACTCCCTGTTTGCTTTTAGTGTTTCACAGAAGCAGCCGCTGTTGTTTCTTAATCAGTTCGCAACACGCTGGAGGCAACAAAGGAACCGATCCACAGAGATTTCTCTACAGTGAAAACTGTGCGAGTGGAGCTCAGGCTGATATGTATTCAAGGGAGACTTTTTAGACTCGGGGGGACAGCAGGGGGGCTCACAGGAAGTCAGCATAATTGATCAGACATAGCACCAGTGTAAACTCTCAAGGCTCATGCAGCAATGAGCCCTCCTGCATTATTTACTCATTTTGCAGCTCCATGTACATTATTACTGGATAATACTTATTGATTCATTAAAGCTGCAGCTGGAGATGATTGTAATTACTTTAGATACTGCTGGCCAGTTTAGGAAAGCCAAATTTAATCATACATTCATCCATTATTTATTACACGCCTTTGGACTGCAGGAGGACGTCAGAGTATCTGGAGAAAACATTCAGGGTTCCAGCCTCCTGGCTGTGATGCATCAGTGCTGACTACTGACCACTACACCACTGTGCCAAATTACAGTATTTGCTTCCAAAAATGTAGTAGAAAAAAGTAGAAGATGAAAGTATAATAAGAAAGAAAAACATCAAAAGTATATTAAAGCTGTACTTCAGTAAAGCAGAAAGCAACACCCGCATGTTTGATGAAGTACAAATGCCTTTCTGATACAACTCACCCATTTATTTGGGCTTGGGCCTGGCACCAACTTTTGAGCCCTGAGGTTGTGTTTATGTCTCCTCCCAGTCGCAAACTGGGGATTTTTCACATGTGAGTCACGTGTGTAATACGCTGCATGACAAATCTGAGTAAATACACCCAGTTATGTTGCAGCAATGGTCCTAGCCCAGTGACATTTGCTGGGGATAGGCCGGTGGCACTCTGCAGATATCTGCATACTACTTAAAATTTTATTTTATTAAATATATTTCAAAGAGGATGCACCTCCCCAGGCCCTGCTCTTCTGGACATAGCCCTCGACTTGGGAAAAAATAACAATTCTATTTTTATCCAGACCATATTTCAATAAACCTAACAAAGCAGTTTCTAATGATATTTAATATTAAAGTAAAGCAAGTGACCCCAGAATCCAAATCTGGGTTTTTCAGCCCTTAAAAAGTGATGAAAACTGAAGTCCAGAAACATGACTCACTAAATTAAATGGTGTATTATTGCAAGCTGTTCCTTAATATCCTGGATACTTTTACTAATCAGTCTCTTGGTGTAACAGCAGTCTCTGTTACATGAAGCCCTCGTTTTTTCACTGCTGAATCACCGAGCTGACCAACAAACAGCTGACAGCTCTGAGCAGGAAGTGAGAACTGTCCTCTCCATGCTGATGAGTGTAGTTTTTGAAGTTGAAACTACAGATATGAACCTTGGCTCGGTTCCTGCTATTTGCCTTCACAGGTCAGCGTGAAGCACGGGCCCGTCACATGACCGCAGCCACAACAGGCGAGTCACTCACTATCGCTCACACCCACCTCTCTGTTTACAGAAGTGACACCAGCCTTTTAAAATCACCGGAGGACAATCATGATTTTATCACCTGTGTGAGAAGCACCTGCTGACTCATTCCCACACTTTGAAAACTCAATAAAAAAACTTCAATAACAGTGATTTAAACCCTGTTTTATCGGCATAATAACCAGCCAGGTATCTGAGGCCTCCAATTATCTTGTCAGTAATTTGATGCCTTTTGATGAATATTACGGCCTGCTTCGTGGTACAGCCCGTCCAACAAACAGAGGACTGACACAAAGAGATAAACAACTATTCGTGTTCACATTCACATAACCAGTGACTGTAACACACGTCTTTGGGCTGTGCTAGGAAGCTCGAGTACCTGGAGACAAGTGGAGAACATGAAAACTCTACACGGGCCCATAAGCAAAACTTCAAGCTTCAAAAGCACATTTGAAGTCTCAGCAGAAAAATGCTCCATTTGTAAACAATCTGTCAGCACTCTGCAAATGAAGTAACACTGGGATCTTTGTAAGACTTCATAAGACTTAATTACAAAGTGAGTTTGTGCCGTACCCTCCTGGTAGTTGTGAGCTCCGTCAGGAAGAGCCAGGAACGGGAGGTACTTCCACTCTTCTGGGAGCAGGTTGCTGTCATGACCCTCGTCTGGCATCAGCGGCGGGTAAGAAAATTCGACCTGAGGAAAGAACGGAGAAAGAATAACACCTCATTTAGGCTGTTTTAGCTCACACGGGTCATCTGCGAACAGACTGAATACAAATGAGGACGTTTGTCAGTTTGAAGTCATGGAAAATTTCCATCACTTGCACTGAATGACCTCACATGTGTTTTCCTAATCATTTTACCCTCACCTCAAATGAAAACTTAATGAGGTGCAGGAGGTGCAGTTTGCCACGTCTTCTTACTGTGATGTTTTGTGCTGGACGTTTAGCTTCACTGAGGTATTTTAGTGGATGTAATCATAATAAATTTATACAGGGATGCTTCTCTAACGGCTCTAATTGTGTTTATCATAGTTATACTGTTTCCTGTATCTGGGACACATATTCTAAAATCTAATATCACTAATTATGAGCCGTTTGTGTATTAAGTACCCGCTTTATGGCCTCTAAAGTAATAAATCTTCCTACGCGACATCTGTTTGGAAGGGTAAAGGTAGACAATGTGGTAAAAAACATCACTTTACTACAGCAGTTGGAGTTAAAAAGAAAGACGTGGCTTGCAAAGTGCTTCACAAAATGAAAGTAATTTATAGAAACCAGATTTTATTGTCATAGTGTAACATCTGTAGTTTGTATGTGGGCTTAAAATGAAAATCTAAAGTTACAAATGCATCTGCCTATTAGAAAGTTATGGTATGCAGTGGAAGACACAGCAGCAGCAATTTACATCATGTTGATCATTAATTTTCCTGTTTAGTTGGACGGTGCATGCTATTACCGTCTTTCCGTTAATAAAAGACACTTCAGTGTCCCTTCTGCCATAGGAGTTATTAGTAATGTGAGAATTCAGCCAGCTCCTATAATGGCTCGATCATTTCACTCAGACAGGAAACCGTCCGAAGCAAAACTCAACCACAACTGTAGTGTCAAAGGCCGCCTAGAACATCATCCCAATGAAACTGATGGTGCAGAGGAATAGCCTAGAAACAGGCCTGCAAAGCAAATACCATGCACATCCTGGAAGCAGAGGATTTATGAGCAATCACTCTCCTCAAGCCAACTTGGTGTCACTGGAGTGGCAAAAAGAGATCCAACTAAATCAGAGAAGGCTTTGGATTAAGAGTAGACTCATGGGGGCAGTCAATAACAAAACAACAACAACATCTCAATGTGAAGAACACTGAAGACCCAATAAATGTAAAAAAAAGTTCGAAACAGATGTTTCCCACACCTTTTCAAATATTTTTGTCCAAACTTTTTGTCCAATTATTCCAAAACCTGGCCAAATGTGTTATTCAGGATAATTGAGTTTATCCCAACAACACTTTCCAGGTGATTTACTGGTCGGCCAACATTCACACCCTCACCAGCAGCCACAAGCTGTGGGTAGAGACCGAAAGAGTGTAGAGCTGTTCCTCCACATCAGGAGGATATATGACATTCAGGCATTTGACCCAGATGCCTCCAAGGTGAGCTGTTTCAGGTATGTGAGGAGACCTCGGGGGAGGAGCTCAAAACCAGCTCCTAGCATCACTTCGCACTGCCGCACACAGAAACAGCAGTACTATCAGGTAATCAAACTTAATTCTAATGACAAGAGAAAGAGAACTGCATGTCTGCAGCTCGTTTAATCAGCTTTGCTCCTTTCTCTACTGCCATTGATCCTTTCTCTACTGAGTCGGGTCCTAATTGAGGTTCCCATATGTGAAAGCACTTGAAATAATTACTAACGCTCAGCAACAGTGACTTAAGTGTACCTTAGAAAGTTTCATATACACATCACATTTCCTTACTCATGAAGTAATGAGAGAGAAGTAAAGTAATTTAACTACAAAGAATGAGTTAATTCAAATGCAATTGAAAAACAAAAACAGCGGACCCGCACAAGTGGAAGAGACAACTGCTTAAAGATTAAAGTTAGATTACAGTTTTCACACAGCTGAATAAACGACACACAGAAAACTGATTGAACAGAAGTGTGAGATGGTCGAGAATTTACTCCAATGTCCTGTTATATCTTAGATAGCAAGGAGCAGACGGCTGAGTTTATTATTAAACTTCACTGAGACAATCTGCAAATTTCATTAACAGTTTAATAAACTATCATCTTGTCTTTATTTTTATTTAGCACAGACCTTAAACACTTCAAGCTGTAAGCTAATGATAGTTATATAAGAGCAGACGCTGGTGCAATAAGATGCATGTTTTACGTCCAATGGATGATGATCTGATTAGTCGACTAATCGCAAAACTAATCAGTGACTAGTCGACTATCAAAATAATAGTTTGTGTCTATGGATGAAATGTCTAATTTGGACCGAGCTCCACATTTTGTGGCATTTTCATGCAAATCTGTCCATGAATTACTATGTAATCCTCCAAACAAACAAACTAAGCCAACTGCAAAACATGTTAGGGTGCAGATTTTTAATGTATGTGCCAATGTTTCTTAATGTACTGTTAAAAATAAACTTTGCAGATGCAAGGAATTAAAAAACTTTCAATGCCTTTATCAGGCTCATTTGTGCATTTTTATTTGTGTTTACATGCTTAAAAGTAAGTGGGAAAACATAAGTAAACATATTTCTGTGTGATGGATGTTCCTGCTGCATCACTGATTAAGGTTTCCAATAAAAAATACATGTAAAAGGCCTCGAAATCCTGCCAGGCAAGCAGATGGACAGCAGGTGAATAAGAGGAGGAGGGCGGTTGTGAAAGAGAGGCAGAGAAACGGATTAAAGAGCCAGGAACCCAATCTTGTGCCGCCCAGCAGGAGATCGCTGACCCTTATCCGATAACCTCCACCACCTCCATCCCCGAGTGCAGGCCCATTAAAGGCAACAAAGACTGCACACTGGGTGCTTTATCGGGGCTCTGGTCTCATCTTTACATCAGGAGAACTGCTGTTTTATCTTTGTGCTTGAGCAGCAGCTGTTTGCAAAACCGCAGAAAGAAAAACAGATGGAGAGCGGAGACAACAACACCACCACTGAGGAGGAGGAGGAGGAGGAAGTTCAGTGTGTAACTGCACATTTAATGAAATTTGAATCAGCAGCAGAAGAAGAAGAACAAAACAACAATGTGAGAGAAAATTAGAATGAGTAAAGCAGGGTGTTAAGCTCACTTTACATTAACGGCCACACAGAGTTTGGTCTTAGGTGATGATTTGTCAGACAAATTATTTTCACAATTAAACAACTGCTACAAATGTGAAATCTTGTAAACCTCCCCGTTGGAGGGCCAAAGTTTCATATGTAGTAAAAATCCTTAAAAAGATAAAAAAATAAAATAAAAAGGTAAACACTGAGTGCTACTGCCCCTCAGCAAGCTTCTAGAAGTTAGCCAATCAAGAAACAGCAGACTTAAACGGAAGGGGCTCTTTAAAGAGAGACTTTGTTTCAGGCAGAGGATAAACTAACCAGTCCTGTAAAGGGCCAGTGCAAGATCGAGCAGGAGTTTTTAAAACTTTTTAGCATGCAAATCTGCTCAAGTGCTGTCCTAGAATAATGAGTCAGTAATGCCTTCTGTCTGTCTTGTCAGCTGGGCACAAAACATATTTTTCACTTTTAAACAACAACTCCTATAATAGTGACAGTTTCAAGTGTCTTCTTTTGACCAAAAGACCCTAAATATTAAGTAAACAATGACATGAGACCAAGAAAATGTTTCTAAACAGCTCAAAGAAAACCTGAACTGATTGATTAATCGGCTTGTTGCTCCATTTTTGTGCATACCCAGATACAAGCAGGGTCCAGGAGCAGTGATGATGAGTATGCTGCAGCCTGTGATGAAAACACTGAACTGTTGGCAGCAGGGCTGGTGTTATATAACCATGTGAGCCCACAGCAAACAGCTGATCTTAACCCCTCTTACCTGACAGGGAAGCCAGGCAGTGAGAAGTCTGTAGTTTTTACTGTTTTTATGTTTAGAAATGTCCGCATTACTGCAGGACTGTGCATGCGCTGTTTAAAAAAACAAGAGCATAATAGACACGTAAGCTGACACTCGTACTGTACAGAAGTTTAGTGAAAATGCACCTTTATGTCAACTCGATGTGAGGACTCGGTTAGCAGTTAGCCGATGTTAGCTGGAAGCAGGGGTTCACGTACCTGGCAGCCTTTTTTGTGGTGAAATCCAACCACCACGATGTGCAGCACCGGCCCCTTCCCTTCGTCTCTGCCCTGAGGCTCCATCCCCGCTCCTGTACCCGCAGTCTAGCGTTGTTTTAGCTCCGGAATTGGATGTAAACACAGCTAACCGAGGCCGACTGTTCTGTCTATATCTCCCTGAATATGTGACAGCAGCACAGCAGAGATGATTTTCTCTTCCGCTTAGTCCCCACTGGCCAAATGGGCAAGAGCATTCCCCGCAGCGCACTTCCGTTTTCGCTTAGCGAAATTTAAGTTTACAGTTAATTGCTCCCCAAGGACAGTCTTCAGTTAAGTAGAGTCAATGGAGCACATTTACTTGGACAAAACGTTCTTAAGTGTGCAGACAAACGCCAAGGTTTTATTACAGTTTTTAAAATTTCTGCATTGATATTAAATTCAACTTAAAATAAAATGTCAGTTGAATTTAATTTACCTTAATAAATTCAGGTTTAATGAGATAAATGTCAATCTAGACTTTAAAGCTAGCTTAACCAAAAATACATTAATTTTACTAAAATCGAGACTTGTAAAGTATAATTATTTAGCTAAGTTGTGCTTACTAGCTTTTAACTGATTAACTGTTTTGTTGCCTATCTTATTAAATTACTTTTTAGCTAAGGTTTCCAATTGTATAATGTTATTAATATAACGTAATAAAAACATTAAAATGACAGATTAAAGTTTTAATTCGCTGTTGACCAATATAACATAATATAATTAGATAACAGTTAACAATTATATGGAGTGTATTTTTTTTTTCTTAAGCAGGACAGAATGAGTTTAAAGGCTTTAAATGCAATCAGGCTGAAGTTCTTGTGGAAAAAGTAATGAGTTGACTAACATTTCCTTCATATTTTCCTTCATTTCGATCTGGAATTTCATTGATATTATCAGACAGCTTGCCCTAGAATAAAGTCCGGATAATCTGCATCTAAAAAATAGATAGTTAGCTTAGCTCTTGTGTTTCCCGCTCAATAGACAACGTGCATGTCACCTTAAATTCCACCTGTCAAGGAGAGATGAAGCATAAATATCCGCGGTCAGATTTTACAGGGGTGAATTATCTTGATCTCTGTTCTGTTCTCTTTTTTAAACACAAAAATGATGTCATGTGTTCCTCGACACATCTTGCGCCATCGTGTGGAGACATACAGAATAATTTAATATCACCCTCAGGTGTGTGTGTGTGTGTGTGTTTTGTTTGCATTTTTAAAAAGTGTATTATATTTGGTTGCAACCATGAATGTTTGAATTTCTTAAAAAGGAGGCTCTTTTGTTTCCCCAGAGACGAAATTCTTCTGGATTGATTGATCTTGTCTGGCTGGCCCACTACTGTTCGTCTGTCGATTACTTCTGGCTTTGTGGAGGGAAGTCTCTTGATTGAACATGTCGGCTACAAACCCGTCGCAGCTGCTCCCGCTCGGTTTGTAAAATCTCTATGATGCTGTTTTTTGTTCCTGACGTCTGTGGGTTTAAATTGGGCTGTTCCGAGTCTGCGTGCGACGGCCGCAGTTTGAGCCGCGGCTCACTGAAAATCATTTTGTAGGCAGATGTTTGCTAGTTAGCATTAGCATCACGCCGGTAGGGAGCTAACGTTGCGGCTTTACTCTCTACAAGCACAAACAAAATGCTTCTTATTTGGTTTAGTTTATTAAAGTGGCAGAGAGGGCAGGTTTCTAGCTGAAAATTTACAGATTACTGGATTATCGTCTATTGCCCTATTGGCATGTTCAAAATAAATTTAAAAATTACATTGTCGTCTTTTTTATTCTATTTAGTTATTAAAAATTTATAGTATTTCAAAGGGTTAACTGTTGAGTCCTTAACAAAGATAGACACCAGTTAATAAAGTAGGTAGGTAAGTGAAGTGTAAAAAGTAGAAACACTCACCTGAATTACAGGATGTGTAATTTCTCTGTATGTTTCCTTTTGCAGAGCTTGTGGACAAATGTATCGGCTCCCGAATTCACATCGTCATGAAAACTGACAAAGAAATTGTCGGCACCTTGCTGGGCTTCGATGACTTCGTCAGTATCTTTTAATTAAAACGTGTCCAGATGAGCGAGTTAGTGCACGCCTCAACACCAACAATGTACAAAGTCTTACTGTATTGTGCTGCACACACCATCGACTGTTTGAAGTCATCCATGCTCACAGGTGGAGCCCATGCGATGAGAAGCAGTACGAGAACTATTGTGTTACTTTTTGTTTCTGTTTTATTTAGAAATGTGAGAGAGGACAGTTGCAGAATACCATTGGCACAAAAAGTGTGTAGATCTGTACAAACAAGGGACAAATAGACTGATCAAAAAATTTAAGGAAACAGTCAGTGATCACACTACAACAGTTCAACTTCAGGCATGTCAGGCGTGTCAATCTATCCAGATAGAAGTAATAAACCATGGTAATAAATGGTGTAGCAGATGGTGGCCACAGACCATTTCCTTCTGCTGTCAGATCTTATTCTGGTGCAGTGGGGCCTGGGTTCCTCCTGCTGTTGGGCTTCTTTCATTTTTACTCTTAAAAGTCTGATGGGGTATTATCATCACCTGAGTGGGCACCTCGGAAACCCAAGTTTGTGAATCCGATAACTTAAGAGGGAAGTCAGCTAGGATTTTTCAAATTGATAACATTGGTGCATCTTCTAAAGGGGCGCTGGTGCTGCTCTCGTGCACGTCTCCACATCCTCCTGCTCGTTTGTGTAAAGCTTTTAGCTGCACTTTGATGTCTCTTTACTGTTTATTGTTGCACAGTTTGTCTTTAACTGTGTGTGTCAGACATGGTCCTGGAGGATGTGACAGAATTGTAAGTACTCCTGTTGCATTTTTACTCTAACTACACCTTTTCTCGGGTTCACCACTGACTATATTTATAAACAAATGTGTTGCAGTGAAATAACACCAGAGGGGAGGAGGATAACCAAGCTCGACCAGATCCTCCTCAATGGCAATAACATCACCATGGTAAACAAACAAACGCCTGATTGTGTCCCATAATCTCCCCCGGTGTTTTAAACCTTCACAGGATGATTTATGGCTGCATATTTTCTCTTCTGCAGCTCATCCCCGGTGGAGAAGGACCAGAAGTATAAATGCCCGGAGGCCGGTTAACCTTCCTGTGTTGCTGTTCTTGACTTTATTATGTAATTATTATTGTTGATGTCTTGTTTTTTTCTTTGGGTTTTTCCTCCTGAATGAGAAAGATATTTTTGTAATAAGATTCCTCACTGATGAGAGGTGCACATGTCGAAAAGTTTTTCTTTGTTAAAAATAAATCTGAGGATGTCACACAGTCTGAAAAACACTTTTCTTTATTCATTCTTTACCACACAACTTAAAATTTAGTGCAAATCTTGGTATAAAACCAAAGTGTTACCATGAAACAGCAGAACTAAAAAAACCATCCAGTTGTTTATGTGTTTATTTTAAATGTTTATCAAACAAAGAGCCGGATACTTGATTGATATTGAGTTTAGCAGGTGATCAATGCAGCTGAAGGTTGTTTAAATTCATCCCAGTGGCTTTTCCCGTTCCCCGGGAGCCTCAGTACATCGAGGGCTTCTCCTCTCCTTTTGGGTTGGTCACCTTCTCCAGGTTTTTGCTGATGATGTCATAAAGCTCGGCCTGAGGGAAACGAGCAGAGATGCAGATTAATAATTGACTTACAGCAGCTAAAAATACATTGTTAGTGATTAAACTGTTTGAAAATCAGTTTTTTAATCTTAGAAAAACTCAAATATTTTATTTAAGATCCATTTTTTTTCCATGGTTTAAAGTATTTGGGGAGAAATATAAATGTAGGCTTCTTACGTAGAAGCCGCGGATGTCGAGGACGATCACTCTGATATCCGAGTAGATGGCCTGGTCCTTCTCGTGTACGAGTGAGCGGTAGTCCATCTGAGGGCAGAACAAAAAGAGTTAAAGGCATTTTTCATATTTCCTTTTTGTGTCATAAACTTCGAGGCTTGTTGGGATGTTCAGTGACGAAAAAGACTAAAACCAGCTAGTGTTCATCCATCTCTGAGATCTTTGTGTCTTCTCTCAGGCTTTAAGCTCATATTCAGTGTATTTACCTTTGCAGCTCTCATCCACACATGTATTCAGTCTTGCTTCTACTGACTTTAATCCATTTTGAATAGAGTTCTCTGACTAATGTGACTTGCTGTGTGTAACAGACAAGAAGTCTGTGATCGGGTTTTGGTGCGTGAAATTCTGGCATCTAATTAGTTTGTTATGTCACAGTAATTAGCAGGCATGTCTGGACAAAAGGGTGGCCAAAAACTAACAGTGGTGGCCAAAATGCTAAAAGTGAGACTTCAAAGTGCCGCTATCATCCACCTTTTATACTGTTCAAATCTGATACTGGCATTAAATCCAGCTGTTCTTTCCACTTGAAAGAAAATTTCCCAAAACTCATCCAGCATCACTTCCTCTGCTCCATGTGGTGGTCAGGATGCACAATATTAGAAAACTATGGGAACCACTGCTCCAGCTATTATATGAGAAAGATTTTTAAGGGCGTTTTTTTACACCTATAGTTTGTTATAACTTTGGTCCGAATCATTTGATGAGTTTGCAAACTTGTAGCTTTTTTCCTGTGATTTGGCTTCTTTTCACCCAGAAAAGAATCCAAGTGAACTCCAAACAAACCAAAGTGCATGATTACAAAAACGTGAGCACATTCAGTCCCCGTATTGGCCAGATGTGCCTGGGGTGGGAGCGACAAAAGTACAAACAGGAACAAGGTGCTGTGTTCTGGAGGATTAGGTCCATTTCATAGCTAGTTGCTAACCTGTACAGACCTTTGTCTACCTTGTCCACATCCCAGAATGCAAACCACATGTAGGTACAGGGAGATGTTTAGCTTATCTAGCAACGTACACCTGGCAGTTTAGATTAAGGTCAGAGTGCATTCACAACATAAATGAACCGTACGGGAGGAACACTACCTCCTCCAAAGGGTCTTTATTACTGTGCTCACATGTGCACAAAAGAAACGCAACGGGGTGCAAATTAAACCAGAGTTCAATTTGAATGAACTAAACACAGCAGGTGTGAAAGCACCCTAAGTGTGTTTGAACTCTGTGGCGCGATGTTTGCAGTCTGCGTTCAAATGCAGAAAGGCAGAGATCATCACTCACCACATGAGTTTCCTTAGAAGCTTTGGCCACAGCATCCCCCCTCTCTGTGAAGTACCTGAGGATTTAAACAGTAGTGATGAAAGGCTCCACTCTCAGTAAAATGACACAAAGGCAGCTGCCGCGCTTTAAAGAAGGATTTACGTCCAACCTACTTGTTGATGTTGGTCTGAAAACCGTCGACTTTGGTTCTCACTGCAGCGATTCTCTCCAAGATTTTCTCCTGTGGTTTAAAAAAACCCAAAAAACCTTAAAGGTCAACGTATTTCTTTATCACATTAATCCAAAAGTTAAAATCAGTGGCTTTATATTCAATTAAAATGAAAGAGCAGCCAATTAAACAGACGACGTATACCTGGATGGCAACTCCGAAGTCATTTCCATCCTCTATCTTTGGGATGAGGTGCTGAATCCAGCAGGTGACCTGCAGTTTGAACCCAGAGCATTAATCCTCATTTTAAAATCATTCTCATATTGTTCCTGTCTTAGAGCATCAATCAGCCCTCAGAGCGGCAGTGATTCACTCACAGTGATGATGGTCTCTCTAAAAGCGACTATCTCTGGTTTCACTCTCTCTAGCACCATCGTGATCTTCTCGTTCCCCTTGATGAAGCCACACTTCGGCGCTGAAGAGCAGAGAGAACAGATGAAGCTTTTGTTCCCCGTCCCCACAGACATCACATGCTACCTTTCAGTTTTCACATGTGTGACTACAAAAATGCCTTACGCTTCTTCTTCTTCTTCTCGTCGTCTTCATTCTTGTCGGTCTCCATCTCCTGAGAGAGACATTTTTTTACAGAGTGAGAAAAGATCGGCTTTACCGGGCGTCTTAAATCATTTAAAAATGTGAAAAATCAGATGTCACAGTAGCAGTTTGTGCACAGCCTTCCTCCTTCTTTTATAATCCTATCTGTGACCCCACAGCAACATGGCAGGGTGGGGTCATTTTTTGATAATCATAGCACATGTTTTGATGTCTCCATAGGTGCTATACCCCTTTTTCCTTCTGCAAGTGAGGAAGCTGAATATTTGCACTCACATTAATCCAGTTAAAATTTATTCAGAGCCAATAAAGACACATTCAAAGGTCAAAGCTGTCACAGTGAGATGTGAGTGTGTCGGTCGACTGTGTCAATTAATGCACTAGTGAAGAGCACGTCAGAAAAGTAACTTTCAGTATATTAAAAAATATAACTGAGATTTCTGGAAGGGCAAAGCTTCTGGTCTCTAATGTCAATAGTTTTCTCAGAAAATTTGAGCTTAATTTTTGTGAAACTGTTCCCTTGATTTCAAAAGCTTTAAGGAATATTATGTGCCTTGTATATGACAAGCTGCAACCAAATATCAGTCCTCTACCTGCAAAGCGGGGTCTTTACAGGCCTCCAAATCTGCTGTCAGAGATCTAAGCTTCTGTCACTATGTTATCCCGAGCTTCACCCTGAGAGTCTCAGGGTGTTTTATTTTAATTCAATAAACAGATGAAATGAACCAAAAGTTACCGACCTTCACTTATCCCAACTTCTGACCATAACTGACCTTTTCTTATTCCTTCTGTATGATATTATAAAGATAAGTTGTTATAATAATGTAATTAGTAGCGTCGTCCTGAATCTTATCTGGATGTCCGGCTCATTATAATTCACGAGCCTCAATTAAAGTTGTCCAAACCAACCCAGATTTATTTTAACATGCGTTGGTACAGCCCAAGTTAAATAATATGTCTTATTACATGTGCATTTCAAATCACAGTGATTGTGTAAAGCTCCAGAAATATTAACTTCCACGCCTGTGTAGTAAAGTGAGGATATTAGAAAACTCCATGGCACTTTTCATAGCTGGGCTGATAGCAGTCTACTAATCAAAAGGTCGGTGGTTCGATCCCCGCCTCCTCAAGTCTACGTGTTGAAGCGTCCTTGCGTGAGAGGCAGGGAACAAGTTCTTGTGTCAGTGTATGGGTCAATTAATGTTGCCGAATGACCCAGTTTTTCAAAGTAAAAGCCTTCTCACCGTTTTAGTGGACTGAAGCACATTCATATGGAATGAGTGATCTCAAACACATTCATGTTGGCCATGTTTAGTGAAAGATGAAGCTAAAAGCGTGACAGGCTGCAGCGCTCTCACCTCGTCCTCGGGGGAAGGAGGGTCTGGTATGGGGATGTCCAGAGGAGCCCTAAGGGAAGCTGTTTCTGTGATGCTGAAGCCCTCATCCTGACAAAATAATCAAATAAAAGACAAACACAAGGACAAGAGTGAAGAGCAGTTTTCCCAGATCAAAGGTCACAGAGGCTGTCAGTTAAAATGCTTCACCTTGAGCAGAGAGTCCAGCTTTATGATCTTCAGAGGGATGAAGTCAGAGAAGAGAGTTTCTGCCTGGAAACACACACACACACACACACACACACACACAAAGAGGGGCCTCAAGTCATTATTAAGTCACAAAAGTTGGTTTATTTCAATATTTTACTAATTTAACGCAATCAATGTGTCAACTGACCTCCCGATACAGAGCCTGGCGGAAGTTGTCCACCTGTGGAGAAAAGGTGAGCAGACTAAATAAACCAAATAAAACACGGTTCAAGTGCTGACTCACGTTTGTGAAAAGCTTTACTTTCGTTTTCCTGCCCGCTGCGGGGGACTTTCCGCTGCTTTTCAACTATAACCGACTGCTTTCAAACACACCGGGGCTCAACACTCACACCAAGTCCGCTTTAAAGTCACTGCAGGCCGCCGGGAAGCCGTTTAGCTCCTTTACCTTGCAACCTGCCCTCCTCAGAGAGCGCTTACTCCCAAAAAGCAAAAGCTCACCGACTTACCTTCCCCGCAGTCGTGCTGCTTATTTTCAGAGTCGCTGCCTTGGACATGACTAAAGAAACTTTTTTCAGGAATATATTATCATAAATATATCCGCTGGAGCGGTTTAAATGAAGTCCGACGGCTGCAGCACAGGACAATATGTCTGTCTTGTGGATTTTTTTATTTCCTCATTCACTTTGCTTTCGATTTGATATCGGATGCGCCTCCTACTGACTCCCTCCTCCTCTCCTGGCACAGGCTCAGCTTTCAAACTTGAATATCCTGTACATGGCAACCCAGTACACGGTACAGACACCGAGAGGCGTTTACAGGATTATTTAAGATGAAGGCGGTTGTCTGCAGAGCAGAATAGTGATTTTAGAATAAATACATTTTCAAATCAATTTCTAAAGAGTTTAAGAATTTAAATATATACCGTCAATTTAAAAATGGCCTCTTTTAATCTCCTGTACAGTGTAAGTCTGTAGAATGAACAATAAATTGGATCAGGTTCACTGATACAGCCTCACGTCAGTTACAGTATAAAGCTGATTTCTTTCACACCCCTAAAGGACCTTTGACAAAAGAAACTGAAAAAGAAAATGAAACTGAGCCAATGAAAAAAAGTCATGTGGTTTAAACAAAATGTGATTACTTATTATGATCTTCATTGCCTCATCCTGAACGCGTCTTTTGTCTTGTATTTGTATGAAGGAGCTTAATCTGCTGATGGAGTTCAAGGAGTCAACAAGTCATCAGAGTAAGAGCAAAATTAATGAATGACGTTGGATGTAATATATATACTTCTAGAAGATTGTGCTAAAATGAACGTGACTTTGCACAGTAGCTTCTTTTTCGATTGGTCAAGAAACTTGAGAAACATTAAATATATAAAACAAAGGTTTTTATGAGCTGACACATTTCTTTTAAGTCAAATAAAATAAAACTATACTTTAGAAAAAAGAAAAATAAATGGGAAATTACTTACTCACTTAAAATGAACCTAAATAAAAATGTGGCTGTACCTAATAAAGTGGCACTCACTGGTAGTACCAAGTTAGACCTTCTTTTGCCTTCAGATCTGTGGCATATCTGCTTCAAGGTTCGATGTGCTGTGCGTTCAGAGATGATCGTCTGCATGAGAAGTTATTTGATTTACTGTTGCCTTGTTAGCAACTTTAAGCAGTCTGGCCATTCTTCACTGACCTCTGGCATCAACATTTTCACCCAGAGAACTGCCTTTGACGGGATGTTTTCTGTTTTCCAGACCATTCTCTGTAAACCTTAGAGAGGATTTTGTAGGGGAATCCCAGTTGATCAGCAGTTTCTTAAACCAGCTTATCTGGCAACATCAACCATGACATAGTCACTGAAATCACCTTTTACACTATTCTCATGCTCAGTTCGAGTTACTGCCTTATGATTGGCTCATTTGATATTAGTATTAACAAGCAGCTGAGCTGGTGTCACTAATTAAGTGGCCAGCGAGAGTGGAGGGGATGTTTTTTTTGTTAGGTTTTCTTAATTTAGTAGTTTTAAATAATTTAGTAGTTTTAAACAACGAAAATTAATGCAATAACTAATGAAAAATACAAATTTGCATCACTGATGATTATTTTTCAAAGATAGTACAGATAATAAAATACCAGACTCAGGCACATTTTTTTGTCCAAAAAGCTGGTAAAATGTGTCACAACTAACAAAAATGTAAATATAATATGAAATATTTACAAAATTAATTAAATAATTATTTAATAATTTGGTCGCTGGTCATAATTAATTAAATATTTAATTTTTTTTTAGGCATGATACAACTGGGAGCTTAATAAATAAATACATACATAGTAAAGTTAATCATTTTCATGACTACTGTTACTGGAATACCGCTTTTATTTTGAAAAGATCACAATCAGACCGGAAGTATGGAGGAGTTCCGCGTTTAAAGCATAAAGCTAGCTTCAGACAGACTGAAGGAGCTCACTGTAGAAGAGGGTCTAACCGCTGGCTTGAAATCTAAAACATGCTGACTTTACTGGCGGAAATGTAAAGACTTTATTCGGAGAAGAGGCGACAGAAATAACCGTTAAAAGAAGGCCAGAACAGCTGAGGCGGTAAGTTAACTGATCAGATATGAAGCTAAGTTATGGAGCTGTGTTAAAGTTTCTGTTTTTAGAGTTTCGTTTTCAGCTGCTGTGAATTGTTATTGTTGGGACTTCAAGACGGTCAAAGTGACAAAAAAATCCACCGTCGGGTCCAGTTAATTTGATGTTTTACTGTACAGAAAGTAGCAGGGAGCGGATTTAAAGTGGCGACTGTGATGTGATACTGAACTGTTTACCTCTGAAACTATGATTAGCCTGGACTTTCCCATCAGATCACATGATTTATTAAAAGTGAAATTATCAATTATAAAGGTCACCGATGACTGTTTGATTTACCTGAATGTTGATCCTTCCTGTTGTTATCCTTCCTCTGCCACTCGTGTCCTTTTTCAGTGTGGATTGGCCATTTTTGGATTGATTTTTAAAATAATAAACAAGGTTGCAAGTTTTGCACCTAGCTATTTTTTATTTTTTTTATTTAAGGATAAGTATTTGTTAAAGTATATTAAGTATTTAATCTGTGAACACGTGGAAAAGTTGTGATCAGGCGTTAATACTATGTAGTTGAAGAACGTCTAAAAATCAGGTGGTAACTCAGGTAATCACTGTTATGAAACCATTGTGTTTGACTTCTGTGTATTGGGTCATTTCATCAAATTCCTTTTATTTGACCAGCTCACATAAAAAAATAAAAATAAAAAAGAAACTATGGAGTGATGCCCTTCATAATAGGAGTTATGGGAAAGGTCAGAAAGTTCAGGTCCCTGCTGTTATTAGACTTCTCAAAAGTCATTTTTCAAGTGAAGACGAGGGCTCAACTTTTTAGGTGTTTTTATAGCATCATTTTTTGAGAGTCAATTTAAAATTTGTTATGTAGAAAACTACTTGACCTCGTTCCTACAGATGTTTTAGAGTAAATACCTGTTTTTGTGGCTCTCAGGTATGGAGTCTTGTTTTGCCACCATAATAAAGATTAATACTTACTATCTCAAAATTTCAATATCTAACCCAAATTTTTGACTTACAAGTGTTTTTTTTTTGTTTTTGTTTTTTTTCACTGGCAGAAACAACTTTCCACTCTTATTCCTGATTTAGTTTTCTGTGGGGAACCTTTGTAGAGCTTTTGTATAATTTCAGTAATCTGCTGACATTTTTGGGTCCTTATATTGATGCTGTGGTAATGATTTATATATTATCTTTATTTATCCTGATTGTTATTGGTAAATACAAATCATCTATAAAAACTGCATGACTGAACTTTGACATAGTAGACACACCAATAAGCTGGACATCTTTAACCCTGCAGGAAAGCAGGGTAAGATAGACAGAAAACAGCCCGAGGCCTCAAACGGTCCCTGCATAACAACGTGGAATGAGGCGTGGCTGGAACCAGCAGGGGACCTGCTCTCCACCTGCAGACAGCCACACCTGCAAAGCTTTATTACAGTAGTTTACAGATCATATTTAATAATAAACTGAGTGTCTTGGTCATCTTAACAAAACGCTATCGGAATTTTGAGGTTTAATGTATTTTGAAATTTGGAGGTTACACTGTGAGTTTAGCTTTTTGATCTCCTCTGGCAGTCTTTGCTGAGTCTCGCCGCACATTAATGTGACTTTTATGTTTTCCTCTAATCAGTTATTTCTTTTACAAAAACCGTCTCACAGACCGAAAATAACAGCGAATTTGCAGTGATTTTCCAAACCAAATAAATCAGCTGATCCTCGATTTTGAAGCCCTGGAACGATCTCTAAAAAGTTCTCTTCTCTTTCTAACAGCAATGAGCAGCAGTCCTGCGTCCGTCCAGATGGACGAGGCCAGGAGAAGAGCCCAGTCTCTCCTTTCGTCCTCGGGTTCAGCTCAGGAAGTGAAGGCCGACGTTCAGACGATGGCCACTATCGAGCTGCCTCTGTCGGAGAAGTACCGCCACGTCTCAGCTGAGGTTATGCTGAAGGAGAACTCGGCAGGTCGTAACAAACAGGAGGTAATCTTTTCTCTTAAACGATCGCTTTAGTGCAGTTTGATGTAACATTTCTGTGTCTGTTTGATCCCCAAAGGTCTACTCAGTTTTTTTTTTATTAAGGAAAAAAGATTTTGTGACACTTATCTTTGATTTTTTTGGATGAAAACAAAGATGAAGATATCCACAGGGGAGTGAAAAATTATCTTCAGCACTGTGGCTTCTGTTAGTAAAT
This sequence comes from Astatotilapia calliptera, assembly GCF_964374335.1. Taxonomy (NCBI): domain Eukaryota; kingdom Metazoa; phylum Chordata; class Actinopteri; order Cichliformes; family Cichlidae; genus Astatotilapia; species Astatotilapia calliptera. The sequence continues at coordinate 28,925,317 of NC_137430.1, forward strand.
TTGTTCCAATCTTAAACTGCTACAGTAGCTTTGCATCATTCATTATTCAAAATAATCCTTATGCATTTTACACTGGGACTTGACAGTTCATCCTCTGTCTGAAACGAGCTGTTAGCCCCTCCCCATTTATGTCAGCTTGTTTCTGTTTGGTTACCCCTCTGTAAAAGATTTTGAGAAGGCCGAATAGGGATTTCCCTCTCTATTATGTCACACAGAACCAGGAGCTTAAAATAAAGTCAGTGTTTGGAGCATTTTTCTTTTCTGTAATCAAGTTTGAGTATCGATATCATGGGATATAGCATAGCTTCAGCAGCAAAACTGCATCACTTCAATGTCTATGACATAGAGAAACAGAAACAAGTATTAGTATCCTGGATGCTTGTATTGTATTGCATAGTAATTCACAGGAGATATGAATAGGATAGGATATGAAAGCTCTTTTTTTAACCTGCATTTGATACCAGCCTCATCTGCTAGCTGTGATTCATTGTAACATTGTTGTTAACTAAATCATCACAAATAATTCATTTGGATGGAATAATGGAGGCAAACTGATTAACATCAATACTCATTTTTCTTCTCACCAGGTCCTGGAGTCTTTGAATCGATTCATCAAAGCCTTGAGCATCCTGGAGAAGTATGGCTGTAACCTGACCTCTCCCACCAGACCCAGATACTGGAGGAGTGTCAAGCACAACAATCCTGTTTTCAGGACTACAGTGGATGCCATCAAAGTGAGGAAAAAACTCCATTGTGTCCAAAGATTGTGCAGAAACTTTGACTGAGAACCTTTAAGTTTTGTTTAAAAGATTAGGATTGAAATGTGGGTTTTGGTCCACAGGGAGGCCGCAGAGTCCTCTATCTCTACGGTTACACTAACCAGCAGGTCGACGGCCTCAGCTTTCCCGACGAAGTCGAGGATCCGGATACTGAAAAAGTCGCAGCGGTGACGCTGGAGGTCATGACGCTACGCACGGAAGTGGATATGATAGTAAAGGTTTGTATCGACTCCTAAGCAGATCTGATCATCGGTAACATGTGCGTGCAGTTTTGATGTTCCATTTTCTTATGTTTGTTTGTTCAGGGCACTCATCCTCACCTAGAACACTTCAAAGAAATCATCCCATCCGTCATCCCAAAGGTGTGTACACGTTTCAAAAGGCTGTCGGCCGAAAAGTTCATTTAAGTTCATTAAAGATAAAAACAGGCTGAATTAAGATAATCTGTTTTTTAATATTTGTCCTTTTCAGACTTCATTCGTTTTGTTTGTCATGCTGATATTTATTTATTTTTGTTAAGGCTCAGATGGTGACTGACTCTGTGGCTAAGCTTCCCGTAGAGGAAAAGAAGCAGCAGCAGCAGCAGCAGCAGGGGGACAAACCTCTGATCCTGCCTCTTCCTCCTAAACCTGCTCTGGTGCCAAAACCTTCAACAGGTCAGCTACTGCCACACCTGATGGCCTGGGAGTTTTTATTTTATTTATTTTTTCATTCCAGCAGTTTTTCTTCTTAACTCTTAACCAAATTAGTTTCTTCTTCATTTGATGCCACAAAGTTAAGAAGCTTTTTTAGAAACTTTGCTGTGCTCCGAAGCAATTTATAAACTTTGTATAGCATTTTTGAAGACGCACAGTTATGGTAAAATAAAAGTACACCCTCTTTCAGGTCTAAAGTTTCCATATCACGTATTACACTGCGTCATTACGTTAAGAACAAAAACAAGTATGGCTTATTTAGAAGGGTTGCCAGGAGAACGCCTCTTCTCTTTAAGAAGAACATGGCAAAGTTGAACACGTCTAAACAAACCACAGGACTCCTGGAACAATGTCCTTTGGACAGAGTGGGCCAAACTCAGCATATCAGCACAAACACCTCATGACACCTACCGGGCACAGTGGTGGAGAGGAGATGATTTTGGGATCTTGCAGACACTGAGTAAACCATGAACTCTTCAGTATACCAATGTATTTAAGAGTCAAATGTAAGGAATATCTTGTGGTGTTGTTTATCTGAGGATGTATTTAAATTTTGTGAAAAATGGCAACGACCTGATATGTTTTAAAAATGTGGTCTGTTTCGTGTTTGTCTCCAGGCTCTGCTGCAGTGAGCGGGTGCAGTTTGTGCGGCGGAGACGCGTCTCTGTTTTGCTCGTCATGTGACAATCCACATTTCTGCGACGCATGCGATGACCTCTTCCACCGACACCCCAACAGAGCCAGTCACAAGAGGGACAAATTACAGCAAACCAAACAAAGTAGGCCGAGTTACATCTGCAAAACAAAAGTCAAACCTCGGCTCTGCTTGTTTTTTGCTGCTTACTGTTTTAACTCTTCGTCTTTTTCTTGCAGACACCTGCACCATCTGTGGAATTTCTGCTGTCCATGCTCGTTGCGCCACATGCCTCCAGAGGTTGTGTCTGAAGTGCGACAAGCTGTACCACTCCCACCCTGATCGTAAAGGGCACAACAGGACCATTACTACACCTGCTAAAACATCCAGGTGAGAAGAGAAACCCACATTCAGCTCTTTATTTGGCAGCAGATCAAAGCCAGGAAGGACACAGGCTGGATTTGTTCACCATTTCCTTTGTTACAATAAAGGATCAACTTTGTTTGATCAAAACTCCAAAGGTTTTTGCTGAGAATCAAACACCAGGGTCTCTAGAGATCCCTGAAATGTCTTAACAATGTATTTTATCACATCTGGGGATCTGCAGCTGTGGAGGAAATGAAGATTAGCTGAAGACGTGTTCTTGTTAGGAGCTGAAAAAAAATGTTGTCCTTCTCCGCTGCTTTTCAGCCCGTCTCTGTCCCCGTGGGAGTGCTCTCACTGCACTACGGTGAACGAGATGCGAGCCGTTCTCTGCACGACCTGCGAACGGCCTCGACTCGCCACAGCTGTGTCCACTGTTCTGGAAAGCACCATGTCACTTCCTGCATCGCCGAATGCAGGTAAGAGCAAAGGTTTACACACGCAGCAGGTTACAGGGTGTCTGTGAATTAACACATTTGCTTATAAAAGGCCCTATAGAGTTTAAAGTTCACTTGCTTATCCACCCTCTTTGTTATTTTAGAAAAAGGGGAAGATCCAAGTGTAAGAAAAAATGGTTGGAAATTGTTATTTATTATTATTGTTCTCTGTGGTTGAAACCAATTCCTAGAAGTTCCCACTAAGGACAGGAATCCCTGTTTTGAGGATGAATGAAACTTAAGATATAGCTTAAGATAAACATAGTATTTTTTGACTTATTTGCCCACACACTCAGGCAATATTTTTTAAAGGTATTTATAGTAAATTTCTGTATTTTAAAAGAGCTGAAACCTTTCAAAATTAACTAAAGCTTTCAAGAGAATAACATCAAACACTATGCGTTTGTGGTTAAAGAATTCATGCACTGCACTGCATGTAATACCAGGTTGTATCACTAGGGGGGTGCCAAGGGTCAAGGTCACCTTTCTTTTAAACTAGGGAGGTCATCAAGGTCACATCAGAGGAAATCTCTTAAATATGAGTGGGCAGCTGAAAAGAGATACACGCTGGTAACTGGTGCCCCCTGGTGGTGAAAGGAATAGTTCAAGCCTCAGGAAGTTTTGTCTTAAATTTTATTTAAGGTGCCATTAAGGTTGACTTAAAGGCTTAAGTTTAATTTTCAGACGCCCTGTGCCCTCGAGTTAAAGTAGAAATGCTTTTAACTTATTAAAAGCACCGAACTTTAACTTATTATGGAGGAAACATTTGTTTTTACATAAATATTCTGCATAATATGTTAAAGTTTGAAAACTATTTGATTTGAACTGAACTGTGTTGGTGCTCGTTCTCTCAGAGTGGCAGTGTAAGAGCTGCACTGTGATGAATCAGGGCAGCAGCATCCTCTGCGAGGTGTGTGAGCGCCCCCGTCTGGCCACTCGCCCTCCGGTCTCCTCTGACATGTCCATCCTCAGATCTCTGTCTGACGCAAAGGTTTGTCTCCTGCTGCTGATAACGCTACTAACCTGTTTCTTATTTTCTCAGTCTTTACTGTGCTGAGCGTTGGCACAGACTGAGACTACAGATTCCTGCTGAATGAAAACCTTTTCTGTTAGTCTTAGCTCTGCGGGGAACACATTTATCTACAGTCACTTGTTGTTGGGTTTTCAGTGAAGTAGAGAATTCATAAGAAGACCGATTAATGAAAAACATTAATTTGCTGTTAAATTATTCTGCTGATTAGATGTTTCTGAGATGTTTTTGGCTAACTCATGTTGTTGTTTCATCGTATGTACAATATATTTAGGTTTGACCTTGTTTGTAAGACATTCTACATCAGCGATCCCCAACCCCGGCCCACAGACCGGTACCAGTTACATGAGTTGTTTGGGCCCGGGTGTGAAATTTGTGTTTCAGGGTTTTTATCGTTAACTCAGTTTCCCTGGGTCTTTTCCCGTGTTGTAGTTGTGCGTCTTGTTTTGAAAGAAATATTTACATATTACCATAGCGACCAGAGAGGAGGATGTAGTTGGCGCATTTTAGGAGGACGCTGCTAATAAAGTTACACAATTACACAGTGAATTCTCATTTATTATTATATTTACAAAATACCACAGTTTTTGTCTTGGGCGTAAATATTGTCTGACATTAAACCGGTCTGTGGCGCAGAAAACGTTGGGGACCGTTGTTTTACATGGTAGCCTCTGTCTTACACCTGCTGTTCTTTAAGCTTAACAGCTGTACCTATCTCTAGATATAGTCAGTTTTTCTTGTATTAGTCAATAGACCAGGATCCATATTGTCATCATCATCATGGTCAGGATCATTATGATGTCCTGAATCACCACCTACCAATCAGATATCTAGACCTTGTCCACAGATAGTAGGAGGACTTAATCCTTTTTTTATAGCATTAAAGTCAAGTTTAAGCTACACATGAAAATATTACCATAATGTCAGACATAACTTAAAGCACGAATGCCATTCTCACTTGGATTACACTCAGGTTAGTTTAAGTGAGGATGGAGGTGTCCCAGCAAAGCCTTTGAAGTCATCAATTTTTGTTAGTGTTTGCTTTACATGCTTTTCTTTCTTCTTCTAGCAGTGGACCTGCCAATTCTGCACCTTCGCTAACACCAAGGCCTCCACAGTGTGTGAGATGTGCAACATGTCCCCTAAAGATTCTGGTGGACTTTCTCTGCCCCAGTCTCTCCAGCAGACGCCGTGCGGACCTAAGGACCGGCCACAGCCGAAGCCCCGAGTCAACCTGGAGCTGAAGAGGCAGAAGACGATGAAAGAAGACGGGCTCGCTCTTGTCCGTCACATCAGAGTATGGCAAACGTTTCACACAGACTCACCTCAAAACATTTAAATGACATTTTTCAAAATAAATTACAATATTATAGAATTGAAACGCTGGAAAAGAGAAGATGCATTACGTTTCTCATTCACAGGAAGCAGAACAGCGAGGCATTAGCCCAGAGGAGGTGTACGCCGCTCTGGGCGCGTGCGGTGGCAGCAACGTTAACCCCTGTGACTGGCTGACCTCAGAGCTGCCTCACCTGCTGGATGAAATCTGCGCCATGGCCGCCTCAGTCCAACTGAACTACAAAATGGGGCGTGTCGGGACGCAGCCCGTGCTGGAGAGAGACGGAGGCGAGTCCGAGAAGAGCGGTCCGACCTCCATAGGTGACAGCATGAAGCTGTCCAGAGCTGAGGCCAAGCTGGCGTGGCTGAAAACAGGAGGAGAAACCGACAAAGCCGTGAGAGAGCTGCTGAGAGACCGCAAAGAAAAGGTGGGACAATTAAAAGCACATTAAAGTTTTAAATACATATTTATTGTTAAAAGAAAGTATGAACTTTTCTTCCTTCTATCTCAAAAAGGACTCTTTTTATTTTTAACCTTCATACTGCAAATATTTTGTGAATTACGACAGAAAATTGTTTCTTTTGATTTAAGAAAATCATTTGACACACCTCAAAATCCAAAAACGTCTGTTTGCTTTTCTCCACAACATGTGGTTGGTTATAACTTAAACTTCACAGGGATTAAAATGAAAATGTAAAAAATCCAAGTTGTTGCTGGGAACTTCCCAGTATTCACTACACTGCTGGGACCTCTCACCTGTTGTTTGGTGAGATTCAAACCTCTTTACTGGTGAAAGAGCAAATGCCTGTTTTTAATATTGTTTATCAGCAGTGTAAAGACTCTTGATGTGAGTCTTTTATGTTCACTGCAGCCATTTAAAGTGATTCCTTTGTTTCATTGTTTTGTTTTTGTTGTTCCTGCTGGGTGAAGATGAAGGAGCTTCACTCTCTGGGCTTCCAAGATGTGGCCCAATGCGAGGAGGCCCTGCGGCAGAGTGGAGGTGAGATGCAGGGGGCTTTGTCTCTGCTTCAGCGCCCCCTGCTGGAAGCTTTCCACCAGCGAATCTGGACAGCCCAGCCCGAGCCGCCGATTGATCCCGCACACCCAGACAAACAGGTTTGACTAGAAAGAGATTTTTGTTTTGACGTGTATCTTTTTCATTTTAACATAAACCTCTGTGCTGACCTGGCTTGCTCCCTTCAGAGGACGTGCAGGCGGCTGCTGGCATTGTATGACCTGCCCAGCTGGGGGCGCTGCGAGCTCGTCCTGTCGCTGCTCCAAGAGCCGGGTGTCAGCTACTCCCTGGAGGATGTGGTGCAAGCCGTGAAGGAGTCACATGACAGAGATTTTATCAGGCGTCTCCTCAACAACGAGTGCCCCATCTGTCTGAGCATCTTCCCCCGCAGCAAGGTGGGTCATCGGGGAGAGCGATCTGTTTCCGCAGCAACCAGTTATGTTTAATGCACAGCTCTTAAAGTCTCTTTCTTTTCCCCTTGGTACTCCAGATGCAGTCTCTAACGTCCTGTCAGTGCTCGGTGTGCCTCGAATGCTTCAAGGCCCACTTTACCATCGCCGTGAGAGACAAACACATCCGAGACATGGTGTGTCCCAGCTGCTGCGAACCCGACATCAACGACCCAGAGAAGCTGGACAGCTACTTCTCCACGCTGGATATACAGGTGAACTCAGAGGAAATGTGCCGGAAACGTTAACGTGAAAAGTCCTAAATAGGATTTTTAACAAGAGACACCAGATGCATCTTTAAACAGGTCATTTATTTTTGTTACAAATACATGACACAGAGCATATTTAAAGTAATAAAAGGCATTTCTGAGCAACACTTTAGCTCAGTGGATGAGCAAGAGACCACGTGCCACATGGCACTAGTGCAGCAGTCCGGATTCAAATTCCCTCCCCACGCCTGTGAAAAGCTGTTTTCACACGTTCACTGAGCCCTGAACTCTTCTAGATATTTCCTGTTGGAGGCGCATGTGCATCATATCACATAATAAACACTTTGACCTGCACTCTCTCTGCTACAAAGTCTGTGCCGTGTCCTTTTGTGTTGATGTGAGAGAAGCACAGGGGATAATGGCCGCTTGAATTAGTAGTAAAGTGGGTGTCCTGCCTCTCTCAGCTCCAGCTGCCTTTGCCTAAACCTCAGAGTATTCCCACAGACGACAACATGCCTGATGTGAATTGTCTCCTGCTACATGTGAGAAATAACTACAGACAAAGTCTCAATCATATTTCCCAAAGCCTAAACAGATGTGCAATATAAACAGCTGTATAAACAGATTAAGCGTACTATTATTATTTACTCACGAACTGCAGCTTGAACATCTTTTCCTGACTGTATGCAAGGCTGTGGGGAACACTTCAGGGGCTTTTAGTGTCGTCTGCAGATACAAGGGCCAAGATTTCAGTTTGCATCTGATTCTCCATGTGATCATAAGTACTTATGAAGAAATTATGAAACTGGGGTTATTTGTGGGTTGATGGGAGAATGGAGCTTTGTTTCAGCTATTAAGACAGAATTTGATCTGTAAACAGATTTTTAGCTCTTTAAGATATTCTTAGAAGATGCTGTGGATTGTAATCATGCATGATAATTGCATTTATCTCAACATAGTCATTTTTAAACAGGGTGAAGTGCTCAGAGGGGGAAGATGTTTTGTTTAAAGTGCACAAAATGACATTAAACTAGTATCAAAACCTGCAGCTGTTTTTCGTCTTATAATAACGACGCGGCGACGCCTCGTGTCGTGTTTTGTTTTCCAGCTGAGGGACTGCCTGGAGCCTGAGGTGTACGACTTGTTCCACAAAAAGCTGACCGAGCACGCTCTCATGAAAGACCCCAAGTTCATGTGGTGCTGTCATGTGAGTTCACCGTAACGCAGTCTGCTTGTTCGCCCCTGTCGTTTAATCTTCTTAACAATCAGATTTCCACCCTGTAATTTGCATTCCATAGTTTTCATACAACACATAATTTGGGTTATTTTAAGCTCCGTCTTTGAAGCCTGGATTTTATTGACAGTGTAACCAAACAAGGACAGACAATCCTTGAACGCACCTCAGAGTCAAAATAATCTAGTTTTATCCTGTAGTTGTAGCAGTTGTTTGAAATTTATATATGGAGTTAGATTAAGTAAAGAAACAAACTAATTTTCTTGAAAACATTAAAAGAATAAGGAATTAGGAACTTTGGATGTTAGTGCTGTAGATTACAGTTGTTTTTTTTGTTGTTGTTTTAGAAAATAATCATTGGCCTGTTAACTTACATGAAGTGTGGAGGAAAAGTTGAACATCCACAAACGCTTTGTGTTATTTCAGCCTTTGTAGGTACTTTAGTTTAGTTTTATGATACAAGTTAAAAAAAAAAACGCAGCCAGTCCTGGTACAGCTGTATTCTCTGTTTTCTGGATGAGCACATTATTGAAATGGATAAAACACCACATATGATTTCATTTAGAAAGTCAAAGAGCCTCCTGAGTCCACTCAAATCAGCGGCCTAGTAATGGACTGACATCAGGTGTATTGGGGGGGAAAAAAAATCGAAATCTTATCCTGTTAAGAGTAAATCAATAAAAAAAAAATCACATCAGCTCAGATTTCTGCAAATTGTGGGAGAGAAAATCACAGAGCCACTGCCAGACCGGGCACGCTGGACGATTTTTTATTTACTTATTTTTTTTCAGGCAGGTTTGTTACACTGTCTCTTTGACGCCTGTCACATGTGCTCAGTGTGAACCTGCTGTCATCAGTGAGAAGAACGGGCTGCTAATGGCAGTTTTCCCTTCATTTTCTGCAGCCGTGTATTTACTGATTATTTAAAACCAAGCAGAGATCTTTTAGCCTTTTCTAATAGGGATTTTTAGCTTTATTGCATTTCTCTTTCCTGTCTTTCTCAGTGCACGTCTGGGTTTATCAACGAGGGAGACCAACTGAAGGTCACATGCCTGTCTTGCCACAAGAGTTTTTGTGCTCAGTGCAAGAAACCTGTGAGTATAATCTGAAATATTTTCCGTTGTGCATGGGAGCTGTCTATCTTATCTTACATTTGATTAAAAATAAGGAAGAGGTCTCAGAAGTTTCCACATGCAACCTTGAAACTTTGCCACTTCAGTACAGGAAGCACTCAAATCATTAACCCCTTCTCTGGTCACAGTGGGAACCTCAGCACCAGGATGTGTCCTGCGAGCAGTTCCAACTGTGGAAGAGGGAGAATGACCCGGAATACCAGAGACAGGGACTGGCTGGCTATCTGAGAGACAACGGAATTAGTAAGGCTTGCCAGAGACTCGACCTAAAACCACAACCACAAGTTTCATTTCCATGTTTGGCTCCTCTGTTTGTACATCAGTCAGCTTCCCTCACCACACACAGACACACAGTTTGAATGTGTGCTTTCATCTGTGCCAATTGTTCCTGTTTTCGCTCTTATCTCATCTTCCTGCAGCATGTCCTCACTGCAGGTTCCAGTACGCTCTGACGAAGGGCGGCTGCATGCACTTCAGCTGCTCGCAGTGCAGGTACCAGTTCTGCAGTGGCTGCAACAACCCCTACCACAAGGTGAGGGTGAATTATAGGATGAATGTTTGTATGGTAGACAGCCCCCTTTTTCTTTGTCATATCAGTGGCATGTAGGCTTGAGCTCCAATTCTCCATAATATCACAGCTCTAGAAAGAGGGCTGAGCCTGTTGGGAGGATGTGCTTTGTATGAGACAAGCTGCAGGTTGCAGTCTCATTTGTTTCAGGACACATCCTCTGGTTCATTCTTCATCTTCTAATGTCTGGAAAATTCATACAATTTGGTTTAAGACTGATATATTTAGACAAAGATTACACATCTTAAAGTGTTGCAATTTTTAGTTAAAAGTGTAACATTTTCTTTAACCTGACTAAAACCTGCTGCTCCTTTTTTTGCAGACTAAATGTAAGCCTGACTGCTCTCTCAACTGCTTGCACGCTCATCACCCTCGAGACTGCCTCTTCTATCTTAGAGACTGGGAGCCTCCCAGACTACAGGCGTTTCTACAGGTGAGACGCTCACGTATGTATGTTTCTTTGCATTGTTTGCATTATTTGCATTGCTGATTGTTGTACAGGAAGCTGCAGCCGACCTACGTGGATTACATATCAGCTGACAGCTGTGCCGCTGAATCCACCTGGCTCCACTCTCTAAAATATCCTGCTCCACCTGTCCTCTCACAGCTGAGCTAAAAACCACAAACCACACATGTATTTTCTTCTGCTGTTCACCCAGTAAATTGTTTTTATTTTAAACTGTTGCTTTCCATGAGAGATGGTTCAGTTCCTGTGTTACCTGAAGCAGATGGCAGTCGGCCATGAGCTGAAGCAGACAGCGGGCGAGAAATGTTTGTTCATACTGACAGGAATCACAGAGCGCTTTACAGGAAATAATCTGAGACAATGCAGAGTTTAAAGAATTGAAATGCATTGCAGAAACTTATAGTAAGGGAAACAGAATCAAAATGCAGAGTATGAACTGCAGAAAAGCAGAAACTGCCACAAAACATGTGACTTAGCTGACCTTTAGGAGGCCTCTGGGTCAGCTGACCTCAGGTGAATATTTTAAAAGAGCTCAAATTCACTTTCTTAAAGCTGCACTGGAACAGGAAGCCGGCGAGTGGTGGATCTGGTGTGAGACCCAGTAGTGAGCCTAGCAGCAGCATATTAAATGACCTGCAGGTGATCCAGGGCAGATTAACCAGAAAAAACGTTGATATTCGAAATGGAATATAAAAGCCACTGAGGTGGTCGTTGGCAGGGGTGACACGACGCCACTGTTATGAATGAAACTTGTCACAGTCTAATAACTCCAGCCGTACTCATCCTGTCTGTTTAACATATTATTGCACTGCCATCACTTGTATTTGTTGTTCCACAGTCTCTTTATCAACGTCATTCATCACAACAGCGCAGCGGTCACAATCTGTTTGCTTCTTCCGACCAATAACACCGGGCGCTAATTACATGTGTCTACCTTAAATACAGTCCCATAAACACACCATACTATAAAGTGACCCTTAGTAGCACACATAAGGCAACAACACAAAAAATGTCTCCCACAACAATATTTAAACATTTCTCGTTTTTTTTTTTACCCTGACTCCAGCTCATATCTCACTACCAGTGGGATTTAAGTAAAGTCGAGCAGCGTCTTTCATACAGATGCTGAAAGTAAAGCTGTTAATAGATGATAAATGTTATCAAAGAAATCATGAGGAGAAGAAGTGAATAAACAAAAGGACCGGTGAGGAAATGCTTCGTCTTGGGCTCTCGCGATGATCAGGAGAAAGAGGTTTTGGAATAGTTAAGTTTGTGTTATTGTGACTTTGTCCCACAGAACCACAGATAGTTTTCTGGCTTCAAAGAGGTCCATTTTCTTTTTAGTGTGCTCTCCCCGCAAACCAGCTTACACCTTTACAGCTTAATTATTATTAATTGTTTGAGCAGCTCTGTGTACTCTGTCAATGTAAACCACATTATCCAATTTTCTAAATGTATTTCTAATATAATGCACTTTGACAAAATAATGTAATATCAGCTGTGTTGGAATGAAGATATTTAAGGTCATCTGGAGGATAAACTGACTGGCAGTGAAAAAAAGGGAAAATGATTTGATTGTAAAGGATAAAACAAAATGTCCTTGTGTTCATACAGTCCACTGTGCCAGATATAGTAAATAGAGCCTATGTCCTGTTGTAAATAGAACTTTGTTTGTGCTTGGTGTGTCCCCTCCCCTTTGAGTCACCAGGGATTTGGCCTTTTGACAAATAACAACACAAGTTTTATTTTGTGATTTATCCTCACTAATAACTCGTCTCTTTGCGGCTCTATTATATTTATAAGTAAGAGGTGGATGGTATGTGAGGGTTTGTTTAAACCTGATGAGCTCGTCCCCGATCTAAATGTAAACAGCGTGTTTATTGATCTGTTTTTCTGCCCTTAGAGGAGCGGTGTGGAGTTCAACACGGATCCCTCTAATGGAGCTCAGACCGGTAAAACAGTTTTTTGTGTTAATGGGAATCCTGGCATGACTGAACAATTTCTGAAAATTAAGTGGTCGGATTTGCTTTTCAGGATGTTTAGAGAAGCGAAGTCGGATGCTGAGCATTTCATTTCTCATTTGTGCAAAACAAAAACAAACTTTGGCAATAAAAGCATTAAAAGAAAAATAAATGCATTCACCTTTATTCATGCATATCCAGTTCACAACAATAGTTGTGAGGGAGTGTTTTATATTTTACCATAGACTTTACGATATTAGAGAGTCAATCAGAACAATCGAAAGATCCTCTTTGAGCAGCATTTAGTGACAGCGGGGAGGAAGAATATTCTTTAAACAGGAAGACACAGTGCAGGGCAGCCATCTGCTGCAACCATAGAGAAACAACGGAGAAAAGAAACTGAGTGACATGCTGCAATAGCATCAGGCTGTTTATAGGCTCAGGGTGCGAGGGACTTCCCACAATGCACTAAGGGACGGTTCAGGGTCACCTGATTCAGCCCTTATTATAAGCTTTATCATAAAGAAAAGAGTCTAGTCTTAAAAGTAGAGAGGGTGTCTGTTTCTTAGATCTTTGAAAATCGATAGCAGTGTATTTGTTTATGATAATATCTGAAAATTGAGCTCTGTAAATAAATACTGCGCTACATGGATAAAAGTACTGGGCCTGCTATACACCAAACAGGAGCTGTTATGAAGCTGCTGGTGCACAGCGTTTGTGCTGCTGTTAATGGCGGGGGAGGTTTGCAGCTCGGCAGCTATGCCTCAGCACTTGGTGTAATCCGCTCTTTAACGGTCAGGCCCGACACCAGGCCGAGTCGCTGAGGTGCCTAAATGCTTCCTCTTCAATCGGATTGTGTAATATTTCAGAGGGAAGACATTTCACAAACAGACTTGCTGCTGTGGTGGCATCCTGTTGCATTACCACACTCAAGCTCCTCAGAGCGAGCCATTCCTTCCTAAGCGTTTGTAAAGGCAGACTACATGGTGAAGTGTTCGATTTTACACACCTGTGGCTCAATACTTTGGTCCATATGGTGTTTCATCACCCTCATAGTAATGATGATAATGTTGCTCATATTCAGTAAATAAGGAGTTTAGACATAAGAAATATTTAAATGGATACAAGATTACAGCTGATGTTTAGGAATGATGTAATATGACAGTGATGTTGTTAAGGGGCTGTTAGTTCTAGTGTCCATGCGTAGGAATGCAGGTGGTATTTAATAAATGAGCTCTAGCATGAATTCACTGACTGTTTGTTGTTGTTGTTGTTTTGTGGTTTTTATATACATTTTAATTGACTTTGTGTTTTTGGTGCAGATGAATGTGGTGTGATGGAGCAGAAGGATGAAGGCGGTCAGCAGGTGGATTCACCGTGTGGCATCAAAACACAGCCGGGACAAGCTGGACTCTGCGAGTGAGTGAATCTGTGTTGCCACGTCCGCTTCCTTTTACAGTTTTTCATGCATCTTAATTGCTTCGATGGAAGTTTCAAATTAGAACGCCACTCACAGCGCTCTTAGGCTAATTCCTGTTTCAACATATTCGATTTTCTCAATATGTTTGTACGCGCTGCTGTTGTTTCTACACATGAAGATGTTTTGTCATTGTTGTGGTTGCGATTTCCACAGCTCATCAAAACCTGTATACTGTCCTGCATTGACCTGTTGTGTTCAAAGAGTCAAAGCCTGTCAGTGGTGACGGTGAAGCTTCCCATCAAATAGAAGCATGTGCTCTCAGTCTTGTGTCACATGTGCATGTTATAGCACTGCTGATTACACATAATTGTATACTGTACATATATGGAGTATGGTTTTATTCTACTAGGCAGTTGTTGGGGTGTATTTTTTCTTTGTCCGTACCCTGAAGCTTGTAGCATCACAGGTGATTTGTGACACAGGGGGAAGTGATCGAGATACTTAAATGGGAGTTTTGATGACTGAGGGCCAGCATAAACATAAAGGTTCAATCAGCACTAAAGATTTATATATATTTTTTGTCATGTGTAGAGATAAGCATCACATTGAATCGGGTGTATTTTTTCTAACTCCAGCACAAAGGCAGCGGCTCTTATTTCCCTTCATGCCCAGTTTGCTGTTTGTAAGGATGAATGTTTATGCTGTGATTTGCACTTCTGTGCTGGTTTATAGTTTTTCATTTAGCACTGCAGTATGTTAGCATGAATGGAACCGAGGCTGAATAAGATGTCGTTTCTTTGTTTGTAGCCAGCAGGGACACACATTGAGAGTTTAATAAAACTTGAAGACTCCCTCATCGTGTAACCTCTGACACTCTTCAAGTCCCAGTTTGTCCAAATTGGAGTTTTTTTCTGGTTGCTAGTTTTTTTTCCACTCCTGTCGAATCTTCTTTTTAAACCAGCAATTTGCACGTGGGAGAAACGCTAGTAATGTTCGCTTTTGCTCCCACTGTGATCTGTCTGACCTCATGATAGAAATATGTGACTCTTCAGTGGCTCCATTATGTTCAGCTGTGCCTCTGTCTGGTGGTGTGTTGTGACATCTTAAAGAATTTCCGCTCAAAACAGCTGCCTGCTGCAGCAGAAACATCCCTCCAAGAGTGATGACATAGAGCTAAACAATGAAGTCCCTAAAAAGCTTCCAATTCAACTTCTAGTTCAAGTTGAGGTTCAACCGTAAAAGAAGTTTTAATGTTGTTTTATGGAAACAGTCTGCGACATTTGAGACGGCGATAAATCATACACACAGGTGCAGAAACGTCTTAACTTCTGTCAGAGAGATTATCAGGGTTCACATTCAAGAAATCCAGCAGATCCGGAAAGACAGGATGATGCTGGAATTTCTTTTCTTGCATTGTTCAGTCACTTCAGCCTCTTCAGATGAACCACTACGTACGCAGGTCCTCCCCAACACTGAAACATTTTACAAATTCCAATACATACCAAAGTTTAAAGAGAAACAAAATGAGATTTAAAGCCTGGAGCGACTGATTTACTGTAATCTCATTAGAAGACGGTAAACTGAGACGAGTTCAGGAACAAAGACGCCGTAAAAGAATTCATCACCACACCAGGTATCTGCTCAGAGCTGCCAGGAACTGGCTAACATCAGCTTTTTCCTTTTAAAACCCAAAGTATGATTCAGAGAGTAAATCAGGTCAGGCAAGAAGACACACCAGTTTGAACTGTTTAGGTTCACTGTCACGGCAACATTTGTGGCAGCAGTTTCCAAAGAAAAGGGCCACTCTGCACTGCCTGCTCAAGCAGACTCAGCTGAACGGCAGCTTGTGAGTAAAGTGGTGGTCAGATAGTTTCCTCACATGTTGGTCGAGACCCAACACAGAGTCAATACTGGGATTGTTCAGGTTGTAGCTGAGTGAAGTCGTTTCCAACACACCGCCTAAAAATCAAAATCAAATATTGCAGGTGAATCTGTGCCTCCTTTGATGAAGATAACTTCTAAGATTCATGTGTGTTCCCACAGTAAGCACTACAGGGAGTACCTGGTGAGCCTGATAAACGCTCACTCTCTGGACCCAGCTCTGATCTACGACCTCAACGAGGTGATTCGGGCCTGTGAGAGGTACCAGGTGGACGTACAGCGAGGAGAGGGCGAGGAGGACAACGCTTACCAAGCTCGACTGCTCAAGGTGGGACGCCGATGAATGTATTCATGCACACAGACAAAGAGAGTTCAGTAGGACTGGGCACTTTGGATAATTCAGGGGAAAATAAAGAAACGATGACCAAACCAAACCAAAAAATGTCCTATAATTACTCTGAGAATGTCAATAAAAGCAATAACAACTAAAAGAAAAGAGAAAAAGGGGATTTAAAAAAATAATTAAAATAAAAATTTCTACCCTAACCTACGGTCATTATCTCTGGGTAGTGACTGAAAGAATGAGGGCTCTCCATAGAGACAGAATGAGGAGCTCGGTTTGAGCATGCCCTACCAGGAGGACGCCCCAGGGCCAGACCCAGGACCAGCTGCACAGATCATCTCTGTTGGCTAGCTTGGGAACGACTCGGTGTCCGCCAAGTCTGGTTGGATGGAAAGTAAAGATAGTATAAATACAGTATGAGAAAATATAATTAAATATAAAGTATATATGTAATGCAATGCTAGATAAACATAGCTGATTTGAAAATAGCTTATAAGAGAACCAGAAAAAAATCCATCAAACTTAACTTATAATTCATATAAAAAAAATACATCAAATAAATAAATGAATGAATATGAGTGAATGAGGCTAAAATCAAGTTTATTTATAAAATGTTCACAGTAAAATAAAATTACAGATGACCAAGAAAAATTAAAATCAGCTACAATAATAAAACATCCAGCATTACTTTATGTATTTAAAACATTGATTAACCAATTAAAATTACTACAATCATCTTTAAGTACACTAACAATGTGAAAAACATTAGGAGCCACTAAAAATATAAAAAATAAATCTTGGAAAAAGTATATTTAAAAAACCAAAACATGATAAAATAGAATTCAAAGGTACAATACGCTTTACCAAGTAAAAACAAAACACCGGAATAAAAATATGACTCATAAAAATTCAAAACAAACTCCAACATGGACACAAAGTTACTAAAAATATGTGATCATGGGGAGTCACACGGCATCTGTCCTTAAAAAGAAAGCAGAAACGAATTTAAGGAAACTGCCTGTCAAAGCAAGTCATATGTTTCTTCTGCTGTTCGAAGGCCACTCTCCACAGAAACCTTTACAAATAATTACTCTTTCTTAATTGGTTGAGATCATGTAGCTGATTTCTGTTCTCCCCACAGAAACTGATGGAGGTTCCTCTTGGAGAAAAAGTTCCTCGAAACAAATGAAGACTTCCAGACTTTTTTCCACCCAGATCCACATCAGAGGAGTGTACTATGAAGCACGCTCAACAAAGCTGGGCTTTCTCCGCTTTAGCTGGCTTGACAAAACCTAAAATCCCAGTCAGAGATAACTGCTGCTTCTCAACTTTCTCTGTTAATGGAAGCTTTCTGGTCTGGGCTCACATTAAAGGTGGTGTTTGACGCATTATTTCACAAGATGATTGAATGCCATTTACGTCAATCAGAGGTCACTGAGAGAGATGAATGATATATTTTAAAAGAAAATGAAGCCAAAGATGAGTGCCACAGAAAGCTTTTAGCCTTGCCTAGAAAACCTCAATTTTAACGTGACAGTAGCAGATGAGAGCTTCTTCTCGAATGATCAAACCAGACAGTTTGTAGCATGTGACCGATCGCGGACTGAAAACTGGCAGCACAGCAGCTGATCATATGAAGGAAACTAAAGCTGTAATCTTAGAGAAATATGAACAGGTTAAACACAGAAAACAGACTCAGTAATGCTCCATCATCGGGATACAATAAATATAAATGAAATATAAATATTCCATTAATTCAACAGGCTTTGTCGTTTAATTCAGACTGAATACAGAATAATAAAACTGCTGTAAAACTCCAGGAAACGAAGAAAAAAAGCTACAAATAAAGTTTCTCCTAAAAATCTGCATTTAATGATTGATGCTTATTATTTATACTGTCACTAAAAACACTGAGCTCCACGGGGAATGGATGCACTGTTTCAGGTGATTTCATATGTGCTTTGGTGTAGCTGCAGCATAAATTACCATGGCGATGTAGCCCTGTAAGAAGAACAGCAAGGTTTAAAGCTGACGTTAACTCCATAAGCAGAGTCCTGCTTTCCATAGAACAGGACCAGGTTGCCTTAAGCATTAGTTACCATGGTGATCTAGCAGGTTAAACTGAGCCTGTGGTCACTGAGGTAGAGCAGGTGTGTGTGTGTGTGTGTGTGTGTGTGTGTGTGTGTGTGTGTGTGTGTGTGTGTGTGTGTGTGTGTGTGTGTGTGTGTGTGTGTGTGTGTGTGTGTGTGTGTGTGTGTGTGTGTGTGTTAGAATAATAGCGCTGTATGAATGTGTGTGCTTGAAGTGAATGAGGCTTGTAGTAAAAAGCACTTTGAGGGTTCATGTTCATTTAAGAGATCCACCTTCATCACAGTGAAAACTCTGACTTAAAGCTCGCCATGCCCAACTAACCAGTTTATCTCTTTGTAGTACACCTCTCTATATTCAGACTGTTTTTAATTAGCATGTTTATTTTATTTTAAATGTATTGGAAATTTGTTGTTTTATTTTGAAGGAGATAAACCTTTGGAATGGGTTTTTAAAAAAATCATTCATTTGTGATTTTCTTTTGCTCTCACGTCTGGTGCCTTTTAGGTAGCAGTGATGCACAAATTTTAAGATTTGAAAGGAAATAATTTGTGGTGTGGAGCTGGCTCTTGATGTAATAAACTCTCAGTTTGATTTATCCAGTTAAAAAAATGGAAACGTCTGTTTCAGAATAAATGTACGTTTATTAACCAAAATGGTTTTTTGGGGTTTTTTTTGTTTTTTCAATCTTTAACATTTTGTCTGAGAGTTTCTAGTTTTTTCTGCTTTATAACCGATGGGTGGAGATGAGGTTGAAAATCATCTCAATAAATAGAATGATTATTTTAACAAAAGTGGAGTTACTGATGTCCTTTGTTTTGACAGATTTTGTGGTGTTTTCATTAATACAGTTAATTTAGCCAAATGTGACTTTTAAAGTGTTGTTTTTAATGATAATTTAAATGTTACATTTGTGAACAATAAGATTACAGGTTAGTGTAAAGAAATGATACAAACTTGTGTAAGGAGAGGAGATTTCCTCTTTTTCCTGAATGCATCAGCACCGCTACTTAGAAACCCTGTAGGCGAAAGCAAAACTGTTATCAAATATAACATTTAATTAATTCTGTATCAAAGAAAAAAGTCCAAGCTAAAACTTTAAGTTCACACAAAAAAGAACTTTTTAAATTTAAAATGTAAAGTACATCTTATGTTAGTTATTATTCTGTGATTGTATTTCAGTGAGATTCATTTGTTTTACTTTAAGGATAAGGAAAACCATTCAGAGGGTTTAAAGAACATTTACTTGAATTTAAACACACTATAGTGAATTGATGGTTTGGAGATTTAGTATTTTCTTATTAAAAGGACCTGAAGGTAAGGAAAAAAGGCACAAGAATAAAGAATAAATTAATCATTCAGTCAAAAAAACATCATTGAACATTTATAGAATCTCTGCTGTTAGTATATATATATATATATTGATCCGGTGTAACATTATGATCACCTGCTTAATATTGTGTTGGTCCCCATGTTGCTACCAACTGTTCAGTCCATGGATCGGACTTGTTTGTCCAGCACGTCCCACACGTACCTGATTGGATCGAGATCTGGGAAATTTGGAAGTCGAGTCAACACCTCAAACTTGTTGCTGTGCTTCTCGAACCATTCCTGAACCATTTTTTGCTTTGTAGCAGTTACAATGCTGAAAGAGACCACAGCAGAGGTGGGATCAAGTCATTGTTTTGCAAGTCTCAAGTAAGTCTCAAGTCTTTATCCTCAAGTCTCAAGTCAAGTCTCAAGTAATGTCAGGCAAGTCAGAGTCGAGTCTCAAGTCACTGGTGTAAAAGTCCAAGTCAAGTCACAAGTCTTAGAACATTTTTTCAAGTCAAGTCTAAAGTCGTAAAATTAATGACTCGAGTCTGACTCGAGTCCAAGTCGTGTGACTCGAGTCCACACCTCTGGACCACAGCCATCGGGGAATACTGTTTCCATGATGATTGTGGATGAACATGACCCTAAACACTGCTTAGGTAGGTGGAAAGTGTCAAAATAACATTCACTTTGTTGGCAGGACTCAAATTCCCAGCAGAACATTTCCTGAGGCATCGCACTGCCTCTGCCAAAAAATGACTCGTTGGCCTGCAATCTGCCAAAAACATGTCAAACATATGCCTTATGAATACTATCACATCATTTTGACCCAGAAAGAATATTCCTATTACAAGGTAGAAACTTACGCTTATGGTGACAAGTTAAAACAAGATCTAAGGACCTTTAACTACACTCTTGTATAACTGTTTGACTGTCTGGACAAGTTACACAAACATCAATCTAAATATACACTCACTGGACATTTTATTAAGTACAACTTGCCAGTAATTTGCTAATACTTGCTTTTTCATGGTTTAGATTCAACAACTTGCTGGAAACATGCTTCAGAGACTTTAGCCCTTATTGACAAGATAGCATCACAGCAGCTGCAGCTTTCTAGGCTGCTGTGATGTGAATCTCCTGTTCCACCACATACCAGAGTTGCTCTAATGGACTGAGGTCTGGTGCATGTGGAGGTCACTGGGTAGAGTGAACTCATTGTCATGTTCAAGAAACCAGCTTGAGATGATCTGACATTTGTGACATGGTGTGTTACGTCTGTCATAAACATAACATTTTCATCCAGATAACTGCTGCCCACTGGATATTTTCCCTTCTTTGGATCATTTTCTGTAAGCACTAGAGATGGTTATGTGATAAAATCCCATCACATGAGCAGTTTCTGAAATACTCACGCTAACTATCATGCCACATTCAAAGTCACTTAAATCACCTTTCTTTATTGATCTGATGCTTGGTTTGAACTTCAGCAGGTTGTCTTGGCTGTGTCCACATGCCCAAATGCACCGAGCTGCTGCCACGTGATTGGCTGATTGGATATTTGCGTGTTCCTGGCTGGTTAGTTCATTTCCAGCTCATATGTCTGCTTTATTTGTCATGCAGCAATGAGGAACCAGGCCTTACCTGGCCATGAATCTGCTTCTTACTTATCGTCCAATTATTTTAGAGCCTTTGAATGTCATTCCTAAACAGGTAATGGAATATTTATTACAATCCCCTTGAATGAAAGGTGAAAGTCTGCACTTCAGTCATTCAGTCACATCTCCACTGTGCACATACTCAGGGACCTGACTGTCTCTGTGTGTGCTCACTTTCGCCCCCTGGTGTCAGGCTAGCAGAGCCTTTCTCTAAAACCACGTGACTTCGGGGAAAAGGAGCGCCTTCATAGACTGAGCCGCAGAACTAAAGAGGAGAAGACAGTCAGTCCGCAGGCACCGCGGAGGAAACACGACCGAGGTAAACGAAACTTAAATCAACTTCCTTAATTTAACACCTTAGCGTCTATATTTGATTTTTTATAAATATAACATGCGGCGGTGGGAGGATGTTTGCAGCTGCTTTGTTGTTTCCAGACCAGACTCCATTTAAAAAAGACCTAAATTTAGAAAGTTTTTGTCTGTCTTTCTTTTCTTTTCTTTTTTAATGTGTGTCGACTCTGTTTAAAGACCCGGCTTGAACACGAGGCTTGAACTTGGCTTTTTACGCGAAAGCAAATCGACGTTTATTCATATTTTTACACATTTCTTATGTCTAATATTGGATGTTTTTGATGTGCCCAGAGTGAAACTGTGCTATTATTAAAAAATGTGAGGCGGGGTGGGTGTAAGAGGGCATGTCGGGGCAGTTGATCGTAGTTGTTTGTGTTGATGTTTTGCCGCTGACCCTGAAACTTTGCGGTGTTTTCAGCATTTTTAAAGAAGCAGCGATGGCAGCTGGGAGAATGCGCTCCACTCGCAGACTGCGCTCCTGGATCGTCGAGCAGGTGTGTGTGGCTGTGTATGTGTGTGTGTGCATGAGTGTGAGAGGGAGGCAGGGAGAGGGTAAGGACAAATGAAAGAGTGGGGTGGGGGGGAAGGGAAACGGGAAGAGAAAAAGGGTGATTGAGAGGTCACTAACAAACATATATTCATAACTATGGGGCTGAAAATGACACCAGCAAAAGTTTAACTTTTCTCTTGTTAGAAAATCAGCTGCAATTGCATAATCTGCTTAAGCAAATTGTAGGTCAGCTGTGGAAAAATGCACTTTTCTGTTTCTACTATAATATAAATGTGTTATAGGTGCTTATTGCTACTTTTTATTTTTACAAAACAGTTTAAACCCTTGAAAATGAACTAAAGTCATAAACTGAATATCAGGAAATAGCTGATTTTGACTTTAGGCCACAAAATTCTGTGTATAGTGTAGAAGTGATATCAGCTGAAGTTGAGCTCAGCTGCACTTTCATCAAGTTTATATTTTTTTAGATTAGTTGGCTAAGAAATAAACAGATATTGCTCCAATTATGTGAATGTGTTCTGCTTTTTCTTGCTTTCTGACATATATAAGTGAAATCAGTGCAAGTGCAAACTTCACTGTTTTTTCTACAAAGACATGCAGAAGAGGTGGCTGGTTAGCAGCCCTGATTTATGTCTGCAGTTATTCAGCTTTAGGTGAAATTCAGGAAAACTATAAGCTTCTCTAACGTCGCTGTGTTTTTTGGTTTGTTTCAGGTCAGCAGTGGGAAATATCCGGGGCTGGTGTGGGATGACGAGGCCAAAACCATGTTCCGCATCCCCTGGAAGCACGCGGGGAAACAGGACTTCCGCAAAGACGAAGACGCCGCGATCTTCAAGGTAGCTCTTGAAATTCTCAAGATTTGCTTTAAATGCCACAAATCTTGTGTGCTTTAAATCTCTGAGATCGCCATCGCTGTCCTCCCCAGGCGTGGGCAGAGTTCAAGGGGAAGCTGACAGACGGGGGCCAGGACAACCCGGCCGCTTGGAAGACCCGTCTGCGCTGCGCCCTCAACAAGAGTCCTGAGTTTAAGGAGGTGATGGACCGAGCCCAGCTGGACATCTCAGAACCGTACAAGGTGTACCGCCTGGTCCCCATCAGCGAGCAAGGTGAGGCTTGACGTACCTACTCAGCATGCTCTGGCTAGGTCGTAGTACGACTTAGTTATACCTCAGCAGCAAAGCATTTGACTTACCTCAGACCTGATAACCTCGATGACAAAATCAGTCTCGTGGTCACACGAAGGTGGTTAAGTCAACCCAAAACTTCCCAGTGGGTCACATGAGGGCACAGGAGGCAGGACAGACATGTGACAGCAATTACAAAAACATACATGTGAAGACCAGGCGAGGCCCGAATGTGCAGTGTAAAGATGCTGAATTCAATAATGTAACCATGATATCTTCTGCCAGGGTAGAAATGGGACGTTTTTCTGTAAGAGCTCTGATAGTTGGTGTTCCCACTTCACTGGCTCAGATGTCTTCCATCTCAAGACATCTGTATTTCATTCAAAATAACTGCTGTTTAAGATTTATTAGCTCACAGTCTAACACGAGCAGCCCGGTTTCACTCCTGATGGCAGAACAATGCAGGCACACCAGCGCACAAGGACCCTTTGTGGCGGGAATTCAAAGCAGCACCATAAATTATACCCCTGCCTTGTTTTACGAAACCAAGGACAAAGTACAATATTTAAAAACTCTCAGTAGGTTTAAGACAATACAGCCCGAAAGCAATGAAGCAGGCTGGGAGTGTGCGTGAGAGAAAGAGTGTAGTGTTAAAAAGTCTTGTATATGTGCTTTAAAAGGTCAGTAAGACTGGAAAAGCTGGCAAAAATGTTGAATGTCAAAGTTCTTGGTATCCCTGCTCGATGATGAAGAATAGATCTAAACTACTCCTAAATCAATGTGAAGGTTTGGTGAAGGTATTTCTGTAGAGCATGTAAGATAGTTTTATAGTTTTTTCAGAATTGTTGAAAATTTTATACAAGATCAGCTAGCATGCAGCTTAGGCTCCTTGATTTAGTATAAACCTTGTGTATTTGATATAATCTCTGAGCCATCAGAGTCTTAAGAGTCTTAAGACTACAGACTCTCTACCTACACACAGGAAGTGGTGACCCTTTTTTGGAGAATTGTTAGGTCACTAAGTGGTGGGCGCCGGTATGCATTGTTCTCTTATCTGGAGCAGGTGTGGTTTGCAGCATATGTTAGCATGGCACTGTGGCCCGGTAATGTTGGAGTCCCACAAATAAGAAGGTTGCAGTGAGATTGCAGATATGCAGATATGCAATCTCACTGCTTTGAAGTATCTGCAACCACTTGAGTCAGTGGGTGATGAAGTCAGTCTGCAATCAGTTTACAACTGAATGGGGTCAAGTTGGCATTTACACACAATATCTGTGTTATTGTGTGCAATTATTTCCTCTCTTGCAAAGAGTCATGTAACAAATAATTTGCCCTCATTGGTCCAGACTGACTCGGTCTGATTGCAGCACGTCTGTCTGTGTTTATACATTAAGACGGTGATCGCATGGAAAACCAGCTGTTCCACAGTGATTGCAGTCAGTTGGACTGTTTGTTTGGAGACAGGTTGCCTCCCACCAGGTGATCTGTGTAATCGCCTTGTTATCACAGTTATTAAAATCCCAGAGGTTAAGGTTATTGGAACCTCTGGTGAGCAGATGCCAGATGCAAAAAAATTCAGTGCAATTGCCTGGCAACCACCGATTTTTCCCAGCCACGATGTTCCTGTCCTATTTTCATTTAATGTAACTGAGCCAAAAAGACGTGACCCACCCTTATAAGAATGCACATCCAGGGTTAAACACAAAGTTAGCACGATGAGCCTCAACTCCTGCTACATAGTACCAGCCTGTGATGATCGTGGCAGGTAAACTGATATTTCAGTTGTAATGTAGGGCAGACCTGCACTCACTCACACAGTCACATGGTCAGCTTCCATCTGCCAGGTTGGATTTTTATCTCAAGATAATGAGCAACAGTCTTTGCGTCACTTTAACAGCCAAAAAATAAACTGACTTAATCCTGACCTCTCTGAGTCAGACTGGTGAACTCATTTAAAGCAGGTAGTTTGGGAATACTTGTAGCTCCTCGGGGTTCGTATTTAGTCATGATGGGGGTTAACCTACAAACCCATTCTGTTTGCAATACACTTTCACAACAGTCTGTTGCATTTAACGCAACAGTGGATGTTTGCCTGGCTGCCACTTAAAACTGTTCCAGTTATTGATTCAGAAGCAAAAACAGTTCACGTGCTTTGCCACGCCTGTGCATGCTCATTAAAGTGTAGGGTGAGATGAGCAACTGCAGGCCGGCGATGTCTCAAAATGCAGCAGCTCTTTTTCTGAGAAACAGAAACCTCAGGAAGCACATGACGACTGCGTCTGTCTCTTCAGGCTGCAGGCGCACAGATCCAGCACGTTGATTGGTTGGTTACATCTCAGAGATCGTGTGAAGATTAAGGAAAGATGAACTAAAACTAGTTTCCTCTCACTTTTAGTAAATGCAGTTAGTCAGTTTCTTCTGCTCTTAATGTGGAGGAGCTTTGTAGCTTTTATTCTGAAAGCTACAGTTACTAACAGCTCTGCCATCAATTCTGCTTTTACAAAGACTTATTTTTTTCAGCTTTTCTTTATCATCATATCACCTCATAAATACTGGATTAAACTATTACTATTATACATGAACCGGTCAGAATATTAGGAACACCCAGAAGCCCACCATCACTAACTACAAACTCCATAATTAACGTGAACGAACTGAAAAATTGGATCTAAAAGTTTCCCACGGCTGATGGTAACGTGTTTACAGTTTTGCCCGACTGTTAGCAGGGCTGGCATCGCCGCTGCTGAAAGCTGATGCCGGGTTTATAGCTTAATAGCTCCTCTGTTTGAGAGAGTTGAATATTTAATCTGTCAGCAGGACGTCACAGACCATCAGAAATACTCTGCTAAGTTTATCAGCGGCAGCCAGCGAACTTAATGTTAAATGTGCTGCAAAAACAGCCTTTCGTTTTCAGCTGGTTTTAGTTGCTCGTCCCTGCAAGACTTTTTTAAACTAGCAGAAAAAAATTAATATAATATAATTTTAAATGTCAGAATGAGTGACACCGAAGCAAACCTAAGCAAGAACTGAAGGAAGGGTAATCAAATGTATGTATATAGGTTTTCTTTGTTGTTGTGGTCGACATTGTTCTCCATTTTTAAAGGTTTGATTCACTAAAATAATTAGAATAACCTTTATTTACATCAGAGAAATGATTGTACACATATGACATATAAACGTGGTTTTAATCGGAGTGTTTATCTGCTGTGGGTGCTGGCCACAGTAGATGAGAAAATGGAGGTTTAGCTGCGTTAGGTGTTGCAGAGTAAATGTTGCACAATGTACCTGCAGAAACGGGTGAACTTTCTTCTCTATTAGCGCACGGTTAGTCTGATCACCACTTCCACCTTTTCTGCAGCGTTAAGCCCTCTCGCTGTTTATTTCTCTCACACCTTTTTTTTTAAGTGGCTTTTGGACCCGCTGACTCTTGACCTATTTTCTGCTGCTTTGCCTGTTTAATGTCATAAAAGTGCCAAACAAATATGTTAAATGTAGGCCGAAGGGTATTTAAAGCTCTGCCGTGCCCTCTGCTCTCGTTGTGTTGCAGATGTTTGTCTGTTTCCAGGGAGAAATACCTGGATTCTAGTCTGGATTTATGACCATCTTTTCTTCTGATAATCTCCTGCACTTTGGTCTTTGCGTGAACTTTATCTGTTTTTAAGTTACTTTTTTTCAACTTTTCTTTACTTTAGATTTTATTTTAATCACTGGAAAGTCTTAAAAAGTAAACAAGACATGCAACACAATCAGTCACATGTTAAAACAGAGAAACAGACATTATTAAACACATTTTAATAAAAGCCTATAAATCAGAGACATGACAGAGATGGATGGAGAAGGAAAATACTTAGAAAGAAGTTCCTCTTTTAATCATTGCGTGTAGTTCTGCTGTGTCTTATCGTTTCTTTAAAAAAATGATAAATATATTTTAAAACATCTGCTTTTGATTTTAAGCCAAAAAAAAATTATCAGTAACTTTCTTTCCAGATGTCTGACTTCTTTTATACAATTCGTACTTGACCTTAAAGTTATTAGTTATATATTTTAACTGTTTAAACATGTCCTCTGCTGCTTAACCAGGTTCAGATTAGTTATTTTTACTTACTTTAACCTTCATTTAATCAGCAAGTTAAAGCACTTTGAATTTACATCTGTTTTGTAAGATTGCTCCGGGTCAGGATAAGGTGCGTTAACTTCGCGTATTTCATTTTGATAGCAGGAGAAACTAGAGCATCGCTGTCAGAAACATGCAAATTCCACACAGTATCCGGCCACCGCGCTGCTAAATACTGATTCAGTTACTGCTATCAGGGCTGCTGCTCACAGATGTTTTCGATAAATGGTCAGTTTGTCAGTCGATAAACTGGTTGGTCCCTGAGATTTACAAAGTGGGTATCTCTGTTATTTGGGAGGTCTGCAATTTGATGCCTGGGTCCTCCAGGCTGCATGTCAAAGTCATCTGGGGTGATACACTCACACTTGATTCCTGAATTAGGCTTCAGTGGGCAATCTACGCGTAACCTGATGCACACTTTGATAGGAATGTAACCACGTGTCGGGTCGATGCAGCGAAGGATTAAGAGGCGTCTGAGGCATCAAAAAAAGCACTTGTGTGAAACGATGTAGTAGAAAGTTCTTCAGGCAGAACGGCACCAATCAATATACTGCACAGTCCTCAGGAAATATGTGAGATTTCCAAAATAAAAGCCCCCAGTTATTTATAGAGATTTATCATCATGCTTTAGGGCTGAGGTGTCAAACTCCAGCCCTCGAGAGCTACTGTCCTGCAGCTTTTAGATGCATCCTTACTGCAACACAGCTGAATCAATTGGTTAGATTACCTCTTCAGCCAACAAGTTTGGCAAAGGCCTGATAACAAGCCATTCGTTTGATTCTGGTGTGTCGGAACAAGGATGTGTCTGAAAGCTGCAGGACAGTAGCTCTCGAGGGCTGGAGTTGGAGACCCCTGCTGTAGGGTGCCAACCACATGTGGCAGCGCTCTCATATAAAGTGTCAATCACAGCCTTGCAGGATTTAGGCTAAATAACATTTTATGTTAAATGTGCATCCTGGCATTTAAGGAGGTGTACATTTTTTCTTCATTTTCATCTACAGAGCTACTAAAATAAGGCTTCTCCCTGTATTGGCTCTTCCTGCAGCCTGTTGTAGCCACAGTTATGTACATTATGCTCATGCATGCAATGACCGGAGCCAGTGATTCATAACTTAAGAGTAATCATTTGATCATTACACTTTTTCGCTTATAAAATCTCTAAATATTCACTTCACGGCACTAGGACCAGTGGAAAAACAAAGCCCGACATTTGGGAAGCTCAAACCATCGAACGCTTCCCCATCAATTAAGGTGGCACTCTGGTGAGATAGCATGGGGAAGTACTGACAAAAACACATTTAACTGATTTAAATGTCAGTAAATCCATCTGTTCTGTATCTTTTCTTCATTTTCTCAGCATGAGAATTTGTACAACTAATTTCGTGGTGCGCTTAAAGGGCTGCAGAAGACCAGTGCGACTCACTTTGCATTATTGTCGTATTTTAAAGCTGCTATAAAAATAAACTGTCTGTGCATCACCATTCAGAGGTCAAAGTACAAACATGACGGAGCCTGACGGAGTTTATCTTTGGCTATTATTTTGGTAATTACATGGAAAATAGAATAAACATCTGCAGAGCTGTTTGTGTGCTAGTTCTAGTGAGGACATTTAATCAAAGACTTTTTATTTTGCCAAATGAGTCAAATTCTCGTGGAAGCAATGGGGCCGAAGAGCACTAAAACGACTCAAAAGTAAAAACAGCCGGTTGTTTTCAGCTGCTTCACGAGTGTTTCCTCTGTGTGTGTTTAGGTGTGGTGGTGCCTGAAAAGAAGAGCAGAGAAAAAGCCTCCAGGAGGTCGAAAAGGAGGAGAAGCGATTCAGACAGCGACGCCGCCAGTGATGACAAACAGATAAAGAGGGAAGAAGCCACGTCTCAGCTGGTGGGTTTATAGGATGTGGGGCGTATGCCGAGTCATTTTAGCCTCAATGTTTGCTCCGAGATAGGAGAGCATCTGATAGCATCTCGAAGCCCTGCAGTATCAAACGCTGTTTGCCATTTCTGTGTAGTTTGAATTATAGATGTTGGTGTAATGACTCCTTCCTGCCTGCTGGAGCTCAGCTAATCTGAGCATCTGAGAGGCAAATTAACAGTGACTTAAAAGCTGCGCAGCATAAACAACATAATTGAAGTGAACCGAACTGAAGTTCATAAATACTGATTACATTTTTTTTTTGTCTGATTCTCAGTATGTCGAGGAAAGCCCGGTCCAGACGGAGGAGCCCACTCAGTGCCCCACCTTCATTCAGACGGACTGTGAGTTTAACTGTCTTTGTAATCTGATTACTTCTGATTACTTCTAATTACTTCTTCGTAATCGGGATTTTTTCATATGTATAGAGTTAGCGATGCGAGGAGTATCCTATGATTTCCCCTCACATTTGTTCTCTTTTCCATCTAAAAAGATCTAAAAGATCCATTTGAATCGTGATCTCTGGCTTCCTCAAATGTAAACAATGAGTTAATTCTCCATTTCACACAGTTGAAGGCTTCGCCTGTAGCCCACACAAATAGTATCTCAGAAACTTGTTTACACCACTGGAAAAAAGGTATTTTTTTGTCATTCGTAAATCAAAATTTTAGGTTATTGAGTCCACTCAATAACCTAAAATTTAGATTTTCGAATTTCAAGTTCTTTCCTCAGTTTCAAGTAATTTCATCAGTAGTTTGAGAGACATAACAACATGAAACTTTGACTTACGAACGACAGAAATTGGTTTAAAGTTTTTTTTCACTGGTGGAAATAAGTTTCCATATTTCACACGTTAAGAAAACTTTGCTTTGAGTTTGACGGAGGATCTAAAAGTTAAGCCAAAGGGACAAATTTCCTTTCTGTCTGAGTCCGTGTTTTCCTGTGATCCTGTGAGGCTGCAGTCACAGTCTTTGCTTTGTAAAAATCATATTTGCACTTCGAGGACGAGCAGGTCTGTCGCTGCCTCTGAAATCAGGTCATGTCCGAGGAGAAATCTAATCGCTGACCTTGGGTCGGGCGATTTTATTTATACGCCACATGTAGCACGTATACAGGTGTCAGTGTGCTTAAAACTAAAAACATAAAATCCTGTGTAGGTCTGCTGTTCCTTAACCCTCTCAGGCTCAGATGAACTCTTTTGTTGCTAAGTCCTGCAGTGGTACTTCTGAGTAAAAAAAACTCATAAAATATGTATGTGGGGTAATCAGGTTGTTAGTTTGTAACTGTTGCAAATCGGCAACGCCTGCCTCGAGAGGGTTAAGGCAGTAAAAACTAAAGAAACTTTACAAAGAAGTAACATACAAGCCTACACACGCACATTGTGAAGCAAATGGATTACTGCAGTGTAACCTTGTGTTCTTATTTCATCATGTGTTTACATTTCAACTAACAAATCAAACTCACAGGCGACCAAAAGAAGCCGCTGATGTAACTGTTTTATGTCCCTTCAGCGGTCGATGAGATCAGGTTGGACGTGCGGATTGAGGAGAGTGTGACCGCTCCCGTAGGAGGTAATAAAGCATTTACAGCTGAGCAGGCTGTGATATGCTGGGTTCAGAGTCATGAACCCAGTCACGACCTGCTGTGAAAACACTGAGTGTTGTTGGCTCGAGAAGATAACGACTCCTCTGTCTCCATCTCTACAGCCCAGGACTCCTTCAGTGTGGCAGTTTACTATTTAGGACAGCAGGTGCTCAAACGTCAGATTCAGGGCACCGATGTGCGGATAATGTACCTGCCCTCCTCGCCTATTCCCCCCACGCCACTCGTCCTGAAAGCCAGGTTCCCACGCATCCCGCTACCCGAGCCGCCCTCCACGTTGCCGGCCGGTCCGGAGCTGCAGGCCCTCTTCACCCTGCTCCCCTTCATGGAGAAAGGGGTGGTGCTGACCTCCACTCCGCAGGGAGTTTACGGCAAGAGGTTCTGCCAGGGGCGGGTCTTCTGGACGGGGCCGCACACGACCATGCCGGACCTGCACAAGATGGAGAGGAACACAGAGCCGGTGCTCCTTTTCAATAAAGAAATCTTCAAGCAACGTAAGTCAGAAATGAGCGTGTTGATATTTGTTAACAGCCCTGCCAGATGCTGCAGAACAAATTATCACACAGATGTTATCACAGCAAGAGCTTGAATGTCTGCGCAGTGAAGCTAATATGTACTCTGCAGGAAAAAAAGAACTCACCAGGACTTTAATCAAAATCTGTCTTTAGAATTAGTGTTTATTAACTGAAGTATCACAGACTCATTGCCATCACTGTTTTATGAACTAAGTGTGTTTTTGCCACCAAAACATGGTTTGGCGCCAGTCTGCAGCTGTGATTGGATAATTGACGGGACATCCAGGATCATTTTGCTCTAATGCACTGCTGACATGGTTAGCTCACGATCGATAATAACACTGCTATCAAATTGCCTTATTTCGTGTTATTGGATAAAACCGTTGCCTGGTGCTTGTCTGGGCAGCAGTCTAACCAGAGATGCCCGCGTCCAGCTCTCCTTTGAGGAAATGCAGAAGCCTTTCAAACACAGCAGATGCACATAATCTCTGCAGCATGTCATCCTCCCAATTGGACACATGCCATACCCAGCAGCAGCTTTAGTCTGACTCCAGGAGAACACCGTTTACGTGTCTCCAACACACTTTGTTCTTAAACTAAGGGTGTTCAGGATCTTTTATTTTGAAAAGCTGCTAATTCAGTTCTGT
This sequence comes from Astatotilapia calliptera, assembly GCF_964374335.1. Classification (NCBI taxonomy): domain Eukaryota; kingdom Metazoa; phylum Chordata; class Actinopteri; order Cichliformes; family Cichlidae; genus Astatotilapia; species Astatotilapia calliptera. Next base: position 28,957,165 of record NC_137430.1, read on the forward strand.
GTTTGACTTGTCGCGTTCCTTACCTGCTCTGTGCAGCTTGACCTGACTACAGGAAAAAAATAAAAACATTTAAAAATAGTGCAGTTTTCAGCAACGTGAAGTGGAGAGCTGCTCCTGAACGGTGTTACAGGCTGGTACGTCACTGGGAATACGCGTCTCCCAAATAACTCAGATGAAGCCAGCTCGTAGCGATAGGTGCGGGTAGGAATGCAGGTCGAGCAGTAAATAAGCTGCTTTCCCTTCATTCTCAGCTCTTTCTTTACCGTAGCAGGCAATCAATCCTCCCACACTTGGAAACACAATACGCATGTTCATTATACATCTGGCAGCGCTGTTTAAGACTGAAAAATCAATGTTAAGTGCATGTTATTTTTTAATTTTAGAGAGTTTTCATGATAATAAGGTCCAATCTTCAAAAAACTTTAGTCTTTGGTTGAAATTGTCCAACTGGAATTTTGATTTTAAATGTCATGAGCAAAGATTCAGTGTAGGGCTGTTTTTTGCCCTGAGCTGATAACTTACATGAAGCGCTAATAAACGCCCGCCCCTTCCCTCCTCAATCATCAGAGTTGGACTACTTCCGTACAAATGGCGGCGAGCCTCCCCAGTGTGGCTTCACCCTGTGTTTTGGAGAAGAGCTGAGTGACTCAGAGGACCCTTTCCAAAAGCTGATCATTGTTCAGGTAAACCACACACACTCAGCAGTATGTTTTTTCTGTGGTGGGGATTTTCCAGGGAATTTCAGGTAAACCACACACTGGATTATTGAAAACTGTAACTAGAGAAAAGTTTCCTTTCTTTGTCCTTTAATTGTCACCAGTATTCATTTTTCTACATGAGATTCTTTTAAATCACCCTTCAGGTGCTGGGATTGTTACTCACATGTGATTTTAGTGACACCTAACTTATTTATTCTTCTGTAACAACTTGTGCTTAACTGGTGCCCTCTTCCCTGCTCTCCTTTTTGTGATTCGTTAAAGTGGACTTGCACACTCCTCATCCAAAAGCTCAGGGTTCACACTGCTCTGAATGCCCCATTTTTGGCTCTTTGTGATGTCAGACAGGGGCTAGCCCTCATAACTGGTTATATCAGGCATAGAAACCCCCCCCCCCCACATGCTGTTCAAACCTTCTGCTTGTGAGGGGAAGCCAATCAGCTGAAATGGAAGCGTTAAAAACAGTTTTAAAATTAATTTTTAGGGACCTTTAAATGTGGAGAAATCCGCAGCTCCAATACAGGAGATCTGAGTAACTAACAAAAACTACCTTCACTACTCTCTCCTCTACAGATTACTTTACGATGGGAACAACGGCAGGTCCAGAACGCTCAGTCCGTCTGATTTCAGTAAATGGTAAAAACTGCCTTTACTGCTCTTTCCTCTGCAGATCACTCTACCGTGGGAAGAACAGCAGGTACAGAACGCTCAGTCCATCTTTGAATCCATCACCATCCTCCAGTCTCTGGCCAGCCAGTCCCCGCTGGGAGAAATAACCCTGAACCTCGTCACGGTGCCTTCGCCAACCAACTAGAGCATCGGCTGCGGGACTTTCTAAGCACTTTGATGGGTGGCATTTGAAAAATAAGACACATTTCCCCCTTATTATAAATCCGACAGCTAGAAGGATTTTTTTCTTTTATTATTCTAATTAAGACAGATTATAATAAGATAACAAAACAGGAACCTGCAGTTATTTTCTGTGGTAATTGTTTTTTTTTTTCATATTGCCCAAACACGTTGCACAGAAACGGATGCATAGCATTTAAGAGAAATAGGAAATCAAATGGTGAACTAATATAAAGGGGACCTATTCTGCTTTTCCTTATTTTTTGCCACAGTGGTCAAAACCCATATGAAAAAAGTTTGACAAACTCAGGTTCAAACAAGAGTAGATTTACCCAATACTGTCATATTACACACATAGTTTTGACCGTTAGCACAGAAACAGCCCTCACTGCAAACAGGAACCTGCAGCTCCTGTTTCCAGTGAGGGCTGTTTAAGAGGGGCAGCCAATCAGAAAAAAAGCTGGCTTGAAGAGGGAGGAGCATTTGGATAAGAGGGTGGAGTGACTAAAACCATAGCACAGACTTGTGCCTCACAACAAGCTGTATTCTTTATCAGACAATAGCATCAACAATGCTAAAAATGCTAAGAGAACAAAAGATCGCGTTTACAGGAGAAACTTTCCATTCAGACTAAAATACTTTTTGTCTCAGGCTGTTTTTATGCTTTCAGGTGGTGTAAAGCTGAGAATTTTAACACGGGGATTGACTCCCTTTTGTAACCAGCAGCCTCAAGTGGCCATTAAAGGAACTGCACCTTTTGACGCTGCTGCAAGACGTCCTGTAAAACAAATAGGACTTATTTTGAACTGTGAATCATGCAAAGCTCCCGGAGTAAAAACAGAGTTGGAAATAAGCATTAATAGGTCCCCTTTAATATCAGTTTTGGGGTGCACCTTCTTTTTCATTTTAGATATTAGTTAGTGTACTGGTAACACTACATGTAAGCCAACACTTGGAAGCTTTTTATATTCATCGTGCATCTCAGAATGTGATGTAAGCAGCATGCCGATCAGAGCTGAGCAATCATCTTCCTGTAAATTCCTCTCATTATCTATTGGGTCATTTTAGATATTATAAGTCTATTGTTTTGGTTAGGGATTGGGGGTGGAGCCATTTAGTACTGTAGACGCTGCTTAAGTTGTGTTGATGAAAATTGTTTATACCACAGGACTAGATAGAAGTTTCACTGTACAATCAAAGGGGAAAAAAGCATCATAATAGCCTGCAGTAGTTCAGTAGACTATTTTGTAAAGCACCTTTATCTTTACTATATTGCCGTCAAGTCTTTTCAGATCCAGTGCAGATGTGTCCTTTATACCATTAGGGTTTTGTAGTTAAAAACATTTTTTACAAATGTGTCTTATATGGTCATCTTTTAATAGACAAAAACTGAAACTGGAGATGAGAAAGGAGGAGCGTGTCACCCTGGAGCAGGTCAGTCAGGAATATCACATTCAGCGCATTTATTTTTTAACCATTTACAGTGAGAAACTTTCCCGATTTACAGGACTGTGCGCTGTTAGACAGCTGCACCGTTGTATTCATTTTAAATGCCTGTTAACAGTTAAACTTTCAGCTTTTCTTTGGCGGTTTGTGAAGGACGAACAAAACACACATTTCAATACAAAAGTTCTGCAGTGAACACAGGGAGGAGAAGCTCTGAATATTTGGCTTATTGAGAGTGTAAGGCAGCCTCAGTTTGACATGTTGTAAGGCAGGTTTCCCAAACTTGCAACACATTGTTCCTCTTTCCTGAAGTTAAAATGATTTAGAAGAAATTTCCTCTAGACTCATGTTATTTTTGTAGCACCTGCTGCAGAAGCTTGGCAGGTATTTGCTGAACAGCAAATAACAAGAACAGCTGCAAAAACACGCTTTAATTGAGGATTTAAGGTAACAACACAGAATAAAGACACTAAACAGTATAAACTTTGACAGGGAGTTTATTTGAATGGTCAACTGTTATATTTGTAATGTCACAACTCTATTTAACCAGTTCTTGTGCCCACACGAGGCATTGAAGTCATAACAAACACATCTGCACGGTGTTAAAGGGTGGATGTACCCCCCTCCCCCCCATTTTATTTTTAATATATTACTTTAAGTCTTCCCAAAGTCAAAACCACAAACTTGAGAGTTCCTTTTAAATCAAACCTAATGAAAAACAAATATTTTGAGCTTCATCTAGCTTGGTATTTACTGCAGGATTTTAGTATTGTAAGGCATTTTTGTCCTTTTGTCCATCCTGTTTCATGTATAGTTTGCTGGAATCATACTAATGCATAAACTAAGGGAAAGAGGGGGAACATATCTATATGTTGTAGTAGTGTTAGAGGAGGACTTCAAGGTGGAAGTGTCCTTTAAATGAGCAGGGTATTGGGATGGACCACAAGGCACACTCTGGGGTGGGCGGGAAACTAGTGAGATGTAAATATTGTTATTTATGCATATATGTTCTTGTTCACTCGGAAAAAAATAAACGTCTCCTTAAACTCGGTGTCGAGTGTGCGTTGTTCTGTAAAAATCACATTTGTGCAGAAAAAGTGATGCTACTCTTCAGTCTAGATGTTTCCGTTGGCCGGCGAGGCGAGCTCCTCTATCTTGGTGTTAAGTTTCTGATTGGTCCAGTCTTTTGTGATGTCGTCCAGGTGGCTGTCAAAATCCACCAATAGCGTGTGATCACCTGACTCCATCATCTGGCTCGCTATGGCCCGAGTCTCCTCCCACTGTCTCAGCATTATCCTGAACAGGACAGAGGAAAAAAGGAACAGGTGAGTGTAGTTTTCAGACAGAATTCAGGCGCAAAAATAAAAAACAGACGTGCTGCTCAGCTTTCACAGCGTGTCCCACATAAACGTGCAGTTTGCTGGGATATGGTCATTCATGCTCTTACGTGTGTTTGTCTTTGAGTATCCATCTTGAGTCTTTGCGCTCGTACAACACGATGGGAGGAACCCGATAGTCTGGAGACATCTTACTGCCATCGAGCTGTAAGAAAAAAAAAAAAAATCATCCTGAACTACTTTATTAAACAGACAGCACAGCTAAGCTTAACTTATTTCTGAAAGCCTGCTTACCAGCAATAGAAATATGTCCAGGTTAAACCAGCAGGTAAGAGACAGCCGATAAAACAATTTTACTTCTGTTTTTCTTACCATTAATAAAACTGGATTGTCAAACTGCTCTGCAATCTTATCGGCGACCTTCAGCGCACACGGTGTCGGGCTGCCGAGCAGAAAACATAAAAACTAGTTAAACAGAAACTCCTGAGACCACACGCCTCCGCCAAAGCCGCAAAGTTACAGAAGGATGGCATATTTTTCTTGAGAATATCATTTTGATATGTGTGAAGATCCAGTTTATTCATTCCAAAGCTAACTTTACTGCTTGAAAACTGACAAAAGGTAACCCTTTAATCTCTTTTCTGAACAGAGAGGTTTCAGATTTTTTTAAATTTTAACTAAAATGTCTTTTTACATCTTGTTTTAGTTTTTATTTAATAACCTTTTCATGCTGGTTTTCCCATCTAGACAGATGTGCTGAGCTGTAAAGTGTTACTGCATGAGGTACGAAAGGCTAAATGTGCAGCTTTGCCGCATCTCAAAACAAAAAACAGGGTTCAAATGAAAACCTCTTTAGTGACACGAAGCTCTGGAAACCCACTTGTTATCAGACACGCAGGCGTTGGCTTGGTAATATCCCACTATCCTCTGCTGAGTCTGTGAACACCAAACATCCACCTGGAAGGAGGAGAGCACCCACCGCCACTTTTAAACTTCATTTAATGCTGATGCAAGTTATAAATTCTTAATAACTTGGTAGCTTGGTCCAGAATATCTGACTGCAGGGTTTTATGCCTTCACAATAAACAATCACGAGGAGTCTTTAAGGTCTTCTCCGGGATCAGAGCTCCAGACTGTGGTGCTATTAAACAAAATTGTGAGGGCAGAAAAACACCTGTGAGCACCTGTGTAAGGGCCAGCTGGGTGATAGGAGCCAGGGGCAGGTGGGAGTGGAGCAGCGGGACACAGTCAGTCACGCAAACAGCGCCACCTGTCGGGCTGGACGACAACAGCAGGCCATTGATGCTACAGCGCGGAAAGAGGCAGGTGTGCAGGTACATCTTCACGTAAGCGCGACAGGACAGCTCCACCTCACCCATGGTGTCCGCTGCGGGGAGATAAGAGCACAGAAGCACTGAAAACTTGCCTCAGAGGACCGAGGCTAGCGGGAGAAGCACTGATGAGACACATAACAAAGGGCTGCCGTTAATAATGTCGCTGAATTTATCGAAAATCAGAAGGAAAAACGTCCGCAAGTGGCTTGTTGCTCAATGAGCTGCCAACCGGCCACACTGTGAATGAGCATTAGCATCCAAGCTAACCAAGCAGAGAATTTAATTCCGCCTTACCTGAATGGGAATATCAGTAAACACCAAAATCTACAGCTTCAAACTGGAAATATCAAATTAAGCTTTGCACGCAACTGTTGACACGAGCTTTTAAAAAAACAGACCCAATTCACTTGACAGATACATGAAGAGCGTCTGAACGGCAGCTTTTGGTCCCGCCTACACGTCTTAAATGTAATTACCTGATTGGCTAAGAGATAAAGGCTTTGTAATGCGGTTCGAGATAAAAGATGCCAATCATTTCGTCAGGAGTTCAACGTAAACACGACTATGTGTACGCTTTACGGTAGTGCGCCCTCTACTGAAGAGGATGACCGAGGGGATAAAAAAAAATAGGGTGTGTGTGTAAAGAAAAGTAAAGCTATATCAAGTATAAAATATACATGACTTAATTTGTGTGACTGACTTCTTTTGCACTGACAGAACTGCACCCCTATTTAGTCTAATAAAACTACTTTGTTATTGTAGTTTCATTGCTACAATGACAAAGATTCTGGTTCTGAGAAAACAACAAAACATAAAACAAACCCACTCTGAAAACTCAAATTTGAATTAAATATTTTAAATAAATGTTACATTCATAACCCAGCCTTTCCCTGTCAACGATGGCTTCTTGACAGATGCTCTTCCACTGAGACTATTTGTGATAAGGTTTTATTGAACAGTGGATCAAGTCAAAGGCCAGATGCTGGCTAGTAGCTCTTTAGGAATCACCTTCACTTGTCAAACTGTTTTGAACAAAAATATGAACAAGTTGTGTTTTGCAAATTATGCTGGTAAAGTATCTAAAGATGAATGTAAAATGGGTTCTTTGCCAAACTACCAGTGTCCAAAAAAGAAAAAAAGAAAACATTGCTCAGCATGTGTGTATATTTTCAAGTAACTTTCAAGTGGCTTCAGATTTTCTTATGATTGTATGGCTAGATAAAATGCAAGACAGAACTAGAGAAGTTCTTAGATACAAATTTCAGCATATCTCCCAGAAGTGCAGAGTGTACAAATGTTTGAGTGAGAATCCATTTTCTTCAGTCTCTTATCCAACTAATAGAGTAAGTAAGTAAAACTTTATTTATATAGCACCTTTCAAGATAAAAATCACAAAGTGCTTCACAGAAGCTAAAACCTAAAAATAAAAATCAACCAAAAGCAAGTTTAAAAAGATGGGTTTTTAGCAGTTTTTTTTTTTTTTTTTTTTTTTAAAGCGACCACTGAGTCCACAGATCTCAGGCTCAAAGGGAGAGAGTTCCACAATCTGGGGGCCACAGTTCCAAAAGCTTTGTCGCCTTTTGCTTTCAGCCTCGTGTGTTGGACAGCAAGCAAGCCCTGGTCACATGACCTCAGGGACCTGCTGGGAATGTATGGATGTAAAAGTTCACTTATATATATATGTTGGTGCTTGTCCATGCAGAGCCCTGAAAGTCAAGGTCAAAACCTTAAACTGGATTCTGAATTCAACGGGGAGCCAGTGCAGCTGAATCAGCAGGGGTGTGACATGGGAAAACTTGGAGGACTTGGTCAGAAGCTTTGCAGCGGCGTTCTGAACAACTTGTAGACGCTCCAAAGAGGCTTTACATAAACAAGTAAACAAAGAATTACAATAATCCAGACGAGATGAAACAAATGCATGAATGACAATTTCTAATTCGGAGCGCGATACAATGGGACTCAGCTTAGCAATGTTTCTCAAATGATAAAAACAGGAGCGAACCAAAGATTTTACATGGGCATCCAAAGTCAGAGCTGAGTCAATACTAACACCAAGGCTCCTGATAGACTGTTTTGCAAATGTAGCAAGTGGACCCAAGTTTTCCATAACACTAGGTACAAAATTTTTAGGAGCACAAACAAGAACTTCAGTCTTCTCCTCATTTAGTTGAAGAAAGTTTCCAGCCATCCAACATCTAATGGAGTCTATGCACTTGTGCAAAATCTGTAGCTTGGAAACATCATGGGGCTTAAAGGAGATATATAACTGAATATCATCTGCATAGCAGTGATACGAAATGTCCTTAAAAGTGCTCAATAAGTGTTGAAGAGGAAGTAAATACAGTAAGAACAATAAAGGCCCCAAAACTGAACCTTGTGGCACACCATAGGCAAGAAAAGTAGAAGAGGAACTGTACTTCGAGGTAGCCACAGAAAAGGATCGTTCATGCAAATAGGATTCAAACCAGTCCAAAGCAGCCCCTGATATACCCACCAAACCTCTCAGCCTATCTAGCAGAATATGATGGTCCACAGTATCAAAGGCGGAGGTCAGGTCCAACATCAACAGAACGGAGCATTCTCCTGCATCACATCTCATCAAAATGTCGTTGGAGACTCTAAGAAGTGTAGTTTCAGTAGAGTGAGCTCTACGAAAGCCAGATTGGAATTTATCCAGAATGCTGTATTCATCTAGAACAGCTATAAGCTGCTTAGCCACAACCTTTTCTAAAATCTTAGAAATGAACGGTAATTTTGAAATCGGTCTGTAGCTACTGAGAAGAGAAGCATCAAGCTTAGGTTTTTTAACAGTGGGTGAATAACAGCATTCTTACAATAAACAGGGACCTGACCTGTTTATTGTAAGAAACCCTAACTTTATCAGTAAAGAGGTATCGGTACAAGATGTAACTTATGTTTGTCCTTTCTAAAGTACTTAACTCAATAGGAATTCAAGTTATGTTTAAACAGCCTGTGTGTCAATACATTTAGGTAGAAACCTCACAGCAAGTTCACTGCAGTGCAGCTAGCATGTGTTTTATTTCTAAAAACAGATTAAGTGGCAGGAAGGCAGAAAGTACTTTTTATATTAATTTAATGTGACAAGTTCAGATGACAGTGGTTCAAATGCAAAAAACTAAGCATCTTCGGTGTTGCAGTGAGAATACAGGGATTAAAAATAATCTGCAAATTTTAATCACACACCCATCTTTGTCCAGTGCTCTTTCAGATTTGGTTAGTATTTAGGCTGTACCTGGAAAGCAGACACCAGCAGCTTTGCAGCTTGAGCAAAAATTGGGAGATTGCAGTAGCTTCTTGGGCGCGTGCTGCCTCCCTATAGTTACATTTTAAATGTTTGGCTGCTTTATGGGGAAATTGGGCACCTGGTCCTACTTACCCCACCAAGCTTATACTAAACAGGTGCACTAATTTAAGACCTTTATACATTTAAATAAGTTCTACGAACCATTAACCACAATCATAAAATAGAGAAAATCTTAAAGAGACTGGATGTGGGTACCATGAATCCCCATGTGTCACAACAGTTATGATGCAACATTCATTTCTCAAAGAATGCAGAGACTTGTTTGGTATCAGCTTTTCACCATTTACCAAAGAATTTCTACAAGTCTGGGAAAAGCACTGGTGTGTTGGTTGATGTGGATTATTTTTTGCACAGGCTTAACAAAAAAACAAACAAAAAACCAAAAACAAAACGCATGAGCTAAATCAGACCTCAAGACTCCCGTTTAAAACATTCAAAGGTGCTCAGAAACTTGGCATCAAACGGATCAGCACATACAAAACATTTAGTAGTCAAGAGTATAAAGCACAAACTAAATGTTCATTTGAAAGGTCAGTCCAGTAGTCCAGCAGGTTCCACACTGCAGTTCCTAAAATAAAAGGCATAGATTTAATGTAGTGTTTGAAACTTGCCCTGCTCCCCTCAACAAGGATGATGTGCCTGAAAGAAACCCACAATAAATTCATTGATTTTGCGCATTTTGTTTTCTGATGTGCCAGTGTGGGTGGCTTACCGACATGAAGCTATGAAATGTTGGTATCTGATCTGCAGGGGGTGCTGAAGCTTCTTGGCCTGGTACAGTGGCACCTTGGGACTGTAGCTTGGCAATCGGGATTGGTAGTGTGACATGAAAGGCTGGTAGCGTGGCTGCTTGGCCTGGAGCTGGTAGAGTGGCCGTTTGGGCCATTGGGCTTCCAGAAGCTGCTTGAATTGGTAATATGTCTGCTGAGGCATGGGCTGAGGGTACAGGGGCAGAACGGCAGCCTGCTGGGGCACCTGCAGATGGAGGTACAGGGGTGGGAAGACTGCCTGCTGGTGCACCTGTGAATGGGGGTGCAGGGATGGAAAGACAGCTTGCTGGGGAACCTGTGGATGGGGGTGCTGGGACAGAAAGGCAGTCTGCTGGGAAACCTGTGGATGGGGGTGCTGGGGCAGAAAGGCAGGGCCCTGTGGTGGCTGAAGATGCAGGGGTGGGAAAGCCTTCTGCTGCGTTGCCAGAGGCAGAGAGTGTGAATGCAAACCAGTCTGCTGGAGAACCTGTGGATGGTGGTGCTGGTGCAGAAAGGCAGTCTTCTGGGGAACCTGTGGATGGGGGTGCTGGGGCAGAAAGGCAGGGCCCTGTGGTGGCTGAAGATGCAGGGGTGGGAAAGCCTTCTGCTGCGTTGCCAGAAGCAGAGAGTGTGAATGCAAACCAGTCTGCTGGGGAACCTGATGTGGATGATGTGGACGTAAACCAGTCTGCTGCTTCAACTTAGGGAGACTTGGTGGATGGTATGGATGCAAATGAGACTGCTGGGTCACCTGAGAGAGACTGGGTGGATGCAAACCAGTGTGCATTGTCACCTGAGATAGACTGGGTGGATGCAAACCAGTGTGCATTGTCACCTGAGATAGACTGGGTGGATGCAAACCAGTGTGCATTGTCACCTGAAATAGACTGGGTGGATGCAAACCAGTGTGCATTGTCACCTGAGATGGAGTGGGTAGATGGTGTGGATGTAAACCAGTCTGCTGGCTCTGCTGAGGCACACTGGGTGGATGCAAAATAGCCTGCTGGCTCACCTGAGGCACACTGGGTGGATGCAAAACAGCCTGCTGGCTCACCTGAGGCACACTGGGTGGATGCAAAACTGTCTGCTTGCTCTCCTTAGGCACACTGGGTGGATGCAAAACTGTCTGCTTGCTCTCCTTAGGCACACTGGGTGGATGCAAAACTGTCTGCTGGCTCACCTGAGGCACACTGGGTGGATGCAAAACTGTCTGCTTGCTCTCCTTAGGCAAACTGGGTGGATGCAAAACTGTCTGCTTGCTCTCCTGAGGCACACTGGGTGGATGCAAAACAGTCTGCTTGCTCTCCTGAGGCACACTGGGTGGATGCAAAACGGTCTGCTTGCTCTCCTGAGGCACACTGGGTGGATGCAAAACGGTCTGCTTGCTCTCCTGAGGCACACTGGGTGGATGCAAAACAGTCTGCTTGCTCTCCTTAGGCACACTGGGTGGATGCAAAACGGTCTGCTTGCTCTCCTGAGGCACACTGGGTGGATGCAAAACAGTCTGCTTGCTCTCCTTAGGCACACTGGGTGGATGCAAAACAGTCTGCTTGCTCTCCTGAGGCACACTGGGTGGATGCAAAACGGTCTGCTTGCTCTCCTTAGGCACACTGGGTGGATGCAAAACAGTCTGCTTGCTTTCCCGAGGCACACTGGGTGGATGCAAAACTGTCTGCTTGCTCTCCTGAGGCACACTGGGTGGATGCACCTGAGGCTGATGCAGTGCTGGCTTACCAACATGCTCTGACAACTCTGGCTTTTGGGGCTGCTTTACCTGGCAGCTCAGGGTTGGGCAAGGCCGGCAGGCAGACTGCTCCTTGTGCGGGCAGGGCCGGCAGCTAGGCCCCTGGGGTGGACAGGGTCGGCATGAAGGCTGCTTATTGGGTAGGCAGGAAGTTTTTAGTTGTTGTTGGGGCACCTGTGACTGCTTGGGTTTGCGCTGACGTGGTTGAGATGCCCGTAGATTTGGTAGGGGCTGAACATCAGGCTTTGGTTCTTTGGACACAGAGCCATTCTGTTTTAGGGTTTCAGATTCAGGGTGATACTGGTTAGTGGAGGACATAGTTGTGTTGTGGCTTTTTGCATTCAAGGGTGAGGTATGATTTCCAAATGTCTCACTACCATGCAAAGTGTCATTCCCAGAGTTAAGACTACTTAAATCCAATCGATCATCTGCAACAGGCACCTTCTGATCTGCATGATTTTCAAAAGGGACAGTGTTATAGGCTTTTAAGCAAAAATTTAAGTCTACAAAATGCAATGGTGTGTTTGCTTACCATTTGCTTGAGGTCCTCCCACAACTAACAAAAACAGCATCCACCATCTAGACAAAATACCAAAATGACTCTAAGCTTTAATAACACAACTTAAGAGATGGTTTGATACAGATATTAGTAAAAACTAGTGATGGGTCCAGCAACACTCACGCACCGACGCATGTATCAAGCTCCACTAGCGATGCCTTGCCGTGCGTCGCTTTAAGAAAAAGTCACGTGAGCGATACAGCTGCTGTATCGCTCATTGCCAACGCGCCAAACTGTGTTTAAAAGGTACCGCATCCGCATCTGCCAACGGAATGAGTCCCCACCAAAAAAACAAAACAAAACACAAAATTACTCTCGCAAAGATTAAAAAAATAATAATAATAATAATAATACACATCTCTCCATAACACAATGGAGCCCGAAAGAAAAAGAAATGTTTCTGCTGTGTGGAATCATTTTGATCTTTTAACTGCAAATAAGGTAATAGTTTGTCTGTCTTTGTTTCAGTGTAATCTATCAGAATAGAGAAAGAAAAAAAACAGCCATGTGACTTGAAGTGTAAATTATTCATTTCATTTTATGCAGGTTAAATGTCGCATCTGTTCTGCGGAGGATAAACCTATTTTTCTGAATAGAAATGTATAATAAACTGAGTCAAATGGGTAATATTACATTCACAATACTTTCATTTTAATTTTCACTTAATGTCATTCATAATATATTTTAAAGATGTCTACAATATTTGCAATATAGAAGATATAAAATGATTCCATGGAAAGTACAATACCTTACAGTGTATACAGTGCATATAAGTATGACTAGGTCATTGAATCAGTGTCTGTTGTGAGTCTCAAGTAAGTTGCCTGCAATGATATTTAAGGTCCAGCAGGTGTCAGTATGGAGCAAAACAGTCGACACAGTGTCGATACAGTTTGGGGAATGTGCTGAAACGCTTCACGAGGCCTCATCTACCCATCACTAGTAAAAACAGTTTTAAAAGCTTACCTTAATAAAAAACTCATGGTCTCAGCTGCAGGAAGCAGCAAACTCTGCCACTTCTCTCAGCTGCTACCAAATCAAGAAGCTGAAAAACACAGCAAGGCCAGTGCAGCCCTTTTAAAAAATTTTCCTCTCTGTCATGGGTGGTTAATTGGACTCAGGTGTGATTGTTTGTATGCAGGTGTAGCTAATTAGGAAACACTGTGGCCAACAGTAATGTTTTAATCTTCTTCATTATTCAACATTTGCACATAAATAAGTGACATATTATTCAGTACTTTTAAAAGTTTTCGGCAAAATTATCCACGCCCACTGCTGCACTATGAAGTCTGGGATATTTTGGGCCACGAAGTCTACGCTGTCACATCCTTAAAATTCAGGGAAATCAAGGACGCATTTGTGGCTGCATTTCGAGCAGCCTTTGAATTGGGACAGCCTCGCTGTCGCTGTGACGTAATCGGCCTTAAAATGCGGCCTTTTAGGCTGCAGACCCTGAATTGGGATACAGCCATATTCTACTGTTTTACATGGTGCTGTATGCAATACATTTGTTTTTTTTGTAAAGCATAATAGGTCAGGCTGGGCCAGTTCCTATGTATTTAACAGTTCTATCACTGATACTTTATTCTGTTTATTTATAGTCAATTACTAGTTTTTGGTCACTATTATTCTGGTATTTATTGTTATAAACTGTGTTTTAACTAGTTCTTGTTGTTTGGGGGCCCTTAAAAATGAATTATTTCTTGACCTATCTGAATCAGCTGTCTTAGGAACAGTTCTGTTTACGTTATATGTGCTTGCTTTAGGCAGTATTATTAGGATGCATAGTATACATTTTCACTGCTCTGCAGATGACACCCAATTTTATCTAGAAGCCAGATAACGCAAACCATTTAGATAAGCTGTAGGTATGTCTTAAAGACAAAGACGTCAATCACGTCTAACTTTCTGCTTCTTAATTCAGATAAAACTGAGGTTATTGTATTCTGTCCTGAAAATCTTAGAAATATGGTATCTAACCAGATTCTTACTCTGGATGGCATTACCTTGGCCTCCAGTAACGCTGTGAGGAACCTTGGAGTGAAGTTTGACCAGGACATGTCCTTCAATGCACATATTAAACAATTATGACTGCTTTCTTCCATTTGCACAACATCTCTAAAGTTAAAACTGTCCCATCTCAGAGTGACACTGAAAAAGTAGTTCGTGCATTTATTACTTCTGGGGTGGACTACTGAAATTTATTATTATCAGGATGTAAGAAAAAACAAAAATCTCCCTTAAAAGCCTTCAGTTTATCCAAAACCCACAGCAAGAGCACTGATACGGTCTAGAAAGATCAAATTTCTCTTCCTTGCCTCGCTGTTAATCGAATTTAAAATCCTGCTCCTCTCATACAAGGTCTTGAATAATCAGCCCCCCCATCTTATCTTAAAGACCTTATAGTACTGCATCACCCCAATAGAGCACGTGTGTGATTCCCACTATCAGTGAGCTTCTATCCTCAGGCCAAGTCCTACGACCTTATGTCCCATTCCAGAACTTTCACTGTCATATTTGATTTGTTATATCAAACGCTGCTACACCATTTGTTTATATTACCCTGCTCGCTGTTGTACATTACACTGGTCACTCTACTTGCATTGCTCTGTCAATAAATTGCCATGCTAATAAGGCAGAAAGCACTTTAACATTCCATTTGCACAATGTACATTTCCAGAGTTTAACCTTACTTATTGTTTAAGTCTCGATCAAAGGAGCAGTTCAGAACATTTCATTGTGTGTTGTACTTGTATGACAATGTGACAAAGACTCTTGTGGTTCCTGGAGTATTCAAAAGTAGGACAGGAGGCAGAGTCTTCAGCTGTCAGGCGCATCTTCTGTGGAACCACCTTCAAATTTGGATTTAGGAGACAGACACCATCTCTACTTTCAAAAATAGGCTTAAAACGTCTATTAAAGCATATAGTTGGGGCTGGATCAGGTGAACCAAAAACCTCCCTCTGTTACGCTGTAATAGTTTCTGGGCGATTCCCATGATGCACCAAGTATTTTTAGTCACCTTTCACACTGCGTTTATAAACCACTCCGTATTTAATCCTTAGTAATTATCTTTGGGGAGAGCTCTTCCACAGCATCTCTTATCTGCAGTGTAAAATTTCAATCTGCTTTGTATACAAGTTTCTACAAATTGTAACTCTTAACAGAAGGAAAGCATTGTGTTGGCATCATACACACATCTTGTCAAACTTTATTACCAAATCATTCAGTAAATGCTTAGAGAGTCAAGATGAAAGTTATTTTAATTGGGAAGGTCCGTACAACGATTCAGAAGGCTCAACATTGCTGTGCCTAAGAGAAAACATTCATGAATAAAGGCCATTGAAAACCAGTTATCTCATTAATCGTTTTCCATGACCATTGGTCCCTTTGTGTGGCTATTACATTAGCACCACGTTCTGTGCCTGAAAGAAATAAATCCCACTTAAAATTCACTCCTGTTACTCAGCCAGTAAGAAGAGCTCACCCAGATGAAGGTTGAGCAGAAATTGGACTGTTTAAAAAGTTTAACTTTCTAGAAGTAACTCACCTGGTGGGGATACTGGAGTTGCTTGCCTGGATAGACCAATAACTTTCCCCCTGTAGATGGGCAAGACAGTCATGTAGTGTGGACGCTTGGACTGGTAGTAAGGCTGGTAGTGTGGCAATTTTGCATGGTACTGAGGCATCTGGAGTGAGTATAGTGGCCACTTGGCCTGATAGTGAGGTCTCTGAAGCTGGTAAAGTGGACGGTCAGGCCACTGGGGCAGGAAACCAGGCAGCCTGAGTGGAGAACCAGGCCGGTGGGACACCCGAGGCTCCTTGGATTGGCAGAAGTGCTTGGGCGGGCAGGAAGGCTTCCACTTTGGCTGGGTTGCCCAAGATAGGGAGTCAACCTGCTGTCTGGGAAGCTGTGGTGCACTGGTGAACTGCTGGGCCTTCTGGGGAAAGCACAAAGCCTTTGAGCTGTGCCAGCATACACGCTGAATGGGTGCCTGAGGTTTATGCTGCTGCCGGGGGACCCGTGACTGCAAACCAGACTTCACTACCTGTGACATTTGATGATGTGCATAAAACTAGTGATCAGGCAGAGACTTGCACGGTTAGATTCACTGTTGTGCCAGGATCACTTGCCTTTGCATTCAGGGTTAAAGTATGAGCAGCATTTGACTCGCTGCGCCATGAAGCATTCACTCTGGGGTAACGACTACCTGAATCTGGTTGGTATCCAGCAAAAAGCAGTTTGTTAACCTTTAAGAATATTTAATCTATGCAATTAAACAGTGATGCAATTTAACTTGCTTACCGTTTGCTTGATGACTTCCAACAGTGAGAAGTAACAACAACAACAGCCAACTAAAGAAAACAAGTGTCTGTAAGCTCTAACTGAAAACTTTTAGCTTCATAGAAACCTATTTAGTACTTGCCTTAATGAAAACCTCATTGCTTCAGCAGCAAGAACCCACAAACCCAGCAGCTACTGCTGTCAGCTGCTACCAAACCAGGAGACCAGCAAAAGAACCTGAGCTCTCGAAAATCTTTAAAAGGTTTTCCCTTTATCTTGTTGATTAGGTGACCACAGGTGTTTCTACTTCAGAGCAGATTAAGCTCACTATGACACCAGGAAAGGACCTTGAGGTATTTTGCAACTCTTTGCAAATCATTTTCAGCAGCTTCCATTGTGCAGATGCTGTTCAGATGACTTAAATGTGAAAAACCTGCAGCTGAATTTGTTGGAGCTGCTGATTGGTTTAGATGTTTGTTCTTAAAGAAGCCTAAATATTTTCACTGGATTTCCAAATAGTATGATTTTAAATTATGAAGGTTAATTCTGCTAAAATAATACATGTGCAGCTGACAGAAGTATTCCGCCATTGGCTTTATGTCTATATCAACATGATTTCTATCAATAAAATCATTGCAAAGTTTGGAAATTCCTTTGCTACAAACATTAAAAAGTAGGTTTGGCTTAACAAACATAAACAACACATTAAATAAGTGTACTAGTCTAAAAATCTCCTTTATTTCATTTATTGCAAAAGTTTAAGAATATCATATAGCTTAGAAAAGACAGCCTGCTCACTTTACAGGTTACCACAGCTGATCGTGGGGCGACCGTGGCTCAGGGGGTTGGGAAGCGCATCTGTAACCGGAAGGTTACAGATACGGAGTAGTGCTCCCTCTAGTGGAGGGGATTGTAAAAGCTGCATTATTAGAGTTACAATAAAGTTTACTGAAGCAGAAAGCACCAACGTCTAAGAAAAAAAACCCCTGTGAACTTTGCACACTCCTAGAAAACACATTGAAACACAAAGGTCTGCCAGGTGAACAGTATCTACTTTGATCCAATGTTTTAAAGAAAACAAGTTAGAAGCAGTTCTTAGCCTTCTGAGTGTAATGGAGTAGATGTGCTGTGGAATGGATATGGATACGTTCAATGGAAATGTTGCAAAAACCCTTTTGGGGCACACATTATGCTGGCAGCCTTTGTCAAAGATGGTGTAACAATATAGGGGATAATATGGGGATTTAGTTTAGCTTAACGCTAAACTAGATATTGAGCTTTTCAACAAATAAATAGACACGTATAGCAAAAATAATTATAGCAGTAGCTGTATTTTACTTTGAAAGGTCAGAACAGTGTTTCAATGTTGCAGTGCCTAAAACAGAAATCGTGAGTTCAGGAAAGTAACATCTGAACTCTTGGATGATCTGAGAGGTTTCATTAGATAACCTTCCCCATTGTTTCTCTTAGTGTTGCTGCCTCATGCTTATTAGCTGCTGCGCCGGAAAGAAATTCATGTTAAACACAAAAGTCCCCCGATGTTGCCCTGCCTACTTTTATAACGTCCTAGCGGAGACAGTTTGATTACAAAATTTGAGGGGAGAAAAAAAAAAGAAAAAGATTTGGATCATAATTTTAATGAGTCTGCTTGAAAAACTTATTTCCAACGTGCATATCTGATCTGCTGGGGGTGTCGAAGATGCTTGATTCGAAAGAGCGGAGTCTTGGGTCGGTGTCCTAGCAGCCTTTCCCGGTAACGGGATATCATGGGCCGGTAATGTGAGTACTTGGCCTGGTAGCGAGGGATCAGGAGCTGGTAGGGTGGCCGTTGTGGCCACTGGGCCATTTGCGGCTGCTGGAGCCGGATACTTGGCCGGGGTACCTGCTGCCACTTTAGGGCCGAACCAGGCTGCTGGGGTGCCTGAGCCACCTGTGCCCATTTGAGTTCAGCTCTAGGCTGCTGGTGCACCTCTGCAAATTGTAGCTGTTGGAGAGGGGATTGATGCATTTGGATTAAATCCAGCCGCTGGTGTGATGAACCAGGCTCCTCTGGCACCCACAGCTGCTGAGATGGAGAGTAGAACTCTGGGGATACCTGGGACACCTTAGGCACCCCCAGCCGGTTGAGTGGAGAACGGGGCTGCTGTGGTACCTCCAGCTGCCAAAGTGGAGGACTACGCGGCATTGGCACCTGCAAGAGCACCTGTGATGGGCATGTAGTCTCACTGGGTGGGGAGGTAGGTGGCGGCACCTGGGGCTCCTGTGACTGCCTGGATGAGAAGGTACGCTGCTGTTGGAGCACCTGTACCTGAAAACCAGACTCCACTTCTTTTAGTGGAGGTTCAGTATTACTTAATGAATACTGGAGATCTGGCAAAGACCCATTTTGTGCCAGTGTTTCGGCTTCAGGCTGATAATCCACTGTTACTGTTGTGCTGTAGTTACTCTCATTCAAGGTTGAATTATAGTTATCAAGTATCCCACTGGTCCCCAATGTCTCATTTTTAAAGTAAATGCTTAAATCCAGTTGATCATCCGTATGGGCTAATTCTTGATCTGTGAGAGAACATTGGAATATGTTAGACAAAAATGTTGGTGCATAAAATTATCAAATTTTATTTGCTTACCATTTTCTTGATGACTTTTGACAGCTAGCAAGAACAACAGCAACCATCTAGACAAAAGAGACTATAAGCTTTAATAGTGACATTAAAAATATGTTTGATTTAACTTTTAAAAAAACTTCTTTAAGGCTTGCCTTAATATAAACATCATAGCTTCAGCTACAGGAAGCAGCAAAGACAGACACTTCTGTCAGCTGCTACCAAACTATGGACCTAGAAACTAATGAACAGACAGTAAGGCAGCGAAACTCTTTGCAGAACTTTATTTTCTTACCTTCGGGCTTAATTGGCCAGCTGTGTGACTACTTGAAGCCAGGTGAAGCTAATTAAGAAACCAGTGAAGCACAATGAGGCACTGCAGGCAGATTTAAGCAACACTCTGCCAACCTTCAGTTCAGCTTTCTTCAAATGTTTTATCAGGGTTGTTTGAAATGAAGCAGACCTGCGTAGTGTTCAGATTTCTTAATATTTATATTTAATATATTTTTATATCTAAAATCTGTTTGTTTTTAAAATCAGTATTTTAATAAATTAAAATTTAATTTTAATGCATATTTATTTTTAATTTTTATTTGATATTTTAAATATTTTATTTACCATTGTGAACAAATAAAAACACATCATCAACAACATTTAAATTTCAGTATTTAGATTCATCACTTAATTATTAAAACAAACTTTTAATGTTTACAGTAATATTTTTATATTTGCATTATTTTTAATACAAACATGTTAAATTTAAAATATGCATTTAATATTTACATTTAACTATAAAAAAATTATATTTGTAAAATGCATAGAATACTTTCAAATTGTGATTTAAAATGTATACTTTATATTTAAGAATTCAAATTGTTTATTTATATTAAGTGTATATCACTTTTATTTACACGTCACAATTTTTGTTATATCTTTTTTAAATTTCCTACATATTTTAAATAAATATTTATAATGTCATATTTGGATTTACCATTTTAATTTATATTCATACTTAATAAATTGACATTTCTATTTAACGTTTAGATTAAAATGTTTGCAAATATAGCTATAAATCTGATCAAAACTTCAAAAAATTTGTCAAAATGTCGCAGTTTTATTTCAGCATTTTATTTCGGTTTACCATCGGAGCTCAAACGGACTACATTTCCCAAATGCAACAATGTTACGAAATTCTTAAGCTACTTCCTTAGGAAACATTTCAAAATAAGATGTATGTTTCCAGCGTAACGTCCTATCTTTGTGAAAAGATCCCTGCTCTCTGCATAGAGCTTTAATTTTGAAGCCGGGGTCATTCCTCCCATTCTCGTCGATCTCTGGCGGAGGCAGCGACCGCTCAGGACCGTGTGGGAGGGTTAATCTCGTTTCAACCGTGGACGCGATGAGGCTCCGTTTGGCCGGAGCCGTGCTGCTGTCAGCGGCCGCCTACTACGTCTACCTGCCGCTACCGAGCGGAGTTAGCGAGCCGTGGAAACTGATGTTGCTGGACGCGCTTTTCCGGAGCTTCATGAAGGCGGTGAGAGCTGACTGATGACTGACAGGAGGGCAGAAAAGGGCAGGTTGATGTGAGGAAAGACAGGGCTGTTAGGATCACAACACCTGAAGCACGAAACCGTGCAGGTGAACGGGTGATATGAGAATCAGGGTTTATTTTATAGCAGATCCGAGGTCGTGCAGAGAGAAGGAAGTTACTGGTTAAAATGAAAGCCTGGTATGGCGAATGAGCCAAAATAAAAATGTCTGTAAAAGCCAAATCTAAACAAGAATAAAAATATGGTTTTAGTCTCAGCCAGTATCTATTCTCACCTTCTAAAATCTCGCCTTTGACGAATGTCTACTATAATCTAATGATTAAAAAGATCTAACTCTACACTGAAATTGATAACGTCAAGACAAAATCACAACAACCACAAGAAACAAAACAAATACAGAAATAGGACGAGAAATAAAAGGTAACTAGAAAATATACAACTAACTTAAGTCTGTTCATAGGTTCAACAGGTTAATTGAGAGGATAAACCCAGAAGTTTTAGGAAGTCTTGGGGTTATTTTAAAGCTTGCTTTCATCACTAAGATGGCCTTTCTGTCTTCTTGTTTATGCATTCATTCATTGTTCTTTCATTACTGGCTCCTACAGAATCCTTGTATATGACACTTAAAATAGATTTGCTCTCTCTGTCCTGATTGCAGTTTTAAATCTGAACGGGATCCAGAGAGAAAAACTCTTAATGCAAATTTTGCAATTTATGTTCCCAGAAAATCCCACCAGGTGGCTGGACTTGACTGCAGCCATTATTAAAACAAAACATTGATTTTTGTGCTGCATTTTTTTCAAACTATCCTCGTTTTGCCTTTCAGCGCATCCCTTTCACTCATATTTAAATACACTCCTTATGTATTTGTTTAGGCATTACTAATTTTGTTTACTATTTGTTTACTATATTGGGCAGAATGATTATAATGAGCATTAGTGCAATAATGCACAGCAACAACTTCGGTTTTTTTTGTTTTGTTTTTTTGTTCTTTACACAGAACAAGGAGTTTGTTGGTTTAATTTTTGATTAAACGGTGTGAAAATTTTGAAAATTCATATTTGTTGTTGTTATTATTATTATTATTATTATTATTATTATTATTATTATTATTATTTAATTATAAGTTGTTTGTAAGGGGAAGTTTTTGGAATTTGAGATTCCAACTAACCACAGCATTTTTTCAGGGCTGGTGACTCACTGACACGGAGCAATAACACCTCCTCAGGCTGGTTGTCGTCACCATTTCAACACATTGGCAAAGACTAAATCTGAAGACTTTCACCTCACCTTATCTGGGAAACTTTGTCCTACACTTGAGTAAACCAGAACTTTCACAGGAGAATCAGAACTACTGCATGAAGCTTCTTTCACAAAGGGTTGTTGATAAATCTGCATATTCGATTTGGCAGATTTTAACCTGATCCTGACAGTTTTTCCAGGGAAATTAATTATAAACTATATTATATATATTAGAGTTTTTCCTCCATACAGAAAATATTGGCACTGACCAAACAGGTTTTGGCTTTCCATCAATGGAAAAGTACAAATCAGCCACAGTCCTTCAATCTGTATTCAGGGAATAACATAAAAAGGACCTTTAACTAGGCAGGCCACATGCCACAGAGCTGTAGCTCACCTGCAATGCTTCACATTTAATTAAACACCACACAGTTTACACGCCCACAGCTTGAGTGACGAGTTTCCATGCGTGTTCCCCACATTGAACAGGTTTTCACGCCCTGCTGGTTTCTTACCTTCAGGTCCCGTCACTTTGAGCACAAAGAGACAAATGGTTCTCTTTGTGTTTTGGAGACTGCAACCCCAAACCTGTGGCGTTCCAGTTCAAACTAAATCAGTTCCCTTAGAAAACTGTGAATATTATTACAAAAATGCGTTATTAAATCTCTTTGCAACCGCACAAAAAGTCCAGATTAAAATTTTCTGGATGTGTAATTTGAGGACAATCGCTGTGCCTGATGGTGGGAATGATTATCGGGTTACACTGTAAACTGATTTCAGGGAATAGGCGAATGGTGCCACACAAGCTTAACTAATGATCTGCTCTGCTTCAGAGCAGAGCTCTAGCTAAACCTAAAAAATCTTTTAAGACTGGTGAAAGTGTCAGATGAGGTCGTGTAGGCAAACCCTGTGCTAACTCTCTGCATGCTCAGTCCAAGTGTGACGATCTAAAGCCAAAATCGTGGTTCTGTAACCAGCTTTGAGCATCAGTATTATGGGATTTATCATAGTTTCAACTGCAAACCTGCAATATTTCAATGTTTGTGATGGAGACCAACAGAATCCACAGAAGAGAACTGCAAAAAGTACTTGAAAAAATTTCCTTGAGCACAAAATATAAAAGTTATTTCTTTTTTAAAATTTCCAGAGTGATGTAGCTCATGCGATGGGCGTGTGCCACCGCGTCCACGTGTTGAACCGGGTGGTGTCCTGGGTGGAGGTGATTGAGGCTCGCTCCAGCCCCGCCGTGAACGTCACGGACTCCGCGCTGGGAGGCGTGCCCACCCGGGTGTTTCATCCCATCGGAGGGGAGAAGCTGAAAAGAGGAGTTATTTATTTCCACGGTGGCGGCTGGGCCCTCGGCAGCGGACGTGAGTGCGGTGCATAAGAGGCTTTAGACAACCGTAAAGCTGCTGACGGTTAAACAAATCCAATCAACTTAAGTCTGTTTTTAAGCCTATTTTTCTGCTGGTTTCAGTGTTTAGATCTCACTGTGACAACGTGAGCTTGTTAAACACAGTCTTACAGTGGGGCAAAAAAGTATTTAGTCAGCCACCGATTGTGCAAGTTCCCCCACTTAAAATGATGACAGAGGTCAGTAATTTGCACCAGAGGTACACTTCAACTGTGAGAGACAGAATGAGGAAAAAAAATCCATGAATCCACATGGTAGGATTTGTAAAGAATTTATTCGTAAATCAGGGTGGAAAATAAGTATTTGGTCACCTCAAACAAGGAAAATCTCTGGCTCTCACAGACCTGTAACGTCTTCTGTAAGACGCTTTTCTGTCCCCCACTCGTTACCTGTATGAATGGCACCTGTTTGAACTCATCATCTGTATAAAAGACACCTGTCCACAGCCTCAAACAGTCAGACTCCAAACTCTGCCATGGCCAAGACCAAAGAGCTTTCGAAGGACACCAGGAAAAGTATTGTAGACCTGCACCAGACTGGGAAGAGTGAATCTACAATAGGCAAGCAGCTTGGTGTGAAAAAATCAACTGTGGGAGCAATCATCAGAAAATGGAAGACATACAAGACCACTGATAATCTCCCTCGATCTGGGGCTCCACGCAAGATCTCATCCCGTGGGGTCAAAATGATCATGAGAACGGTGAGCAAAGATCCCAGAACCACACGGGGGGACCTGGTGAATGACCTGCAGAGAGCTGGGACCAAAGTAACAAAGGTCACCATCAGTAACACACTACAACGGCAGGGAATCAAATCCCGCAGTGCCAGACGTGTTCCGCTGCTGAAGCCAGTGCATGTCCAGGCCCGTCTGAAGTTTGCCAGAGAGCACATGGATGATACAGCAGAGGATTGGGAGAATGTCATGTGGTCAGATGAAACCAAAGTAGAACTTTTTGGTATAAACTCAACTCGTCGTGTTTGGAGGAAGAAGAATACTGAGTTGCATCCCAAGAACACCATACCTACTGTGAAGCATGGGGGTGGAAACATCATGCTATGGGGCTGTTTTTCTGCCAAGGGGACAGGACGACTGATCCGTGTTAAGGACAGAATGAATGGGGCCATGTATCGTGAGATTTTGAGCCAAAACCTCCTTCCATCAGTGAGAACTTTGAAGATGAAACGAGGCTGGGTCTTCCAACATGACAATGATCCAAAACACACCGCCCGGGCAACAAAGGAGTGGCTCCGTAAGAAGCATTTGAAAGTCCTGGAGTGGCCTAGCCAGTCTCCAGACCTCAACCCCATAGAAAATCTGTGGCGGGGGATGAAAGTCCGTGTTGCTCGGCGACAGCCCCAAAACATCACTGCTCTCGAGAAGATCTGCATGGAGGAATGGGCCAAAATACCAGCTACTGTGTGTGCAAACCTGGTAAAGACCTATAGTAAACGTTTGACCTCTGTTATTGCCAACAAAGGTTATGTTACAAAGTATTGAGTTGTATTTTTGTTATTGACCAAATACTTATTTTCCACCCTGATTTACGAATAAATTCTTTACAAATCCTACCATGTGGATTCATGGATTTTTTTTTTCACATTCTGTCTCTCACAGTTGAAGTGTACCTCTGGTGCAAATTACTGACCTCTGTCATCATTTTAGGTGGGGGAACTTGCACAATCGGTGGCTGACTAAATACTTTTTTGTATATGAAGGGTGAACTTTTTTCTCACATTAGGAGCAAACACTGCTTTTCTTTTTGGGCTAAAGTTCATTTTTGTATGAAGATGCTATCATCTTCATACCCGTGTCATCATCACTGAGCCTCATTTATTCGGTGTGTGGTGCTTTCATTGCCTAAAGACTTGCTGTATTTAGCTTGTGAGCATATTGTAGCTTCTACCTCCAGTATTTTACGGAAATAACTTAACTTTTTATTCGTTATGAGTCAAAACAAACGACTGAATCAATAAAGTCATAAAGTCACAGGTCAAATGATCTGAAAGTCATATTCCCAAAGACTTTACTACTACAGGAAGTTATATGAGCAGCCATATGAGTCATCCTCTGCTGCCCAGGAATGCTGAGACTTCTAAATCTCGTGGTATCGAGTATAATGTATTATCAACTAAACCTAAAATGAATTTGCAATATATTACTGTAGCCTTACTGTAACTTCAGCATCGGTCACTGTTTATGTGCTTCACAGGAATGCGCTCCTATGACCATCTTTGCCGGAAGATGGCAGAGGACCTGGATGCCGTCATTATGTCAGTTGAGTAAGTTTTGGGCGTCGATCACGTGAATCTAGAAGGAACAAACCTCACATTGAAGCTGCAGGTGGTGGATTTTTATGTAAAAGGTTTGAAGACAACAAGTTATGCTTTTCTCTTGTTGTTTAGCCAATCGTATCAATGACAGCTGATTGTTTCATTTTGATCTGAAAGTCAATTATTTCAGACAGCATGTTTCAAACTCTTCCCAAAGGAGGAAAACTGGGTGAAAGTTTTCAAGAGTTTTTTTTTTTTTCCATGTTTAGCATCAAGGCCCGTTTGTGACCTTGGAAACAGTCTGCAGCACAGACTCGGGTCTGTTCATTTATCATGGACGTGGTTTAGCTGAAGGCCATGTGATGTGGCTGAATGTGCTCAAAACATCAGTGAAACTTGTGATGAGATTATGGTCAAAGATTGTGCCATTCTAGGCTGATGTCAGTATTTGAAAGACCCATTTACTCACAGATATTTAAGGGGTGTGTGTAAATTTACTTTTCTGTTATTTTAGTTTACCCTTTTGGTAAAAATCCGCCTGAAGTTTCTGTCCTGTCTTGACATGAGAAAGATTACACAGGAAAAGATTACTCTTTCAAATCAGTTTGCCCCCGCTGGTGACTCTCTCCTCTTAATGGAGAGTTTCTGGACTTGGATTCTTCCTTTTGTTTTTCTTCTTTATCCAAATCCATCTTCATATGCTCTCCTCTTCAGCACTGCCAGAAAGGCTGCTTACTGCAGAGCCCCTGGTCTAGCCCAGCTCTGCCTTTAAACCCATCTACATCCCTGCCACAGCCTTTAACCAGGCCCAGCTCAGCCTGTTTGACTCTGCAGTAAGCACCTACTGAAATCACTGTTCACCCCAGCAGATAGCTCAGGAGTATCATCACAGATGAAGGATTTAAAACTTTAATATTCTGTGAAATACAAAGAAAGTCAACATTTAATATAACAGATGTTCATTTTTACCTCCAGTTTTAGCTTTTTCTGTCTATTTTTTAATTATCGTCATTATAACACCTGAGTATAATATTGCTGTCATGTTAAATTGTCCGTTTGCTGTAGCTACCGTCTTGCTCCAGAGGCCGTGTTCCCAGATCAGTACCATGATGCAATAGCGGCGTCGCGGGCCTTCCTGTCCACTGAGGTTTTAGAGCACTACAGCATCGATCCCGAAAGGGTGTGTGTGTCGGGAGACAGCGCTGGAGGAAACCTGGCTGCCGCTGTGGCGCAAAAGGTAGAAAAACAAATGCATACATAGAAGGAGAAGCAGTTTTGGGGTAGTTTGCTACTGTTTCTACTTTCTGTTTACGCAGAATACACACGTTTCTGTTTGTTTATCTCTTGAAATGATTACCTGGTGTAAGCGACCCTGTATGTAAAGGGCAGCAATGGGCACATCTTAGTGTTCTTCTATTTTTGGCTGCTCCCTTGAGTGGGTGCCACAGTGGGTCGTCCGCCTCTATCACATCCAGTTCTGTCCCACCAACCCTCTGCATGTCCTCCTTCACTCCTTGACATCATTATAGCCTGGTTTAACCAGCCTATCACAGCTGAGACGGTGGAAACTGTCAGAAGACACCAGCTGTGTTCAGAAACTAACCTCATCAGCTTGAGTTATTACACAGGTGACACAAGGCAGCATGTGGACAGTGTGAATCAGGTTTGTCCTAAAGTGCCCTTCCCCTGCTAAAAGAAGAGCATTTACAGTGTGCAGGGTCGGGAAGAGCGCAAGCGAGTAAGCTGCGACTGTGACTGTAGAACAACTTCATTTTAAACATGCGTTATCACATTATCTTAGAATCCATAGAAATCAATGTTAATGTTTCCTATTTCTGAAAGGAGAAAAAACATTGGCCTATATTGATATTGGTGTCAGTCAAAAAAAAGAAAATTGGTCGGGCTTTAAATATCAGGCAAAAAGCTGCCACCGAATATTTTATGTAAGGACTGAAATCTGGTGTTTCTGAGTGTTTTTCCTCTGAACTAAAATCTAAAGCTTGCGTGTGTCCACAGCTCAGCTCAGATGACACCCTGAAGGTGAAGTTCAAGGTCCAGGCGCTGATCTACCCCGTGCTGCAGGCGCTCGACTTCCACACCCCATCCTACCAGCAGAACCAGGCCGTGCCCATCCTCTACAGGCCCGTCATGGCTCGCTTCTGGCTGCAGTACCTGGGCGGCAACACCTCCCTGGAGCCTCTCCTGCTCGCCAACAACCACAGCTCTCTGGACGAGTCGAGCATCAGCGCCGAGACTCGCTCGAAGCTGAACTGGACCGCTTTGCTGCCGACTGAGCGCAGGAAGCACTTCCGGCCGGTGCTTAAAGAAACCGGGTCACCTGGCGTGGTGGGCGAGGTGCCGGGGCTCACGGACGTGAGGGCGTCGCCGCTGCTGGCGGAGCAGGGCGTTCTGGGTAGGACGCCTAAGGCGTACGTGATGACTTGTGAGTTTGACGTGCTCAGGGATGACGGCTTAATGTACGCCAGACGTTTGCAGGACGCTGGCGTCACGGTGACCAGTGACCACTATGAGGACGGCTTTCACGGCTGCATGGTGTTTGCGTATCTGCCGATGATGTCGAGCGTGGGACGGAGGAGCATGAACAACTACATCCGCTGGCTGGACCAAAATCTGTAGGAAAAAAATCGTAGTTTCCACTTTGTGGTATGAAAGATGAACTGGGGCAGAAATCTGGGATGACTCGGAAAAAAACATGATCATAGCTGTTAAAACATCCCAGCTTGAGCCAAGAAGGTCAAAGGTTGGATCCACTGTGTCGATGCGGAGGCGTCTGTTTAGCACATTAAAGTTTAAAACCACTGGACCTATAAATCTACAATCAAACACGCCACCGCACATCCTCGGTGTGTCCTGACACCAAAACGTCTTCAAGCAACTGTGACCAAAGAAAGTTTTTATATAGAAACATCTATATAATTAATGGCAAACTTATAAAGACAGGTTTTATACTTATTACCTTTATTTATTAGTTTTAAAATGGAAACGAGTAGAAAACTACAAATATAAACATATAAGAAACTTCTTTATACAATAATACTCGCCGAAAACCCATAAAGCTTAAAACATTGTGCCATAGCAGCATACAACTGTGATTCGCTGGCAGGTGATTCATTAAAACAAACGGCTAACGCTGCAGCAGTTTTGGCCCACAGTATAATTACTGCTGTCAGTTAGTGGGTCAGTGCAACAACAGGAAAACTAAGAGCGGCTCTTGTTTTACTCAGCAGTAAAGCAAATTATCATAATTCGGCATCATCACTGCCAGATGCACAGCTACACGGCGGTATTTTTGCTCCACAGCTCCGCCCATAAAAGTCAAAAGTCAAACCTGGTTTAAATTGGGCCGATCTAACCCTTCAAGGTCGCCTCCTCAGGCAGCGATCAGTTAGATTGCTCCCCAGGAGTCCAATTCTGACCATTTGGACTTTTCTGCAATGCTCTCTGGATCTACTCCACTGTGTGAAAATGGGGACCTTAGAACTTGAATGGTGGTGAGTAGAGTGGCTGATGATTAAAAACCACCAAACCATGTGGCTACTAAAAAAAACGCTTTTAAATGCTTTGAGTCAGCACAGTTGTAACCCTCAGGAGATTATCGTGGAGTTTGCATGATTACAGTCTGCCACGGGGGAGAGATTCATGGTGTATAACCCCGTGAGTGTCGTAAAAAATGACAAGCTTGCTCCTGTGTGTGGTTTCAACTTCCACTAAAACCGTTTAATTTCTGAGTCGTAACTTAAAACCTTGTCGTACGCCACTTTGTAGCTGATGGTCAGTGATTAGGGGATATTTCAGGCTTAATTTATCCCTCTAATGTCAGCCGCAGTCAGCTGTATCATTAGTAGCCACTTTAGTCACTCAAACTAAAGATACATTTAAATCTGGACCTGCTAATGTGCAAACTTGTGAATTTCACTGACATTTTCTCATGTCTGGTCACTGCATCCCTGCTAGTTCTCATCTTAATATCTGATCTCAGTGATGCTAAGAAGTACAAATCAGTTAAATGTGAATCAAAGGTTTGATATTTATCATAGTCAGGTATGCTTTTTGATTTTTATTAGCAAAGTTCCTCTGAAAACGATATAAAATATACATATTAACACTCAGACTTGAGAAAACACTGGATACTAAATATTGAATTATTATTATTTTGTTTTGTTTTTTTAAACACAGCCGAGGTGGTGAAAAAACGTTTTATTTAGTTTAAGAAGAAGTGCAAGAAGAAACGACACAGCCACAGCTTAACCGTGCTGAAGGATAATCTGTGGCTTATTTCCAACATTTCCTGCCATCAGTTGCATTTTCTCTGGGTCGTTTTAACCCTCAGAGGCCTAAATATTCCAGCTGCCCTGCTCCCAATCTAAAGCCTGTAATTTACAGGATAAACAAACAGACTTCTATGACAAGAAATGAAACAGTTCTTCTTTAACGTTAGACCGTTTAGTGCGTTTTTTTTACTTGATTGCTGTGAGTTAGGCTTTTTTAAAAGCAGAAAATCACACATTCTGATGGCTGATAACTTAAACCTCGCAAGTTTGATAACAAAGTGACGTCATTTGCTGCAAATTGGGGGTTTTTTGCAGCAGGAAGTTTGACTTTTGGGTGACATTCAGGACTGAAATGACTGAAAACATTCGATTTCATTTTCAGCATAATTATGAAGAGAAACGACAACAGGCCCAGCTGGCCTGTAGTACGGCTCAAAATTCCTCAGATATGATGTTTTATGATGTAACGAGACACTGAAGACACACACACACAAAGCCAGACAGTCGGGCTTAGTGTGTGTGTGTTGTAAAAGTATGTCAGAGTTCACAGCTGTGTATACTCACTGGGTTGTGCAATAATGTATGTCTCAAACTGTCTCTCAATCTCTGTAACTTCACTCTCAGATGACCACTGGACCACGGGGCCAATGCAATGATGAACGCTGTGAATTATTACTTTTTAAACAAGAGTAAAATTGCTCTATCGCCACGAGAGAATCGGTCCCAAGCGGAATATCACGTTTCCCGCTCGCCCGGTGCTGCTGGCTCAAAACAAATATAATGAACTGACGGCGGTGAATGACTCGCTGTTGGCGTTCAGCCCGACTGGAGCAGGAACGCCGAGCTGAGGGTGGTCATTACACCCCTCGAATTATTCCACAAAAATGTAATTTTCTTTCTCTCCTTTAAAGGAAATGATTCCAGACGTCTTATTTCTAACATGTGGCTTTTATTCACGTACAAACTCATCTATAAATTAGACACGCGGGCTTGCGGTAAAGTAAGTCTGAGTGCTGTCATTTTAATTCTGTATGTGAAATTATGCGTTTAATGGGTTCACATTGTATAAATAAGGTTTTAATGCGAGTCGGGTTATGCAACAGGTTGTTTCAGGCGAGCCGATATGGAAAACCGGGCCCAGATGTGCTCCTGCAGTGCTGGTAAATCTCGTAAAGGAGCTGTTTTATTGGCTGCTGTCACAACTGTGCAGGGAGGATGAAGAGGTTTCCTTTTATGTTATCTATGTTTTTATTTCCACTCTGTGCTGTATGTTTGTTGTAATCTGGGTTTTAATTTTCTGTCCGTGCACGTGTCAGTGCGGGAGACCCGTGACACTCCTGGATAAGTTTTTAAGCTGTGATTAAAAGGACAAAGGAACTGCAGGCGGTGCTCAGCAGCACCGGGTAGAAGAGCAACATAATGGTTTGTTATCTACATCTGCTGTTATTCAAAAAAGCCAAGATCCAAACCCATAAATCATTTATAACTTTACTGATGTTGATATGACTGCAGCTGAAATGAGGTTCAGGTTTTGGTAACACTGTGCTTTAATTAACCGTCCTGCTGAGCATGTAAAAGCAGCATAGAAATGATATCAGACACAGTGAAGTACTACTGTCAGAGTGCTTTTTAAACTGTTTTTTCTGGCATATCCCTCTTCAAGTCACAACCCATATGTTTTTGACCATTAAAGGTACTGTACTGGGCAAAAGTCTCAAGCCATTTCTTTGTAAAAAGTGGAAAAATGTGCAGTGATTTATTGAAAAATGTGACGTTACAGTATATCAGGCAAAAACCGAGTTTATACAATTCGATATCTTGGTGTGACCACCTTTATTCTTCAACACAGCCTGAACTTTCTGAGCAGCCTGACCGCCTCCGCACACGCTGACGATGATTTCAATCAAAATGTAAAATTTGGATTCCTTCCATTTGACCTGTTGCCCTGATTTCCAGTCCAGTTCTTGTGTAATTTGACTTACCACAGCCTTTTCTCCTGTTTCCCCTCCTTAAGAATGGCTTCTTGACAGCCACCCTTCCACTGAGACCATTTCTGATGAAGCTTGTGTGATTGAAGGGCCAGATGCCGATCTCAGGTCCTGTGTCAGGTCTCTGCAGGAGTGGTTTTTCCTTCTCCTTAAGGACACGACTTCCACACACTGTTCATCTGCTGTAGATAATTTATTAAGCCTGCAAGTGCTTCTTTTGTTCTGTCACTAAGTTTTCAGCTAATAGCTCTTTGGGATCTCTGCATCACCATGTTAATGTAAAATGGCATTTCTTTTGCCTGCCAAACTGTTTTATCTGTGACATTTTTGTAGACTCAGCTGAAAAATTTGGAAATTTGTGACCCTAAAGATACAGTTCAAAATTGATTCTTTGCCAAGTTATCTGCTGTGTGCAGACACCACTGATTCATCCCTTGAGTTGGGTATCTTTGTTTTGCTTAAGTGATAAGGAGCGGAACAAACAAGTACAGGCACTGGACTTAAGGTGTGGGAAAAAGCAGTCAGTGTCCAGAGAAAAAATTTGAAAGACTACCAGAAAGTGTGGAGAACTACAACCCAAGACCACTTTAAAAATTTCAAGAATGTCTGACACCTTGGAAGGAAATATAAAGAAACAAGGGGTAGCTTGACACATTAGCACAGCACTTCAGTCATAGAATTCTTTTGTTTTAAATCTCCTGCAACATTCACCTAAACTATTATCAGAATGTGAAACGATAACTGCTGTGACTTTGTCAAAAAATCTATCGATCTGGAGAAATGTCAAGTCACGCTGAACTTGGGCTCCAGTTTACTTTTGTGTAATACCAGTTTTTACCACAAGATGGAGCAGTGAGGCAGTGTAACCTTTTTTTAACCAAGTAATTAAAAACATGTTCTTATTTACCATGGAAGGAAAAGAAGAAACATCAAGACCTTTACACTTCAGAAAACATGTCACGCACCTGCTGGTTAAATACTGCCACCTGGTGGTCACAGTTACAGTTAAAAGTTCTGTAGACGGTGTTGGCAAAAACACAAACGCAACACTTCAATTCCTCGGTGCTGGTGCCGCTCCTACCTTTCGCCGCTCCTGCTTTTCATTACCATCGACTGGTTGAGGTGTCAAACAACATGTGACCGTCCACGATGCGTCCAACGGAGGATGTTTGCACAAATGGAAGATCTTAACGGCACAGATGATCTGGCAGTAATTTCAATAACAATATACTCGTCTCCAAGAAGATTGACAGACTCTTCGACTACGCTAAGAAAACAGAAGAATGAAGTGATGTTAATTTTCTTTTTCAAACTGCTTTATTTTCATTACTACACTTACAACTGAGTCAGACAAAATAAGACAAGACAAGCAGAAAAATGGAAAACTAAAACAATTTGAGACCATCATCATTATCCTATTCTAATTCTCATCATCATCATTTCAACAGCAAGTCATCATCACATTGTCTTTATTATTATACACACAGGTAATTATATAACGAAGTCATAATATATGCGGTTATAGTATATAATATATATAATCGTAAACTACAGTTTAGAGGGATAATAGTAATAAGGAAAAAAGAACAAATAGTCCAGTCAAAGGTCAGATTTCCTCAGTTTTAAAGTCACTATTACTTTGCTGTTACTCATCTCACAGTTGCACAGCTCTGAGTCACCTCTAGACCTGATCGGAGGGGCCAGCACAGCGCCCACATACACCAAAAACAAAAACAGAGCCCACACCGCTTCATGGAGGGAGCCTGTTACTGAGTAGTCACCAGTGTTGGGAATGACACTGAGGAAGGCTTTGGACCTGCAGCTTTAACTATGGGGTACAGATACACAGACACAACACAAACGCATGCAGTAAGAGAGGGGGGTGGGCAACGAACTGCTCCCAAGGTGTGAAATGATGATGAATTATGATTAAAAAAACAACTACCCAACTGTTTTTTAATAAACAACAACAAAAAATATATTTTTAAATGTGTGCTCCCGACACAGGGAAACCCAATTCTGCAGGGGAGACCTACCTCGGCACTTGTGCAGGTGAAACCAAAGGGAAGATATGCTTCACCATATTTTCTACTCTTTGGCTTAGAATGAAGTTGCTTGTAATGGCTGTAATGGCTCTGCGCCCCCCCTAGGGGGCGGGCCCCACACTTTGGGAAGGTCTGTGCTAATGCTCATCTGCCTCACAGTTCAATGCGTTGTCTGTTTAGAGATGCTCTTTTGCGTAACTTCATGTAACAAAGGGTTACTTGAGTTGCTGTTGTGTTCCCGTCAGCTCAAAGCTGTCTGGGTATTCTCCTCCAACCTCTGGCATCAACAGAGAACTGCCCCTCATTGCATATGTTATCCTCATTAAATAAGCTCTGTTATGTGATTCTAAAGACAAGGTTCAAGTTGCATTGATGGGGTAGACTTCAGACAGTGTGGAAATGACCTCATAGCCCTTCCCAGTTTGATGGGCAGCTTTTCTAAGATCATTGCTGATGTATTTTCTCTGTGTCATACCTGAATGGTCCTCACCAGCAAAACTGCCCAAACTGCTGCTTTTATAGATGTTTTCACATTTGCTGGTGATCAGATAATCAGGTGGAATTAATTAGCAGGACCCAGCTTCTACTTACCTTACTACTTTTTATGCAAACAGTGAGGGTGTACTTCATTTTTCACATCTGTATGTGTGTTGCTTTTACCCTTAAATGTCCATCATGAGCCAACAGTAAGTCTGATATTCACATTTAATTATTGTTATTAGGAGCGTAGATTACACTCATTAGTGATATTAAAAATGAAATAGGGGTTTATTTATTATGATTGGAATATTTGAAATAACAAAACAAATATTCCGGAGTGATTTAATTAGACTTTACATAATTATTTATTCAGTTAATTCGCTATGGATCACACATTCATAAATTATAGTCACTAAATTAGCATTTATTATAATTGCCTATAATGTACTTATTTTATTCTTCATCCCACTGCTGTCATTTCTAAGTAAGTAAGCGTGTATGTCTATTACACGTATTCTAAGTCTTTCAAATATACAGCACGCACGTGCTAGCACTTATTTTTTAGCAGCGTTTAATGAACTGGTATTGAATTTCACAATAAAAGTCTACCACAGGAGATGGCGCCAAATCCTCCAATGCACGCAAACCTTCAGCCAGTAAATCCACCGTTACGCATATGGGTTGATGTTATTTATCACTACCATATTTCTATAAACGATGTAAAACCAAATTGTTCTGTAGTGAATGTGATAGATTTGCACTTCAATATTTTTTAATTCCTCGACTTAGTTTTTAAGACCGATTTTAATCAGTGTCTCTTATTTGACATTTTGGAGAGTAAAAACATGTGCAGAGCGAGAAACTTGTGCCAGACTTTCTCCATCTGTCATCCGGGTGAAAAACTGGCTTCAGTCTGAGCCGATCTCACACTGGATATCAAAGAAATAGGTTGGCTTCCCATCCCAAGGTTTCCTTGTTCGTTTGTTTTTTCTTCTTCAAGTCAAAGCTTGCAAGGAACCGGAAATTCATCAGGTGTTTGTGTGACAGTAAACAACATGCCTGCCTGGTCATGTGATCAAGAAATGGCAAAAATATGCTTCTCCCTGACAAACAGGTCTTTCTGTCGTTGCATGCTATGAACAACCAAACCTGCATCATCAAGCCTGCAATGAGCACAGCTGAGGAGGTATTCAGGAGATCCCTGCTGATGAAAAGCATGAAGGAATCAGAGGGGAAAAGATTGTATAACATTACACTGCAAGGCAGCAATGTCTCTAACACGGGTGGGTCTTTTTTCTTTGAAGATTTATCATATTTCACTGCCAAAATGTGAATTATGACTCTTTCCTGTTGTCTTTTCTAAACACATGTTTTAATTTCAGTTAGCTGCTATTCAATTCAATTCAGTTTTATTTATCTAGCGCCAAATCAGAACAACTATCATCCCAAAGGTGCTTTACATTGTAAAGTACAGACCCTCCTGCTGCACAGGATCTTGTGTAAAACAATGAACACGTGTATGTTCACAACTACGGAGAGCTAGAAAGGAGAAAAGTTTAAAAAGCTGCTCTTTCTTAAGTTTAGATGTGGTGTAATTTAAGATACCAGCTATATTTTTATATGTATCATTGTGATATTCCCACACAGTCTCACAGCAGGTAGTTACGACCTTTAATTTATAGATTTGAATTTTACAGTTTTGCCTGTCACTGAATATGATTTTTGTTCTGCCAACTGACATTAGACATTAACATAAAAGAAATAATTTCATTGCTCACACCAGGGACCCGAGATTGAGCCACACATCATTTTTTATTATTTTTAATAAATAATCCATTGAATCCATTACTTGGTTTGGTTTGGATATCAAAAGTGCCTCGGTTAGGCTTAAAAAAGATCTTTGCTTGTGTTAAAATGCAATGCTTGCCGCTTCTTCTAAACTTCGGTTTTCTTGGTGGCGCGTCCCCGCTTTGTCTGGACCACATATGTGCTGCAGACATGAAATATACTTCCTTTTGAAAATACGTGAGATTCAAAATCTTGCTGATTGTCACACAACAGTTCATGACAGTTCGTGCTCATGAATACAAATGGATAAATTAGGTTTCATTTCACATTTTGCCATCTGACTAGGATGGGTATTTTATTTCAATAATAAATACATTTCCCATCATTAATTTGCCTCTACTGCGTTTCAGGGTTCACAGGAATTGGCACATTGGTGCGAGAATAATAACTTGATGAGAACCTCAACTCTAACCACATGCCTTGGAAAAATGTAAATATATTTGATACATGTCAGGGTAGTTGTTTCTTTTTGTCTCCGAGTTGCCAAAAAATGTAAAAACAGTAATACATGTTCTGATAGTGTAGAGTTAATGTCATCATATGATGACTTAGCTCTCACAAGGTTAAGATTATATGCTTTGATTTGATTGCAATCTTTCACTTCTAATAACTACATTTTAATAGGAAACATACTGAACATGGAGACACGAGGACTCAAACTAAACCTGAAGAGGAAGAAGAGGGAAAAGTGGAGAAGGAGGAATGAACTTAAACTTCCACGACACAAACCAAAAACTATTGATGCGACACTGAAACTCATCAATGACCAACATGAATCAAATATTCAAAGATGTCACAGGAAATACAGCTGTTAAAATAAAAGATCTAAGAAAACAGTAATTGTAACAGGCACCCAACTCAAACTTGATTTGGTTCACTCACACTAGAATAAAAACAGGACTGAAGCCTCTTTAAGACTAAGAAAAATTGGTTTTTGCAACCTGCTTGTTTGTTTTTTTCACCTTTAGTGATTCACTGGAAATAGTAGCAGTGACCAACTACGTGTTCAGAGGTTTAGCACATAACAGCCTCAACCTCTGGGTGAGCACTTTCAACTTAAAGGTGACTGCACAGCAGGGGTGGAGCTAGAGAAATCTTTTTAGGGTGGCACTGGAGTCAAACAGGGTGGCAAAATCAAAGCCATTTCTTTACATTTGTACAGGTTTTACATTCTGTCATATGTATTATATATGGTTAAAATACATCAAATGCAGTAAGTATACACCTTTCATATAAACATAGTCTGTAACTTTCTTATTGGCTTTAGCCCAAATAACTAGTTACATTTTTGATTTTATGTACTGTATAGCCTATATAATAAACCAGCATGTAGCCCAAAAATATAAAACCCAGAAGGCTACAGAACATGAGGTGGATCAGTTAGAAATACAACTCTACTTTTGTTTCACACTCTTTTTATTAGTAATAATCAAACTGTGCTTAAATTTACAAAACATTTAAAAAATCTGGAGAATTTTTGTTCATGATTTATTGGTTTAAGAACTCTCACCGTCTTTCCATTTCCAAAGTTTAGGAATCAAACACCTTTGTTGAAATTCGAAATGCCCATGGTGTTGATTCAAAATGTGCTCTGGTGAAATCATAGGCTTTGGTTGCTACTGGCAACAAGAAATAAAGCTGTTTCGATGCTATTGGCTGAACGATTTTTAGGGTGGCACACGCCACCCGATGCCACCACAGTAGATCCGCCCCTGTTGCACAGATCATCTAGTGAGGGCGACCTGTCCCCAAACAGTCAGTCTGACTTGGACTGACTGCAGTCACTTAGCTTCCAGAAGATTTGCAAGCTATTATTCATTATTGTAGGCAGACAACTCACAGTTGTTCACAGTATTTTGGCCATGTTTGTATATAAAAGCAATGTCATGGAGAAACTATGTCACTTATACACAGTTTAAACTGCTGTCCTGCAGCATCACTCGCTGTGCCTCAGGCTGGACTCTGAATGTGGTCATTAATGTGAATTCCTGTGTATGTAGACAGCAACAGCATTGCAGTATTTGCTGATGTATCACTGTTAATTGCTGTAGTACCCCAAACTGACTTCATATACTATAAGCAAAACAAAAAAGGCCAACAAAATGACGCTTTCCCATATTATATTTTTCTGAGTGTGTTTTTTCCAGCATTTTTTTTTTATCACACATTGAATTTCACCATTTGCCATTTATGTAAACTTGTGTAAAAACAGGCATTTCATTACAGTGTTACACAGCCTGTTTTCAAAGGCAATGAGCCGGCAAGTTCAGTTGTAGTAATTTTGCTTGTGCTGTGGTCCCCAACCACTATTTCCTGTAGTGTAGCATGAAATAGCATGGTTACTTGAGTGCTCAGATGATCTTGCCTATCCTCTTTGCATTGAGTCAGTCTCAGCATACCTGTGATTACTAAAAATCTTCCTCGTCAAAAACACAGGCGTGCAAGAGAAGAGTAACTTACGCCTACATCTGTGCTGACTCAGAAGAGTAAATGTTAAATGGGAAAATATGAGAATAATATTTGCAATTAGCAGCACCTGGTTTTTCTTATGTTTTCCTTCACATAAAATAAAGACACATGCTGTGTTGATGCAGAAGTAAAAATAGAGTAAAAAAAAAAAATCATCAGAATGCACAAACTGAAGAGTCTGATCCTGAATATTTCCCAGGGGATTACTTCTTAATGCACACTCCCCCACATGTTGAAAGGAAACCTATTCTCTTGGCCACGGGGCATGCTCAGTGTTTGATTGCACACTTGATTAGCGTGTAATTGCCCATAAGGACTTCATTACCACACACTCTTTTTCTGAGCGAGTGGGTGGTGGGTCAGTGACACAGCTGCAGCCTGACGCTAAACAAGCCACACGAGTGAGTGCAAGTACTGCATGAATATTCTCTCAGCTATTGTTTTTCCACAACCACTTAATCCCATTTAGAGCCACTGCAGAGCCAAGAGCTTATCCCAGCATGCATTCTGTCTGCAGATCAGAGGCTGGATCCTTCAAAGTCTGCAATTCAACAGGGAATAAATCACAGGCTCACGAGAACTGCCACATGTCAAAGACTCTGGGAAATGTAGAAAAAATCTATAGACTAATCCCCAAATGTAACCCTGTGAAGTCTAAGTAATCAGCGATGATGACAAGTACATTAACCTTTAACCTTTAGCTGTGCACTATCAGATATGTGAATTCTTTGGCTTTTGTAAACTGGCCTCCTAACTTTATGTGGTGTTGTGATCTATTTATATTGCCACAACCCTTGCTATTTAAAAATTACATATCTATATTATGTTTATAATACCCAAGTGGTAATCCCAAAATAACTCTGCAGTTGTTCTTCTTGTATAATTATGCACAAGCGACACAGTAAACTAAGATAAGATGAGATTCAGAGTAAAATTATTATATTTCTACAGATATTCTGATAGTTTTGTTATTGTCACGTACTGGGTTATAAAAATTAGGGAGTGAAAAATCAATATATCTGCCTTAATTTTAAGAAACACACCATTCATCTATTTTCTCATCTAGCTTATGGTTGCAGCTGTTGCAGAATGCTGACTCGACAGACATAAGGCTGCAGATTCCATGGGCTCAACAAATTTAACAACAGGACTTTAGTCTGATGATTCATGATTTCTGCTGCAACATTCAGTTGGTCGGAAACTGGAGCAAACAGCATGAAAACACAGATCCATCCTGCACTGACGATTCAGTGTAGTGCCAGCTGAGCATCGTTTAAACACCACAGCCTTTGTCCGTCCCTTTATGACCACAGTGTTTCCATCGTCTGAGGATCATGTCACTATCTCAGTGCAGGAGGACTGCATCATCGATGCAATGTGGCAATGTGGACCAAGTCTCCAAGTTTCCAGCATCTTGTTGAAGCTATTCTATGAAGAATTAAGGCAGCTCTAGAAAGAAAAGGGGTCCAGTACCTGCAAGGTGTACCTGATGAAGTGGTAAGTGTAAATTTTCAGTTAATAATTTGAATACAGGGCAAATGTAATTCTATTTAATGTCTTTTTACGCTAAAGTTACTCAGAACATACAAAATGGACATTGCGTTACATTAAACCAGACTTGAAACTATCGTTTAATAACATAAACTCATCAAATGAGTGTTTACAGAGGTCACAGATAAAGGCAGCAGTGTCTCCCCAAGATTTTTAAATGTTTTCTTTTAGAGCCGCCCTCGCTGTTCATTAGAAAGAATCCAATCCTGATTGATTTTTCACTTTAACCTTAAGACTTTAAAAATTAAGAATATTGTGATCATTTACAGGAAGAAGGTGTAGAATCATATAAGTTTACACTTCTTAATTCCTTTCAAACATACATTTTGAATTATTTGTACAATTAATATGTTGTGATGTTATTTCTTTGAATGTCCATATGTGTCAATTACTTAATTCTTGTAAATGTTCAAAATAAACTTGTTTATCTTAAGCAGGGTTATATCTTTAGGAACGTCCTGTGTTATTACCACATTTTCCAAAGAAGCTCCAAGTCGAAATCATAAACATTACTCCGTACAGGTGTCCTGACTGACGTAAGAGACGCTCCAGACAAAACATAATAATGTAGCCGTGTGTAGTCAGCTGTATCTACTGTAGTTAGCTTTTACTTAAAAGTGACAGGATAGGTTGAACTGGGGTTTTAATGGGGGGTTCCCAGCAGCTCAAATTGTGCTCCAGGGACGCAGTTTGGCTTAAGTCATCCCTGCCTCTGGGTCTCATTTGCAAACATTTCCATTCGCCCCACATGGAGATTTAAAAACATGCAGCTCTCACCATTCACACCACTTTGAAAACCTCCCACTGCATTTATGAGTGGGACATATGAGAGAAGATAAGAATACAGATGAGACATTCTATAGCATGGAAGTATAGTTAGCGCCTGTGCGGTTTGCCTATGTGTGACCCTGCAGAGGCCCGACTTGCTCCCTGCCCCCTCGTGCTGCTCGTTAATCACCGGGTGCCTGGATGATCATTTCTTGGGAAAACAGAGCTGCCAGGAGCGAAAACAAACTGGTGAGAATGTGAAATGAAAGCCGGAGCAGTTGGGAATTCATGAGGGAGAATGTTATCGCTGCGACTAAAGGTCATATTGTTCACTTCTTCCTGACCGGCAAAGAGAGAAAAGGGAGTGTAAGGCAATTTGAAAAGAGGTGGAGGGAGGGTGAAACTGCAGAAACAGAGGGAGAGAAAGGCAGAGGGAGGACAGAGAAAGATTGGTAGGGAGGAACAGAAAACCACAATGTGGGCCTCAGACTGCACAAGGACACGTTCGACATGCAAACACGCATACAAATCTAGCCAAAAGTATGCGGACACCATAAAATCTCAACCTTGAGCCTGAGCTGGAGAAAAGGTTTGCGGAATTATTTCTGCACTGATTACTCATGAATACATAAATCTTAGTTACAGACAAAAACAATTTGACCAAACTAATCACACACACACACAAATAAATGCAGTTTTCATGCCTGAAAACAAGCTGAGTAATAACTTACAGTTAAGACTGGAAAAACTAAGTGGACCTCTGTGCTCATGACTTTTCCAAAAACTACACAGAGTCAAGTATTTAATTACAAGGGGTGAGATTGAAAACTTGGGTTGCATAGGTGCCCATCCCTGCAAATAAAGACGTACGAAGGCTATCTGAAGAAAGATTGGCTGGTTTAATGTCATGACATTTATAAGAAGCATAAAACATCACCAAACCCTGGAAAGGCCATAAAAGCTTATCAAATGTCTTGGGAGTCCATTAATCCACAACGGGGCAAACTATTTTCAAATGGAGGAAATTTAGTACCAACCATTCCTGAAAGAGGTAAAGAACAAACAAAAGGGGGAACAACAAAACACCTGCAGACCCAAACATGTCTACAATGTGCTGTAATCTGTTTCCATCTGTCCGCTATAAAAACACGAGCAAACAGAGACAGCAGACCTCCAGTTAGCCTGAACATTTCCTCTGCACCATGCATGCATCGAGGCCCAGGGTATGATCAAGACAATGTCTCCCATTTTAATCTGAAATATCCAGTTTTAAACGTTCTCAAAACTGGTAGAGAAACAAATTCTGGATCCAGCTCTGGATGTCATAAATGGAATGATTTCTAAGTTGACCCACATAAAATGCGAATCCCCCTTAACTTTTTC
Source organism: Astatotilapia calliptera (assembly GCF_964374335.1). Classification (NCBI taxonomy): domain Eukaryota; kingdom Metazoa; phylum Chordata; class Actinopteri; order Cichliformes; family Cichlidae; genus Astatotilapia; species Astatotilapia calliptera. The sequence continues at coordinate 28,999,413 of NC_137430.1, forward strand.
AATAATCCTACTTACAAACAGATGAGCTCCCTTGGTGATTGTAAATACAGTATAATGGATAAGAACAGTTTATATGGAAGCACATGGCTTTTCCACAGTACTTCTAGAGCAGGGGTGTCGAACTCCAGGCCTCGAGGGCCGGTGTCCTGCAGGTTTTAGATGTCACCCTGGGTCAACACACCTGAATCAAGTGATCAGTTCATTACTAGGCCTCTGGAGAACTTCAGGACATGTTGAGGAGGTAATTTAGCCATTTAAATCAGCTGTGTTGGATCAAGGAAACATCTAAAACCTGCAGGACACCGGCCCTTGAGGCCTGGAGTTCGACACCTGTGTTCTAGAGCAATGTTGTGTGTACACACGAGACAAAAAAGATCTGCCTTTCTGGTAAAACACACAATGCTACATTTAGTGGAAAGAATAATACTGCAAACCAGCATCAAATCCTGGATGGCTTAGCACTGTCAGCACTGTGGTTTGACACTGACAGGATCCTTTTCTGTGGAGTTGGAATTTTCTCTGATGTTTGTGTGGGTTTTCTTTTGTAACTATTGTTTCCCTCTTCAAAAACATGCAAATAATTCTGTTTATCAAGGCCAAGGAAAAATCTTGCAAAAGAGATTTAAAATCTGAAGAGTTTTACTCCTTAATTAAAGACGTGTTTAAAAGAAATACCTCATTTCTGCTGTAAAGCATGGTGGCGGTATCATGACTGGCTGCTACGCTATCCCAGTGACAGAAGGGTTTGCAACCACTGAAGTAACAATCAATTCAAAGTTCCTTTAAAGAAATGTTGCAGGGTGGCTCTGCATGACCTGAAACTTGAAACCCGACAGGTTTAGCTAATCAAACAAACAATAATGCAAAGCAAAAAGAACGCTAACACAGGAGGAGACGAATATTCACGTTTTGTAAAAGTCACCCTGAAATCCTGACATTAAGCACAGTGAGATGCAGTGGCATGAACATAACACAGCTGTGCAGTCAAGACATGCTGGAAATCCTGAACTGTCTGGTAAGGAGTTCATCCGAGAAGTGGTAATCATGTGCTTTCCATGCGGGACTAGTGATGTGAACGGATAAGAATTTAGCAATTCCGATTCCATTACTGATATCACTTATTAATTCAATTCCTTATTGATCCTCTTAAAATAAAATAAATCACTTTTATTGTCACATCACTTGTGCTGGTACACTGGTGCAGCACATGCGAGTGAAATTCTTGTGTGCAAGCTTCACAAGCAACAGAGCAAAATGCAACTAGCTTCTGGATTGTCATTGGGTTCTCATTGGCTCCGTTTTGAGAGTCACCACAGCTAAGGAGCAATAAAGAAATTCCATTCATGCAAATTAGTTGCATGCTGTGGATTAAATGTTCGTGCATGTTTGTTGAGGTATTTCCCCTCTTTGTTGTGATCAGTGTCAGAGTCGTTATGGGATTGATAGGCAGAATAATAATTTCAAGGAGTTGGACTACTGGGAACCAGGTTATTCCCTCTATCCGACTATAATCACAGTACTTGCTATCCACACTCTGTGCCAAAAGTATGCAGACATTATGGAAGGACAACATACTGACATCTACAACTGATAAAGCCAAAACACACATACACTGAGAGAGACAAGGATGTCTTTACAGTAACCTTAACCATAACCTGCTCCTGCTTAGCCCTGTGTCTAAATGCACAATTTGCTTTACTGTTAAAATATTTAAAATCTAATAATTAGCATTTATGGAACCTGCTTTTTGCACCTGCCATGAAATCATATTACTATAATGTGTCTTATGACACGCATGAAACCATGCTCTGTAACCTGTGTAGTAACCGCATGTCACACCAGAGCATCTAGTAAGGATGGTGACTGCCCCATTTGGTATTGTTGATTCGTCCTACTTCTTCTTCTTTATTTCTCTGGAGGAGAATAACATAGAAAGAGAGATCAACTCCACCATCAACTAGCGTTTCCCCAATTAAAACGGACCAGTACTTTTTTCTATACCTAAGCACCTTGTCTAACATTTGCAGATGCGCGTGCTGAATGGTGTGGCTCAGTACGTCCCGAGCCACAGCCGCCCTGTGCTTGCATTACTGTATAACAGTGTTGGCCACTCAACTAGGCTACAAATAACAACCTTTAGGTCTCCACAATGAGTTTCATCACACGCACGTTTAACTCAACTCTAACCTGCATCTAATTCTAACCTTAATCTTAGAACTTAGAGTCTTAATTCTCAGTGACTCTGCGATTGTACCATAATGTGCCCACTTTTCCAAAATGTCCTAAATCTGATTGTGAAGAAGTCAGACTGATCCTCACACTGATAGTTGTACAAGTGCACACAAACACACTCAAACCTCGAGAAAAACGGCACAGGTTTAAAAACTACTTACAGGCGCAGGCATGTTTCCATCAGGACACTGACTGAAATTCATTCAGAGACTCGCTTTAACTATAACTATGACTTCCCTAAACCTTACCTTGAACTGAGACTGCAAACTAAAATGTAAACATTTACATTGCACTATAAATGTCCCCACAGCATCAGTAAGTACACACATTGTTGTTAATTGTGTGTGTGTGTGTGTGTGTGTGTGTGTGTGTGTGTGTGTGTGTGTGTGTGTGTGTGTGTGTGTGCGTGTGGGTAAGGAGTGGGGTCTCTCTCTTTCTCTGGGGAGTAGTGGACTCCTCGATTGCCCGTTCTGAACTCCTGATTCCTGAAATGAAACGAAGCACGGAGCCAGCAGCAGTGACGTTAGAGCCTTTACACACATGGCGAAGTGGAGCCTACACACACACACATGCGCACACGCGTACAAACACGTACATACAAGTAAGGGAGTAGGAGTTAGGGCCTGTTACATGCAGAACAGTCCACACAGCAACATAAAAATATCTGACAAATACAAGTGGAGACAGAAACTTTGGAAAGTCCCCAAAAGTTTCCTGTTTGCTCATTGGTCAGCTATTGGCAGCCTCGATTGTCCCACCTCTCTTTTTCCGAGGGGTGCATGTGCATGTGGCAGATATCAGTGATATTGTTCAGCTATGGGTCCTGTTCTTCCCACTGGCATGGATAAAACGAATACAGTGTGTGAGTGTTTGTGGTAGGAGGGTGTTTTCTTTGGCAAGAACTCAATACAAGAAAGAGAGAAAAGGGGAGAGAGGGAGTGATTGTTTTCCTTTTCTAATAACGTGTATGTTTATAATAACAGGCTTTAGGCTTTAATAGGCTTCCAAAAGCTTTAGAATTAGGTTCACACTCGCTTGCTTTAATTACACTAATTTCCCACAGACATAAACTTGTCAATGCAAATCAAAACTTTAATTTTAAATCCTCAAATTAATGGTTGTTGTGTGAACAGCTCTTTGCTCCCCTAATGTGATTATCTGAATGGATTTCTACTCTTGAAAATATATCGATCTGAACTGACTGCCTGGGGTAAGCACAGCTGATCTGAATCACGGGAAGAATTCTGAATTGAGAAAATACTGCCAGCACGTCATTAAACATTACAGTTACAAACAGCAGAGAGCACCAGCATCTGGCATGGAAACTTAGTCAGTTCAAAACAATCAAAGTCCATCCTGATGCACGCTGTGAGTTGCCCACACAACACCGTTTTCTTGTTCTGTGCCTCCAAGATTGGATGGTTTTATCTTTACACTGTGTTCCAGACAAGCTCTTGCTTTGTGCTTATAGTCTTGTTTATTTCATGCAGACAGTCACACCTGGACATTTAAACAAGGCCATTTTGAAACAATGAGGTCAGTGCATGTGAAGGAAATGCGAGGGAGAAGTTGGTATTCTTTGACTGGTTTGCAGATGATTCCTGGAGGTGAAATTGGCTGCAAAAAGGGCGCTGCACCAAAACCTCCTTTTGACTGATTTGTTCCCTCTTGCACTGCAGCGGTCACCTGTAGTTTGCAGTGAAGATGCTAACTTGTCTGCAAAAACTTGCTGACCAATATCTGTGCTGGAGTAAAATTAAAGTACAAAGTGCAAAACAAAGTGGAAAGGGAGAATGTTCACCTTCAAAGTAAAGGTTGTGCAAGGTGCAGCTTTTATTTTGAAGGCAAACTTCTCTGTTTCCAGTGGGTTACTTACTTGCCTGTAGGCCTGTTTGACTGGGGCTTTATAATCAGTTTCACAGTGACTGCCATCACCCTCCAATAACCGCTTACTAATCGGTCAGGGAATACTCATTTTCCCATTTGGACCAGTGGCTGTCAGATGATTGCCAACCAGTCTTTAGGCCATTGTGACTGGGGCCTTATCGTTTTGACACTACAGTGTCATGTGTTCATACTGGCATGGCAAGTTAACATCATGTGATTAGCAATTACATGACTACAAAACTTTAATACAGCCTTTTCAGGCTCTGAAGATCTTCTATTTATGAGGGGTATTCAATCAGAATCAATCAGAATCTGAATCGTCATCAATCAGGAGAAAGTTGGCTCAAAGTCAGAGGAGATAAAAACAATCATCTCTGACACACAATGAACTGAGGGGCCACAACAACCAAGGTCATTATAGTAAACTAAAAACTAAAACTATGTGTGCTTACAGAACTAAGTGAACTAGAAAAAGGAAACAAAACATCTTTGCTTTTAATCTTTGCCAGTTTGGTTGGATTTCTCAGCACAACCAGCCTGAGGAGATCTGGGATGTCTGCAGGACTGTTGCTCAACCAGCTTCACAGACTGCTGTGGTTATATTGAAATCTCACTTGCCGTTTAACATAGTTCCAATACGGAGCTGAGAATGACACTGATGTGCTGCACATAGAGTTTATAGCTGTTGCTCATGTCCAACCCTTGTCCCTTGTGGGGTTTTTACATTCACTATACACAAATAAAATTTACAACATTCAATCACACAAGACCATAATACAATATGAATGGAAAACTACAAGAAATACACTGTATAATATATAATAAAACAGGCTCTCCAGTAGAGTCCAAGTATAAAAAATACATTCAGAGCTGTAAATGAGCAAAACAGATCAAACTCCAATATTATCAAAAACATAATTTTGTTCTGGCCTATTTAAACCTCAAAACCCAATTTCAGAACTCACTAGTTACTAGACAGTAACCAGTTTAAACTGGACTGGTCTTCTTTTAAGAGCTTCAGGGCAGTATCAGAAGTACTTACTCTAACATGGAGAAAATTAGACTAATACAGAGAAGCCTCATGAGCTGTGTGAGGCCCATTGTCATTATTTAGCTGGTTATGCATCAGACTAATGCGGTTTAGTTTTCTCATCTCTCACTGCTTCTGGATCTAACTGTTGAAGGCGCGGGGGCAGGAGCAACCAATCAGAAGAAAGTTAAGAGTAGGGGAGCTAAAACATGTTGTTTGAGAAGATGAACCGAAGGGCTGCACTGAGGCCCAGCAACAGATAGATAAGGATCATTTTAAACTGTGAATCATGCAAAGCTACTCTAGTCTACTCAAGTCCATGGATAGAAATAAGGAGCAGTAAATGAGCTGAATAGAGCCACTTTAGAAACCACTTCATGCTGGCAGTAATACAGAAAACATTATTTTCTTTTCTTTTTTACAAGGTGTCTCACTCTTGGTTGGCATTTTCTGTTCTTCCTTTGGTTTTGGTGTGCCAAATATCCAGTTGTACGCAAAGCCCCTTTTGTTTAGCCCTTACATTCAGATTTATTACATGTAAATTGTAAACCTTGTACAGCCAAGTGATTAAAGTGAAAGGTTTGCAGTTCTGGCTGCTGGTTTTATTGGTAAGTCCAGGATGTCCAACAAAGTAATTTCTAAAATCTCAGACAATAAAGCAACAGAATAACTATATAGCAGTAGTTTATAATAAGCTTCAATGGGCCATTTTTTTTTACAGGAGGACAGTCTCTTCCTGTAATAGTAATAACAATAAGAATATATTTTTAAACTAAATCAGAACTTTGGACTGAGGGACAATGGGAGAAAGAAACAGAGGCAAAGAGACAAAGAGAGTGAGGAAAACGAGGCCAGAAGGGAGTGAAAGACGAAGTTTGGAAGGCGACTGAGGCAGGAGGGAGTAACTTTGTGGGGGAGTCGGTCAGCTCTCCCCTTCGTATCCCTATCAAAACTTGGCTGCCATTCAGAACTACACTCAGACCGTGAGCTTGGGTCTGTATTAATCATAAAGTGGGGATTAAATCCTCTATATCACGCTATGGGCCCTTGAAGGTTGTTCTTTAAAGGTAAAGATTTATTTTAGGGTTGAGACGTATTTTTTTGCTTAAGGTTCGCAATAAGGTCAGGGTCAGACATGCCGTCCCTCTGATGAAATCTTTAGAGGCTGAATATGAGTCAATCTAACCTCCTCTTTAATGACTAAGTTGTGTCTCTGTGTCAACATGCATGTCTTTGTCTCGCCTACAGCCTTGATGCACCTTTTCTCTGCACTCTCTATCACGCCACACGGCTTACAGACGCCGTTACCCCCAGCAGACCCTGCAGACTTAGCCACGGAGCTGAGTGAAACCTAACCGGGGAGCACGTCTCCCAAGGGGGCGGTGGAGCGTGAAGTCAGATTGAGGCCAGATGTTGCAGATGCAGAAACGAGGCAGCAGGACCAGGATCCATTTATAGGCTCAGCCCGCCTTATTGCACAACAATGTATTGACAATTACATCACCAGAGCTGCTCTCTGACTGCGACATTAGAGCGAGAACAACCCCAGTGATTCCACTGTATAAGCTTTCTAACGCAGGTATTTTCATTCTCTATCTTTATAAATACTTTAGCAAATCCTCTCCTTGAGCTCGAAAATGCCAGGACGGTCAGTCTAAAAATACGTTGACATTTTTTCAGTCACAAGGGACAAGCAACAAAAAATTGTGAACATTTATAGCTCCAGAAAATGTTGAAATGTCCAAATACTGGAAATACTTGGAGATGTAAGTTTTGGGGGATTTTTATTCCCTAAAGTTTAAAGTCTATTGAATGGTGAAGATATTTTTGGTCTACTTTAGAAGTTGTAACTCTGATGGTTTCAAATATTTAGTGTAAAAGTGTTTTTTGCTTGTTTGTTTGTTTTTTAAGTTAGTTGCAGAGATGATGAAATGTTTCCATAAAAAACTGAGTGCAAAACATTAAAAACCGTAGTCAATATATCACCTTTAAAGCTGGCAGAAAGGGAAGAGTTGATTTTTTTTAATAGAAGCAGATAAAGTGGAAACAGTGCTTTGTACACATCTAATCATAATGTACTTAAAGCATTTGACCAACTCATTCTTCCACATATCCACAAGGAGTCTGTAACCTTCCTCAAACTGAAGCTTGGGGCGAGGATAAATGTTATATTTACATAATGTTTTCCAAATGGTTCCCATTGTTTGAGGTTTAACTGGCATTGTTTCAATTTTGAGTCCTTGTTTCAACTTGTTCAACTTCTTCCTCTGCAGTGATTTAAGAGCCAAAGTCATTATCCCAAAGAACCAACGGCTAATATTTGATGAAAAGAAACCACATTAGTGTTTTAGTTTGTCATATTTTCAGAAAATATTTTTACCACTTGTGTCACATTTGAGAGAAACATGACTACTGATGTTGGGCAAAGGCCTGTATGGGTCAAATGTGTGAGATGCATTTCTGCTGCAGCTGTCATGCTCGGGGGTCTAACTAGGGGGTTTCTGAAAATGTCAAAATTTTAAAAAATGGAATAAGGCTTCATAGGTGATAAAATCTTTTATTATACTGTTTTACTATTCTGATTATTTTTAATTTGACATATTAGAATTGACAGCGATGTGACATCTATGCACAGATGTGGGGTAAAACCCTCGCGATGCCTGGAGTGATGTGAAGGTTATGAGCTGCTGGGTTACTGTTATGCTGTCGCGTGATGACACAAATCATCACACTACAGTATAACAGTCATTCTTTAAAAACAAAGTTTTGTGATTTTAGAAAAAACTTAAAAATAGGTTTTCACATTATTACATTAAAACTGTTGTCAATTCAAGAACGCCAAGACGTTTACTGATATTAGATTCTCACTTACCTCTGGCAAAGGGTCAGACACTGTTTCATGTTATGCTGCGATATCAAAGTATGATTTCCTTACACAACCAGAAAATTAAACAACCGACAACTCATGAACATGAATCAAACTAATTCAAAAATATCATATGCATTATAATAATAAAGTTTATTTGTATGCTTGTGTACACTTTTAAAAACCAGTGCCACAAAGCGCTTCATAGAAATAATTAATAAAAGAACAAACTCAGAGGAAATTATAAAGAAAATTCTGAATCAATTAAACTAGGCTGAGTAGACGTGAAGTGTAACGTCACAATCAGAGTCAAGTTCAATGTGATTGCAAAACCTTATTGAAAAACTTAGAAGTGACATAAAATGTAATCACTAAAACAATAAGATGGAGGTAAAGTTCAGTTTTATAAGTAATAACCTCAAAGATAAGCTGACGAGTTATAAGTTTATTTTGTTGTGTGTGGAAGTTATTTTGACCCAGAAGAAATTGAATAGAAAGTGGAATCAACATTGAAAATAAAACCTCTCATATGCCATAACGTCTTTTGATCCTGCGTGGTGATATTCCCCTTAACAGTGGACCCAAAATGTTGTTGAAGTTTGTCAACAACATTTTGTCCCAATGCTTCTTTCTTTTGTACCATTTTTCTTGCTTTCTATAGAAACTAGTATATCTGCTGTGATTCTGGTGCTTGAAGCTGGTGATAGGAAAAAGATCCCCTGACAAAAAACAGATTTTGGCTTAGATTGTGACACTTGGAGTTGATGTACAACCGATTTGGTTTCAGTTTTTAACAGACCTCAGTGTTTTTTGCAGTCTTGAAAAATTCATGTGGATATCTCCTGTAGTTAGGAAGTTATGAAGGGGGAAATTTATTCCAGATTTGGTTCGATACATACGTGTGAACGGCCTTATATACGCAACACATTATAATGTACTGGGTTATACAAGTTTTAATGTCTTTTATTCATAGCCAACACATGCTATAAGTGTGGTGTATTGCCCACAGATGAGAAACACATTAAAAATCAACCTTCACATTGATTTTCCAAGACTCTGAAACTCCGTTGAAGGGTTTGGAACGCCATTCCTCCAAAAGATATTCCCTCACTTGGTGTTTTGATGTTGGTGTTGATCCAAGATCTCCCATAGGTGTTAAATTTGGTTGAGATCTATTAACTGTGAAAGCCGTAGCAGATGATTCACATCATTTTTCATAATAATCAAATCATCCACTGACCCCGTGTGCCCTATAAAAACGAACACTGTCATGCTGGAAGAGACCACTCCCAGCGGGATCGAAATGTGTCATCATAGGATAAAAATGATCATCCCGATCGAGTTTGTAATTGCAGAAAAACCTTTCCTCTGAGGGGACAACTAGACCGAGTGAGCAAAATGACCATTACAAAAACACCAGATCCCCTCTCTGCATTTTCAAGGGTGAACATTAAACCTTTTCCTTTAATTCGTCTCTGCATCACAGCATCGCAGCACATCCCACAGCTATTTACAATTTAAACTCAAGCCAGGAAGAGAAAAATGAACTCTATCACTGAGACGCCCAAAACTTGGCTTTTAGCCACCATTGTTTAAAGGTTAAATGTCAGTGCAGCTATTTTTTTTCTGTAAAGTTGGGCAGCAACTGTCTTTCTTTCATACCGACTTCATCATTTAACCTCAAATTCCTTCCATCCGACTTTATCCTTCAACGCAGAGGCATGTTCAACGCATGAACATCAAAACCCTGTACACTTCCAAGAAAGTGCAATCATTCAAAGTGTTCTCATCAATTATTTGCTCCCAAGGAGAAAATATGTCCAAAAATAGGCAACAAGGTTCAACACCTTCAGTGAAAAATATAAGGTACCAGGCAATTATCCTTTCAGATCATTTTTCACCTGGTGTAGTTCTAAAAAGCCCTTTTTTCAATCGTCAACTCCAACAGAAATGAGATGGATTTATGGTCCATGACAATATGTAGAGACATTTTGAACTAAAACAGAGAACGCTGGGAAAGTCTGCTAATTTATATAACCTGACACATACACTCAACAAAAATATAAACGCAACACTTTTGTTTTTGCTCCCATTCCCCATGGGATGGACGTAGAGACCTAAAATTCATTCCAGATACACAATATAACCATCCCTCCCAAACAGTGGTCACAAATCAGTCCAAATGTGTGGTAGTGGGCACATCTGCTATATTGAGATAATCCATCCCACCTCACAGGTGTGCCACATCAGGATGCTGATCTGACATCATGAGTAGTGCACAGGTGTACCTCAGACTGCCCACAACAAAAGGCCACCCTGGAATGTGCAGTTTTTTGCGCTATTGGGGGTCTGGGGACCCAGAACCGGTCAGTATCTGGTGTGACCACCATTTGCCTCATGCAGTGCAACACATCGTCACATGGAGTCTATCAGATTGTCAATTGTGGCCTGTGGAATGTTGGTCCACTCCACTTCAATGGCTGTGCGAGGTTGTTGGATATTCGTGGGAACTGGTACACGCTGTCGTATACGCCGGTCAAGCACATCCCGAACATGCTCAATGGGTGAGATGTCCGGTGAGTATGCTGGCCATGCAAGAACTGGGACATTCTCAGCTGCCATCTGCCCTGAACAATGTGAACCATGATTCATCCGTGAAGCGCACACCTCTCCAACGTGCCAGACGCCATCGAATGTGAGCATTTGCCCACACAAGTCTGTTACGGCGACGAGCTGGAGTCAGGTCAAGACCCCGATGAGGACGACGGGCATGCAGTTGAGCGTCCCTGAGACGGTTTCTGACAGTTTGTGCAGAAATTGTTTGGTTGTGCAAACCAATTGTTCCAGCAGCTGTCTGGGTGGCTGGTCTCAGACGATCTTGGAGGTGAACCTGCTGGATGTGGAGGTCCTGGGCTGGTGTGGTTACACGAGGTCTGCGGTTGTGAGGCCGGTTGGATGTGCTGCCATATTCTCTGAAACGCCTGTGGAGACGGCTTATGGTTGAGAAATGAACATTCAATGCACGGGCGACAGATCTGGTTGACATTCCTGCTGTCAGCATGCCAATTGCACGCTCCCTCATTGCTTGTGGCATCTGTGGCATTTTGCTGTGAGACAAAACTGCACATTCCAGGGTGGCCTTTTGTTGTGGGCAGTCTGAGGTACACCTGTGCACTACTCATGATGTCAGATCAGCATCCTGATGTGGCACACCTGTGAGGTGGGATGGATTATCTCAATATAGCAGATGTGCCCACTACCACACATTTGGACTGATTTGTGACCACTGTTTGGGAGGGATGGTTATATTGTGTATCTGGAATGAATTTTAGGTCTCTACGTCCATCCCATGGGGAATGGGAGCAGTAACAAAGGTGTTGCGTTTATATTTTTGTTGAGTGTATCTTCAGGTGGTCAGAGTCTTTGAAGTAAACTCTAAGTTATGATTTTCTTCTGAGCATACCCTTTTTTAACTCAAATCAGAATGCTGTTGTTCATTGATGCAAAACATATCTGTTGCTCAGGCTGCAAGCAGCAATCATGGTCCCTTGCACCTTGTTGCATGTCGGGGCACGCTGCAGTCGATGGGCTTTATTTCAGGCATGTATTCAGGTCTGGACTCTTACAGGATGTTACAAAAGAGCTATACAAATCTCTTAGAAAACACCTAGTTAAAATTGCGCTTCACGTTACTGCATATCATGTGTAAAACACAAGAATTAATTTTGTCCTGTCCACCAAAGGCTGTCTTTCTTGTTGCCAGAATACTCACGCTGCCAGAACTTTCATCAAACATGAGAATATTGGGATAGACTGAGTGATACTTCCAATTTCAAGGAAAATTCCCCCACAGACCAAACACGGCGTTCAAAAAGTCGAAAGGTTTGCAATTTCGATTATGGTGAGACTGAACATATTTGATGTTGACGCGGTTGATTCTCCGGGATTTCTCCAGGAATCTGTTGGAACACAAAGTCTATAAACAGCTGGGATGTTGCTACAGTTGCACAACAAAATCAGAATAGCAGTTTTTGCAGAATTTTGCATGTTGAGCTCATGCAGGGCAGAATTCTTTTAAAACACAAGATGTTTTTGAAGTTTTTGAGAAAGTCTCTTCTTCTTCTTTCACATTGGCTCTGGTTTCAGTCTTACATTACTGGCAGTACGCAATATGTCACCTAAAAATGCTTATGTTCCTCTGTTTCAGTCAACCAAGGAGTTCTTCAAGGATCTATTGGGATCTCTTCCTTTCATCACGTTCAGTTTCCACTGCTATGCTAATGACATACAGTTGCCAGTACTCCCATTTGTTCCTTACCAGCTGCTTGGGAGAAATCAGAAACAGGATCTCAAACAGTTTTCTAAAACTGATCAACAGTAAAACTGAACTCCTGGTTTATGGCTCTCAAATCTCTGCTTCGAAAAGCTGCCCATCTGTACATTGATGGATGATATATTTCACCATCTCCAGAGGTCTGCAACCTGGGTGTCATATCCTGGATTCCACCCAATTATTCTCATCCCATATTAAATCCATCTGTAACTCTGCCTTCTACCAACTAAAGAACATCTCCAGACTCCAGCCAAAGTGCTCAGACTCTGCAGCTGAAACCTTTGTTCCTGCTTGTTTGGTCTCCCTATCAAACCCTGCATATAAAACATGTTTCTCATATAAAATCCTTCTCCTCACCTATAAATCCCTACATGCGTGTGCTCCACAGTATTTATCTGACCTTCTCCTCCCTTACTCCCCATTTTAAATTCTGTATTTCACAGATAAAGGCTTACTCTCCATCTCTCACACCAGACTGCAGTCCTTTGTGGACAGAGCCTTTACTGCTGCTGCTTCCATTCTCTGAACACAGCCTAGTCTGTGAGATCTGCAATGACCCATTGTGGATCTTGGAGACTAGGCTGTGTTCAGAGTGTGGACATTTCTCTGGACATTTTTAAAAACAATTAAAATGGCACGTATTTACTGAGGCCTTTGAGTATGTGCTATGTACATATGAGTTATTAGGCTTTTAGGGTGGTTGATGTTTCATGGTAGAAACATATAAAATCACAAATTACATGCCCTTCAATAAAAACTCAAAGGTTTGAAACAAAAGCGTCACAAACATCCTATAAGAATAAACTGACCAAATATGGTAATGTGATAAATTTTCTGTGAGGAGTTTGCTAAAAGTAAAAAGCCTGCAAATAGTAAAAATGGCACCATAATCACACAGTAAATTTAAAATGACTGACATCATGTTAGGTTTATGTTGTGGTCCCTGAACCTCCTTGGCTTCTGCTCCAGCTTCTATCTACGTGTGTTTTTGCTCTGCTCCTGGCTTTGTGGATTTTGACCCTCTGTTCCCTGTGCACAGGTTCCTGGATTTCCTCCACCATTGTGGTGGGTGTGACCTTGAGCGTGAGAGTGAGAAAACTGCACATAGTGGATATTTAGACCCCTTTCCATTGGACCCCCCTCCCTGGAGCACCATTCCCTGTTTGCATATTTGCATATCACTGTAAATAAATGCACTGACTGAGCTCTCCCGAGTGTGCACCTGACTCTACCAGTCCATTAGTCTTGACAGTTCAAGGTGATGATACAAGAGTTTTTCATATGTGTGGCTACAGAATTTCATACATGCAACTTATCAGGAATAATAAACACAGTAGAATGGACAGTGCCGGCATTAAAACCTGCACCGTGGAGCCTTTGGTCAATAAAAAATCAAAAGCTTCCCAACCTGCTTTAAACTTTTCCTACATGATGACCTGATCAACCTTCTGCACCGGGTTTTTCTTTGTTTGTTTTTACGTATAATGCCTGTAAATGTCAGTAATTACACAGTCAATTCAGTTTTCTGTTGGATTTTGGGTATGTCTGCAAGAAGTTGTTTTGTTCATCTTGGGATATTATATGCAGCCAAAGAATTTCATGCACGCTGATCCCTTCAGATGGAACTCCTAAGCATGCGCTTTGAAGTTAAAACTTCGGTATTGTTTTCATGAAACTCTGAAATTTGCTACAGCACCCTGGATACCGTAGCAAAAGTTTAAACTTTTAGAATATTAAAGATAAGAATGACAAAATATTATCTAAATCTGACCATTTTCCAAGAAGGAGTTCATTGAAGGACAAAGCTTAAAGTGCCAAAAATGATGCAAAAATGTGACACTTGGATCAGGTATCGATCCAAAACTTACTCAAAGACCTGAATCTCAAAAAAATCTCAAAATGTCCTAAAATCTTAACAAATGACAAAATGACAAATGGACAATTTATTCATTTTACTCCGGTGTTGTTCGGTGTTGACAGCATTAACATAGCACGGAGGAAGCTAACTACAAAGGACCAGCAGTTTGGAGGCTGTAAAGAGTTTTGACCTCAACACAAACTGTGGTCAAACACACTGAAATGACTGAAAACCTCCTACAATTTTTCCCCTGTTGGCTTCTTTGTCTCTCTTGCTCTCACTTGTTCAGTGTAATACTTGTTGGAAGAGATATTACATTACATTGTTGTTGTCAACTCAATTAATATGATTTCACCGCACCTCTTGCCAAGTGTGATGCTTGTGCATGTCTGAGCAGTAAAAGGAGGTGCCACAGAGAAACCAGTTCAAGTGTAAAATGACAGCAGCAAGTAGTAAAGACTCACAATGAGTTGAAATGACACAACAGGTGAATAACAAATATGCTTATTTTAGTTTCTATTTGTTATTGTACGAATTAATACACTTTATTCATTCATACAGTTAGATACCATTTGTTATGTAAGGCATGACTGCTGAATTAATGCTCTTACTCTTCCTTATGGAAAGAAACACAGCTTATTAACAGCTTATTAACTTGACACCAGGCAGCAGGAAAAACTTGAAACTAGAAAAAGTTAATCCCCAAATCAAAACAGTTAAGTGGGCGATACACACATATGACCCCTTACATCTGAACTGAAGATACAATTAATTTAGGATACTAATGACAAACACAGCTGTTCCATTGTTGCCCTGGACCACAAATTCATAAAGATTTAATACAAGTGGTGAAATCATTCGTTTAGATTAGCCTCCACAAACTCTCTGTCCTGTGCATTCCAAAATCCAACTGCTGAGCTATTCTGAGCATGTTTCAGAACATGATCTCCGGTCATGTCAAAGGCATTTTTCTCACAGTAAAACTTGGAGCAGAGATCTATAGCAACGATATGAGACTTCATAATAAACTAGAAGGCTATCTGTGTTTTTTCAGCGCAGAAATGAAACAATAATCCCTGCAGCACAAATCTCAAAGAGGGAAAAGCTCTTGTTCTTCAGGCCCGGCCCCGCCTCCTCCTCCTCCTCCTGCTTGCAGGGGACAGAGAGGGTAGAAGTTAAGCAGTCAGCTCTCTGCCATTGTTCTTGTTCTGGACGTCTGCGAACGGGACGGGTGGCGCTGGTCGGGTACCGGACGGCAGTCTGTCGTTATGACGGGCTCCGGTCCGAAGCTCGGGGTCCTGCTGCTGGTGGCGGTTCTGCTGCAGACTGTGGTCGTCACCATCACCGTGCTGCACTTCACAACGGCTCTCAACTCGGTAAGGAAGAATTTAAAGTTCGGACAGAGGAGTAAGGGACGCGCGGAGGCTTTTACGCATGGCCGTGCTTTGCGCACAGCGAGGCGGGGGCAAAGTTGATGCAGCCGCGTTTTACTTCATTTTGCTGCTGACTTAATTAGAGTTTTAATGCGCAGTTCAGCGGTGACAAGTTCTGGAGCAAACCACTTTAATTAGTTTTGCGCTCTGGTGTTGCTGCACTTTTAATTTATTTTTCTTTTTTTCTTTTCTTTTACACATTGTAATGCAGGTCACTTATGCTTCTCTGGAGTAAGGTTTGCACAATGCAATGTCACGCAAACATACACACCTTGTTTTTCTCTGCAGCTGCAAACGTAGAACAGAGAACAAGGAAGTTAAAAAGAAAAGCAGCAGGAGAGGTGGCCTGCAGATCATTTTACGATCATCTGTGACTGTCAGGAAGAGTTTGTACAGACCTATGCGCCTGAATTTTTGTGAGTGTGATTATGCTGCCCTGACTGTACTTTTGTTGAAGTACATCTGAGAGTCCTCTGCTCAGATGGATTCAGTCCAGTACAACTCTCAGCCTTTGTTTACAGTAATCAATCATTAACCCAGAGATGAGATGCAGCAGCGATATGTGGAAAATGAAACTTAAACACATGACAAGGAAGGAAAGGGATGCATGCCAGGAAATTATGATGACTCAGGTTCTAAAGCCAACTCTTTAGACAGTAATTGTTTTAGTGTGGACAATGGGCATTTTTCTACAAAAAAAGAGCAAGAAAAATTGGTGCAATTAAGTTAACATCAGCATGTAAAATTATGTTTTTAAAGCGAACAGACCTTGAAAACAACTTTTGGTTTTGCAAAATGAAACCACAGAGACCGTCAGGTGTGTCAGGAATGTTTGATGGGAAAATAAAGAGACATTGCTCCACTTGTTCCATGCTATACTTCATACCGTCACTATTCGCAGATAAAGGAGACTTTTGCCAGGAGCAGTGTCTCCTGTCTGACGGGCACTGACCTGCAGAGCATCACGGATGTGCGAGGGGATCTATGCTGGCAGGTCACTCAGCAGGTTCACCTCCTCATCGAGAAGGTACAGTATCACGAGGAATTATTGCTTACTTTTACCCCCCAGAACTTAACTGACCTATAAAATCCACAAACTGTATGTAAACAATGAATGCAGCCACTGTGGCATTACTTTGAAATTAAATTAAAACTGTGAAAGAAATCAGGGTGCTTACTTTAAAGCTATAGTCTAAATTAATAGGGAGAAAGCGTCTTAACTTTAAGCTGTCAGTGGGATGTAAAAACATGTAGAGAATAAGCAGCAAATCTGATAAAACCCTCTTATAATGTTTGGCTACCTTGCCCCGAAATGAGGTTTAACACTGAAACCTCTTAGGGGATCATTTTGACCTCATCCTGCAGGAATACCAGTGATGGCAAATAAGCATTTCTTAAGTTCATTTTCATTGAAATGTTCAAATGTTGTTACACATTGGACAAAACAGTATTTAAGATGAAGTATTGAGGGTTTTGCTTGTTATACAAATAACTAACTTCACTAATAAACAAGCAACACAACAGCTAACACATCTAAATAATTTCATTATTGTAGAAGAAGAACGTCACTGAAACGTCTAAGAGAAATGGCGTTAGTTATGCTAAAATAAACAGGGTATAAACACAGTGCGCTCATTGTAAAAACATTTTAAATCTAAACCTCAAAGTGGGTTTCAAAGTAATATAAACATTTTAACAGATTCATTATTGTAGACGTTTGACACACACTCCAGAGCCCCACACTGACTACACGATGAGTAAACCAGTATTAGTCATGAAATGTTATCATTCGTTCATTAGAGTGCCGACACAAACAGCAACTCAACATATGCTGAATACGCGCCATGTTTATGCACACTATGGATACAGGAAGCCAAGAAAAAGTTAGAATACACTTAAATACATCTTTATATTTAACCAATAGAGAGCTGTGTCTGCTACCACACAGCAGAAACCGCCTCTCCTATTCACATGCACAGCAACTTGATTGGCTTTTAACTTGCTGCTCTGAATATAATGCCTCTGACGTCACCTGATTCTTTCTAAAACCCTCTTCTGAAGCCTCAGTGATAGCATTTTGGCTGATGCCATGCTGTTCTTGTTGTTGCTGCATCCATAGACTGTTTAGTTGTAACCTACAGACACATATATCAGATAATTAGTACTTAGAAACAGTGATAGAATACCAAAGAAGAGACAAAGACTTCCTGGAAAAGCTGCTGGTATCCAGAATCCACATATTAGCAGAGAGCTACAGGCTACCTGACACTCATCAGACGCACAGCCCTAACTTTAAGCCTGGATAAACTTAAAATAATTCAGGTCTCATAAAGCTACTATGAAGGGTTCAATAAGTCACTAGAATAAAAACAGTTTTCAGTAAACCTGTTTAAATCTGAAGGTGTACATGTTAAACCTGGGAGTTACTGGGGGGACTGACTCACTTTAGGAGCCTCAAGTGGTCATTAGAGCAGCGGTCCCCAACCCCCGGGCCTCGGACCGGTACCGGTCCATGAGTCGTTTGGTACCGGGCCGCGAGAGTTGAGGCTCAGGTGTGAAATGTATGGTTTTCAGGGTTTTTATCGGTTTTCAGCGTTATTTTGTTATCGTTTTTATCGTTTACTCGGTTTTCCTTGGTCTTTTCATCTGTGTTATGAATAAATTTTCTTTTTTTCGGTACCAGTACTAGTTTTATTTTGTTGTATTTATCCGCGACACCTTAAAGGCCGGTCCATGAAAATATTGTCGGGCATAAACCGGTCCGTGGCGTAAAAAAGGTTGGGGACCGCTGCATTAGAGGCTCTGCAGCTTCTGGCAGCTCAGAGTTGCTTTCATGTCTCAGCTGCAGAGTTTTTCCGCTTGGTAAAATCTGAAAATGAGCTGTGCATATCGGTTTCAGCCGATCTCTATTAATGACTCGAATGATTTGGCCAGCTGCTGAGATTTCAAAACTTAATTTCTTCTCCTTCACTGCACTGCATCAAAAACTCCCCACCCACAGGGCTTTGGAGACATTGCTAACCTCCTACACTCCTCCCAGCTGCAAAGTCTGAAAAATGCTTACAAAGCAAATGCTGAAGAAGGTTTATTGTTATTTTTTATTCCGCGGTCCCTTATTTAATTGAACTCCGCACAGCTGGAGTTCAATTAAATTTCAAGCAAAGAAAATTTCAAGCAAAGTTTTACTCTTGATGATAAACACAAGAGGGGCGCCACGGGAGAGCAGGAGTACGACTAAAAAAACAAGGCTTCTGTTTAACAGGGCTCCATTGTTATCCTAAAACTATTAATTTATTGTTTTCCATGGGATTCATTGGCAGAAAGAAAAATGTAGAATAAAGGCAGCTTTATCTCTTAAACTCAAAGAGGGGTCATTATTATTATCATTATTAGGGGCTTCCTGTGGATATTCGCTGAAGAAAGAAAAACTGAAATGATCCAAATCACTGCCTGCGGATGCACAATGAACTCCTTCATAGCTGGAGATGTGATGTGATCCTGTGTGGTTTAATCAGCACAGGAATGCATTCACCTGCCCTGCACTGACACACACACACACACACACACACACACACACACACACACACACACACACACACACACACACACACACACACACACACACACAGCAAACATATTCATTTTCTTTTGCTTGCTATTTGTGCACATTGTTTGTTTTCGTTCCCTTCTCTCCTCCTCTGACTTTGCTGCTCTGCTAAATACTTCGAGTTGGATTTTTTCCGATTCTGCTGGTTGATTAAATTTAGTTCAGAACATAAACAACACAGAGACGGTCTGATCCAGGACGTTGGTTCGGGTTTTTAAACTCGGAAGGAATCTGAATCTACAGTAGTATTTCCTCTAAAAACACACTCAACAGGCAGGTGAATGGTAGAAACCTAAAAAACACCCATAGCTGCAGATGTGTTGGTGTAAAGATTTACAGCGTCAATTAAACCTAATTTAATCATTTTATTGTACTCACTGGCCACTTTGTTAGGTACACCTGTTGAGCTGCTTTTTAACAAAGCTATCTAGTCAGCCAATCACATGGCAGCAACTCAGTGCATTTAGACATGCAGACAAAGTTCAACCTGATCATCAGAATGGGGAAAAAGGTGATTTAAGTGACTTTGAAAGGTTGTTGGTGCCAGACAAGCTGATCTGAGTGTCTCAGAAACTGCTGACCTGCTGGGATTTTCCCACACAGTCATCTCTTTGGTTTACAGACACTTGTCTGAAAAAGACGAAATATCCAGTGACCGTGAGTTCTCTGGATGAAAATGCGTCATTGATGCCAGATTGAACTGATAGGAAGGCGATAGTAACAAACCACTCGTTACAACCAAGGTATGAAGAAGAGCTTCTCTGAACACGGAACATGTCAAAACTTGAAGCAGATGAGCAGCAGACGACTCTCCTGTCCGCCTGGTGTGATGAGTCTTAGTTCCTACAAATGTGCTAGCACCAATATCAGCAGGATTTTGCCACTAAGAAGCATTATTTGCATAAAAAAAGACACCTTAAGACAATTGATCCTGTAGGAGAAAATATTTCTGTTTGAACCAAAGCAATGAACCGGCTGACCAGCCGTTTGTCAGACTGACAACCCGGTATTAGTATTCCCGTACTGAAACTATCCAGTGACATCTTGTTTTTAAAGTATGCATGAATCTCTAATCTCCGATGATTAACTCATCTTTTTTGGGAATATTTGAATAAGTTACCTGTTGTTATGTTCTGATCATCTCTTTGACAGCTAAATAATCATTAAATGATGTCTTATCTCTTTTCTCAGATTCTTTCAGAAAGCCTCTTCTTTTTTTTCTTTTAAAACACATTTCTGCAGCTGAGCTAAACTGTCCAGAACCATTATTTAGAAAATGGTTTTAGTTGGTTTGGCAGTAGTTTCCAATTAATTGGCAAAAGAAATGAAAAACACGAGGAAATTGGAGACGGGTCGTTTCCAGGAAAGAATCCGTTGCCAACGTTAACACGAAGACTTCTTTTTTTATTCAAAGGAGCAAGTCTCCTGATCTGATGTCAGCACATTTACAGGGTCAAAGTTAGATAAGACGCTGCTTGGCAGGTCTGCGGTATGAGCTGATGGCCCTGCTCGGCAGATAAAGTGGCAAAAGGTTATTACTATGTTTAATGTTACAGACATATTACTCAAAAATCTTACTTCACCACTGTTTTTCCTACAGTCATTGTCTCAGCAGAGGCAGAGGCAGAGGCTGAGGCAGAATTCGTCGGAAGTGAAAGGTGAGAAAGCAAAACCGAAACATGCAAACATCTGACCTATGACCTACTAAATACTGATCTATCCTCTGATCGGACTTTTCTGGGTGCATTTTCCATCCTTTCCTTCACGTTAGATGAAGTCTCCCAGGTGCTGCTCTCTCTCTCTCGCCCCAAAGTTGCCGCTCATGTCACGGGCAGCTATGTCCCCAAACTGGAGCGAGCAGGAGGAGGTGAGTGCTGCTGAAAGTGGCCGTTAGGCGGATTGCGTTAGAGCAAAATTTAAACAGCATGCACAGAGTGACCTTTCAATTTAAAGGCAACGTCTGTATTTTATTCTTGGACTCTACTAGCGTAGCTTTGCATGAGTTACACTTCAAAATAAGCCAGATCCCCTGTCTTAAACAAGCTGTTTGCCCTTTAAGCCAACTTTCTTCTTATTGAATGCCCCTCATTAACAAAATTTGGACAGCAGTTGGGTGCGGCTTCTGGGCCTAAGATGACCACATTAGGGATATCCCCTCTCACCGACATCATAGAGATTTATGAGTAGAACAAACTCCCAAAACTGAGAGTTTTTGGCTCAGAATGATTACTTTCACATATCCTGACCTCGTTATTAGGAGTCTTTAAAACAAACTGTTGAACTCCACCACCCTTAAAATGAAGTTTTAGCTGTCATCACATGTGATTGCATAACAAAATCTGATGTTGTCCACTTGCCTTACTTCCTCAGCTCCAGTCTTTGCTGGGCGGCGCGTTTATGGCCAGAAGATCTCATGGTGGGAGGGCCGTAAGGGGCTGGCCTTCCTCCAGGACGTCCAGCTGGTGGATGGGGAGCTGGTGGTGTCGCAGCCGGGCCTCTACTACGTCTACGCCCAGACTTACTTCAGACACAGCCACCTGGGGGAGGATGGAGAGGACAGCGAGGAGGTGGAGGATAGGGGGAAACCTCTGCTGCAGTACATCTATAAGAAGGTGAGAGACACATTCATAAACTAACTTATCACTTTTTGTTCTTTCACTCGTCTAGTGTTGTAAAAATTTGGTTTGACCTGTACTCATGCATCAGTCTAATTATTCATTTTGGCGATAAAACAAAACTCCTTCTGCATGAATTAAATCCAGCTTGTCTTGACCTATCTGCACATTTATTTGTAATCTTTTAGTGTTTGTTGCACAGAACATCGCAGACTGTTGAGTCACTGGGGCGGGCAGGGGTGTGTTAGGATGGTGTCTGACTAGTAAAATATGATGACTAATAAGCATTCAGACAGAATTGCTGTAAATATCGAGTAACCTTTGGCTTCTGCTTTGTCAGCTAAAACTTCAATTAAAGGGGACATATTTTACCCGTAAAAATGAAAAAGAGCCATTTTCTAGCATTATGCTTGTGTATTAATGGGCATTCAAATCCATTGTGCTTTTTATTTTTGGATCAAAAATGAATTAAAATAAAAATGTCAAAAATGGAGCCCACTGGGGCATCCAGTCTGGTTGATCAGGATGTAATAGTTGGGATTGTGTCGCAAGTTTTAAAGCTGATGAGTTCATGAGAGTGTTTGTTCAAACTGTTAATTTCTGCCAATTCAGACGCCTGAATCATTGTTCGGAGTCTTTGGAGTCCTTCTGAAGAAGACATTACAGATGGCCTAGGGCTGTGCGATATGACCAAAATCTCATATCCCGATATAAGAATTCTATCGTCCGATAACGATATAAATCACAAAAATTTAACATTTTTGTAAATTCTGTGAATCTCGGGCAGCTCGACTTGCGTGAAGTGTTTCCAGCTGCGCATCATGTAGCTGGAGTCGAGTGTTTTAACCGATGCATGAAACGATACATTTTTAGACGTAAGTTGTAACGGCCGCCGTTTTCTTTGTGAGTATTTATTTATTACACGGTGTGCTGCGGGGAACTGCCTGTTCTAACGTTTGAGTCTAAGGTTTATTTTTTAGCACCTGCGGCTCTTTTTTACTTCTCATCTGTAAATGATCTGCTCTTTCACGTGATTCAGTTTATTTTGAAAAGTCTCAACAGGATCTTGAGCTTTATTGTGAAAGGTTTATGTGGAACATAAACAAGCAGACACGCGATGGTTTTACCGTCATTGTTGCTAACGACAACGCATAAAAACAGGCACTTGTCCATCTGTAGTGTGGTTATATAAAATATAAGAGAAAGATAGAACTTTAAGAAATTAATATAGCCACTACAGTGACCATCAAAACCATGAACAAATATTGCCGTAAAGAGTTTATTTTGCGACACCACGAAACAAACGATAGCGTAAAATGAAACGATAGACGTTTTTATATCGTCATCCGATATATATCGTTATATCGAACAGCCCTAAGATGGCCTGTCATAACAAACCAAATTAAGGAGGTTGAGCCGAGGATCTGCACCGATGCTTCTCCGTTATTGTGGACTGTGGAGACTGTGCAAGTGGAAAAACATGCTGAACTTATTGTCACAATCTTTTAAGGCATCCCGGGCCGTGTGCCATCTGTTTGTAAATGGATGTTTTATTAAATGTGACTGTTGGACTTCACTAGTTTAACAGTGGTCATGCTTGATGTTTGCAGGTATGTGACAGTAACCAGTCACTCACCAGGCAAGCTGCAGCTGATTAGCATTAGCCAAATTAGCTGCCTCAACTATCACCTGACCAACTTCCACTTGATTTTTTTGCTGAACGACCAAGCGAAAACCTCTGGTGCTGAAATGATACTGTGTAGTACAGGCCATCAAAGAAGTCTGTGTTAAAGCTTTTCTGAGTAATAGTCTTGTTTTTTATTAGTGAGCATTTAGAAACCAGCCACCGAAGGGCCATATGCCAGTGTACTCATGGAGCACATGGATTGGATTCTTCTTTGTCTTTTGCTTTGTTTTTCTGAGCCCAGATTATAATTGAAATTAATTTGTTTTGTCCTGCAAAAGACAGATTCTTGGACCAGAGTATGATTGAGAAACTTGTAAACAACTCCCAAGAAAGCTTTTGTTTAAGACAAAATTTAGGAGGTTTTTGATCATAAGCAGTGACAGCTCGCTGACAGCTGATTGGTTGCTTCTCTTCTCTGTGGTTGAGACTCAAACATGAAATCAAAATTTGTAATTCCTGCCTTCACGCCACCTTTGAAGCACTCATTCTTTAGCGCTTCTAACATATCGCATTTCTCTCACCTGCTCTTCTCCCAACAGATGAGCTCATACCCGGCTCCCATCCTGCTGAT
This sequence comes from Astatotilapia calliptera, assembly GCF_964374335.1. Classification (NCBI taxonomy): domain Eukaryota; kingdom Metazoa; phylum Chordata; class Actinopteri; order Cichliformes; family Cichlidae; genus Astatotilapia; species Astatotilapia calliptera. Next base: position 29,023,532 of record NC_137430.1, read on the forward strand.
GAAAACAAGCCGCACTTCCTGCTGGTCCCGAGGTTCCCAGTACTCTCTGCACTCCGCCCACCAGGGGGGGCTGTTCCCGCTCACTACCGGCGACCGCCTGTTCGTCACGGTGACAAATGCATCTGCTGTGGACATGGACGAGGAGACCAGCTTCTTCGGTGCATTTCTGATCAGCTAGAGTAGCAGGTCTTGGACTGGGCATCTCGGGTTTTACCTGGTGAAATAGCTTAATGATGCTACCGTGCTGTAATGATGAGTGTGGTAGCATCTAGACTTCTCCTAGAGTTCAAAACTATAAAAGTCAAGGAGAAGTCAAACAACTTTTACGACACTGGTTCTCTTGGGGGAGAAGACACTGATGTGGCTGTGCATGAGTGCTTATCAAACCAAACAGACTTTTGTATTCGAGTGTCTTAAAGTAAGTGTGGACTGGACTTTCCAGGGGTGTAGTTTTTTTTACAAACATCTCTTTAAGGCGGAAGTACAGTTTTTAAGGATATTTAGGCCCAAAAGCAATTTTAACTCATTCACTGCCATTGACGTCTATAGCCGTCAATTGCAGTGAATGAGTCAATGGGTTTAACTCATTCACTGCCAATGGCTGGCAGTGAATGAGTTAATATCCAACTAGGCATCTAATGCCTAATTCATAGCTCTGGACCCAATATCCAACCTAGATCTTCAGCAAAATATAGACTACTTGTTGCACAAACTGTTTAATTTCTTGTTGTGTCATCTACAATCTGTGTGGAGAGCAAAAGGAGGATTCAATTTGCTAAAATGCAATCTAGAAAGGAGTTCCTAAACTAATCCACGGGCTACACCGGAATACCCCCCAAATTACGCGTCTCCAGAGGCTTAAACAACAGACTAGCTGAAGTCTTGGATAGGTAGGTCTCAATGTCACACTGAGATGCAAACCTGCAGATCAACTCTTACAGCCTACTACACACCCTGAGGCAAATGTAATGTAGGGCATGCGTTTTAAACTGCTTCAGCCTAGCTACAGTTGCTCCACACCTGCAAGCCACTTTGTAGCCCACCTTCACCTATCGCCTCTTTTTCTTTTCTTCTCTGCAGGGTCTTGCTGCTGCTGCAGGGGTCCCAGAGCAGAGTCATGTAGCCAAAAGTAAATTAGTGCAGATGGAAGTAATGTTTTGCCATAGTGGTCTTGCCTGGGGTAGACAATTTGGCTGTGAAGTGGCTGTGCAACACAAATATCCACAGGAAAGTTTGCCAAAGACCGAGAGTTTGTCAAACTTTTATTCTTTGTTCTTATTCTTCTTTAACCCCTGAAGCAGTCGTGCCTAAAACCACCAAAAGTTGGAACCATTGAAACTGCCTGTGTTGCCTGAACAGGCTTCCACTTCCAGGGGGCTAGCACAAAGAATCAGAGCTTTAACGCTTATATCCAAGCCTATGACTAATTTAGAAACACTAAGAAAATTGTACGTCTTTGGACTGAGGGAGCAAACTGGACCACCTGGAGAAAAGCCCATGGAGGCACAGGAAGAACACAAAAGCTCCACATAAAAGGCCCACCTGGCCACAAAGTTTAAACCAAGGAACCATCTTGCTTTGAGGGGACAGTGCTCCCCACCAGGCCTGGATACACCAATCACAAATAAACAAAAGCAATACCAGCTGCAGTTGTTCTCAGTTCTGCCATTAAGAAATGTTTGTATAAAAGTCATTTGAGTCCACACAGAAATTTTAGGTGTATTCCTGTTTAGAGATGTAAATGCTGTGCTATATTTTTTTATTTTTATAATAATCATTTAAGTATTGAGTTCGTGAACCCTTTGTTCTTGATATTCCCCCAGTCAGAGTACAAACATGTGGGTAAAAGTATAAACCTTAGAGACAATTTACTGCCTTTCAGATATACTTAATATACCGACCCATCATGTTGACAACCATATTGGGACTATGAAATAGGGCTGCTTACAGTCTCGCTTTTTTCTGTCAGACTTCAGCATTTTGGCTCGTCAACTCCAACCTTTCTCCAAGAGGTGCATTAAATGCTCCCTTGCAGTTGGTATTCATGCTATGTTGGATTAACTGCAGATGTGACTTTCAGACTCGGGAAAATGGTCTGCATCTAAACAGCAGAAATATGTTGTTTTCATGTCTGTGTAGCTCTGCTGCTTTCCACATTGTTGTAGTGAACAACACAGCAGATGCCTTCCAAGGTAATTCAAATTAAAAAGCTGTTTTCACACATGCTCTGCAGCCCCGAACCTTAGTAGACATGACCAGACAGAGGTGCATGATGGAAAACAAATGTTTGAGGCAATCAAATAGGACCGTAGCCTGATTTAACCTTCCAGATCTCTCGTATTAGGTCCCAGTGATTTGTGAGAGCAGAGCAGCTATTGTTTGGTACAGCACTAATGATTCAGAAAAGAAGAAATTCAACTGTTGACAAATGTCTTCACTCAGTCTTTCAAAATAATAAAGCGTGAGAACAGAATATATAAAAAATAAGGTGACCAGGTTTTTCCTGTCTGCTAGCTGTCAGTAAAAACTGGCGGCCAAGTGATTTCAAAATTTATGCGATGGGAATCAAACCAGTGCACTCCCCAACAAGTTCCAGGTCACGTCTACAGTCCTGCCAAGGAAATGTTTGTTTTCATGCGCAACTAGAGCATCAAACAAACCACACAAACAGCTTTTTTCCTCCAGTTTTTGCTTGTTTAAAGCAGCTGGCCTCAAATTTCATTCTGAGTGGAATAAAATATAAAATCTTAATTCTAATTTAAGGTGCAGAAAACCTGGAGAAGATGCTATAGTTAACATCATCATCATCTGCTAATGGCATGAATGTAAACCCCCTCCAAATATTTACCATTACCACAAAAATGATCAGCTCGATGCTGCTGAACACGAGACTACACCTGGTAATGTAACTTTAAGCAACGAATACTTTTAATCTGGTTATGAATTCAATCTCAAGTATCCCCATTAAAGGTATTTTGTTGTATTCACTGATGGATGCAGCAAGATTTAGTTGAGTTTAACGTGACATAAAAAGACATGAATGCAACATTCACTGTATTACTTATGTAAATAAATACAAAGCACAATCATTTCTCGTACGTTGTGTTTAAGAACGCGTGTTTGAACTTTTGTAACGGTGGTTGTTTAAGTTTTGTTAAGTCATGTTATGCTCCGGACCAGCTTTGGTGTAAAAATGTGGTTTCACATTTGTGTTTTGGGGTTAATTATTTATGAAGTGGATCTACTACAAAACAGTCCATGCTATTTTTCCCTTTCACTCCCGATCAGACTGGGAAGTTGATGTGAATTAAGCCAGTACCTTAAATTCAGCCCTCTTTGTCCACTTCAGTTTATTTGCCAGACATCAAAAACGGACACTCATCAGGTTATTAAGAATTTAATTCTTTGCCAGATAATTAAATGTGAATGTAAATAATCCAATTTTTGTGGGTGTAAATATGTGAAATAAAGATTCAATAAAAAAGCTCTTTGGATTTTTGTCCATTGTCTTATGTGAGAGACAGTTGCACTGGAGACGAGGGTGAAGTCCAAGCTCTAATCAAAAGCTGAGGTTGGCAAACTCTGTGAGTCCAGAAAGTCAGCTCTTAAGGATATAATAAGAAATTCTAGGAAACATCTGCTGAATGGACCAGTATTTATATTGTGCCTTTCTTCTCTGAGCAGTCAAAGTGTAAATCATAAATTAATACCACCACGTTTTTGGAAAACTACAAAAGCACACTCAGTAACGTGATGCCAGGCTGCAGCAGCACAGCATGTTCTCTGGTAGCACGAGGAAGCAAGCGGGTCGCAGAAATCATGGAGGAAGAAGCCTGGGATTAGGAGATTTTTCTTTCTCTAAAGGCCTGCAAACCAAATAAGCTGAGTCACTTTAATCCTCCTCAAAGTTTGAAGGGTTGCTGTTTGTTTGTGGTTATAAATTAGGGGCATGAAATGCTGAAGAGAACGGAAAATTATGCAGTTTAACAAAGAAATGTGAATGCGTTAAAGCAGACATCGTAAAAAGAAAAAGAAGACAAAAAAAAGAAAATACCGTTAGCATTTAACAATTATACAAGAAAAGAAAAATATATGTAATAATACACTATGTGTAATTAAGGAATTAATTTTTAGGGAAAAAACAAATAAGCAGCTGAATAAATAAGAAAAAGGTGTGAACGTGTGTTATTTGTGATCTACGGGGGGTTAAAATCCTTAAAATCACAGATCTATGTGATTTATATGATTTAAATTTGCAAAACTTTTTTAAACGTGGGCACAAATTATACCTCATGTGAAATACCTGGGGTTATAAATTACATTTTAAATTTAAATAGATGACAAGTGCCAGGTTTTTTTCTCCAAATAAGAAACACGAAAGCAACACCGAAGAGCCCGATATCAGACAGTCATCAAATCATGCCTCGGGTCTAAAAGCAGGCAAACATAAGAGAATAGAACAAGGAATCAGGGCTTCTGAATAGAATAGAATAGAATAGAATAGAATAGAATAGAATAGCCTTTATTGTGATTGTACATGTACAACAAAATTATGGGTGCTTAACACCAACTGTGCAGGAGTAAATTATCAATAGTAAGATAGCAGGAATAAATATCAAACAGGGGAAATATGTACAATCAAGAGAAATATATACAAAACAAGAGGGGGGGGGGGGGGGGGGGGGGTCAGACTGATGGTGCAGTTTGATGGTGAGGATGTCTGCAATGGTGGTGTTGAACATTAAGCCGTAGTTCACGAAGACCATTCTCACGTAGCTCTTTCTGTTCTCCAGATGGATCTGCAGGGCGATGTGATGACATCCTCTGTGGACTGATCTGTAAGCAAACTGGTGGGGGTCGAGGGAGGCGGTAGACAGGCTCTGATGTGCTGAGACACTTTGTGCTAGAAAGGCTTCATGACTACAGACACGAGGGCTATGGTGCTATAGAAAATGAGGCCGTCTATGCCATTTTTTGGGGGGGTGGGAATAGTGGTGGAAACCTTCCGAAAGGTGGGAATGGTGGCATAAGTCAGAGAGAGGTTGAACAGCCTGGTGAGCATCCCTGCCAGTTGGTCTGGGCAAGCTTTTACCACAGCCTCGGGGATGCCATCAGAGCTGGCTCGTGGGGTTTACCGTTCTCAGTCTGCTCCTGACTGAGGGGGGGTAAAGCACTTCATTTATATTCAGCTGTTCAATATCAATAAATGAATAGAGACCAAATCATTAAGGAATCTCAGAAATAAAGGAACAAGACACATGAATTTACAAATAAAATGTAAATCTATAAAGTTAGTGCATCTTTTAAAATACATTCATTTAATATGAAAATATAAGATTTTGATGTTTGTCAGTAGTTTCACCAATTACATTATTAATACAGATTTTAATTTGAAATTGATGTAATTTTGCTTTTCGATTGCTGTGATGACGTACGTGTCTGTTTTGTCTTATTTTTGTAAATGTTTTATTATTAGAAAGAAAGAAATTGTTACTGATTATCATTATTATAATTTTTCCTTTTTACAAGACATATTATTCAGAAGAGGCATGGCACAAAAAAGTCTGAAAAAGAATTAAATAAAGGTATGATAAATAACTATTCTGTTACAAATAGAATTAAAAACATGGAGACAGATTTTTTAAGTAATGCAGAAGAAGATGAAACAAACCAAGTATATCAGACATCATGTTTAATAATTAAGCTAAAAAATGATTGGTAAGATTGTGGCAATATTTATAACTATTTTAACATTTTGCACAATCTTATTTGCCTTAGAGAATAAATAATTAGAAATTAACCCAGAAATTACTTAGAATTGTAATAATATAGAAGGAACTGGGACAAAATCTATTGATTACCTATATTTTTATTCATGTCAATTTTAAAAGAAGTTAAATCTAATGAAAAGTTTCCATTTTGTAGAGTTTTTAGGTTTGTAATAGAAGTATTTAACAAGCTTTGGTAAATAGCAGAACATATTATATTGGAGACTTGTTCTCACTCGACTGACAGTTGTAAACATGATCCACAAAAATGTGAATATTGAGATATGAAAGATTACTGAGAAAGGATGTAAACATCTGGATAAAGAACAGAAATTGCAATTAATAATTTCTAGACACACACATATGTAGTGTGTGATTGTTTAACTTCTAGGCAATAAAAGTTCTTTAAAATCACATTTTGGGGATATGTTAACAACCTTTTTAAATTCTCTTTTAAATTATATTTACTAGTGATTCTACAAAGGCATTTGTTTAGTAAATTTGAGGAATGATAATACGGTTCACTTTGAAAATGCTTTAAACTCGTGTAATAAGAAGAATGCTACCAAGTAACAACACTTGCTTCTAAACTAGACTTTGTGGATGGCAGTTAAATTGTTTTTAAATTTTTAATTACATTAAAGTCTTCCATTAAAGATTTCCTGATATCCAGTCAATTCTTTATGAGCTGTGTAGAATATAAACCTTGACATGAATAAAATCTGTGATTTTATTTATTTTTCACGACATTTTTATCGGGAAGTTTTACAAGAAAATTTCTAAGGTTGTTTATTTAAGTTTATTTTAACCCTGTAATGTGACAACACAAAGTCACTTTATTGCACTATTTGTTATTTATGTATAACGTCAAGATATTTACATTGATTTCAGATTTGTTTTGACAATATTAGACAAAATAAACGTAGTTGTTCTCTCATATTCTTTTACGTACATACCATTCTACTCATTAAGCTATTTGTTCTACATTTGTTGTGTTCAAGCTGATTTTTGACTGTTGTAACAAAAGAATATCCAAACCTTTGGACAAGTTGATCTTATCTTACTTAGAATTGATACTTCTCTGCAAATCACGTAGCAGAATAAACCACTGGTAACCTAAACATTACTGATATAAAATTACATGAAGAAAGCATTGCCACGTTTTAGAGAACTGGATTGTTCCCACAGTCACAATTAAAGCCAAGTTTCATTGAATCAAAATCATTCCTGTGGGTCTAAATTTATAAAATGTGTTTGCTGTTTTAACCTTTACGTCATAAAGGTTTATTACTACAAAGGCATTTACAGTTACATCTGTAGTCCAGTCAAAGTGGCTCAAAACTGCTTTCTAGCCAAGGCATGTTGCTGGTGCCAAATAATTACTGCAGCATTAGGTCCAACACTGCCCACTACTGCCTAACTTCAGCAGTGCTGACAGATCAATAAATGCTTTCAACATGCTTAATCTCAGTGATAAAGGGTAGAAACAAATAACCACACAACACTTTGTAAGTTTCTGATTTTCTTTCTTTTTTGTGGAAATATGTTACAGTTATATTACAGGTATTTAAATGCCCAGAGGGAGAACAAAACCCTTTTTGGAGACACCAGAAACTAACGCTAAGAAGAGGACGACGACAAGAACTTAACCGGAAACAAACTGGTGCCCAACACGTAACCTCTACGTTAGGAGACGTCCAATAAATACTGCAAATGTTGTTAATGCATTTTTATTTAAAAGAAAACAAAACAAGACAAGGAAAACAGGTGTGCTCTCCTCCTTTTGAGTCCTTTGTAGTATTTAGCAGCAAGTGTGTAGCTTCCAGAAACCAAAAAAAACTTGTGGAAAAGCAGTGCACAGGGCCTGCAATCAACCAGAGTTTTTATACACAAGTAAGAACAACAACAAAACATAAAAAAAAAAAGTGGGATAAGTGCTGAAGTTTTACCATCTTCCTGCCTCAAAACTCACCAAATCATCCAACCTTCCCCAAGCTTCAGGATCTTTAAACATTCAAAAGACGTAATCAAAACTCGGCTGGTGGTTTTAATCATTTTTATTCCTTACGTATAAGAGCTTTTATTTCTGGTGGTTTACAAAATCTACTTTTACCAGTGCGAAAACATTCTGGTTGAATGCAGACATCTCCCCGCTTTACATCGGCTTCCATTGGATTTAAAGTAACTTATAAAATATATCATAAAATGTCTTCTTAAATGGAAACCGATAAGTCCATGTACAAAAGGTTCTCTCTTATATATAAATTACACCAGTCTCTGATGAAGGTGGTGGTGACGATGTCTCCATTCCTGCTAGTAAGGTTCATCTTCAAATAAAACCCTCCCATACACACTCACATGCTCAACGCACACACACACAGACATGGACACACAGACACATACACACACGCTGAGAGCCGTGTGACCGTGGTCAGCACGCCCGACTTAGCTACACAACATGCTCTACATATTACCCATAGTAGAGAAGAAAACAACAACAAAATAAACCCCTCTATACCCACTGAAATGAAATCTCTGCACATACAGTAACGCTACATCTCCTCTTTCTTCTTCTCTTCTCTGTATGCAAGACCACAAGCATGGTGCAGTTTCGGGCGTTTGGATGGAGGGCGCCTCCTCAGCTTCAGCTGGTGACCCTCGCTGCCGCCTGTCACTGTAGCTGCCTTTGTTCTGGCTCCGCCGCTGTACGAACCGATGGGTGACGCCACCCAGCAGGGTGAGGGAGGGGCGGCGGTGGTGGTGGTAGGGGTGGGGGAATGTGTGTGACTACTGACCGCGGAAGGGGGGGGGGGGGGGGGGGGGGCCGGACCTCAACAGTCAAACCGCATCTCCAGCGAATCGTCATAGCCCCGGTTGTCGTGCCCCGCCCCAGATAGGAAGGCGGCCGTGACAGGCGCCCCCGTGGCTGTGGTGACGTTAAGGAGGGTGTTGCCTGGGGAGCTGGTGGCCGGGCTGCGCAGGGCCGCTGCGGCGATACTGGTGAGGTTGATGCCCAGCGTGAGCCGGGTCTGCTCCAGAGCTTTCTCTGGCACGGCGAAGGCCTCCAGCTTCTTCTCGCCATTGGCCATGTACGAGTTCTGGCAGCCGCGGCAGATGCAGTCCAGGCAAGCCTGAGAACACCGAATGGGATCAATAACATTTAACAAAGAACAACATAATAGATGATGTTTGGGTTATAGCTGCGCGTTTTATTGGTCTTCTGGTTCACTTCGACATTATGTTTTTGTTTCTTAACGAACTTTGGAAACCACCTTTAAAGTTTCAAATATAAATAAAGGTATTATTAAAAAGTAAATATTAAGTTTAATTTGCCTTCTAACAGTTTTCAAGACATCTCATCACTTCTACACACTTCAAAATGATTGCCTGTTGTGTAATCTGCATATAAAAGATGGATGTAGCCACTGTGATGTCATCCGTGGATGGGTGAAGTCCAGTAATGAAGCCTCAAGTTAAGCGTTTATGGCATAATGATCAGCTGGTGACATTCGAGTACATGCCTATTGACCGACAGCATGTCAGCAAACCTGAGATAAGCCTACTTTCTGATTGTAACAATGATCATAATTTACAATACGGACTTAATGTTTTATTCAATATGACCATAAACTAGTGACCGAGCCCATAAAGTCACCAAGAAAGTGTTTACTGAAGGCACAGAAAAGGGGAACTGAGGGCTGGAGTCACTCCCTCTTGTCCATTAAGAAAAAAGTGCAGTTTTCAGTGGCTATGTCCACCTTACAGTTGAGAGCAGCTATTACCACTCAACACACAACTTACAGAAAACCAAAAGCCGTCCATTGCTTTGATTTGAATTTACAGTTTAATATGATTATTTTCATACAGAGATGCCAGTTTCTTACTTCAATACAATGCAATTAGTTTCAATTTGATGTGATAACAAACAGAAGCGATTTTATTAGTGTATGGATGGTGTGTGGAGCATTCTCACCTTGCGGTTTGAGTAACAGGGGCAGCGTTGCCCCCTACAGGTCAACACTGAGGGGTTCTGGGTAGCCCGGCCGCACTTGCAGCCCTTCTTCTCCACAGGCTTCTTGTACAGTGGCTTCGAGGGGCTGGGTGGGTGTGTGAGGGGGTGAGCGTGAGGGTGAGGGGGTACTCTGTCACGGGGCTGCGTGCGGGGTTTGGGGGCCCCTTGCCTGGCCTTGGTGTACGACTTCTTGGCGGCACCGTGGTGCTCCACAGTCTTTTTCAGAGCCTTGTTGGGGACAAGTACAGTCTTACCCACCTTTGGGGTGCTGCCATTAGGTACCGGGGCTAGGTGGGGGTGAGGCGTTGCTGCAGGGAACTTAGGTTCCTGTTTGGTGGTGGCACCAGGGTTGGGGTGGTGGGGGGAACTGTTGGCACCAATGGGGGGCCCTCGTAGGAGGCTGGAAATAGGGAGGGGCTGCACCTTCTCGCTGTCGCTTTCTGAGCGGGAGCGTTTGCGGTGGCAGCGAAGCGGTATACGGGGGGTGACTGCAGAGGGCTGAGGAGGGGGCTGCAGTGAGGGCTGCGGGTGTGGTTGGAGGCCACGGGAGCTGTTCTCTGAAGGGAGGGAGGCGATGAGGCGGGATGAGTCTTGGCCTGATGGGCAGTGAGGCCCGTTTCGGCTAGACTGAGGTACAGAGGGGTGGCAGCCTGGCTGAGAGTTGGGCTCAGGTGAAGGGTCAAGGTCAGACTCCGTCTCTAAAGTTCTGAGCACCTCCTCTACACTCAACAGTAGTGGCCCCCCGCCGTGTTTCAGGTCGTCCCCGAAAGCGCCGATGTCACAAAGTCCCGTCTCTGAAGTGCCTGTAACACTCATGCACACTGGGATCTCCTCTGAGAAGCTCTCCTGCTTCGTGGTGATGGGGTGCAGTCTGTCTGAGCTGACCAGGCCGTTACAGTCATGCAGTCCGTTAAAGCCCACGGGGCTCGGTTCTTCCACCTTGAGCTCCTTTGTTGCTGGACCGCCATCGGGCTGACCCACCTCAGAGGTCGACACGGTCTGTGACAAACGAACAGAGTCTGAGACATCCTCCGCTTCTGGCTCACTCTCCGCCAATGTCAGGCCCTCATTGAGGATAGCCTGCAGGTCAGGTGAGTCACTGGCAGCGCTGGCTATGTGTGGTGCAAGTGGCGACTGTGTGATGTAGAGACAGAGCTTCCTGTAACAGTGGACGAGCAAAGAGAGCTGCCGGTTTTCCTCGAAGCGGGAATAGTCCTTGCACCAGCTGCAGGACGGCTTCAGCTGCATTCTCTGACCCTTACAGCCTCGACAGACGTAATGCTGACATGACGAGTTGGTGGGAGCGATGGGGTCCTGCAGCAGGTTGCCTGAGCATGAGAGGACAGGGAGAAAAGGTAAAAAAAAACATGAATGAAATTGCAGATATCACAGGAACAGGCAGAACAGCCCACATAGATGATTAAGTGGCCATTGCAGGATCCAGAAAAGACAGCATGAATTTTTATTTCTGGTGTAAAATAAGCCTTTGGGGTGTGAATGGGCGAGTAATGATGTCCATGGGGGGGGTGTCACTCCACCTCTCAGCTTTGGACACTGGTGGGGCACTAGAAGAAGATGACTGATGGGTTCTCTTCCTTTTATACCGCTGTGCAAACACTAAAAAAACGAATACACTAAATTTGCTAATAGATTTCAAGCAAATTTATGCCTATTTGCACACTTCTGCAAATAACAATAAATACAATAATCAGTATTTATCATAACAAGTTCAAAGTGAGGTTGCCGTTTTTGTGTGTGTTTTTTTTTAAATAAATGACACAGCATGTGGTCTGCATATATTTAAGGTAATGAGTCTGCATTACCCTAGTTAATGTTTACGGTCCTTTGATAAAGGTTAAAAGTGTATATTTTCCTTTGGGGATAGCAAAAATGTTTTATATGCATGTAAAATCATAAACATAGCAACACGCCTGGTAATAAAATCTTTAACAAGCCAGCAATCATCATTAACATGAGATAAATTATGGCTTTATTTACAGACGATTGGTTCCTTTTTGCCACAGCTTCCTAAACTGACATGTATTTGTAAACCTGAGCTGTGCTTGGAGGTTTTCCAGAGTGAAAGACAGCCTCTCTTTCAGGGGAGCTTCCTGCTAGAGAGTGCAGCTGCAAAAAGAGGGGGAAGGGATGAAGTTCCATTCACAAGAAACAAGCAGGCCTACACATACGGCTCTGCCTGTTTGACAAATCAAGCATAACTCTATATTTAAATGTCATAAAGACTATTATAGCCATCCATCACAGAGGACATGGAAGTTTCTCAGTCTTCTTGCAATCACAGCACCATAAATATCACCTTTACGTAAATAAATGCATAAATAATTCATCAAACCATCCATTTACTGAGAACCTGCAAAAACAGCAGCCACAGCTTCCTCTCTATATTGGAAATGGTATATACACTCACTCTGGCCGAAGGGAAATGCAATGCATTTTGTATTGGCGGTGAAAACCCTGTATTAAATATACATTAAAAGGTTGACTTTAATATCCAGCCGAAGAAATGCTCCCTATACTTTTATTAAAGTTCGTTTTAGTTCAGTGAAGTAAACACTGTAAGGAGCAGTCTCCTTAAACGACTCCCTTTGCTTTCCTTTCCTAGATGGAGTTGAACATTTCTGTATCTGAGGAGGAGGAGGGTGAGAAAGCAGATTAGGTGCTCAGCATCCAGCATGTGAAGGGGCTGTTATTCAACAGGATGAACCAGAGAAACGCCCAGATGCTGCCAAACAGCACCCAGAAGGGGGTGTGTCAGGATGGGTGTAGCTGTGACTTAAGATGCGTTCATGACACCTCGGAATTTACCATATAAACAACCTTTTGGAGAATACAGCAGTTTAACAATGCAGCTTGATTTAAAAAAAAAAATTACAAATTTAAAACAGAACCTGTTAGTTATAACAATAACTAAATGCATAAACAAAAACAAATTATTTAGTCAGTATTGAGATCACACTCATTCAAAGTTAAAAAGAAAAGGGGGGAGGTGTCTTTAATTCAAAGGATTTCCTTTAAATGTAAGCAACAGCAAATAAATAGCTAAATGTGAACTAAAATATATCTATAAAATGTTCTTAATGTGTTCATATGGAAAGAAGCATTTAATTTTAACTTAATTTTTTAAGCACTCGCTCTGGGGAGGGGGATTCTGGATTTACTAAACTTACTTAAAAATAAAAACATGTTTGTCTTTTAAGTTAAGCAGATTTCCTAAAACTACGACCCAGCAAAAAAAATCCAAACAGTAGTTGCCAAATACGTCAGACATAATACTGGCTATAGTTTGATTACCTGGTTTTCATGATCCACAGGAGCCAAAATCGTAAATGCAATTAAATGTGGTTCATTGCCCAGCTCTAAATTTAAGTAAAGTACAAGCACTTCAAGACATATTCAAGTACAACACTTCATATGCGCGACAGCTCAGTTTCCACCATGCTGCTGACTTCTTTTGTAATGTACTCAGACATTTCCGTCAGTGCTTGAACGCAGCACCATTTAAAGGCTCACTCCCACTGTTAAGACAGCTGACAACGTTACCTATAAAACATCCTCTCAATAATAAACACACACATATACACTGGCTTGCTGTTAAATTAAACTATAATATAAACTCACACTTACCGCAGACCAAGCAGGAGAGGGACTGGCGGAAAAACGGCAGGAGCTTGCAGAGCTCCGCAAGAGCCCGGGGGTCTCGGGGGTCGCACTGCAGCACCGACCGGCTCGCAGACACGAAGAGAGAGGTCGCATTCACCGGGTTCATCTCAGCTGTCTGGGCCCGGCGCTCCAGATGTATTAATACGTTAATAAAAACACACCAAAGTCACACAAGAGGATAAACAAACTACCCGCAGCTCCCGCTTCCCGTGAGATAAAATTACTGTTTTTATCAAGGGAGTCCGGTGGGGGCTTTGAAGGGGGCATATAGGTGGATGTCACGGCTTCAGTTCCCGGTTGCTAGATAAATCCCACATGAAGAGTGAAGATCCAGGTTTAGTCATCCCCGGTCACATCCAATCCATCTTCAATGCGCTGTCTTAGCTTTGAAATCACCGCAGCCTCCGATCGGAGATTTGTTTGCATTAAAATGCAGCTTCATGCGCACCGTTTCGGTTCGTTTCCTTCCCATACGTAATTTAAATTAAGACAAAGCATCGTGAGGCACTCCTTCCGTCGCCAGTGGCCTTTTTAACGCTTCTCACAGACACAGCTGGCTAGCTAACTAGCTAGCAGCTCCGAGATTCAAGCAGGCTACTCTGTGACAAAGTGGCCCGGTTTGCAATCGTACTCCCATGATATCCCCATAGTCCACATGCATGCCTGTCCCGAGTTGAGCTGGTGTCACACAGAGCATCAATTACCCCACACCGGGGCGTCAGCGGCTCCTATTTCCTCACTCGGTGCAGCCCCAGCAGGCTCGTTATGGTTGTGTTATTGTTCGCAGAGATTCACGGCGGCTCGAAAACAAAACAGGCCGCCTCGGCTTCAAAAGCTCCTCCTCGGAGAGAAACGCCGACACCCGCTCCTAGACAGGGGAGCTAGCGTGCGGACGAGCAGATGGTGGCGTCCGAAACAAAAATAATATCGAAGCCGCCGCGGTTCTATCCGTGTGGAGCCGAGCAAGCCAGCGGAAGCACCGGGCTCTGGTGACAGTGCTAGCCGTCAGAGCTGCGCCGGGAAGCCGGCTAAAAAAGCAAGGCCGCTCCCCTCTTCGCGGGATTATCGGGAGTCTTTCGTTCTCGTTTCCCTCCTTGGTGGGAATGTGGTGGGAAAAGGGGAGTTTATCAATCCTTCTGGAGCTTTCTTTAGACCTCCCGAATATCAAAGGAGAGAAAAATGATTAATTTCCCTGTTTGTGTACCTTGCTATCGTTAGCCACTGAGTAGTCCTCACACATCCCATCGCGTTTCCTACACATAAACAAGGGGGCGCTGTTTCTCACATCTCGCGAGAACTCGGATAAGGCGGTTCAATTAAAAAAAAAGGAAGAGCGGTAGATCTAACATATTGAGATGATTTATTTCACTTTTTAAACATAATAAACGAAAATTAACCTTCCAGATAGATAGATATTTTATTTTTCAAAGACCACCTTGTTGAAAAAAGCATAACCTATTCTTGGTTTTGATTTAGGAATAGTGACTGATATTTCTGATATTCACATGACGTTTTCATTTCTTCTTTATATCTAAGAAGGCAGTAAGAAAGTCATTAGATTACATTCATTTTTTCTAAACATGACGATGGCAGTGAAAGTGCCCACTTTAAGACTTCACAACTAGACTTAAAATCCAGTGGGCAGCTTTCATCTTCTGTACTCTTTTTGGTACAGTTGGTATGCTGGTATAATGTATGTCACATGTGGAAAAAATGTGCCATTAAAAGACAAAAATCTGAAAGACTATCCTTCCATTGTAAGTGTAAGGCACAGTTTCACTACTGCTGTTAGTGCAGTGACTTCCTATTGAGAAATACTATTACACTTAGTTACATTCAACTGATGACTTCTTCAGTTTCACACTGGGGTCAAACTCTAAATGGACTGGTGACCTGCCCAACGTCTATGCCCTATTATAACTGGGTAGGCTAGTTTAAAAGATGAATAGATTATATTTTTCTACACACACACACAAAAGGAATTTAGCCTAAAATGACTATTTCTATATTATTTTTTAAAATGACATACTATGCTCATTTGAAGCTCCATATTAAATTCTCTATATCTATATCATTGCAATTTATTGCAATTTTGACTTTTAATTTTACTTTGGTATCCACAGTGTTAACTACGTCACACTTTATTCCTTTGTATTTCCGTGCGTGGTGAGAACTCGGTGCAGTTCAGAGATAAAACCACGGTGTGGTGGTGTTTGAGAACCAGAAGGTTGACCAAAGAAGGGGGAACACGGAAAGAGAGGATATAAATACATACTCACGGAAAAGTCAAACTAGTCTTAAAAAATGGCAGCCTGTCTGATTGAAACAAGCTGATATCTATCAATGAACTATCCCAGAAATTACCTTCTGTTTCCTCTCTCTTTTTTTTTCCTTTGTCTGCAAGGCTGCTGACCACCAGGGACTTTCCGTTTTGTCTTGTTGAGTTATGCGGAAGATGCATTTTCAACAGCATGCTACCTTACCATCCAGTCACAGCACAAACAGTTGGTCAGCTTTGATAACTGATGAAATTAAAAATTTTAATTATCAAATAAGTGTTCAGCTTTTTAAATGTAATCACTTTCTGCTCTTTTTCGTTAAGCCTAATAGTGAGCTAAAAACTTTCATTCATTTGACAGCTGGTTAGACAAAACAAAACATTTGAAATCTTAAATAATTAATAATTGGATAATTAATCATGTAATAAAAAAGAATCAACGAATCAGTGATGAAAACCATTGCTGTAGCCCGTCTGTAAGTTTCAAAGTTCTAGTATTCCCGTTTTAAACTGACAAAAAGTGTGAATTTCCGTTTCACTAAGAAGGCCAAACTTAGCATATAGTTTACTGACATGCTCTGACACACTTTTATGAATAGATCTAAACACAAAGCTGCCAACCAGCCATCAAACGCCTTTATTTTCCTTTATAAGGTCAGCCAGCATAAGACATTCTGCTCATAGATGTATATTGCCTTTGACTACACTTGACAGTGTTGACTGTGAATATGGCTGCTCAGAATCCATGACATCTAGGCCTCAGTAGGGCCTCAGAACACAGCTAGAGCCAGGGTAGACCCAGATGTGTCTGTTTTTTGTTGTTTTTTAATTTGTAAGTCTTGATTTTGACATAGTTAGTGAAGTTTACTCTGTGCAGTAGAACAACACGTCGTAGTTGCACATAAAAGATTTCAAAGCCACAATACCTGAAGCTTTTTCAGTCAAAGTCTCATCTTATAGAAACCTTTTAGTTTGTACATACACGGGGTAAAAGGTAAAAGCAGTGTATTGCATAGTGCTTTTCTGCTCAGTCTGAGCACTCAGAGCATGTTATTTACTACACTTTTTGAATTTGTTCAACTTGTGTGGGTTTTATTGAGCAATATAAAGTTCAATAAAAGGTGAAGTTTTAACAGCTGTTCAATGACTTTGCCTGGCTACACAATACATACTCGAACTGCTGTTCCTGCAGTTTCTCAGGCAGAAACCTGTTAAATGTTCCCAGCTCATTCTAAAAGACAAAAGGCGACTGAGCGTTTGCTGTTAGTGCTCCTCGGTTGTGGAATGACCTCATCGGTGTCTTCTTTTTTAGTCACTGCTAAAGACTTGTTTATGTCATAAGGGTTTTTTGAAAATCTATTTTTTATTTTTGACATTGTTAGGGAAAATATTCTAAAACACTTCTTCAGTAAGGACTCAGAGAAGAGAAAGACACAGAATTCTTGCTAGCAAGGGCAGCCCCCTACTGAGAGACTCGCACTAAGAAACTGCCCCGGTCTTTATTTATACTTCTGTGTGTGTGTGTGTGTGTGTGTGTGTGTGTCCTGCTGATCAAAGGGTCATGAAAGCACAAAAGGTACATCCTTGGTCAGGAAGAGGGTAATCTCCCCCTCACCCTAGATGGTTCACCCTAGATAACACAGTGAAGAAGTCCAGCAGTTCATCTAGACAAAAAGGCACTTAGACTAAAACAGACATAGCTATGTTAAAACAATAAAACAAGGTACGAACTCTCATGCTCCCAGGACGTGGGGGTGCATTCCTGGAGTGCACACCAAGCCTGCAGCCTGTTAGAGATCACACACAATTGATTATATGCCTCTAAGTATACATGGTTGAATATTTCCTAATACAAATAACTACAAGCAGTATTCTACCGTATGCAAACTTATATCACTAAAAGATTATACTGACTACTAAATACAATTTTCCATTGACAGACATTCTCAACCAAAGTCCATCTTATTCTTTTAATGTACTGTTTTAAAATGTAGTTAAGTTATTAATCACAGTGGAGTCAAAGCGTGGTTTTGTTCTTTGTCTTATTTTGACCTTACACCTGTGTCTTGCGTGTCCTATCTTTACCCGTATGTAAACTGTTCTAGTTTGTTCTTTTGTTCTCCGTTTCTGGGAAGCACTTTGTACTGCTGTTTCTTTTAATTGTTATATAAATACATTTTGCTATTAGTGTTCAGAAGTGCAAATATATACAAAAGCCTGCTGATAAAGACCATGAGATGTGGAAAAAGCGTGAAAATTAAAGCTATAACTGACACAAGTATAGTTTGAATGTTTCTGATATACACGTGCATTCCATGTGCAAGAGTAATTCCTCTTTTAAGGTTAAACAGTGTCTCATGGAACCATGACTGTTTCCTTTTTTCGTTTATTATGGCAACCGTGGGTGCTACAAATAGCTGGTTAGTCAGTCTCTGAGGGCTATTCTTAGCACGTCTCTGATCATGCCCATGAGTTTGGGTGATTCCCCTGCTGTTTCTCACATGTGGCACCAAGAATAGTTTGTCTATGCTGAAATAATTAATCGAGCATTCATTAAGATAATTTGTGTTGTATTGTTGTATTATTTAAGTCTTTCTGTTTTAACATCACAAATCTGTGCAGCAGCTTTTATGAGTCCACATTCTGTCTACTTGTACAGTTCATAATATCAGCACATGCCTTACAGTGACCACTTGCATCTACTCAGTTTCAGTTCCTTCAGCTTCAAGTGGAGGATCGTCACTGGTGACTGGGCTGTAACCACAGACTCGGCTGTGGTTACGGCCAAGAGACCGAACAGCAGTCTTCAGAGGAAGAGCCCTCAGTTGTAATGTCAGTTTTATGAATGAGTTCAAAACGACCAATAAAAACGGACACTGAAAGAAAGAACTATAATGTGGTGGCTGTCAGTTGAAAGCAAAAGAGGTAACAGAGCTCCGATTACAGACAGCAAAGCATCAAAAGGCCATAATGAATGAAGCTGTTATTAAAGGTTGAGCGATTTTGCTTTATATTGGTGGACTTTGTTGAGAAATAGTTATATTTTCCAGAGCTTATTTAGTGCTATAGCTTGCTGTATGCATTTTAATAACAGGTCAATTTAGGAGAAGGCCAGCTGTGAGAGAGAACTAGGTCAGAGGGTGACAGGTTGTTGAACTTATCTTCTCTTCTCATTGCACATTTTTCATCAGTCTGCCTGTGATTTTTCAGCTACTTACCTATGTCACCTATGTCTGCTGTGCAGGTTTCATCTCCTCCCTTCATTATTACCTGCTCTACTCTACTGTGTTTCACCTACTTAATCTGTGAATTAACTCACCAAATTGTCTATAAATTTCATAGCAGTCTAGCATTCCTCTTGTGACAGTCGTCTCACAAATTTGACACAGATCAGTTTCCTGGTTTTTGCATCTTCCCGCTGTTTGTGTGATTGGGTTGTCTTTCCGTTACTTCTAATTTGAGGTGTTATCATAAGATTTGACCTTTTATTACAGTGCTTTCCATAAAATAGCTCTATGGGCTAATTACCGCTGCCCCAAGATGATTTTTGGTAGTATTTGCATGTGTGCGTGACGTTCTGTCTGTAAACACAATCGTGTGAAAAGTTGTAAAGGAATTCTTTGTAGGTGTTTAGAGTGGGGTCATGTTAACAAGCCGTTCTAATCTGTCTGGGCCTTCAAGGACAGCTCACTGTTTTATTGGCCGAAAATTGACAAAATGCCTTATAACTTAGAAACTACGATTCTTACAAGTGTGGCGGTACTTATAGAAAGTACCATATAAAGATCATATCCAATCTGACCTCTGACCTTTCCTTCAAGGTCATTAGATTCATCTGAATGTTAAAGTGATAATTATACTATATAGAGCTATTTAAAATTATGTTTCTCCTATAAGCATATAAGAAGGTCAAAGGTCATGGGGATTCTAAAAATCACGCTACTCTGGATGTCTGGATCTCTTTGTCAAGTTCAAATGAGGCCAAACTTTTATAAAATGTCTTTCTCCATCTCTAAATACATATATATGTGTGTGTGTATATATATATATATATATATATATATATATATATAGATGCCAGTTACTTCTGGAACTTTTGACTTTAGTCCATTCAAAACTCTTTTGAGCTTTTTTGTTTACAGATGAAATGACTCATGTTTGCAGATGCAAACAAGAAAAAGAAAGCATGTCCAATTTGCGCCAAGTTTATGTACGTACATTACGCATATAATGGCAATTGTCTGTATATCTTTTGACTTTTTCAGCCAAAAACATTTGGCTCTAAACTGGAATGTTTAATGAAGTTGTGCAAACTGTATAAAAACTACAAACTAAATGGGAAGAACTGATACTCTCAGAGAGACATATATTCATCTGCATCTATACTTTCCTGGAGGATTTTATTAAAAGTTTAATCCCGATTATGTGCTTTTATTTGGGGATAAAACCCAAAGGGTTTCTCTTAGTTCTCAGCAGTATTTTCTGTTCCAGCAGAAAGTTGGGAAACATGTTCTCCTGGTCACAGATATCACCATAAAAGGACAGGAAATTGGAGACTTAGTGATACAAATGGATTAATCTGCCTTGTGTATTTTGGGATAAACCCAATGAAATGAACATTTTCTATAAACAAATACAGCAGTTTCTGTTTAAACTCACCGATTCATCTGTTTATTTGTTTTAGGCAGGATTCAAGAAGTTCAGAAAAGGTATTATGATACAGAAACAACAGTAAGAACAGTTACAGTGTGTTCTTATTTCTCTAAAGTTCTTACAAGTTGATTTTCAAGTCTAGCTTGTATTTTTAGTGCTTTTTCAACCAAAACTCTCATCACTCGAGAGAGCCATTAAGCCATCTCTCTTCAACGGCCACTTCATTAGGTACATGTGTTAAGCTTCTTGTTAATTTTTAATCAGCTCATTATATGACAAAGACTACATTTAGGTATGTAGACATGGTCAGAATTTTCTGCTAACATTTAAACTGAACATCAAAATAACGGAAAGGGGAAAGGCTGGTCTGACTACTTCAGAAAGTTCTGATATGTTGGGAGTTTCCTACACAATCATCTCTAGTGTTTACAGAGAACTGTCTAAAATAGAGAAAATATCCAGTCAGAAACAGTTCTCTTGGTGAACTGCTTCAAGCTGATGGGCAACATTAACTCAAAAACCCACTCATTAGGCTAATGCTTAAGTTCTGCCGAAGAACATCTCTTAATGCATACAAACCTGACTTTGAAGCAGATGAGCTACAGCAGTTGCTCCTGTCTGCAAAGAACAGGAAAATGAGCATCTATGTTGCATCAAAGTTGGACAATAAAAGACTGTAAAAATATTTATTGGTTTGATGAGATGACAGGGTCACAATTTTGCAAAAACAGCATGAAAGCATGGATCCATCCTGCCTTCTAGCAGCAGGTCAGGCAGTGAAGTAATAGCATGGGGGCTTATCACAGTGGAGCATAATTTAAACACCACAGCCTACCTGAATACTGAATAGGAGTACTGTTGCTGACCAGCTCTTTATGACCACATTGTGTTGGCTGTAGCTCAGGTGGTAGACCAGGCTGTAGGTTGGTAGTTCAATGGTGGAGTAGAAATGTGCTACATAAGAACCAGCCCTTTACCATTACATTGGACATCTTCTGATGGCTACTTCCAGCAGGATAACAGACCATATCTCAAAGCTCAAATCACTTCAAACTGGTTTCTTGAACATGATAATGAGTTCACTGTACTCCACAATCACCAGATTTCAATCCAAGCGAGCACCTTTGGGATTGCTGTGCTGATTCACATAATGCATGTGCAGCTGACAAATCTGCAGAAACATTCTGATACTCACACAACATGACATGCAAATGTTATGAGAAATAAAAATGGACCAAATTCTTTGAGGAATGTTTCAGGCACCATGTTGAATATGTGACATGAAGAATTAAGACAGCTCTGAAGGCAAAATCTTGAAAATTAAGTCACTTTGCATGGGAGGAATAGTACAAGGTGGACACCAGAGTTCTCAAAAACGATGAGCTCTTGTCTGAGATACTGAAACGGATCTGCACATATATGGATATGATCCAGTCTTTTCTGAGTGCATGAGTCTTTGTCCTCTGTCTCGTCATTTTGGGTGCATGAGTATTTCCATTCAAAAAATGTTGCGTGACATATATAGTTCCCATATTGTTCCTCTTTTTGTGTGCAGCTACAGTATAAAAGATCACCTTCCTCTGGCTCATTTATCCTCAGACTTTTGCAAATCCTGCACAAAGTAACAGAAAGAACAGGAAGCAGTTTACAGCTGGGACTCTGTCAGCATGAAGATGTGGACGGCCCTCTCTGTCAGCCGCTGGATTTTTCTCCTCAGCCTGTCTGTTGTGATGTTCTTCTCAGCATCTCAAGGTAAGCCTGAACTCATGATTGAATGCAGTCTTATGTGCCATGTTAAACCTCTGCAGGTCTCACTGTGCAATGCAAAACAAAAAAAGGAAATATGCAGAGAAACAGTCAAAAGTTGTGCTTGTGATCAAAAGCGAGAAGGGTTAAATCTCCTACATTTGAGGTTATTAACAGGAGATCAGTAAATAGTCAGTAAACTGGACGTAAATAAATACTGAGAGTAGGAATGAAACCAAAGTAAAAATCCCCAAACAGGTAAAATCAAACGGAGAACATTAGTGGTTTTAAAAATAAGAAAACGGTTGTAAAACCGAGCAGGCTCTGACTGAAATCCCTCATGACTCACTCGAAAGTAAGTTCGGCATTTTGTAGTGCTTTTTAAATTCATACTGAAATCAATGTATCCCACAACACCTCTTAAAAAAGCAGTGTACAATCAATGGTAAGTACCCAAGCACTCCAAACCAACATGCAATGGGCTGAAAAAACACAGCTGCATGAGAGGAATGAAAACAGAGCATCACAACATAAACCACCACAAAGCCTTTTTATGTGATTTGAAAAACACACTCAGCTGGTTTGTTTAACACAAAAAAGCATCTCACAGCTTTTTTATTTCAGCAAAAATATTTGTCAGTATGTAACTGTGGGATAAAATAATGAGAGTAAAGACTTCCCTCTACAGCAACAAGTAAGTAGTGAATGAATGCTTAAATTTGGATGTAATAATCTGTGGGTAGGATGACAAATCTGGCAGGGAACAAAGAGCAGTGTGGATAATAGGAAACACGTGCTACTGCTCAGGGTGGGGTAGGCAATAACAGAAGGCTGGAAATCAAATAAAGACTGAAAGCAGAACAAACAGGGATAACAGTATGTCGCAATGTAGATACTTGTGTTGCCACATTTATATGTAGTCTTCTTCAGTATTCGACGTATTTACTTGTATGGCACAGTCATTTTTCTCGAATCAAACACAGTTAACTGTAATTATTTTGCTAGTTGCTCTATTTTGTGAGCATTTGTTACCTGTTGCGCCTCTAACTATCCACAACATTAAACCTTGAAGATTTAACATGCGCAGACATCAAACAATACAACAAAACATGTTATGTGCAGCTTTGCCAAGCAGCTGCGTCTAGGCCTAAAAATAAGGCCAATTTAGAAGTGCCTAAGTGACTCGAAGACAGTCAGAATTCTGCACTTGTTAGCATGAGCGCTATTAAAAAGAGTTAGAAATTTGAGACACAGCAATGGTGACTGATTTTAAAGTAAAACTAGTGACCCAAACTGAAACAATATCTCATGATTTTAGGAAAATTAACTACTGAATGAGTGTCAAATGAAAGTGTTCGTAGATTAGCCGTCATTTCATACATTTCTTGTCTAGCTGGTTCGATCAGTACAACAGGAAGCCATCTAACCATCAACCACAGTGAAATGGCTTTACATAAGTGCTTCTACTTTTTAGCGCCTCATTCTGGCCACAGCTGACCAAAGAAGAATTCTTGTAATATTGACTAATCTCCTTATTTTTCTCTTTTTCTCTCTTTTCGTCTGTGCAGCGGATTCGGTTGTAGGTCTGTCCTGCTGCCGTAACGTCAGCACCAGGAAGATAGCACGGATCAAATGGTGCTATGAGCAGAAACCACGCGAGGGCTGCAACCACCATGCTTTCTTGTAAGATCATCATAATTTAAACACGCTCACGCCACTCACAATGTTTCCATACATGTAAATATTAAATAGCTGTCTCTGGACTTTTTCTCGCCCAACATTTGCCACCGTGGGCTTCACCGTAAATATAAATAATGTATGAACTTCTTTTCTAAAGTTTAATGTGGTGGGAAGAACTGTTAGTGTGATTCCCACTGTTGATCTTAAATCTAGATAAGAACAGGGGGAAATAAAGATACAATATTGCTGGGGCAGAGGTGTTACATTCAGTTTCACTGATGGCTACACTGAGAAATGACAATGACATCAAGGTCTACCATAGTTTTACAGTGTATTTTCATGTAATTGAAAATAAATGCTCATTATAGCCTTCTTCTGTGCAATTTGGTTCACATATTCGCCCTCAGCAACTCCACAAAACTTTTATAACATCCACCAAGGCAGTTTACCTGTACAGCTTAGCAATGTGAGGAAATTAGATTAGATTAGATTAGATAGAACTTTATTAATCCCTCGGGTGGGTTCCTCTGGGAAATTCGATTTCCAAAAAAGCACAGCACCGACAGAAGTTACAGAGTTACAGAATATTATATATATATATATATAATACACACACACACACACACACACACATATATATATAAATACAGAGACAATATAAATAAATTATACGAAGGGGATAAATAGAATAAATAGGAATAAAAATAAAAATACAAGTGAATTGCACATTTCAAGTATTGAGTCTATTGCAAATTAAAGCAGCCTAAAGTTTTAAAACTTCGGTTGAACAAACATGCTCTTTCCAGTTCTGTAACTTTCTGAAGCTTCTGATTCACATGCATGACTGTGTCTTTGCTGGTAAGTGGAATTAAACCTCAAAAGAAGAAAACAGTAAAAATGAAACTGTTGCGGGCAAGGTAGACATGCAAGCCGCTCTTCACATTCAGTAAAGATGAAGGCTGCACAGTCTGTCACCTCACCTGAAGCTGTCTGTTAGCTAGATTGTTAGCTGCCTTTCCTGCCTACAGCTAAGCAGGCCAAAACTGTAAAGAGGTAATATAGCTATTACCTGGAGGACCAGATTTGACATTAATATCATAAAGTTTGTAACTGACTTTAACTGATGTTTCTGCTCCTAGGATTGCAAACCAGCGCCATAAAGATAAACCGTGGTGTGTCAACCCAAATTCTAAGTGGCTCAAGGACAAAATACAGAAGGTAACATGAAGCCAGACTGTAGATCTGTGTCTGAACTACCAAAAAAGTGTAAATTAGTGGTTCACCTTGTCATACCACATTAAATGGCTTGTGATTTTATTTAATTTCAGATAATTATTTGCGTTGAAATCTGAACCAAAGAAAGTCAATTCAGACCAAGGATAGAGGATTAAGGAAAAATGGAACTTTGTCTTAATCTACTCATCTACACATGAAATTTATGTACATTATTTATTAGCTCTATTAGTAATGTAAATTAGTACAGCCCTGAAATAGCTGAATATTTCTTTTTTTCTGCCGCATTTGCACATGTTATCTAGTTATCGCATAGTTTCAGATGCTAGTCACACTGCAGATTTACATTTTACCACTATACGGTTTGTGGTTTGCCTTTTTATCTGAGATAGTGTCATCAGTGTACTGCTGGAGAGTGGGCACTCATCAGTTCTTTCACCAAAGTTCAGCTGCTTGTAACAAGCTCGTGTCCTTTCAATCTAGAGTTCCCATTTAGCTCATCGACTGTTTTTATGATGTCCTTTAGTTGTTTTGAATATCTTAAACCTGCACTCTTTCTAATGGCCAGCAGGGGGCGACCCATCTGATTGCAAAAAGACTTCTTGTTGTATAAAAGCTGCTCGTTTCAGGTCATATTGGATAGAACAACAAGCTCAATTTGTAAATTGTGATAATGCTGAGAATTAGAAAGATGGATATTCAAAATATGCTCTTTGGTTAACAGCTTTACTCATCATGTCCCATTCCAAAACACCACAATCACCATCGTAGCGATGGATCTAAAACCAATGGGAGACATCACTGTCACAGCTACCATTTAATAATTTCATTCTCCTGTATTTAAACAATATATCAATAAAATTTGGAAGTAGATCATCTCCTTTTTACATGATCAGTGCGATGTGAAAGATTACTAAATGTAATCTTTAACCTCTAGTCTACATCTGTTGTCAACCACTCAGGTTAAAGGTGTAGAGGAGGTGTTTGTGAAGACCTCTCATTAAAAGTTGTCAAAGATGAAAATCACAGGGGAAAGTACTTTTAGGAAAGTACTTTCAGATTTGGCCACAAAAGCTGGTCAACCAATAATGTCATCACTTTAATTAGAGATGCCTGTTGAAAGGAAAGCCCCATAAAGTGAAATGTAGGAGGTTCAAACCACTTGTTAATAAGCGCAGCACCCACATGTTATCAGGTATGAAGCTGGTGGAAGGTGGTGAGGTGGTGAGTCCCCCCTGCTTGATCCGTGGAAAGCTGGTTTCATGGACCGAGGGAACATTTATTAATAAAACGTATTAAAATACTTCTCTGTATGTAATAAACTCGTCTAACTGTATCTTTCCTTTTCCTACATTTGCAGGGAGAATTAAACTGCCCTCAAGATCTGTCATTATTAAATGAAGTTCCCAACAAGCCAACAACAGCATGAAGTAAAACAGCAACGTTTTATCCTGAAATACTATTTATTTCTTTTACATACATATCTATTTAAAATACAAGATATTTTTTTTAAGTAACTGGAAAAATGATCATTGTGGTGGCATTATTTTATTAAGTTGTTGTACATTTCAACAATAAAAGTGTCTTTTTGCATGTTAAAAGGAAAATGTGTCTGTTTGGCATCTCTCTTGTTTGTGTGTGATGGCTGTGCTGACAGAACTTCTGGGTTGATTCAGTTTGATGTGTAAAACAGCAGCATTTAGAACAAATATATGACAAGCAGACGCATTAATTTAAACAGGTGCAAATTTATTGTCCATGTATCTAACTGGGATGTGCATGACTCGTCAATTATACATAAACATGTTGTTACTAGTCAAGATTCATCAACCCAGGCAAAGTTATTGCCATCTCCAGTTATACAGTTTTGGAGCCTGTGAGTGTTTATACACATGTGTGGAGTAAACTCCTAATGTCCACACAGGATAATTTGCTTGATGATGAATGATGCCCTGTACTCTTTAGTGAGCTCTCATTTCATCCAGATGCCGAAGTTCATTGAAGGTAGCATGTTTTTGACCTTACAGCACACCCTGACAACTTTTGTTTTATTAAGATTAATACTACCAAACAAGCAAATCATAGAGAGCAAAAGTCAATGAAAGAAGAAAAAACATCTGACTTGGCTCATCAGTGTCAGTTACATTGTTTCCTCTGTTTTAGTCTTGTATATGAAGTAGGCCATTTTCTTCTCAGAAGGGAAGTTTGATTTCCCAGCATCTGTGCAGCTTTCTTGGTATATTAGCAGCAGCCAGCGTCTCCTCACAGATGGTACCGATATTGCAATTATAAATATGTTATTAAACAACACATATGCAATTGCTTCACAGCAGCTTACTTAGGAACTACTACTCTAAAATGCCCCTTTTGTGTGATGACATATAGTCCATAAATGGACGACATATAGTCCATTTATAATAGATATTATCAGGTATAAAATCATAACAGAAACTTATTAACCTGGAATAAACTATATGACAAACCTCAACACAGTAGGAAGGAAGCTACCCACCACACAACTCTGTGGGAGTTTATTTTTGTGTAAATACATCACCAAACAGCCCCTAATTCACTCACAAGCTACAGTATATAAGATGAGCCGCTGTCACACTTTGACAAGTTCATCAGCTGGTAACAAACCTGCTCACAGCTCAGATCCAGACTCAGATTTGGTGCCTTTCAGCGTCTCAACATGTGTTCGAGTCTCTCCACCAGCCGCCTGATTCTTCTGATCTCCCTGAGTGTGGTGATGCTCATCTCTGTATCAGGTACAGTTTTTATTTCTGGAGTTTGCTCTGTTGTCAAAGTTCAGTAACACCAGCTAAAAGTCTGTTTCTCAACATGGTTATAAATCTATCTGGTCTTAATGCAACTTACTACCTGATAACTAATAGTGTCTAAAGAGACTAAAGCTAGCACAGACTGTAGCAGAGCAGGTGTTTCTGGACAAATTATAACTGACTAAAAGAGGGTTTGGGGTTTTTTTTGGCTACAGGGAGCCACTCTGGACCAATTTAAAACACGACTTCTAGATATGTACCACTGATAAAAGACAGGTGTATTTTTTTCAGTAATGTGATTTTTCATATTACACACAATAACTGGATCAGTAAATTATTTATACAACATCTGAAAGCTCAGTTTATTTCATTCTCCATGATATCTGAAAGGCCCTGAAGAATAATGACAATGTGTGTGATGATGTGCTGCAGGGGCTGACCACGTGGGAAATGACTGCTATGAAAAATATTCTAACAAAGATGTAAAAACCACAACGTTTACACCTAAATGGGCAAAAAACATCATCAGCTGCTTTGAAGACGACAGACCAGGCTGCCTTCATGGCTATGAGTAAGTAGAACTTCTTCTAAATTCACTTAAACCAAATAAAATGTAGAAATGAATTCTTGATTAAAAATCCACAAACACAACAATGAAAATGAGATTTGCACTGAAACCTTGATGTAGCAGATAAATGTTCCCCTCTCTAACATACAGCACTACTGTTTGCTCTGTGATTGTTTCTAATGTGGTGACGTTGGGGAATCTGTGAGTTTGTGCTTATGAGCTTGGAGGAAACCTGAGCTGTTCTCTCACAGCATAATGCAAAATGGACCCTGCACATGTTCAGTTCACAATAAAGTGAAAATGTCCAATCCTTTAATTTGTCTTCCTGTCTCTAAACTTCTTTCTTTATTCTTTTATTTTTTCTTCCAGGGTCAAAACAAGTGGAAATAGAACATTTTTCCTCAGACCAAACACCGAGTGGCTTAAAAGGAAAATAAATGAGGTGAGAAACAAATTATTTATAAAAATGAGGACACAAAGTTTAGAAAAACCATCAGTGACTTTCTATCAAAAGTGTAATATAGGTTATAAAAAGACACTGTGTATATCTGTCTAATGGTGCTTCTCGTTTTTCTTTTCATGTCACCTTCTTACTTTCACCACCACAGGGAACTGTGCTGTGTCCTCCAGCGATTTCTAAATGAAGATGATGGAAACGATGAAGCAAAGTAAAGCAGCAAATGGAAACAGTTCTGCAGATTTATGAGTTCACACTTTTACAGAAATATTTGTTAAGAAATGTTGATTATTGTTTGTAAATTATAGATAGAAATTAAAAACCACTTTTGTTTTCATATTTAGTAAAAATGTCATTAAATATGAATGTTCGATTTTTTCTTATTCTATCTTCAAGCTGTGAACAAAGACAAAATCAATAAAAGCCTTTGAAACTGCATTCTTTAATGGTCTGTGTGATCATTTACTAATTACTGTAAAAAAAAAAGTAACTAATGACATATCACAGCTGTGAGGTGCTGCATGTGAGATGCGAATAAAATGTAGATGTATATAAAATTAAAATGAACACATCAGATACCCCCATGACTCTAGTGGAGGAGAATGCACATTCCCTGTTTATGTTAAATTTCATTCGTTTTATTTCATTAATGCTGGGTTGCAGAAGCAGCAGACTGAGCACAGACACGCATGCCTCCCTCTCCTCAAGAAACACGCACCGTTATCATTCCTTACGCTGCACATGATATTCCCACTCCTCACGCTTTAGCACCTCTCACTACAGATGCCAGTGGAAAAGGTGAGAAAGAGATATAAGAGCAGATGAAACAGGAAGTCAACACACTCAGACATCCTCGCCTTGTTTTAAAACATAAAAACACATTAGGAAAAGACACACCAGTACCTTCTTGATTACAGCTCCTCCTGCAGCCTCCTCACTCTGTCCACTAAATACATATTAGAGGTTGCGACATCTTTCAACTCGGAGTGGGAACAGGCACGATTCAGAGAAAGGAGAACGGTGACTTGTCTTTTATTGCTATAGTGATTGTGGATTCTTGTAGTTACACTTCCTTTGTTCATCTTTAATTCCATATTACTGTTGTGTTGTGTAGGGTTCTATCTTTATGTCTTGTCTTTGTTTTCTCCTATTTTTACAAATAAATCTGGGAAATAAAATTCTCAATCTCTTCAAAGTGGTAGAGCAGCTCACTCAGAGGGTGTACTCGTTAGAAGCCCAAAATACTGGAGCTCTACTCTGAGCACCTTCTGAGACTGAGCCCAGAAACCCTTTAGAGAAAGTTTATTTCCACTGCTTCATTCATTGATATTTTTGTCTGTATCCAACAACATGTGGCCATTTGTGAAGGTGGTGACTACAATCACCGACCCTGTGTTGGATACATAAACCCACCGTTTATCTATCCAGCTATGAATGCAAGAGGTAAGAGGTCATGTTGATGTTGGCAGCACATGACCAATCAGAGACAGGGATACGTAGATAACCTGGACAAGAAAACTAAACATATTTTGCTGAAAATACTTTAGGACCCAGGGGATTAAAGGGAGAGAGTGTAAAGCAGTGGGTGCTCACTGAAAACAGTAACATTTTAGCTAAAGTGTGAAGATTATAAATGAAATTAAAGGTTATAAAAAGACACTTTGTATATCTGTCCAATGGTGCTTCTTATTTTTCTTTTCATGTCATCTTCTCTCTAAGCAACACAGCTACTGGAAACAGTTCTGCTTATTTATTAGTTCAAATATTTTACAGAAATATTTGTTATGAAATGTAGATAGTTTTCATGCAAATTATTGATAGAGCTTTAAAAACAGTTTTGTAGTCATATTTATCTTTTAGTTGTTTTCTAAATGATATTTCTCATGTTTGATAAGATTCATTACAAAACTTGAAACATTCCAGTGCTTTCCACTGTTTGCTCTGATGTAGCTGAGGTGTTAACATAGTTTAACAAACACAATGAAGTTAATGAGTAAATAACGATCATACTTTCAACACACAATGACTTCAGGGTGGCTGTAGCTCAGGCAATAATGTGGGTCACCTACTAAACAGAAGGTTGGTGGTTCAATCCCACTCTGTACACCAACCCAATGTTGCTCTTGGATGAATCCATCAGAGTATGAATGTGTGTGTAAAGGTAGGAATGGAAGCATTTAACAACATCTTAGAAAAAGCGATTAGGTGAATGAAAAAGTTGTGTAAAGGTCTACAAAAGAGTAGAAAAGTGCAACATAAGAACAAGTCCATATACTCAAAATTACTTTTACATTAAATAATTTTCTTTAAAATATAATAAAAATATATAAAAACTATGAATAAAACTGAATTCAATTGAACTGAATTGAAGATGTATTCTATTCTATTCTATTCTAAGATGTGATGAATCCAGGGAACCTCCAGGGGGAGCAATATTTACAGAATTAATTTACAGGACACTGAATAACTGGTTTTGGTTTAGAATTAATTCACATATCCACATAACACTGCATTCTAAAATGCGTGTGCACGTTTAGTTTACACTGTTATGTATGATTAATCTTTGTTTTCTGAGTTACTTTCGTTGCAGCTGCTTCAGTCCCTTGATTAAGGAGCCAATAGGTGGGAAAGGGGCAGAGCGAGTTTCAGTTAGGTCAGTTTTTAGTTATCAGTATGTTTTGTTTTTTCTTTTAACTTTGAGCAGAGTTCTGTTATTTTGACCTCTTTTATGGGCCCAAGATTTTGATTCTTTTTGCCTGATTTGACCAATTATGTTTTGGGGTCACATAAAAATTCCATTTTATCCTTTTTTTGGACTTTAACCTGTGTCTAAGTTTCCTTCGCTGCTCGGTACATCACACAGCCAAACAACTATAAGTGAAATGAACACGGTCCACAGGTGCCAGGCAGAAAAGGAATCATCAAATGTGACGCAACAGCTACATGAACTCTACATGTCTGTGACCAAGATGAACTTAACATGCCAGCTGACCCTGAACAGTTGGTGGCACACACAAGTGTAATATTTTCCACAAAGAAGTCCCTAATACAGCAACATAAAAGGAGTTTGTTTGACAGTCTTCGTTGGATTGACTTTTGAACGACAGGAACTCACTGTATATTTATACTAGTCTAGAATGACTTGTGGAGCCATCTAACCAAGTGTGGGGTCAAAGGTTCAAACAATTGTATATAAACACAAATTCTTTGAGTGTGTAATCAATTTGCTATAAGATGAAATTAACTAGGAAAATAAGGAACAACCCAGAAGGAAACCAGTAGATGACATCACTGTCATGGCTACCTCTGTCTTACTGTCTATGGCAGGCCACTTCTAGCACCGTCATCTCATTGGAGGGCCACTTTAGTGTTCAAGTAGTACAAAAAAAACAAGAAAAGAAAAGAAAACACCCACTAATATTTCCAAAAATGTAATGTTTTGCTTGTTTTAACACGAACATGGTGTAGAGTCGAGTCTTAACAGCTTACTTAGAACTGGGCTCATCAGGCACTCTTTTTGGCTGCAGTGGCCATTATCATAATATATACATGCTTCCAGCTCCCGTTTGTGGTCGCTAGCACCTCGTACTTTTCGACTTTGCTTTTTCTCCCACCATCGCGCTCGCACACAAACAGCGGGAGGGGCAGTCCCACACGTTCTCCCTGCAGCACGGACTACACCGCCCATGCGGCTACAGTCGTAAAGGGCCATGCCTGTAACACTCTGCTCCTATTGCCTTCATATGAAATCATTTTTCAAATAATATTTTTAAAAAACATTTCTTCACATCAATATGCGGGTCACAAGTAGAGGTGATGTGGGCCGCAAATGGCCCGTGGGCCGTGGTCTGTGCTCTTCCACCTGCTTTTTTAAACATATTTTTTCCCCTGAGCTCAAACACTTTATTAATAAAGTTTGGAAATAGATCATCACGTACCTTGTGTTAAAGATCACTAAATGGTAATCTTAAGCCTCTAATTTAAGGTCTGTACCTGTTGACAATTACTAAGTGTAGAAGCAGTTTCTGTGAAGCCCACTCATTAAACACTATTAAAGACAAAGTCACAGGGAAAGTCCTCTTAAATGTGGCCACAGAAGCTGATCACCCAGTAATGTCACTGTTTTATTCTGAGTTGTCTTTGAAAGGAAACCACCATGAATTCAGATGTGGGAGGTACAAACCACTAATAAAATCAACACCCACAGATTAACAGGAACGAAACTGGTGGAAGATCACGTCACAGAGAGTCCCCGTGCTCAGCCAATGGAAAGCCTTTCCACACACCGAGGGAACATTTGTAATAAAACATGTTAAAATACTTCTCTGTATGTAATAAAATAACTAACTTTACCTTTCCTGCTCTCTCTTTTCTTTTCTCTACATTTCAGAGAGGATTAAACTAAAGATTTGTCATTAATAAACTAAGTTGTGCGCAAGTTTCCAACAAGTCAACAAAAGAGTGAAGCAAAAACATTCATTCCCCATCTGTTTATTAGAGATGCGACGGACTACTCAACAATCCATTTAAACCAGAGCTTCCCAAAGTGTGGGGCCTGCCCCCTGTGGGGGAGGGGGGGCGCCGAGCCATTGCAGGGGGGGCACAGTATGAAAAGGAAAAAAAAATGGACACTGCTAGTGATCGATGTAGCGATTCTGTGCTGTTGAGGGGAGCACGGCATGGCATGGGGGAGATGACAATGATCTACAGCCGATCGGGACACAGAACACAATGCGCTTTAAAAAAAAAAAGCATGCAAAATTGCACTAAAAGAATTCGCGAAACAGCGAGGCTTCAAACGGTGAACCGCGTTATAGCGAGGGAACACTGTAACTGTGAAGATAAGTTCCAACATACCCTTCGTAAATACTAACATATAGAGACCCTTGCCCACAATCATTCATGTATTTTTTTTATGTCCCGTGGCTTTTTGTCACGGTTTGTTGACATGCTGTGTAGGTGTGTACTGATATCGACATAATGGGGAAACATCTGGCTTTGACTATTGTTCACCTGTAGTTTGAATGCTGGACATTGGCCTGTTAAATCATAAGAACAGTCACTATACAGAGATGTGCTTCTGAATGTGGACGATGTGTCTTCTGCATGCAGTAATGCAGTTCTGCTTATGTTGAGTGATGTAAACAAACAATCGATCTACACACTTCGAACATCAAAATTGATCATTTGATTTTTTATGACACAGCAGTGGTGAGTGTTCCCACCCTCTGCTCTTTGTTAACGTAATCTTTCCGTTTTCGAGTTTTGGTCATGATTTTTGAGTCCACCTTCGCAGTAGCAGTTGACTGCAAAATAAAGCAACCAGAACCGTACAACCTTACATCTGGTCTTAAAACAGGAAGTTAGCATTTTCTCGTGCACAGGGTCTATAACGTGGCGCACAGCGTGACGTGAAAAAAGGCACATACCTTTGACATTGCGTGACGAACTCTGTATAAGGTGTGAAATAAACCCCAATGGAGTTTGAAAACAAAATATGTGTGTGCGTGTTTGAAGGATGAATAATATTATTTATGAATTGGATAAATAATATATGTTGTCTGACAGCAGAACAACACTTGTTTGACAGCAGCGTACTGCTGCTCCTACTGCTACTGCTGTTAATATTACTACTATAAAATGTCAATACTTGTGGGATGACTGTTCATATATTTCCAGTTTATAGTACACATTATCAGGTTTAAACCCATTACAGACACATTGAGCTGTACAACAAACCTCAACACGAGAAAGGAAGCTGCTCACCACAGCAGTCTGTGGTTGTCGTGTTTCCATCAGTGTTTATTTTTGTGTAAATACATCACCAAACAGCCCCTAATTCAGTGACAAGCTACAGTATATAAGATGAGCTGCTGTCACACTTTGACAAGTTCATCAGCTGGTAACAAACCTGTTCACAGCTCAGATCCAGACTCAGATTTGGTGCCTTTCAGCGTCTCAACATGTGTTCGAGTCTCTCCACCAGCCGCCTGATTCTTCTGATCTCCCTGAGTGTGATGATGCTCATCTCTGTATCAGGTAGTTTTTATTTCTGGAGTTTGCTCTGTTGTGAAAGTTCAGTAACACCAGCTAAAAGTCTGTTTTTCAACATGGTTATCTGACCTTAATGTAACTTTCTAACTGACAACTAACTGTGCGAAAAGAGACTAAAGCTAGCACAGACTGTAACAGAGCAGCTGTTTCTGGACAAATTACTGTCAACTGCATTTAATAAAATCTATATGGTTGATTAAATCCAGTTGTATTGTTGTCAGCTATGTAATTTTTTGAAATTAACATAATAACTGCATCAGTAAATTATTTATACAACATCTGAGAGTTGAGATTGTTTCAGTCTCCATGATATCTTAAAGGGTTTGAAAAATAATGACAATGTGTGTGATGATGTGCTGCAGGGGCTGACTTCGTGGGGAAAACCAGCTATAAAACACATTCTAACAGTGGTGTAATAAACATGTCTACACCTAAATGGGCAAAAAACATCATCAGCTGCTTTGAACAAAACAGACCAGACGGCTATGTGTAAGTAGAACTTCTTCTAAATACAATTTAACCAAATAAAATGTAGAAATGAATTCTTGATTAAAAATCCACAAACACAACAATGAAAATGAGATTTGCACTGAAACCTTGATGTAGCAGATAAATGTTCCCCTCTCTAACATACAGCACTACTGTTTGCTCTGTGATTGTTTCTAATGTGGTGACGTTGGGGAATCTGTGAGTTTGTGCTTATGAGCTTGGAGGAAACCTGAGCTGTTCTCTCACAGCATAATGCAAAATGGACCCTGCACATGTTCAGTTAACAATAAAGTGAAAATGTCCAATCCTTTAATTTGTCTTCTTCGCTCTAAACTTCTTTCTTTATTCTTCTGTTTTTTTCTTCCAGGGTCAAAACACGTGCAGGAAGAACATTTTTCCTCAGACCAAACACCGAGTGGCTTAAAAGGAAAATAAATGAGGTGAGAAACAAAATATTTATAAAAAAAAATGTCAACACAAAGTTTAGAAAAACCAACAGTGACTTTCTATCAAAAGTGTGAAGATTATAATATAGGTAATAAAAAGACACTGTGTGTATCTGTCTAATGGTGCTTCTTCTTTTCATGTCACCTTCTCTCTTTCACCTCCACAGGGAACTCTGCTGTGTCCTCCAGTGATTTCTAAATGATGATGATGGAAACGATGAAACAGAAATATTTGTTAAGAAATTTTGATTATTTTTGTAAATTGTTTCTGGAGCTTAAAAATAGTCCTGTAGTAATATTTATTAAAATGTCATGAAATATGAATGTTTGAAGTTTACTTATTCTGTCTTCAATCTGAGAAGAAAGATAAATCAATAAAAGCCTTTAAGTTCAGATTTATAATGGTGTGTGTGATTATTTAGTACTTGCTGTAACAACATATTCTCATGATGATGTCATGATCTCAGGACACCAGGAAGCACAGACGGCAGAAATCACTTGGAAAAGTTCTTCACGAATACATAAACTATCAACACAAGGACACATAAATGGATGCTCTACAAACTAGAAACACAAAGATTCTAACATAGGAGACACATTAGAGACTACAGCTTGCCTGTTTATGTAATTAGACTTAGACATTAGACTTGGACTGCAAATGACTGGCTCCACTCCTCACACCTTGGAGCCTCCCACTACAGAAGAAAAAGAGGAGATAACAGGATGTTAACACACATCTTTGAAACATTAGTTTTAATGTTTTGTCAGTTAAATGTAAAAAAGAATAATGTGATGTCAGACCTTTTTTAGTCACAGGCACAGAAATAGTGAACTGTAGAAAGTCTGATCAGCTTAAATAACTGAAGCTGTTGATCTTTAGTCCTCCCACTATAGTTTGTGTATTCCAGCTGTGCCACAGTGTTTAGAAGATGTGACTCTCTGTCCTCTTACATGCCTCGTAGATTTCTTAATTCACACGATTTCATAGAGGCAGCTGCTTTTGAAGAATCATCAGTCCTGCGACTGTGTGTGGCTCAGTGTTGTCCAACAAACTGAAGTTGAAGGCCTGATTTTCTCTTTAAAATCCTTTTAAATCATCTGTAGAGAAAATTTGTGAAAGCAGCGGGTGTTCACTGAAAACCAGCATTAACATTTTAGCTAAAGTGTAGATTATTAATGAATTAAAAGGTTATAAAAAGACACTGTGTATATCTGTCCAGTGGTGTTTGTTATGTATATCTTTTCATGTCACCTTCTCTCTAAGCAACACAATTACTGGAAACAGTTCTGTTTATTTATTAATTCACACTTTTACAGAAATATTTGTCAGGAAATTTTGATTTTTATGTAAATAGAGCTTTATAAATAGTTTTGTGGTCATATTTTATAAAAAGCTATTGAATATAAATGTTTGAAGTTTTCTTATTCTGCCTTCAAGCTGAGAGCAAAGAGAAATCAATTAAAGCCTTAAAAATCTGATTTTTGCTAATGCATTGTGTGTGATTATTTAATATTTACTCTAAGTATTATAACGGACAACAAAATACTCATTGTCATGACAACATCATGATCACGGGACACCAGGAGGCAGTATATGGCAGAAGTAAAACTGAACATTCAAAAATCACTTGGAAAGTTATTCACAGATACGTAATACGTGTTTTATTCATACTTTCATTAATGTTGGGTTGCAGGAGCAGCAGACTGAGCACAGACACTCATACCTCCTTCTCCTCAGCCTCCTCCAGCTCCTTTAGGGAAGCACTGAGGCGTTCCCAAGTCTGCCAAGAAACACATGTCTTTCTCATTCCTTAAACTGCACATGATTAACTCCACTGCTCCCATCATAATCCCTCTCACTGCAGAATGCTGGAGAGGAAGTGAGGATATAACAGATATAACAGGACATGAGACATCTTTGTCTGTTAACGTCCTGTTATATCCAACCCATGTCCAAACATGATTTGATGCTCGCACATTGCACTAAGTACAGGGTACTTGCATCGTATTTACCAGTCATGTTATAAAATGATACCAAGATTTCAAATAATCGTGCAAACACTCTATAAGAACAAAATCTTTTAGTGCATTTCTAAATGATATTTCTCATGTTTGATAAGGTTCATTACAAAACTTGAAACATTCCAGTGCTTTCCACTGTTTGCTCTGATATAGCTGAGGTGTTAACATAGTTTATCAAAGACATGGATTAATTAAAGGTTAATGAGTAAATAAAGATCAAACTTTCAACACATAAGTATTTTGGGGTGGCTGTAGCTCAGGCGGTTGTGTGGGTCACCTACTAAATCCCAGTCTGCTACAGTCTGTATACCAACCCAGTGCTGCTCTCCAATGCATCCATCAGAGTGTCTGTGAATGTTAGACAGGAAACATTTAACAGCATATTAGAAAAACTGCTTTTGTGATTGGGTGAATGAACAAGTTGTGTAAAGGGCTTTGAGTACTCAGAGTAGAAAAGCGCACCATAAGAACCAGTCCATTTACCATATTGTTTCCTCTTGAAAAAGGTCAAAGTCCATATACTCAAAATTCATTTTACATTAGTGATCGACTTACATACAAGACTGTGCCACACTAGTGGCCCAGATTATACAGAGTGTCTGGGGGAGGAACATATATTTGTTGACGTTTTCTTGTATTCTTGTAAGGTCTTTTCTTTAACATAGAATAAAAAAATATAAATTATGAATAAAACTGAATTTAATTCAATTG
Organism: Astatotilapia calliptera; assembly: GCF_964374335.1. Lineage (NCBI taxonomy): Eukaryota > Metazoa > Chordata > Actinopteri > Cichliformes > Cichlidae > Astatotilapia > Astatotilapia calliptera. The sequence goes on from NC_137430.1 coordinate 29,062,110, forward strand.
AATTGAAGATCTGATGAATCCAGGTATTCTGAAACTCACTTTGCATGGACAGAAAGAACCTCCAAGGGGAGGAATATTTCCAAGAAACTCCATCATAATCCACTTTTTTAGTTCTAGCTAACACTAGAACTATTAATACTGCAAGTCTTTTCAAACAAAAGATATTTTAGACACATGATGAAGCAGCTCATAATCGAGTCAGGGTTCAAGTTCAAATATTTTATTCGAGCTAAAATATAGTTGCAAAAGCCTAAACAAGACAGCAGCAGAGTAGAAAAGTTATCCAGGATTCTCCCTACTAAAATCTAAATTACAGACCTTGTGCTGCAATCCTTCTTCCCACCATTAAGCATTGAACAGTCAAACAACTACAAGTGAAATGAACACGGTCCACAGGTGCCAGGCAGAAAAGGAATCATCAAATGTGACCCAACAACTAATCAAGGTACATGAACTCTACATGTCTGCAACCAAGATGAAATTAACATGCCAGTTGACCCTGAACAGTTGGTGGCATACGCACAAGTGTAATATTTTCCACAAAGAAGTCCCTATGACACCAACATAAAGGGGATTTGTTTGACAGTCCTCGTTGGATTGACCTTACTCAGAACGACAGGAACTCATGTATATTTATACTACACTAGAATGACTTGTGGAGCCATTTATAAGAAAATGTGGGGTCAAAGTTTCAAAATAAAGACAAATTCTTTGACTGTGTCACTAATTTGTTATACGATGAAATTAATTAGGATGATAAGGAACAACCCAGAAACCACCAGGGCTTAAGCCTGCCAAGTGCTTCATAATGAGACCTGAAACCAGTGGATGACATCACGGTCATGGCTACCACTATCTTTTAATACTGTCTATGGCCCTCCCACCTGCTTTTTTAAACATACCTTTTCCCCAGTGGCAGCTGAACTTCATTCGACCATGGCCTGCAATGACTTTGCCAAATTCTTCACTGACAAAATCCAAAAGATTAGACAAGCAATTGGTACATCAACAGCAGATTCAGGATATATACTGTGTCCACTGAAAAACTGTTTAAACATGATGAAACAGTTTCACCCTATTAACAGCAAAGACCTGGAGGACATCTTAGGTCAACTGAACTCCTCCTCTTGCTGTTTAGATGTCCTTGTCATGGTCCTGGGTTGTGTGACCCAGTGTGTTATGCTTAACCTATTTTGATGTTTATTGTTTGCTTAGGTTCTTTAAGGTAGTCCAGCCCTTTTTGTAATTATGTTACCCTTGCATTACGTCTCCCTTGCCCTTCGTGTGTTTATGTCTGTGTGTCTTGTACTGTCAAGTTCATGCTGTCAGTTATGTCACCTCCCCCTGTACTACGTCTCCCCGGTTCATGTCTCATGTTTCCTGTTTTACTTTGAAGGCCTGCATTCACTGTCTGTGTATTCAGCTCACTCCTCCTGTCCTGTCGTTAAGTTCATGTGTGTCAGCTGCGTTCCCATGTGTGGCCACTTCCCCTGATCATCCCTCATGTGTATTTAGTCTCTGTGTTTCTTACAGTCTGTGTCGCGTCGTCTGTGTTATCTCCCCTACCCCTTGTCATAGTTCCCCAGCCTTAACTAGTCCTAGTTTGTACTTTGTTTAGCCATAGTTTTCCCAGTCTATGTTCAGGTTTTCCCTCAGTTGCTTTGCTGCCTTGTTCCTTAAGTTTTCGGCCCTAAATAAAGGCTCGCCTTCTGTTAAGTCCGGTTTTGTGTCCTCACCTCTGTTTGCTCTTGGGTCCTCCACTCACTCCACACGGTCTGCCCCGGCGGTCCGTGACAGTCCTGCCAACAAGTTCTTTCAAAAAGGTCTCAAAGACTTTGGAGTCAGACCTGTTACAGATCGTCAACTTTTCTTTAATATCAGGTGTGTTTCCAGAACCACTAAAAACTAATTAAACCTGTACTGAAAAAGGAAAACCTTGACAAGACACAAATGAACAACTACAGGCCGATCTCAAATCTCCCATTTTTAAGTAAGATCATTGAAAAAGCAGTTTCTCAAAAGCTCAATCCGATCGTTCAGTCTGACGTCACTAGCCGTGTCTGGGCCTAAACTCCGCTGCAGGTCCATATATCAAATGATCGCTGTGGCATTACTGAGAGTTCAAAAACTGTCTTAAGTCTTTCATCTTTAATAAAATGATCAGCGTTCTGCTCTACCACGTGTAACAACTGAGTTTAACATCCAGGCATCCATGAAAATGGAATTTATGACATTTAACGGAGTTAGAAGTTAGCAGGAAGTTAGCTCGCTAGCTTCCACCTAAATACAATATAGCATATCCTGACTGCGGGGTTTTGGAAACAAATTAAAATGTACAGCTCTGTTATCACTTCCAACATAAATTAAGACAGAAAACTAAACAGCAGTGACGTTTGTAGGGTTACTGAAGTTGGGCTAGCTGGTATATAATGATGTGCTACGTGACTGCTAGCGACACAGCTATTTTAGCATAATATAAACAAGCTAACTTTTTTTCCACTTGATAAAAGTTAACGTGAGTGTTGTCGGTGGTCAGGAACAAATGTAATTGCATGGCAGGATGCTGTAAAAGGACCAAATTTCAGCCAGGAGAACAACTGAGATAATCCATCCACAATACGAGGTTAGTCATTCATATACTGCTGCATGGGCTGTGCTGTAGTTACATCGTAAGGTTTTAAAAACTGAGCTTAAATAAATGATTAGTGGTATTAAAAGCCGAGGGAGGTCAACGGTGATCACTGACTTTTTTAGGAGCTTTTTGAGATTAAATAGAAGAAAATACAAAGCATTAAACATGTTAACAACACAAAAGCCATATTAAACGCAGACTACTTTAGGCCCGGAAGTAGGATTCGTCACGTCATCACTTAATAATCGGATTACTTTTAATTCTAACTGCTATGACGCCTTCCAGTCAGGTTTTAGACAGAACTACAGCACTGAAACTGCTCTGACCAAAGTGTTTAATGACTTATGTCTGAATACAGACAGTGGAAAAATGTCAGTTTTAGTTTTACTGGATCTCAGTGCAGCATTTGATACAGTTGACCACAACATATTACTCAAACGAGTGAAGAACTGGGCAGGTCTTTCAGGAACTGTACTAAACTGGTTCAAAACCTATTTAGAAAACAGGAAATACTTTGTATCAATAGGTAACTTCACATCTGAGCAGACAAGTATCACATGTAGAGTTCCCCAAGGTTCCATCTTGGGACCCCTTCTGTTTAACATTTACATGCTCCCACTGGAACAGATTATAAAGCACAACAAAATAAACTATCATAGCTATGCAGATGACACACAAACATACAGTGGCTTGCAAAAGTATTTCGGCCCCCTTGAACTTTCCCAAATTTTGTCACATTACAGCCACAAACATGAATCAATTTTATTGGAATTCCACGTGAAAGACCAATACAAGGTGGTGTACACTGTCATGGTCCTGGGTGATCCAGTGCTTTACTATTATTATTTTCTAGTTTATTCTGAATTTGTAGTAGTTCTTTGGGTTTGGTTGTCGTGTTTATTATCCCTACCTGTGGTTCTCTGTGAATCTTCTGTGTTACTCAACATTAAACTGTATTTCTCCGCGTCTCTCTGCCCAGCATTCTTCATCTGCCATCTCTGTATATCTCCCGCTGTCCTCATGTTTTTCAGGTTTGTTTGTTAGTTTTCCCAGTTTAGGTTTAAGTTCAGTTCTGCCCTCACCTTTGTTATTTTCACTGTAAATAAATCTCCACTCGCATCTCCACTGCCATCTGCAACTTGGCAGCATCAAAGCAGGAGTCATTCCACCACACGACTGCTGACCCAGCCGTGACATACATGTGAGAAGTGAAACAAAAATCATACATGATTTCAAACATTTTTTACTGCAATAACATAATAATAACTACATAATAACTGCAAAGTGCGGTGTGCGTAATTATTCGGCCCCTTTGGTCTGAGTGCAGTCAGTTGCCCATAGACATTGCCTGATGAGTGCTAATGACTAAATAGAGTGCACCTGTGTGTAATCTAATGTCAGTACAAATAAGGATGCTCTGTGACGGCTTCAGAGGTTGTCTAAGAGAATATTGGGAACAACAACACCATGAAGTCCAAAGAACACACCAGACAGGTCAGGGATAAAGTTATTGAGATATTTAGACTACAAAAAGATTTACCAAGCCTTGAACATCCCACCGAGCACTGTTCAAGCAATCATTCAGAAATGGAAGGAGTATGGCACAACTGTAAACCTACCAAGACAAGGCCATCCACCTAAACTCACAGGCCAAACAAGGAGAGCGCTGATCAGAAGAGCAGCCAAGAGGCCCATGGTGACCCTGGACGAGCTGCAGAGATCTACAGCTCAGGTGGGGGAATCTGTCCATAGGACAACTATTAGTCGTGCACTGCACAAAGTTGGCCTTTATGGAAGAGTGGCAAGAAGAAAGCCATTGTTAACAGAAAACCAGAAGAAGTCCCGTTTGCAGTTTGCCACAAGCCATGTGGGGGACACAGCAAACATGTGGAAGAAGGTGCTCTGGTCAGATGAGACCAAAATGGAACTTTTGCCAAAATGCAAAACGCTATGTGTGGCGGAAAACTAACACTGCACATCACTCTGAACACACCATCCCCACTGTCAAATATAGTGGTGGCATCATCACGCTCTGGGGGTGCTTCTCTTCAGCAGGGACAGGGAAGCTGGTCAGAGTTGCTGGGAAGATGGATGGAGCCAAATACAGGACAATCTTGGAAGAAAACCTCTTGGAGTCTGCAAAAGACTTGAGACTGGGGCGGAGGTTCACCTTCCAGCAGGACAATGACCTTAAACATAAAGCCAGGGCAACAATGGAGTGGTTTAAAACCAAACATATCCATGTGTTAGAATGGCCCAGTCAAAGTCCAGATCTGAATCCAATCGAGAATCTGCAAAGAAGAATGGGCAAGAATTTCAGTCTCTAGATGTGCAAAGCTGGTAGAAACATACCCTAAAAGACTGGCAGCTTTAATTGTAGCAAAAGGTGGTTCTACAAAGTATTGACTCAGGGGGCTGAATAATTACGCACACCCCACTTTTCAGTTATTTATTTGTAAAACACTTTTGGAGTCGTATGATTTTCGTTCCACTTCTCACGTGTAAACCACTTTTGTGCTATATAAATGAACTTGCCTTGCCATGAGTTCAAACACTTTATTAATAAAGTTTGGAAATAAAACAGCACGCACTTTGTACATGATCAGTGTGGCAGTGAAGATTACTAAATGGTAATCTTAAGTGTGTTATTTAAGGTCTGTACCTGTTGACAATTACTAAGTGTAGAAACAGTTTCTGTGAAGCCCACTCATTAAACGCTATTAAAGACAAAGTCACAGGGAAAGTCCTCTTAAATGTGGCCACAGAAGCTGGTCACCCAGTAATGTCACTGTTTTATTCTGAGAATTTAGATGTGGGCGGTGCAAACCACTAATAAAATCGACACCCACAGGTCAACAGGAACGAAACTGGTGGAAGATCACGTCACAGAGAGTCCCCGTGCTCAGCCAATGGAAATCCTTTCCACACACCGAGGGAACATTTATCAATAAAACATATTCAAATACTTCTCTGTATGTAATAAAATAACTAACTTTACCTTTCCTGTCACTATTAAACAAAGTAATGCAAGTTTCCAACAAGTCAACAAAAGAGTGAAACAAAAACATTCATTCAAACAGATGCATTTAATTCTCCATGTTTTTATTAGAGATGTGCAACAATCCATTTGAACACTGCTGCCCTCAGCTCTGGAAATATCGCTTGCAATAATACACAAAACTGTGTTATTAGAAAACTGTGAAAAATAAAAATAATAATTAGTAAAATGTTTCCCTTCAGTGTTAAATGGATTGATATTACAGCAGCTTATGTTTAAGGTTAAACTCATACACTTCAATTCAATTCAATTTTATTTATATAGCGCCAAATCACAACAAAAGTCGCCTCAAGGCGCTTCATAGATACTTGTGTTTCATGTCCAACATCATATTTAATAAATCATTTGTTTGTAATGGCTGTCGTCTGAGGTTCTACGATCTCTAAAAGGGAAAGATTAAAAAACAAACAGTTGTTCATGAGCTCAGAAATACGAAACCTACATCTTGATTTTATTTATTGCTATTGGATAAATAATATATGTTGTCTGACAGCAGAACAACACTTGTTTGACAGCAGCGTACTGCTGCTCCTACTGCTACTGCTGTTAATACTACTACTATAAAATGTCAATACTTGTGGGATGACTGTTCATATATTTCCAGTTTGTAGTACATGTTATCAGGTTTAAACCCATTACAGACACATTAAGCTGTACAACAAACCTCAACATGAGAAAGGAAGCTGCTCACCACAGCAGTCTGTGGTTGTCGTGTTTCCATCAGTGTTTATTTTTGTGTAAATACATCACCAAACAGCCCCTAATTCAGTGACAAGCTACAGTATATAAGATGAGCTGCTGTCACACTTTGACAAGTTCATCAGCTGGTAACAAACCTGTTCACCGCTCAGATCCAGACTCAGATTTGGTGCCTTTCAGCGTCTCAACATGTGTTCGAGTCTCTCCACCAGCCGCCTGATTCTTCTGATCTCCCTGAGTGTGGTGATGCTCATCTCTGTATCAGGTACAGGTTTTATTTCTCTGTTGCGAAATAGAATAGAATAGAATAGAATGAATAGAATGCCTTTATTGTCACTATACAGTTGTACAATGAGATACAAAGCAGAAAGCTCAGTAACAGCAGCTAAAAATCTGTTTCTTAACACGGTTACAAATCTATCTGGTCTTGATGTAACTTTCTTACAAACGGTAACAGAGCAGCTGTTTCTGGACAAAATACAGTCAATTACATTTAATAAAATCTATATGGTTGATTAAAGCCAGTTGTAGTTTTTTGTCAGTTTTGTGATTTTTGGTATTACACATAATAACTTGATCAGTAAATTATTTATACAACATCTGAGAGTTGAGATTGTTTCAGTCTCCATGATATCTTAAAGGGTTTGAAAAATAATGACAATGTGTGTGATGATGTGCTGCAGGGGCTCAACACGTGGGAAATGCCTGCTATAAAACATATTCTAACAGTGGTGTAATAAACATGTCTACACCTAAATGGGCAAAAAACATCATCAGCTGCGTTGAAGACGACAGACATGGCTGCCTTCATGGCTATGAGTAAGTAGAACTTCTAAATAAATTTAAACCAAATAAAATGTAGAAATTAATTCTTGATTAAAAATCCACAAACACAACAATGAAAATGAGATTTGCACTGAAACCTTGATGTAGCAGATAAATGTTCCCCTCTCTAACATACAGCACTACTGTTTGCTCTGTGATTGTTTCTAATGTGGTGACGTTGGGGAATCTGTGAGTTTGTGCTTATGAGCTTGGAGGAAACCTGAGCTGTTCTCTCACAGCATAATGCAAAATGGACCCTGCACATGTTCAGTTAACAATAAAGTGAAAATGTCCAATCCTTTGATTTATTTCCCTCTCATTATAAACTTCTTTTTTATTCCAGGGTCAAAACAAGCAGAGGAAGAGCATTGTTCCTCAGACCAAACACCGAGTGGCTTAAAAGGAAAATAAATGAGGTGAGAAACAAATTATTTATAAAAATGTGGACACAAAGTTTAGAAAAACCAGCAGTGACTTTCTGGCAAATATGTGAAGATTATAATATAGGTAATAAAACGACACTGTGTATATCTGTCTAATGGTGCTTCACCTTCTCTCTTTCACCACCACAGGGAACTCTGCTGTGTCCTCCAGGAATTTCTAAATGAAGATGATGGAAATGATGAATCAAAGGTGAAGTAAAGCATCAACGGGAACCATTTCTGCTGATTTATTAGTTCACACTTTTACAGAAATATGTGTTAAGAAATGTTGATTATTTTTGTAAATTATTCATATGACCTAAAAACAGTCTTATATATTATATTTATTAAAAATGTCATTAAATATGAATGTTGGAATTTTTTTTATTCTGTCTTCAATCTGAGAAGAAAGATAAATCAATAAAAGCCTTTAAGTTCAGATTTATAATGGTGTGTGTGATTATTTAGTATTTGCTGTAACAACATATTGATCATGATGATGTCACAATCACAGGACACCAGGAGGCACAGACGTCAGAAGTAAAAGTAAATATTCAGAAATCACTTGGAAAGTTCTTCACGAATACATAAACCATCAACACAAAGACACATGATCTGAAATCTAGAAACACAAAGATGTTCAGCTAGAAGATGAACTAAACTGGATGAAAAAAATTAATAATAATAATGGATTGGATTTATATAGCGCTTTTCAAGTCACCCAAAGCGCTTTACAATTCCATTATTCATTCACACACTGGTGGAGGCAGCTACAGTTGTAGCCACAGCTGCCCTGGGGCAGACTGACAGAAGCGAGGCTGCCATATCGAGCCATCAGCCCCTCTGACCAACACCAGTATGCGGTAGAGTAAAGTGTCCTGCCCACGGACACAACGACCAGGACAGAGAGCCCGGGGATCGAACCGGTGACTTTCCAGTTACAGATGCGCTTCCCAACCTCCTGGGCCATTGTCGCCATTAAAGTAATGAGAAAGTTGCAAAACTGAGGTGCTGCATGTGAGATATGTATAAAATGTAGCTGTATACAAAATAAAATAACTAATATAAGATGAAACCTACAACATCATCTTGCAGCAGATGGTGTCACTGTGTTCAACAATTCAGCGCAACAATTTGCACAAGGAGATGCTGTATAGGAGAATAATGCAGAAGAAGCCTTTTCTGCGCACATGCCTCAAACAGAGTCGTTTTAGCTATGCTAAAGCACATTTGGACAAGCCAGCTTCATTTTAGAATAAGGTGCTGTGGACTGATGAAACTAAAATTGAGTTATTTGGACATGACAAGAGGCGGTATGCATGGAGGAAGCAGACGTTAAGTAAGTAAAAAGATCACGAAGTACTTCTCAAAGGGATGACCAGTGTTGGTCAAGTTACTTGAAAAAAGTAATCAGTAACTAATTACTGATTACTTCCCCCAAAAAGTAATCCCGTTACTTTACTGATTACTTATTTTCAAAAGTAATTAATTACTTAGTTACTTTTAAAAAACACGATTTATAACCTGAATAGGTGATAAAGCGATAGATCTCTCAGCCCAATTCTACTTTTTCTGCATAATCCATCATACAAAATGTAACCAAATGGAAAAGTCTCTTTTTTTAACTTGTTTTATCCATTTTAATCTTTTAACTTTATGCATCAAGCAAAAATTAAATTATATGCACCATTCTCTGACTTGAAGAAATTAGTTTAACATTTAAACCTATTTTCTGCACATTCCAGCACATAAAATAAAATATTTTTTGTGTTTGCACTCAGTCTTTCAAATAGATGCAAGTAAAACACAGCAGAAAGTAAATGTTAGTCCTCATAGGGAAATATTTCCTCTGCATTTAACCCATTCACCCAGTGAAGCAGTGGGCAGCCACCAATGCAGCGCCCGGGGAGCATTGTGTAGGGACGGTACCTTGCTCAGGGGTACCTCAAGGTAGCCATTCAGTGGAGTTGAACCCCCGACCTTCCGATCATGGGGCCACCACCCTACCTACTGAGCTATCCCTGCCCTGTTGCTCTTTTTTCACCTGTAAATCAGGAGTGGGGTAGGCGGAGGTGTGCTCTGGTGTAAGTGTGGCGCAGCGGTCAGTGGAAGAATCCGCGAGTTTCTCTGTGAATTTCCCATTACGTCGTTGTGCACTCGGAGCTTGTTTAGGGTATTTTTCGGTGTAAAGAGAAGTTTTCTTCTAATGTTTTTGTCACTTTTTATGGAATCAAACTCAAAGTAAGGTCAGTACTTCCAAGCTTTAAACGCTGCATGCTCATACTCTCTCCCGCACTCGATATTATCCATTGTTGATCTGCAGACAGCTGTTGTCACGAACGTCGCACTCGCTTACGTCACTGTCATGAGACATTCTCGCAAAAAAAATCACGGTTTTACTAACGCAATAACGCAGCGTTCCTACGGGAAAGTAACGGTAATCTAATTACCGTTTTTGCAATAGTAATCCCTTACTTTACTCGTTACTTGAAAAAAGTAATCAGATTACAGTAACGTGTTACTGCCCATCTCTGGGGATGACAGAGTATAAAACGTTAAAAGTTAACAAAATGCAATTCTAAAAAGATGTGTTTTAGTTGTTTTTTAGAAGAGATCACTGACTGCACAGATCTTAAACTCCGAGGAAGAGTTTCACAGTCAAAAGCTCTGTCTCCCTTGGTTCTCAGCTTTGTATATTGAATAACCAGTAGGCCCTGATCACATGATCGCAGGGACCTCCTAGTGAATGAAATGAATGCATGAATAACAATCTCCAGTTCAGAACGAGATACAATAGGGCTTGATTTAGAAATGTGTCTTACGCTGCTGGCAGGCCGTTTGATTCTACTAAGTTGGAAACAAAAGGTCCCTCCTACCACATCAGCGTTAATACAAGATGTATTGAGACACTTGCAGCTGGAAAGAATTAAACTCCTACTAAAGGGGAGGTTGGAGGAATTCCATTCAACCTGGCAACCTTTTATAGATCTCTTCAATACTGTACAGATATAAAAGATCACTGAGCCTCATTGGTAGTTCGATAAATAGCATCCTCTGTCCAACGTTCTTTCGTTGTTTGTTGTTGCCTTTTTTGTTTTGTTTTTACTTTGTTTAATTCTTATTGTATATATGTAATCATTTATATTTGAATCTTAGTTGCCTTTATGATAAAGAACACTGGAAAACCAAATAAAGAGATTTGAGAAATGTGTCTTAAATAATAGAAGCAGGACTGAAACAGAGATTTGATATGAACATCCAAAGTAAGAGCAGAGTCACAAATTGAAGAATGGTCCAAAATACCTTCAACAAGAATCCAGACTGTCATTGGAAGTGATAGGAATCAATTAGAGGCTGTTATTTCTGCAAAAGGAGTATCTACTAAATATTGATGTAAATTTTCTGTTGGGGTGCCCAAATTTATACAGCTGCCTAATTTAGTTTAAATAACTATTGATAGAAACTTCATTTCACTGTGTTGAGGTTTGTTTTAAAGATTACGAAGTGGTAATCTTAAACCTCTAGTTTAAGGTCTGTTGACAACTAGGGATGGGTACCGGTATCTGGTGCCATGATGGCACCAGTTCTGACATAAACGGTAGTAACCAGACCGAAAAGCAGCGCACATTTCAGTGCTTTATTTTGGTGCTTTTTTTTCCTGAGATGTCATACTCTTTGGATTTTAGCCAATCATTTTACCTTTGCAAGCGTAGTAGGCGGGCCCAGGTACGTACATTCTTTTAGAGCAGAGCTACAGATTAAAAATGCCCAAGGCGAAGCGGTCAAACGTCTGGCTGTACTTCACAGCAAAAGATGCAAACTCAGCAGTTTGTGACAAGTGCTTTAAGCTGATACTGTCAAAGGAGGTAACGCCTCCAATCTGATGAAACACCTGTCGATGCACAGCAGGTTTTTAAAAGCCGAGAAATGTATCGTATTGTGTGAGACCTCACACCGTGCACATCTACTGTGGGTGGTTTGCCTGTTATCGGACCCGGAGTTAGCAACATCCCCCAAAAACCCGAAGAGGAGAGTCCTGGCCCCTAGCCCTGCCAGTGTAGCAGAAATGATAGAATAGAATAGAATAGAATAGAATAGAATAGAATAGAATAGAATAGAATGCCTTTATTGTCAGTATACAGTTGTACAATGAGATACAGAGCATCTCAGTGTAAACATCCTGGGGGGGAGGTACAGTTCTGCAGCGCTATGTACATATGGACAGTATTAACATAGGGAAAAACATATATATATATATAAAATGTACAATATACAAGCCGTAAGTAATATGTAATAAATAGGGTTATGTATATACAGTTGAGTTATTGCACATAGATGACAGATGATGATGGCAGCAGCAGCAGCCGTTCTTCTCTGTGTGAGTAGCTTAATGTTGTTTGTGTGTAATTTACATTGAGTAGGCTAACCACATTATTAAATTAACGCATGTAGGGTGAACTAGCAAACACCGTAGTAGTTACATGCGGCTGTCTCTTGTTTGATGGCAGATACTTCACCCTGGCCAAAAAGACTAAAATGACCAAAGAAAAAGTGGAAAACAGCTAAACATGAGAGGTTTTTGGACAAAGTGTGTGTTCTTCATTCTTTAAGCACCGGTTTGAGCACCGTTTAGGTACCGACACCGTGTCAAAGGTATCAGTTTGGTACTGGTATCGGATAAAACCTAAACGATACCCATCCCTATTGACAACTACTAAGTGAAGAAGCAGTTTTTGTGAAGACCACTCATTAAATGCTATTAAAGACAAAGTCACAGGGAGAAGTCCTTTTGAATACAATTAATCACTGGACAGCTGGACTGAAACTTGCAAATTAAAAACATAATGCATTTAAGGTAACCCGTTTTCATTTTTATTTAAGAAGAGAATTTGTTCCACTGTGTGATGGCCGAGTCTGCTTGTTTTCATGGAGTAATTTCTCCTGCCTTAAAAAAAGAAACCCCTCTCAAAAGAGGCTGGAGTGCACAGAAACTGGTAGAGATGCAGGTATCTGGTCGTCCTGGGTTTCACAGACTATCAGCTAAAAAGAATAAACACATTAAGTTGCTGCACATTTGTAGAATAACATTTAAGATTACTTTATAAATAAAATATATTTTTTATTACATTAAATGTAAAGAGTCAAATGGAAGTCTTTGTAAAGTTATTTCATGATATTTATATTATGAAAAGCAGATTTTTGACAATTTAAGGTTTTTACATTTTTAGATAAAATAAACACGCAACAAACAAATAACAAGAACACAAAACTGGCAAACCCAACCAAAACTGACCAAAATCTACCAAAAATACTCCCACATGACAGAACCTCTCCTCTGCCTCTCTGGCTCCATATCTCTCAATAGAACGATCTGTGGTTTGCTATCTCTCACCATCAGAACACTCCACAAATCCTGCGAATGATTCACTTCCTTATAAACAGTGTTGGCGAGTTATTTTGAAAAAGTAATTAATTATAGTTACTAGATACTTCTTCAAATAAGTCACTTAGTTAGTAACTGAGTTACAAGATTCTGAAAGTAATGAATTACTTGAAGAGTAACTATTGTGTTACTTTAAAATACGTTTAACCCTCTGGGCTCCAGGAGATAATTGGCCATTTTTAACTACTTTTGATTTTACCTCCATATTTCACCTTTACAAACGATTTACTTTGCCTTGTTTGGCATCATTCTTTTCAGCACAACCTCAAGTGTCTGAATTTACAGTTATGTTTTCATTTTGACATAATGTACTGACACAATTGATCTAAAATCAGACAAAACCATAAAATATATTATATATTTTACTGTAACAACCACAAACATGTTTAATGAATCACATTTCATAATTTTAAATGCAAATATTAATTGACAATTTTAAAATCATATGCAAAAGTTTTGCAAACAACAAATATATATGGTTACAATAATAAATCTGAAAATGATAAATTACTTGACTCCTTAGAAGAAATAAAGAATAACTCCTTACTAAAAGATAAAATGGTTAGAACGCAGATTAATAAATTAATGGCTCATTATGGAACAAAGCTAACAGAGAGAAGTCCTTTTGTACCAATTGGGAACTTTTTAAATTTGAAGCATGCAAATTCTTGAGAAGATATGGGAGTCAAATTATTAAATCAAGGAAAGCTGAAGAGGAAGAAGTGATCAGCAAAATTGCCTCTTATTACCAGAAATCCCCAGAAGAAATCTCAGAGGAAGATAAATTAACTTTACTAGACCTTCAAAATAAATTGGACGGTTTATATCGATGCAAGGCTGAGGGTGCTTTTGTAAGATCCAGGAAGATTCACCAACGAGCTGAATCGGTTCTACGCCCGTTTCGAGGTTAGCCAGGCGGCTAATGCTATCTACCGCCTGACTACCGAGGACAGTGACGGCATCAGCGAGAGACCGGTGACCAGCATCGCGGAGCATGACGTCCGAGCGGCACTGAGGAGAGTGAACACAAGGAAAGCGGCGGGGCCAGACGGCATCACCGGCCGTCTGCTGCGCTGCTGTGCTGACCAGCTAGCAGGTGTGTTCACTTACATCTTCAACGAGTCCCTGGCGAAGTCTGTGGTCCCCACATGCTTCAAAAGATCCACCATCATCCCTGTGCCCAAGAACAGCAAACCCTCATCCCTGAACGATTACCGGCCAGTTGCACTGACCTCGGTAGTAATGAAGGTGTTTGAGAGGCTGCTGAAGAACATCATCTCCTCCTCCATCCCAGACACCACAGATCCGCTGCAGTTCGCCTACAGATCCAACAGATCCACAGAGGATGCCATCGCCCACGTCCTACACACCACTCTCAGCCACGTGGACAAGAAACAGGGTAACTATGTGCGAATGCTGTTTGTTGATTACAGTTCAGCGTTTAACACAATAGTGCCCTGCAGACTGTTCACAAAGCTGAGGGATCTGGGACTTAACAGCCGTCTGTGTGCATGGGTGTTGGACTTCCTCACTGGCAGAACTCAGGTGGTGAGGGTGGGCAGGTGCTTCTCCAACAGCATCACCATCAACACAGGAGCACTTCAGGGATGTGTCCTCTCGCCACTGCTCTACTCCCTCTACACTTCAGACTGTGTGGCCACCCACGGCTCCAACACCATTGTGAAGTTTGCTGACGACACAGTGGTGTTGGGTGCCATCTCCAACAACGATGAGGCGGCCTACATGGATGAAGTGAAGAATCTGGCATTGTGGTGCCAGGACAACCACCTCCAGCTGAACGTCAGCAAGACCAAGGAGCTGGTGGTGGACTTCAGAAGGAGTCAGCACAGAGACTACAAGCCCATTATCATCAATGGAGCTCCAGTGGAGAGGGTGCAGTCCTTCAAGTATCTCGGTGTTCACATCTCCTCAGACCTGACATGGTCTGCCCACATTCAGGTCCAGACCAAAAAGGCTAGGCAGCGCCTGTACCACCTACGACAACTGAGGAAGTTCAGGGTCTCTCCAAAGATCCTCAGGATTTTCTATACAGGCGCTGTGGAGAGCATCCTCACACAGGACATGACATCGTGGTTCGGGAACAGCTGTGTGAAGGACCAAAAAGCTCTCCAGAGAGTGATCCGTACAGCAGAACGCTGCTGCAGGATTGCTCTCCCCCCGCTTCAGGACACCTACACCAGGAGATGCCAGACTAGAGCAGCGCAGATACTGAAGGACCCGTCCCATCATGGCAACAAACTGTTCCAACTTCTGCAATCTGGTAGAAGGTTCCGCATCTTCCGGGCAAGGACAGAGAGACTCAAGAGGAGCTTCTATCCCCAAGCCATCCGTGCCCTAAACACACACACCCGCCCTCTCACATCATCTATAATTGACTGAGACAGGACTCTTCCAGACACTAAACCAAGGAACAATGTACATTTCAATTCCTTTAATTTTAAATATGTTTATATTGTCTATCCTGTAAAATAGTCAGATGTCTATTCATATTAATGTACAGAATTCACCTGCTTGCTGCTACTACTGCACATTCACCCAGTGTATATACTATATATATATATATATATATATATATATATATATATATATATATATATATAATGTTCTTCCTCTACACCCCCCCCATTTTTGCACATGTCGAGGAGCGTGTCAGACTACATTTCACTGTGTGTTATACTTGTATAACTATGCATGTGACAAATAAAGAACCTTGAACCTTGAACCTTGAAGAGGTGGCTGGAGGAGGGAGAACAAAATTCTGCTTTTTCAGGCTTGACAAATACAGATCCAAAACCAACTAAATATTAATGGCACTGTTTCTGACAAGCCTAGAGAAATTTCACATTTCTGTGCCAAATTCTATACTAAACTGTACAACTCAAACTATAATGAGGATGTCTCAACACTGTTTCTCAATAATATTAAAAACCTAAAAACTATTGTTGTGGAAGATAGAAGTCTCTGTGACAGCCCTCTGACTGTGGAGGAAGTTTGTAATTCTATTTCTGCACTTAAGGCCAACAAATCTCCTGGCACAGATGGTTTAACTGCAGAGTTTTATACATCATTTACTAATCTCCTGGCTGCGTTCTTACTGCAGGTTTTCATAGAAAGTATGGAGAATAACACCCTCCCTCCTACTCTTACTCAGGGTCTCATAACACTTATTCCAAAGCCAAACAAAGACTTACTTCTTATTGATAATTGGAGACCCGTCTGTCTGCTCAATAATGACTATGAGATTATGGCTTTAGTACTTACTAACAGAATTAAAGAGTTCTTGGACACAATTATCGATGAGACACAATCAGGCTTTATGAGAAATAGACACATTTCTAATAACATTAGACTGGTTTTGGATCTACTTGATTACTCTGATTTGATATCTGACAATAGCTTCATTCTCTTCCTGGATTTTTAAAAGGCTTTTGATACAATTGAACATCCATTTATTTTCCAGTCTTTGGAAAAATTCAGCATTTTTCTGTAAAGCTTCAAAACCTTGCACACAAATGGCAATAGCTCAATTAAAATGACTAACGGCTCCACCCCGAGATTTGACCTGTTATACAAGGAATCACCATAGCTGATAAGGAGCTCATCATCAGCCAGCAAGCTGATGACACCACTCTTCTTGAAGAATGCAAATCAAATCCGTCCAGCCCATGGTGATCGATGCAGCAATTCTGTTCTGTACAGGAGAGACGTCACGGAGGAGATCGTCTGCAGTGATCAGGACACAGGACACAATGTGACGTAAAAAAATGTGCAAACTTGCACTAAAAAAATCTGTGAAACAGCGAGGTGGAAGATGAACCGCGTTATAGCGAGGGACCACTGTAATTTTGAAGGTCAGTCACAACATACCCTTCGTAAATACTTATGTACAGAAACCCTTACAGGCAATCATTCGTTTTTTGTGTGGCTTTTTTTCACGGTTTGTTAACATGCTGTGTAGGTGTGTACTTGACTAGCTGATATCAACATAACGTGGGAAACATCTGGTTTGACTATTCTTCACCTGTAATTTGAATGCTGAACATTTGCCTGTTTAAATCATAAGACCAGTCACTATACAGAGATGTGCTTCTGAATGTGGATGATGTGTCTTCTGCTGTAGTGATCCAGTTCTTCTTGTGTTGAGTGATGTAAACAACTGATCGATCTAAACTCTTTAAACGTCAAAATTGATCATTAGATTTTTTTATGACACAACAGTGGCGAGTGTTCCCACTTTCTGCTCTTTGTAACTTAACGTGATCTTTCCGTTTTCGAGCTTTGGACATGATTTTGGAGTATATCTTCGCAGTAGCGATTGACCACAAGGTAAAGCTACCGGAAATGTACAACCCCACATCCGGTCTCAAACCAGGAAGTTAGCATTTTCTCGTGCACAGGGTCAATTGGTGGCTCAGCTGGTTGATAAAGAGGGAGTACGACTTACTTACAATGAATTCCTTACACCATATAATTTCCCATCAGTGTTTGGGAATTCTCAATGGTGCTTGGTGCCATACCCTCAGGTACTTTAATGTTATATAAAAACACTGACAGGTCAATATCTACCTCAGTCACTCTCTCTGATCCAGCTGAGTCAGCAGTGGGAAAAATCTGCTTGTCACAGGAACTTGGTAACAGCAATAAGAGAATACGTAGTTTATTCCAAGAAGATATCGTGTCTCTCCCATATACATAATATCTTACTGGAACCGACATGTTCCAGATATCACCTGAAAGACAGTCTGGATGATCCCATAAATATCTAATTGTAAACAAGGTGAAGGATATCTCATGTAAAATTCTTCATAAATGTTACCCTGCCAGTCACTATATGGTAACATTTAAAAGAGACATAAATACTAATTGAACTTTCTGTGGGGATCATCTAGAAACTGTAGCACATCCTTTTTGGTACTATTCCTCTACACAGAGATTCTGGAAGAATTTAGCAGTTTTGTTATTGTCCATATTTTAAGGGAGTTTTCTTAATGATGGGAAAATGTTTTTATTCTGTTTCTTTAAGTTCACCAGGAAGAATGATAAATGTTTTTTATAATACATTTCTTAATACGTTTAGCTAAATTTTCTATCCATAAATGTAAGTTTATTAATAAAACACCACATTTCTGCTTTTTTATAAGGATATGGAATAGTACATACAATCAATATCAGACTAAACCAACAAAAAGGAGCAATATTTATATATGTTGATTTTTGCCCGTACTCATATAATAATTTTTTTTACCCCTGGTTTTGTATGTTCATGTTCTGTTCTTTCTTAAACTTCATCTGTTTGTATGTTGTATACTTATTGTGTTTCAATAAAGTTCAATTTTTAAAAAGTACGTTCTAAATGAAGCTTCAGGCGTCACTAATCACGTGACTCTGGCCAAACGAATCAAGCCTCGACACGGTGCTTCTGAAGCAGTATGTTGATCTTTTTCACACACGCACCGGAGCGTCAGCTTCAAGCGGACCATCGCTACCTCTCACATCTAAAGGTAAGTGTCAAGGTAACTTTGAACTGAGTTCAGTCAATCTCGAGTTTTTCAAGTTTTCTGTTGCTCTCTGTGAGAGGAGACCGTTAAAGGCGAGGCTCTCCAGAGTGTAGCAAAACAGGAGACCACAGCTGTGTGTGTAAGTGTGCAAACGAATAGATTAGAAGTGGAATTGAGCCACGAGTAAAGAAAGGTCAAGTTTCGTGAGTTGTTTTTCTCACCACTGATCACGCGCTCAACACTCTACACATACTTGCATCACACGCGCGCTCTCGAGCATCAGTATTGTACAATTCTGGGCGTCACGTGAGTTGCAGGCGTTACCATATAACGGAAATCTCCATTGTTCTGTAGCTGAAGGCTTTTCAGTGAGTTTTTTGGACATCCTGATAATAATGAATTACAGTCGTTCAGCCTGGAAGTAATAAATGCATGAACTAGTTTTTCAGCGTCACTCTGAGACAGGATATTTCTAATTTTAGAGATGTTGCGCAAATGGAAGAAAGCAGTCTTACATATTTGTTTAATATGTGCATTGAAGGACATGTCCTGGTCAAACTTCACTCCAAGGTTCCTCACAGTGTTACTGGAGGCCAAGGTAATGCCATCCAGAGTAAGAATCTGGTTAGATACCATATTTCTAAGCTTTTCAGGGCCGAGTACAATAACCTCAGTTTTATCTGAATTAAGAAGCAGAAAGTTAGCGGCCATCCAGGTCTTTATGTCTTTAAGACATTCCTGCAGTTAATCGACCTCTGTTGGGGGTAGCGTTCAGATAGCTGCTCTGCTCTATGTTGGTACAGGGCATTGAAGATGATAACAGTGGGTGGATTATATTCTTAAACTTAGTTACAGCGCTTTCAGAAAGACATCTACTTTGATAAAGTCTACTCTCCACCGCTGTGTAATCAATTATTGTAAATGTTATCAGGAAATGATCAGACAGGAGAGGGTTTTCAGGAAACACTGTTAAATGTTCAGTTTCTATGCCATATGTTAAAACAAGATCTAGAGTGTGATTAAAGTGGTGGGTGGCTTCTTTTACATTTTGAGAGAAGCCAGTTGAGTCTAATAACAGATTAAATGCCATGCTGAGGCTGTAATTTTTAGCATCTACATGGATGTTAAAATCACCCACAATAATTATTTTTATCTGAGCTCAGAACTAAATTAGATGTAAAGTCTGAGAAATCAGACAAACTCTGTGTAAGGCCCAGGTGGACGATAGATGATAACAAGTAAGACTGGTTTTACAGCTGGGGTGGACAATGTTAAGCCTCAGGCTTTCAAATGAATTGAAAGTCTGTCTTGGTCTTTCATTAATTAATAGGCTAGTGTGAAAAATTGCTGCCACACCGCCCCCTCGGCCTGTGCTTCGAGATTTCTGGTAGTTAGAATGACTCGGGGGTGTTGATTCATTTAAACTAACATAATCATCCTGCTGCAACCAGGTTTCTGTAAGGCAGAGTAAATCAATTTGTTGATCAATTATTAAGTCATGTACTAACAGGGACTCTGAGGAGAGAGACCTAATATTTAATAATCCACATTTCACTGGTTTTACTCTTTGGTTCAGAGGTGGATACTGTATTGTTCTTTCTTTGTAATTGTTTATGTTTAAGTTGTTTGTTGCTGGTTTTTAGTTTGTTTTTTGTCTTTTTGGAAGCTGACACAGTCTCTATGGAGATAGGTTTGGGGGGGGGGGGTAGCAGGAGGAGAGAAGTTGCAGGGAGGCGTGTAAGACTGCAACTCTGCTTCCTGGTCCCAACTCTGGATAGTCATATTTTGGGGGGTTTAATAAATTTGTCCATATTTCTAGAAATGAGAGCTGCTCCATCCAAAGTGGGATGGATGCCGTCTCTCCTAACAAGATCAGGTTTCCTCCAGAAGATTTGCCAATTATCTATGAAGCCCACATCATTTCTGGGACACCACTCAGACAGCCAGCAATTTAAGGAGAACATGCGGCTAAACATGTCACTCCTGGTCTGATTGGGGAGGGGACCAGAGAAAACTACAGAGTCCGACATTGTTTTAGCAAAGTTGCACACCGATTCAATATTGATTTTAGTGACCTCCGATTGGTGTAACCGGGTGTCATTACTGCCGATGTGAATTATGATCTTACTGAATTTATGTTTACCCTTAGCCAGCAGTTTTAAATTTCCTTCAATGTCGCCTGCTCTGGCCCCTGGAAGACAATTGACTATGGTTGCCGGTGTCTCTAGCTTCACATGTCTGAGAACAGAATCACCAATTACCAGAGTTCGACCCCCGGCGGGTGTGTCGCCGAGTGGGGAAAACGGTTAGTTTAGGACTATGCTTCCTCCTCACCGTGACCCAGCCGCCCTCTTTCCCCAGCTACTTGGGGTCTGCCGGGGAACAGCTAGCGGGGCCTACGCTATCTTCGGCTGCACCAGCTACAGGGGCCTGACTAGCTATGGGTGAATGAAGGGTGCGAAGCCGAGTCTCCAATTCAGTAATCCTGGCCTCAAGAGCTGCAAATATGCTACATTTGTTACAGATATCATTACTGCTAAAGGAGGCCGAGGAGTAACTAAACATCTGACACAATGAGCAAGAAAGTGCAGGAGGGACAGGTGAAGTAGCCATGGTGCTAACGAGTCGGCTACGAGCTAAGCTAAGCTAGCGAAACAGTACAGAGAAAGTGAGTGAATACTTTGGCTATGAATTAGGTAGTGAGTACACAGAAAGTGTGCTTCGCATGAAGCACGTGAAGATTATACTATGAAAAAGAATGTATTTAAAAGTTGTTAATTAAATTGCTAAGCAAATAAGCTACTCAGAAACACCACTGTGTTTGAGCAGGAACAGGAAGTGATACTCTACCACAGAGCGAGCGAACACCAAGTGACAGCGCCACCAAGG
Organism: Astatotilapia calliptera; assembly: GCF_964374335.1. Classification (NCBI taxonomy): domain Eukaryota; kingdom Metazoa; phylum Chordata; class Actinopteri; order Cichliformes; family Cichlidae; genus Astatotilapia; species Astatotilapia calliptera. The sequence goes on from NC_137430.1 coordinate 29,083,597, forward strand.
CCTCAGTCTCTCCTGCTACTGGTCTGCATACTGCTAAATTTGGTATCGGTGCTCAAACCTTTTGTGTCTGTTTGCACACCTCGGGAAGCAAAAATTTGTTGAACATATGAGACACTTTGACTCTTCAGTGCAGTGTGGAGCCTAACAAAGATCTGTTTTGTGTCCCAGCTGATCAGCAGGAGGAGAAGAGTCTGACGGAGCAGCAGAGGAACATTTTCAGCTACTTGGACTCAGCTCAGCCACTACAGAGGAAACAATGAGCTCAACACAGAAGGTGACAGACAGAGCAGGGCGATATGACCAAAAATATTTATCATGATATACATTTGAAAATTTGCGATAACAATATAGCTGACGATATAATTGATGCAAGACAAAATACTTTACAACTCCACAACTTTATTAGTGCAAAAAAAAAAAACCCCATCAATGTATTTGGACTTAAAGAACTATGGGCTCAAAATGTGGTCATAAATATTTTGTACTTGTAAAAAAGATTTGTATGTGTAAAAAGAATTTGTGTGTGCGTAAAAAAGATTTGTGTGCGGACTTAGAAAAAAAACCCCTGCAAGTTACAAATGCGGATTTTGACCCTATTTTTCTTCCTTTCATCTGATTGGTCAATCACAAATGTAACAATCCAATCAGATGAAAGGAAGAAAAATAGGGTCAAAATCCGCACTTGTAACTTGCAGGGTTTTTTTTTTCTAAGTCCGCACACAAATCTTTTTTACGCACGCACAAATCTTTTTTTTACGCACACACAATTTCTTTTTTACAAGTACAAAATATTTATGACCACATTTTGAGCCCGTAAACAAGCAGCTTTTTTTTTTTTAATGTGTATTAAAATTTAACAGTGCAAATGCAAATGTCAGCCAATTTCCTCTGGAAAATCCTTTTGGTTAAACTGTCAGCAAGCAATTTGCATTTGCACTGTTAAATTTTTATATAACTTTAATGCACATAAAAAACAGCTGCTTGTTTAAGTGAAAATATATTGATGGATTTTTTTGCACTAATAAAGTTGTGGAGTTGTAAAGTATTTTGTCTCGCCTCAATTATATCGTCAGTTATATTGTTATCGCAAATTTTCAAATGTATATCGTGATAAATATTTTTGGTTATATCGCCCTGCTCTACTTTCATGTGTTACTGTTTAGGCTTAAATTGGTTTGATGTTTGGTGCCTTTTTCTTAATGTAAAAAAAAACCCTTAGGTTACAATCAGACATTTTTCTTGCATTTGATTTGATAAATTTTGATCTTTTGATTGATAAACTAAAATGTTATGGATTTTCACCAGCTGCTTTGTGCTGGAAAAAAATTATTTGGACAGAAGATAGCAGAAGGTTTATTGTAATGGTTGATAGGTTTGTAGGTTCAAGCTACAAACCTATCCGCTGGAACGTTGAGGACAATATAATTACACTGCAAAGCAAGACACAAGTAGGCAAAGTTCTTCATGGTACTCGTGCACGGGAGAGACCGGACAAACGCCGTTCCTTCGCTTGACCCCAGTTGCTCTCGCCCACTCTCCCGTACCACTGTTCTTTTATTGAGGTTACATGAATATGCATCGGTTCATTAACATATGACGTCTACATACACACAAAGAGTACCTTGCCTGTGTGTGTGTGTGTGTGTGTGTGTGTGTGTGTGTGTGTGTGTGTGTGTGTGTGTGTGTGTGTGTGTGTGTGTGATCCAGATGTGACCCTGTGAAGACTCCCCAAAGCTGGTGCCAGGAGTCTAGCGGTCCATCTGAACAAAAGGCTCTTATACTTAAACAGATATACGTGTGCTTGCTATACCATAAATCAATAAGAAAAGATACGACCTCTCCTAGGAGGTGTGATCTACGCCGGAACACTCTGTAGAGGGAGTGAACGCACTCCCCCTTCATGCTACACAGAGCTGTTACAGACCTCCTAGGATGAGACATTCTTTCAATCTACAAATGATTATACACCTCTAAGCATATATGGTTAAATATTTCTAAGCATAAATGACAATCAACAATACAAATCTAACAATGGTTATTTCTCAGTTATGAACTGCGGTTTACCCCAAGGCAGCTGGCTCGCTCCACTTCTCTATTCAGTTTTCACTGATGATCTGCAATATGTCTTGGCTTAATCTTGGGTATGCCAATGATTCCACCTTGTTTTATTCAGCCAGTGACAACTCTGAACTGATCAGCGTGTCACAACAAAATTTGCTGAATGTGTTTGACTGGATAAGTAAAAACAACATGATTTTAAATGTATCTAAATCCAAATCTATGTTAATTAGAAGCAGATTAGTCAACAGCCCACAACTGAGTCTTTCCGTAGCCAGTGTTAGAACACGTCACCCAGATGAAACTACTCGGCGTTACCATAAATCACCACCTTTCATGGTCTCAGCACATCAATTGTTTTTAAGAAAATGGGACAAGGCATAGCTATGGCTATGAAATGCTCTTTCTGTATCACTTCAATTATGAAAGATGTCATTAATGCACTAGTAATGTCTCATCTGGAGTATTGTTCAATCATTTGGTCAGCAGCTAATAAGACAGATCTTAACAGACTTCAGTTAGTCCAGAATAAAGCGTCCAGATTAGTGTTAAGATGTTCATACTATAATAATATTGATAAAATGTATTATCAACTTTCTTGGCTTCCTGTACAGGCTAAAATATTCTATGGCTTACTTGTATTTATAAAGAAAGCAATTCTGTTAAACACACCACATTTATTTCTGCTCAGCTGCAGTATCCAGATGAAATACATAATCATATTACACAGTTTTCAACAAACTGCAATCTAGTAAATGCTCGAGTTAAAAGTAACTTTTTGTAAAACTGTTACATTTAGAGCAACTTTTAAGTGGAATAAATTGCCTTATAAAATTAGAGAATTATTCAAACTATTCAAAACTTCAATGAACACTTAACTATGGAAGCCCATTTCCGCCACTAAAAAAAAAAAAAGGATCCATAACTCAAAATTTCAAGTTACTTTTCTCAAAATTTTGAGTTATTAACTCGAAATTTCGAGTTAGCGCTGCCAATCAGTAATATATGTGAATGACGTCATTTCCTCGTTACCCGGAAGCTGAAGCCCTCAGCTACAAATGCTACAACTAAGCTTACATCCAGTCGTGAATGCACAGATTGCTGAGTGTTTTCAGCCTGGCTTCACAAATGATGAAATCCCTGTGTTATTAGCTGAATCACATGGTGTTACTATCAGCAAACGTACTCGCGAAAGCGCCAATTTGTTGGGATCCGTTTTTGAGTGCACGTTCCTCTGCCATGTGCTTCCGGGTAACAAGAAAGCGACCTCATTCACCTATATTTTTGATTGGCAGAGCTAACTCGAAGTTTCGAGTTATATTTCTCAAAATTTCAACTTATGGATACTAGCTGTTTTGTTTTTATTTAGTGGCGGAAACGGGCTTCCATACTTAAAAGCCGATTCACAGAGCTTTTAGTTGTTGTAAATATTGTAAGAGATGATTTGTTTTTGAAATTTGTGTAATGTGCCTGAATGTTATTGATATTATTATTATATTGTTATTATTGATTGCTTATATTTTAACAATTGTGAAACCTCACTGTGGATGTAAGAGCCAAATTATGCGGATATCTTGAATCCACTTTATTGTATAATATTTTATGTGATTGTATTTGACGGAAGATGAGCAACATCTGTTGTGGAAGCTAATGGGGTTCTTTTTAAATAAACAAAAATACGATTTAATATCACTGAATAATTATGTATAAATCTATAAAAATTAAAGAAATATGTAATAGGAAACTACACTATAATATAAATTATAAAATAATATAAAAGTGTGTGTGCATGTGCGCGTGCAATCACGAGGGATGGGCATGATTTTAGTGTTTGAACAGTCATGAATTATTTTTAACAGCAGGTTGGATGTAATGTGTTAGAACTACCAGCAGGTGGGGATAAGAGACCTTTAAGGTGTTTGGTGCCACACTCCACCTTCAGGTTTAAAACTAGTGTTAATGGAGGGAGTTTGAAGGTTGAGTTTGTTCCACGACTGCATTTCACTCACTGCCTCTGTTTGTATCTCTGTCACTGCAGGACCAACATGGAGCCAGAAGTCAGCGCTCTCAGTAGGCCGACAAACCTCACAGAAGAAAGGGAGAGAAAAAACACACCTGTGACGAGTGTGGGAAGGATTTTACTTTGAAGGCTAATCTAAAACAGCATCAGGTCGTCCACAGTGGAGAGAGACCATTCAGCTGTGACTTGTGTGGAAAGTCTTTTTCCTGGAAGGTTGCTCTAAAACAACACCAACTCATCCACAGTGGAGTTAAAGCGTACAGCTGTGATCAGTGTGGCAGAGCTTTTACTCGCAGTAGCAGCTTACAGAGTCATCTAGTTACCCACTCTGGAATTAAGGCATACAGCTGTGACATCTGTGGAAAAACTTTCAGCCAGAGAGGGCACCGAAATAGACACCTACGCATTCACACCAGACATGATGTGTACAGCTGTGAACAGTGTGGAAAACAGTTTGTAACTTACACACAGTTACAACAACACATGTTTAGCCACACGGATGAGAGACCTTATAAATGTGACCTGTGTGAGAAGACTTTTAAAGCTCCACATTACCTGAGAGAACACCAACAGATCCACACCAGAAAGAGACTCTACAAGTGCAGTTACTGTGAGGTATGTATTTATATTGTTATCTTGTCATTTTAGCCTGACTGTTTGGAACAACTCTGCTCATTAAACTGTGTTAGCATGTTAGCAATTCTACTGCATGGAGAAGCAGCTCTGAGTGATTATTCAGATTTTCATGTCAGTTATGATTTTAGTATTACTGTAGTATTATGGTGGTAGTATTGTAGTTATTGCAGCCCAGTAAACTGAGTGTGTTAACTGAAACAGTCAAATGTAATTGGACGTCTGCAGAGATGCTCTTTATTTCAGGCGACGTTCAGGATAAAAATGTTGAAGGACTGACGTACACTGTCTTTGTGTCTTTGTTTAGAAGCAGAGCGACACAGATGGATCCAGTTCTCAACCCTGTCATCACCGTGGTGGTGGGAAAGACTTTCGTTGTGACCTCTGTGGAAAAACTTTCAGTCGGCAAAAGACCCTAAAAAGACATCAACGTAGACACACTGGAGACAAACTGCAATACTGCAAAGAATGTGGGAGAAGCTTCACCACACCAGGTGACTTAAAACGACATGAACTGATTCACAGTGGGGTTAAAAAGCACCTCTGTGATCAGTGTGGGTCATCCTTCACCACTACAAATAAGCTTAAAAGACACAAACGAGTCCACACAGGAGAGAAACCATACAAGTGCAGACACTGTGACAGAAGCTTCTCAGATTCAGGTCATCGTAACAGGCATGAACGTACACACATGGAAGGAAACTACAGCTGTGACCAGTGTGACAAGAGCTTCAGGAATCTCAGTTCATACTCCGAACACAAACGATCCCACGTTACTAATAAACTGTTTCACTGTTACCAATGTGCCCAAACATTCACCTCATTGTCTGCTCTGTGCAAACATCAGCGTGATCACTCAGGGCTGAAATCACTCCCATCACTGGATCACAGTGAATCTGAAGAGACAGAAAGATCCTCTGGTTTCAGTGTCAGACTCAAAAAGCTTGAGATCAGGCTCCACAGAGTTCAGATAGAATCATTTAAACTTGTGTTGAACTGAACTGGTTGCTGGGCTGAACTTCTACATAATACAGATTTACATGGGATCTTATTTTCTGTCGTTTTACTGAGTCAGTTTTGTCCTTTTTTCTCTGTCCTGGTTTTGCTCGTCTGTAAATAATTGAAACTCAGTCAAATAGTTCATTGTTCTCCAGCAAAACGTTTTGGAACCTCATGTTTAACCTTTAAACTCTGACATGTTTTAGCACACAAGGCTTCATCGGGGAGTTCACTCATGATTGGACCATGAGAATAAAGGTTTTTAGTTCTTTCAAAGAGAGTCTTGGAGGTGTTTGATGTTTCTGTTTTTTCTACAGAAAGGAAGAAACTATTTTTCTTGCTTTGTGTAGTGTGGAAGTTTTTAATGTTTCTTTCATCTGTGATGTTCTTGATGTAACTAACAGTGAAGTGTTCCAATGTTTTTCTTGTGTTTATATTTGTAAGTTTCCTTTAATTGTGGAACTTTGTTTTGTAATTGGTGGTAGCGGAAGTAACGTGCAGCACGGACTGAGTTTGTGGTGACACTAGAGCAGAGAAGCATGGCGCTCTGTGAGTTCAGCTGCATCGTCCTACTGCTTTAAACTGGACTTAAGTTTTAAAGAACACATAAGTTAAGTTAAATTAAACCCAATTGTGGACTCACCGTTGAGAGGAGTAGCGGCTCGCGCGAAGAACGGACTTTCTCCCGTTTGGCTACAGCAGGCAATGAGGTGTGTTCAGGGTGCCTCTGTTAATTTCAGTTTCAATGAAAGTGCCATAAAAGGGCATTTATGTGTCTATACCTTTATTGTTTGGATTTACTGTGATAAGAGTTATTGTAAACATGTTGCTTATTGCAATTGTTTTCTTTGGGTAGTTCTCACGATGATGATGATGATGACGACGCTGAGTGATCTTGTCGCCGAACATTGAATAAATCATCTGTAAACAAGAACTTGTCCGCGTGGTGGCTAACGGGAGCTACACTTGAATGTGTTGACATGAAGATGGTACAAATAAACTGTCCTTTTAGCTTTAGCTCCTAATTTATTCATTATTTGTGGATGTAGCACAGCAGCAGTGTCTTGATTAACACATGGAGGGCTCGGGATCTGATGGTGTCATCTCCCTAATTTGCCCACTGCGTAAATCTCACTCTTTGCCAAGAAATTGAAATAAATCTTGTTTCCCTGCTGGATAGTGATCCACTGTAACTCTGCTCCTCCTTCCTATTTAGGATTTCTGTGACTGAAGTAAAATTCCCTCCATCCATCACTTATCCCAGCTAACCCAAAGTAAAATAAAGTTTTGCTCATCTTAAAAAAGCATTACAATAATGGGCATTACCAATGCAAACTGAATAATACAGAAGATGAAAGAAGAGACTTTGATCAGTTAATAAAGCTCATGATCTTGATTCATTGTGGCTGCTACACAGATACTTCTGGGTCACTTCTCTCAGTTAGGAACCTTCCTCACCAAAACTGACTGTTGGACCACACCCCTGGTTTCATGAGAAATTGTTTCAGCCATGATTTCTCTTCCTGTATTTCAGAGTAAAGACTGAAGTGACAAATGGAAACATGTTTAAAAAACGCAATGTGAGAGAGACGTTGAGGTCCTTGGAAGTTACCCTGGGTTTTTCTGTCACCCTGCTAGATGTTACACACCTTGTTATTGGACTGATTTCTACTGCTGGACTACTCCTGGGGAGAGTAGCAATACTCTTACTAATTAGCTCCCTTTCACACCTTTGGGGATATTTATTTTTGTGCTTGCAGCGCTGTGAGCCAGAACAGCGAGAGAAAAATCTGCAACAGCGACGAGCCGAATGCTTAAGTGAATCCCAGCAGCTGCACATGTGCTACGCTGATTTAGAGGATATCTTTGCTCTGGATTTATATTTATACTTTTTCACTTCTATATGATTCTTCTTGCATCTAAACAAAGATGATTCAATTTGCTAAATTTTGATGGCTCTTCGTGCTCGGGTGTAAATGAGACGTAATATTTGCTCTTGGTTTGTTTCTCCTGTACAGAACCTTGCAGTACAACAGAAACCTAAAAACATTATTTGTAGTTGTTATTCTTAGTTGTTCTGCTGCCTAAATACCACAGGGTGTAATTATGAAGTTATTGAGCTGCACATACTTTACGACCTGCTTAAGTTCGAGGTCACAGCGTCTGTAGAGCAGCTGGAACATAATGAAGTCTACAAGGTTAAAGTTTTATCTTCACTTGTTGTTCTCTCTGCTGCTTGGTTTGATGGATCTGAGAGCTTTTGTTTTTATTACTGTTATTATAATTATCATTAATATCTTTAAAAGCTTTAAAATAGTGTTTGTGTTTGAAAAATGGATTTCAGAATTGAACAGAAACATCTGTCATAAAAATCGCCCAAAGGCACAGAGACAAACTCAAAGGATGCAACCTGTAACTTTCTCTTCCTTCATGTCAGCACCATCATCGATTATTTATAGTAAATGCATATAGCAACAGTAACACTTTAGTTTGGATTTCATGATTTCTGTAATTGGAAAATATTATTTTGTTTAAAGACAGAAGTGACTGTGTAGTTGCAACATTAAAGTGAAATATTTAATAGTCTAATAACAGATTATGTGTTGAAGCTGTCGTTTCAGGAGGAGAGAAGCTGCAGAGAGGCGTGTAAGACTGCAACTCTGCTTCCTGGTCCCAGCTCTGGATAGTCATATTTTAGGGGGTTTAATAAATGTGTCCATATTTCTAGAAAGGAGAGCTGCTCCATCCAAAGTGGGATCGATGACGTCTCTCCTAACAAGACCAGGTTTCCTCCAGAAGATTTGCCAATCATCTATGAAGCCCACATCGTTTCTTGGACACCACTCAGCCAGCCAGCAACTTAAGGAGAACATGTGGCTAAACATGTCACTCCTGGGCTGTATCCCAGTTCAGGGTCTGCAGCCTTAAAGGCTGCGTTTTAAGGCCGATTACGTCACAGCATCGCGACGAAGGCTGTTCCAATTCAAAGGCTGCTCGAAATGCGGCCCTCAAATGTGTCCTTCATTTCCCTGAATTTTAAAGATGTGTCGGTGTAGACTTCGTGGCCCAACATATCCCAGATTGCATAGCGCGGCGGTGGATGTGGATAATTTTGCCGAAAAAAACGGTGGAAGCGGAGCGGCCAAAGATTAAACGTTTAAAAGTAAGTACTGTTATGATGTCTCAACAGGACCTGGAAAAACTAGTCCATGCATTCATTTTTAGTAGGCTTGATTACTGCAACAGCATCTTTACAGGTCTACCTAAAAAATCAGTCAGACAACTGCAGCTCATTCAGAACTCTGCTGCTCGAGTCCTCACTAAGACCAAAAAAGTGGACCACATCAGTCCAGCTCTGAGGTCTTTACTCTGGCTGCCTGTCCGTCAGAGGATAGACTTTGAAGTTCTGATGCTGGTCTATAAAGCTCTGAATGGTTTAGGACCAAAATACTAGTGATGGTGATATAAAGCCCCGTGATGAACTGAAGCTTTCATCCAACTGGTCGACTCATGGTTCGAAGCATTGTGATGATTCATTTGCTCTACTTCGCCATCAAGTGGACGATTCAAGTGAAACAAGCTCTGTGATTATAATGATGTGACGTGTAAACCGCTAAACTGAATAAATAAATTGTTTTCATGATTATTTATCCCGAATATTGTCTCAGTATGTCTGATACAAAAGAGAAAGTGGAACCTATCAGGACAGAGTTTTGGTATGATTGTGTAACTGTTAGAGCTGGGTATCGTCACTGATTTCTAGAATCGATTCGATCCGATCTGGGTAAATTTTTCCTCAGACAGTCAGAAATGTTATAATTCAGATCACGGATCAGTACATTTCCATATTTTTATATCTATAAAAAGAAAGATGAGATTTGCGAGACTTTATCAAAGGTGTAAGCATCACAGCAGATGCCTTTGTATCAAAGTAGCTGAGGCTAAAACAGAAAAACGATTTTATAAAAATATTCTGCAGTAGATCAAAAACGAAAGAAAACCATTAATCAACATATGAACATTACCTGATGCTGCTGAAGTGAAGCAGAGAAAAGTTACAGAGGTTTAGAGACACGGCTAAGCGTTTTGCATTTTGCATAATTTTAAAAAGTTTACATTTGTTCAGTAGCCTACTGAACAGCAGAAATTAGGTTTTCTTTTTGGAAGTAAGTAAAAGGGAAAAAAAACAGCGACCGACAGCGCTGTAAACAACGGTAGACAGCAAATCCAGCATGTCCAAATTAACACTTTCGGATTTGATTTCAACACTATTAAAGTGTCTATATGGGTCCACACCAGAGAGTGTTAATTTAACTCTTTTTGGAGAGTTGGTACGTTAACTCTGATTTAGTGTTAAACACCAAATCTGTCTGGAGTTGATCATTTAACACTGGGTGTTAAGAGTTTATATATTAACTCTCAAAGAGTATTTTAGTTTAACTACGTAAGAGTTATCTTCTAATTCATTCTAAAAAGCGGGAATTTTACTGTTCTGAACTTCTAGAAATTTCTTTTGGAAATAAACATTTACTAAAAAGATGCAATGGTTTTTGAAAAACATTTATTCTGAACTGTGCACCACAATATCAAAACATTTTCTGAAAGATGTAACAGTATACATGTTCTCACTTTCATTAGAATTTTGTTTATCAAAAGGTCTGACATAGGCAAGCTGGTAAATGCAAATAACAGCATTCTCATCACTTATTTCTTCAATACAATATGCATGTCCTTCATTCATCCCTTTGTGGAACTTCAACGCACTTCTGCTCTCCCTCATATTCCATCTTCACAAGCATATCCTGTGCGGAGATTGAATAAAAATTAGTTGACACTAATTAATGGCACAAATAATCCAGTAAACAATTGCAGCACAGTAAAAAAAAAAAGAAAAGGAATCCTCTTTGAGCCATTACTTGTGTAAAGTATTTTCCCAAAAGACAAAGACACAGGCAACAGGTAATACTGAATTAAATGTAAAACCTCAACCTTTTTCATTTTTACCCAAACCGTGTGCACAAAACTCTGGAGGGATCTATGCTACCGTAGAATCCAGTCAGGACGTCTGCTACTGCTGTTTGCTCGTTTTTTTTTATGGGCGATCGTTTTCAGGCTTCAAGTAGCACCATTATACCAACATTTCACATTCTAGACATTGTTTTAGGTGTATTTGACCAAAAGTTTGACTGAAAATTCACATGCAAGCTTTTTTTCAAGGCTGTGGTATTTGCCTGCAAACAATATCTTTCAGCTAGCTAAAACAGAATATTATGCTATCACCGAGCAACATGGCTACTGCCTTCCACACAGCTTTGTCTCAACTCCAAAGAGCCACAGAAGTAAAAGCTCATAATAATAATTGAAACAATCTTTGAAAAAATGACTTACCAAGCATGGCAAACAACTCAAATATGTAGAGCAAAATGTTCTGAAACGGCTTCACTTCAGCTTCGATTGAAGCCGTGCTGGGGGCGGAGTCTGTGAATTTACTCTGTTGGTGTCATAGCCCCTCTAGGAGTTCAGAGTTAAGAGGTCAAGAGTTAATGTTTCCATTGTAACACCTCCAGATTTGACATAGAAACACTCATTTTTAACACTCGATTTTAACTACTATCATTTTACACCTCAGAGTTACATTAAAAGAATGTGACTCTGCTTAGAGTAAAATTAACTCAACTTTTGCAAGAAGACTATTAACACCAAAACATTTAACACTTTTGAATTTGCTGTGTAGACTTGTGCATAACAAGCAAGTGAATAATGCAGAAAACAGATTTTTAGACGGGAAACTGTTCTTGGAGTACAGAGAGAGACCACGAGCTGTGCATGAAGTGTGATTTTATCGTGGTGGAAGCAAAATAGCAAAAGTCAGAGGGAATTCATGGCTATGTTTATGTGAAGCGTAGTTTGGATCTTCTTTTGCTGCTGGTTCAGTCAATATTGTTTGGAGAGGTAAAAACCTACAGCTTCAGAATCAGCGCAAAAAGGGCGTAAAACACAAGGCCCGCCGACAGATCAGAACCAGCGAGCTGTCGGATTTCGGCCCTAACCGTGTCCGTGCCGTCGGGTGAGAAAGGCCACATCTCACTGATTCTGATGTGTCGGCGGGTCCGCGCTTTGTGTTTACGTCTTTGTGCATAATAGCCTACGTGTATCTGCTGTCATTTACTGTTTTAGCTGTTTGGTGGTTGTTGAAATTTAGTGAGGTTTAACCTGAGATTCTGGCGTTTGGGGCAAAATAAATTTATATTAAAAATCGATTCAGGATTTTAATGAATCAATATCACGTTATCCAAGCTAGAATCGATTTTAATCGATAATCAAAACCCACCCCTAGTAACTGTGTAATCATGCTTATGTACATCTGGATAATGACACAAACTGTGTGGCGCTCCACTTTTTAATAAACTAAAAGACATTATAGGATCTGTAGTGTTGTTTATTTATATTATGGTACTTATCATTTGTGATATTTATTACTGTGTACATACTTTATTAGAAGAGAAAAAAAATCTCTTCCTTGCTGGTTCCATCGAAGAAGAAATGCTCAAGTAACTGTGTAGCACGTAGGTAATCCAATTCCACAACACAGCGTGATGAGGGAATCAGCTGTGTTTTGCTGCCCATTTTATTTCGAATCTGGCGCGAACCGGCGAGCCAGTTCCTGAATCAGTCACGTGGTACGGACTGCCCACGAGGCCTCGAACGTCACTGCATACGTAATCAAAGCGAGCCTCGATACGCGCTTCACAAAAATTCCCCCGAGATTACTCGACACGCTTCGAAGCTTCGACACATCACTACCTCTCACATCTAAAGGTAAGTGTCAAGGTAACTTTGAACTGTTCAGTCAATCTTGAGTTTATCGAAGTTTTCTGAAGGACGCTTTCTGTTGCTCTCTGTGAGAGAAGACCGTTAAAGGCGAGGCTCTCCAGAGTGTAGCAAAACAGGAAACCACAGCTGTGTGTGTGTAATGCTGGGCTTATGCTGGGCTTACACTGTGCGATTTTTGGCCCATTTTGAGCCGATTTTTGAGTCGTGCGACCGTTTTGGCGATCGGCCCGATTTTGGCCTTCGTCGTGCATCGCGTAGTATACGTGGGCTAATGCTGGGCAGACACTGCGATTTTTTTCAGTCGCGCGATTCAGCTCCTACTCAAACTGTACGTTGACTCGCAGGGGTTAGAAGTTCATAGGTCACGGTGCAGGGTCTCACACTATACGGCCCGATGCTCTGATGCGACCTGAGTGCTCACACTGTGCGTCCATAAAATGAAGGTTATAACAGAAATTCTGTCGCTCGCTCTCCCTCTCTGTCTTTCACTCACACAAACACACCACCACCATCAACTTTGCTAAATTGCTAATGAAAAACATTGATCAGGCAGCTGTGATTGAGCAGCAGTGTAGATCCAACTATTTTCACGGTTGTTGTGGTCGTGATAATTTTGTGAGGCCACATCGAAAAGGCTCGGATGAGCTTTCCAAAGTTCTACAAGTTGTGCTCCCATCGCTTGTGTCCAGATCACACATGTGCTGTGCCGTCTTTTTCGCTGACATTTGTGTTTGCGCGTGCGCAGTGTGACAAACTGCAGTGACACCCTGGTCAGTTCTTCTTTCATTGACTGAAGGGTACCAACAATTTTGTCCACGTCTACGGCGCTACTCCCTCGGACCGAGAAACCCCTCTCTCTCGGGTCTGGGTGACGGTATTGCTCTTGAGCTCATGTAGAGCACACTGTCCTTGCTAGAGACAGATGAAGGCGGATTCCTCTTCACTCAAGTCTTCCTCCGACAGCTGGCTTTACCAATTCACTGTTGCTGGCTGCAAAGGGTTACTACTCACTTGCAGGAGTGGCCGCAACCACTGGCAATAAGCTGCTCTTTATAGAGGACTCATGCTCAGGGAGACGTTTTCTGGTCCACCCTCTCTCCCAGAAGAGCCCCGGGAACGCTTGTGTCATCTTTGCATACCTCCACAATTACATATTGTTTAGTCTTTAAAAAAGAAATTGAGGTTTTCCGTGTACCACCAGAGAGAGACTAAGTACTACTAGTGGTATGTGTACCACAGTTTGAGAACCACTGTTCTAAACCATGCTGTGAAACTCCTGGGGACCACCCCTTAAGGGTGAGATTAAAAGTATATGTGTATGACTGAGGGGCTGCCCCTCAGATCTGCTCTGGGAGAAACATAAGAATGTAGAAGAGGTGAAGGGAGTGTGTTTTTAAAAAAACAAAACAAACAAATACGTTCGATAAAGTGCTTTCGGTTCGGTATGCATATGTATCGAACAATACAAAATCTTTTATTTGTTTTATCAACTTTTCTTCCAACGATGCTGTGTGTTGAGCGCTCAGTAGATCTGTGTTCGATTACCCCGCCTAGGCTGCACTGTCGAGTGCAGATCCACTGAGCGCAGCGCAAGCTAGCAAGACAGAAGCCAAGCTCGTTGCAATATGGCAACTGCCTCAACGCTACCTGAAATTGAACCTCCCCCACCTTCATTCAGATCTGGCGTTTGAAACTATCGTGATGTTCATGTGAAGCATGACCCTGATGGTAAGCGCGTCATGGACAAAAGTGAAACAGTATGTCCGATGTGCCACGCAATGCTCAATTGGTGGGAACTAGTGCGTTATCGCCGTTAGCTCGTTAACATGTTGATGCCGTCCAGCCCCACGCACACGATCCATGGTAACTCGTTAAGGGAGATTTGCAGCGTTATGGCGTTAACGTCATTTTAACGAGTTTAACGCTGACAGCACTAGTGGGAACACAATGAATATGACTACACATTTATGCCGACATCATCCTAGTGCAAAGACAAGTGGAAGCAGACAAAAACAACAAGCACGCATGCCACAAACGTTACCAGAGTCATTTAGGCAGCCGTTAGCACATGATTCTCCTTATGGGGACCTGATATGTTTAATATGCTGCTGAGAGTATAGCCCAGAAGAAGCGTATAGAATAGCTTTTATTTTGGAAAGAGCCATTTCTCTGTAATAAACTCTCTTTTCCAAAGATGAGTGATTCCTCAATCAGATTTATTTATTTATTTATTTTTGTTGTTTCATCAACATTAAATTTAAAAACTGTACTTTTGAGTTAAAATATATATTTATAATGTTAATAAATGACTAATTAAAAAGGCATGAACTTTTTATTTTGTATCGAAAAAATATCGAACCGTGACACCAAAGTATCGAACTGAACTGTGAATTTTGTGTATCGTTGCACCCCTAGTTGGAGGTAAAAGTGCTATAATGAAAAACATTTCAAGAAAATGTAAAATAAATGTATTCCAGGATAAAACACAGCTGTCTTTGTCTTAACGTTGCAAATCGGTGTGTCGGCCCACTGGGCATTTGATTCTAATAACAGGCCTCAGTCTCTCCTGCTACTGGTCTGCATACTGCTAAATCTGGTATCGGTGCTCAAACCTTTTGTGTCTGTTTGCACACCTCGGGAAGCAAAAATTTGTTGAACATATGAGACACTTTGACTCTTCAGTGCAGTGTGGAGCCTAACAAAGATCTGTTTTGTGTCCCAGCTGATCAGCAGGAGGAGAAGAGTCTGACGGAGCAGCAGAGGAACATTTTCAGCCATCTGGACTCAGCTCAGCCACTACAGAGGAAACAATGAGCTCAACACAGAAGGTGACAGACAGAGCAGGGCGATATGACCAAAAATATTTATCACGATATACGTTTGAAAATTTGCGATAACGATGTAGCTGACGATATAATTGACGCGAGACAAAATACTTTACAACTCCACAAAAAACACGATAATAACGACGGCCTGCTAGCATGTCCTACCACAAATAGAGTTTGTTGTGTATCTGACGTACGAAAGCTAAACCAGTTCCACACCACTGAAGTTGAAGCATTTTTACAAACCAATTCTGGTTCATCTGTTTCATTCAACGATCCGCTTTCACCCTTCTAATTCTCCGTCACCGCCATGTTTTTTCCTCCATGTGCGTGTGAAAACAAAGGCACTGCGCATGCGCGTTTTACCCATATTCTATCGTGATATTTCATTTTCTTATCGTTGCCCAACATTATACCGGTATTACTGTGAACGGTATGATATAGCCCAGCCCTACATGAAAGGCACCCTGATTGTGCACTAATCACACATTAAAATGATCAAAAGAGGCAAAACTGTGTGCCAGAGTCTCGGGTCAGCGTTTGTTTTTATGTCACAGCACCAGAACGATTGCAGGCACTCATAAGAAGTTACCATAAATCACCACCTTTCATGGTCTCAGCACATCGACTCTGTTATTAAGAAAATGGGACAAGGCATAGCTATGGCTATGAAATGCTCTTTGTGTATCACTTCTTCAGTTATGAAAGATGTCATTAATGCACTAGTAATGTCTCATCTGGAGTATTGTTCAATCATTTGGTCAGCAGCTAATAAGACAGATCTACACAGACTTCAGTTAGTCCAGAATAAGGCGTCCAGATTAGTGTTAAGATGTTCATGCTATACTAATATTGATAAAATGCATAATCAACTTTCTTGGCTTCCAGGCTAAAATATTCTATGGCTTACTTGTATTTATAAAGAAAGCAATTCTGTTAAACACACCACATTTATTCCTGCTCAGCTGCAGTATCCAGATGAAATACATAATGATATTACACAGTTTTCAACAAACTGCAAATTAGTAAATGCTCGAGTTAAAAGTAACTTTTTGTAAAACTGTTACATTTAGAGCAACGTTTAAGTGGAATAAATTGCCTTATAAAATTAGAGAATTATTCAAACTATTCAAAACTTCAATGAACATTTAAAAGCTGATTTACAGAACTTTTAGTTGTTGTAAATATTGTAAGAGATGGTTTGTTTTTGAAATTTGTGTAATGTGCCTCAATGTTGTTGTTATTATTATTATTATTATTATTATTATTATTATTGAAGGCTTATATTTTAACAATTGTGAAACTTCACTGTGGATGTAAGACCCAAATCATGTTGATATTTTGAATCCACTTTATTGTATAATATTTTATGTGATTGTATTTGACGGAAGACGAGCAACATGGAAGCTAATGGGGTTCTTTTTGAATAAACAAACATAGGATTTAATATCACTGAATAATTATGTATAAATCTATACAAAATATAGAAATATGTAATAGGAAACAACAAAATAATATAAAATAATGTGTGTGTGTGTGTGTGTGTGTGTGTGTGTGTGTGTGTGTGTGTGTGTGTGTGTGTGTGTGTGTACACAATCACGAGGGATGGGCATGATTTTAGTGTTTGAACAGTCATGAATTATTTTTAACAGTTGGATGTAATGTGTTAGAACTACCAGCAGGTGGGGATAAGAGACCTTTAAGGTGTTTGGTGCCACACTCCACCTTCAGGTTTAAAACTAGTGTTAATGGAGGGAGTTTGAAGGTTGAGTTTGTTCCACGACTGCATTTCACTCACTGCCTCTGTTTGTATCTCTGTCACTGCAGGACCAACATGGAGCGAGAAGTCAGCGCTCTCAGGAGGCCGACAAACCTCACAGAAGAAAGAGAGAGAAAAAACACACCTGTGACGAGTGTGGGAAGGATTTTACTTTGAAGGCTAATCTAAAACACCATCAGGTCATCCACAGTGGAGTTAAAGCGTACAGCTGTGATCAGTGTGGCAGAGCTTTTACTCACAGTTGGAACTTACAGAAGCATCTACTTACCCACTCTGGAATTAAGGCATACAGCTGTGACGAGTGTGGGAAGGAGTTTGCTAGGAAGGATCATCTAAAACAGCATCAGGTCATCCACACTGGAGAGAGACCGTTCAGCTGTGAGTTGTGTGGAAAGTCTTTTTCCTTGAAGCGTTACCTAAAAAGACACCAACTCATCCACAGTGGAGTTAAAGCGTACAGCTGTGATCAGTGTGGCAGAGCTTTTAATTGCAGTAGCAGCTTACAGAAGCATCTAGTTACCCACTCTGGAATTAAGGCGTACAGCTGTGACATCTGTGGAAAAACTTTCAGCCAGAGAGGGTTCCTAAATAGACACCTACGCATTCACACCAGACATGATGTGTACTGCTGTGAACAGTGTGGCAAATACTTTGCTACAGACACACAGTTAAAACGACACATGTTTATCCACACTGAGGGACGACCTTATAAATGTGACCTGTGTGAGAAGACTTTTAAAGCTCCACATTACCTGAGACTACACCAACAGATCCACACCAGAAAGAGACTCAACAAGTGCAGTTACTGTGAGGTATGTATTTATATTGTTATCTTGTCATTTTAGCCTGACTGTTTGGAGCAACTCTGCTCATTAAACTGTGTTAGCATGCTAGCAATTCTACTGCATGGAAAAGCAGCTCTGATTATTCAGATTTTCATGTCAGTTATGATTTTAGTATTACTGTAGTATTATGGTGGTAGTATTGTAGTTATTGCAGCCCAGTAAACTGAGTGTGTTAACTGAAACAGTCAAATGTAATTGGACGTCTGCAGAGATGCTCTTTATTTCAGGCGACGTTCAGGATAAAAGTGTTGAAGGACTGACTTACACTGTCTTTGTGTCTTTGTTTAGAAGCAGAGCGACACAGATGGATCCAGTTCTCAACCCTGTCATCACTGTGGTGGTGGGAAAGACTTTCATTGTGACCTCTGTGGAAAAACTTTCAGTTGCCAAGCTGACCTAAAAACACATCAACGTAGACACACTGGAGATAAACTGAAATACTGCAAAGAATGTGGGAGAAGCTTCCCCACATCAGGTGGATTAAAAACACATGAACTGATTCACAGTGGGGTTAAAAAGCACCTCTGTGATCAGTGTGGGTCATCCTTCACCACTGCATGTAAGCTTAAAAGACACAAACGAGTCCACACAGGAGAGAAACCATACAAGTGCAGACACTGTGACAGAAGCTTCTCAGATTCAGGTAATCGTAACAATCATGAACGTACACACATGGAAGGAAACTACAGCTGTGACCAGTGTGACAAGAGCTTCAGGAATCTCAGTTCATACTCCACACACAAACGATCCCACGTTACTAATAAACTGTTTCACTGTTACCAATGTGCCCAAACATTCACCTCATTGTCTGCTCTGTGCAAACATCAGCGTGATCACTCAGGGCTGAAATCACTCCCATCACTGGATCACAGTGAATCTGAAGAGACAGAAAGATCCTCTGGTTTCAGTGTCAGACTCAAAAAGCTTGAGATCAGGCTCCACAGAGTTCAGATAGAATCATTTAAACTTGTGTTGAACTGAACTGGTTGCTGGGCTGAACTTCTACATAATACAGATTTACATGGGATCTTATTTTCTGTTGTTTTACTGAGTCAGTTTTGTCCTTTTTTCTCTGTCCTGGGCCCTGTTTCAGGAAGCCGGTTTAGAAAACTCAGAGTGAAAAACGATACTCAGGGTTGAGTAACCCCGAACTGTCCAACTCGGAATATTCGGTTTCAGAAAGGCTGATAACAATTAGTTCAATCAACGCGGAGTTGCTTTAACCCCAAGTGAAGCGCGCGGACGAGGATACATAAAGCCCTGATAAGCGGAGCACAGATTAAGCGAGTCACCATGGAGACGGAGGGAAAGAAGGCGCGGTCAATGTATTTCACAGCGCTTGAGGCCGAAATTCTGATGGCAGCATATGCCGATAACATGCAAATTTCTCAGAAAAAAAGTAACACAGCCTCAGCTGCAAAACAAAGGGAGCATGCATGGCAAAACATAGCCGACAGAGTCAATGCGTGAGTGTTAATATAAACATTGATCGAGGGATTTCCACCCATTTAACACGTTATTTTATCATATGTTATTTTATTTGTTATTTTATACATTTTATTTTGTGATGTGATGTGAGCGCAGGTGCAACCCAACAGGCCCCAAACGTTCCTGGCAGCAAGTAAAAATGAAATATAAAAATATAGTCCAAACAGGTAAGGTGTAATTGTATTATGAGCCATAGTGCTTGGTCTGTTTGTCCGATGTAAATCAATTGCAGTTAGAGGCTACATTAATTTTCTTTCTGTAAGCACTTATTGAAATTATCTGAGCACATTACAAGTACATATTTGCTTACTCTGTATGCTCAAATGTGGCCCGTTATAGCCAACAGAAAAAAAGCGGAGGCCCGAAAAACAGGTGGGGGTCCTCCACCACCACCACTCACAGAGGCTGAGCAGTTGGCCCTCAGCCAAAACAGTGGGCGCCCTGTGGCCGAAGGCATCTCTGCGGGGACATCCTCTGAGTCAATAACCCCGCAAGACACAAGCAGAGATGGGCAGTAACGCGTTACTTGTAACGCGATTACTTTTTTCAAGTAACGAGTAAAGTAAGGGATTACTATTGCAAAATCGGTAATTAGATTACCGTTACTTTCCCGTAGGAACGCTGCGTTACTGCGTTACTAAAACCGTGATTTTTTTTGCGAGAATGTCTCATGACAGTGACGTAAGCAAGTGCGACGTTGGTGACAGCAGCTGTGTGCAGATCAACAATGGATAATATATCGAGTGCGGGAGAGAGTATGAGCGTGCAGCGTTTAAAGTGTGGAAGTACTGACCTTACTTTGAGTTTGATTCCATAAAAAGTGACAAAAACATTAGCGTCCATCGTGCGTGGGAAGAAAACTTCCTTTTACAGCGAAAAAAACCCCTAAACTTCCGAGCAAGCACCGAGTAGCTACGACGTGATGGGAAACTCACAGAGACACTCGCGCGGATTCTTCAACTGACCGCAGCACACCTGCACCAGGGTAACCCTCCGCCTACCCTGCTCCTGCTTTACAGGTGAAAATAGAGCAAAAGGACCGCTGAGTCTTTGACTTTATTTATTTTCTGCTGTGTTTTACTTGCATCTGTTTGAAAGAGTGAGTGTAAACACAAAAAATATTTTATTTTATGTGCTGGAATGTGCAGAAAATAGGTTTAAATGTTAAACTAATTTATTCAAGTCAGAGAATGTTGCATATAATTAAATGTTTTGTTTGATGCATAAAGTTAAAAGATTAAAACTGATAAAACAAGTTAAAAAAAGAGACTTTTCCATTTGATTACATTTTGTATGATGGATTATGTAGAAAAAGTAGAATTGGGCTGAAAGATCTATCACTTTATCACCTCTTCAGGTTGTAAATCGTGTTTTTAAAAAGTAACTAAGTAACTAAGTAATTAATTACTTTTGAAAATAAGTAATCAGTAAAGTAACGGGATTACTTTTTGGGGGGAGTAATCAGTAATTAGTTACTGATTACTTTTTTCAAGTAACTTGACCAACACTGGACACAAGTGCCTACATAGGGGGTAAATTCAAAATAATACATGATGTGCATACATCCTTTCTTCACAGTCACCTTTGCAGTGCTACTCATTCATTTGATAAACTCTTTACCATAATGGATTATTTTGTAGTGAAGTTATTTTCCTACTGATTTTGCCTTCCCTCAGTCTTGGTTGTCTTTGAGAGCATAATGACAATGAAGTGTAAGGTGATTGGTATGTTTGTTAATTGCCATTTGGTCCCTTGTAAGTTATAAGTGACCTGTATAAACCTCATATTCTATCAGTTGATGGTGATGGTGTACTGCATCTGGTGCAGCCTCCTGTTGAGCCAGACCAACATGCAGTTGTGAGTAATACTCCACAGATTATATGAGTTTACAGTAGAACAGCAATGTTGTTTATTTCTTTACTACAGGAAAATAATGAAGAAACATTGACAGCTGTTACAGAGGAGGAAGCAACAGAGACACTTTATGAGGTTTACATCTTTTAATACTTTGTGTACAGGAAACACAGGCGACCAATAAAGCCAGTTGAACAAAAAATCTGTTTATTCTTCTTTCAACATGTTGAGGTGATGGGTCAAAAGAAATGATTGTGACATATGGTGTCTCTGACTGCGCTTCCATCTTGTATGTCCGTGGGAGGGTCAGGATGTTCATGGTTTGGATCACTGCTGATGTCTGGTTCAGAAGGACAGTGTTCTCCTCTAATTGTGGCAATGTTGTGAAGAATCACACATGCCACAATAATGTCACATGCCCTTTCTGGGGTGACCCTGAGTCTTTGCAGGCACTGGAACCGGGCCTTAAGCATTCCGATAGTCATTTCAATTCTGGCTCTTGTCCTGCAATTAGCCAGATTATATCGCTGCTGTGGGCCCGGTTCAGGGTCAGGGTAAGGGGTAAGCAAATAGGGTAAACATGGATACCCCCTATCACCAAGCAAGTAGCCAGTGAACTCTCCTAAGACAGAAGGATACACTTCAGTTCAAATGTCCCTGAAGCAATTGGTCTTTATATATTTTAAAGTATTCTCAACTCACCATGTCCAAATTTTGTGCTCAGTGTACATTCACGGAATATTTGTGAGTCATGGACAGAGCCTGGCCACTTGGCTTCCACATTTGTGATAATGTTGGCAGCATCACATATGATCTTCACAGTGCAGAGAACACAAATTAGCATCCATTACTATAATGAAATAATTTGTTAGTTTGAAATGCTACAGGGAACTATGTACCTGTACATTAATGCTGTGGAAAGACTTCCTGTTCACATAGTCTCCTTCATTTACTGAAGGAGCAATGACTGGAATGTGAGTGCCATCTGTACAGCCAATCACGCCTGGGAACCGTGAAAATAAATGTAAAATTTAAGTAGTAGTCCAAGTAGCACCACATCATGAATTAAGTTTTGTTCATCCTGATACCTGCAATTTTGTGGCATCCCTCTTTGATGAATCTTGTGGGTCTATGACCGGGGAACACCACAAACGAGTACAGGAGACGTTTCAGTGCAACTGTAACATTCCTGACTGCCCGACAGACGGTAGCCTTGGAAACGTGCTCAGCTTCACCAATATTATACAGAAAGCTCCCGTTTGCAAAAAACCGAAGTGCAATACAAATAATATGTACAGAACTGAGAGGATGTCCACGATGTGTCACATGCGTAATATATGGCCTGAGGATGTTATCCAAATAACTTATAGATTGTGCTGAGAAACGGTAACGTTCACACAGAAAATCATCAGGAAATGATAAAATGTCCAAACGCGCTCTGATCACTCTCTCCCAGCGGAGAGCTCTGCGGAGAATTTGGGCTTCACGATCTACTGGCTCTTCAAGGAAGGGACACGCCATGTCCGACACTTCCTACTGTCAGGTTTCCGACAAAGGGGCGGAGACAGTCAGGGTTAGTTGTAGTAAACCTGCTAGGGGGCAGGTTAGCTTCACGGCGTGTGTCGTCATAGTGACTCACTCAGGCTTCAGCTGAACTCGCTTTGTGAAACCGAAAACCCAGAGTTTTCGTTAACTCAGGGTATACTTACTCAGTTTTTCCACTAAACCGGCTTCCTGAAACAGGGCCCTGGTTTTGCTCGTCTGTAAATAATTGAAACTCAGTCAAATAGTTCATTGTTCTCCAGCAAAACGTTTTGGAAACTCATGTTTAACCTTTAAACTCTGACATGTTTTAGCACACAAGGCTTCATCGGGGAGTTCACTCATGATTGGACCATGAGAATAAAGGTTTTTAGTTCTTTCAAAGAGAGTCTTGGAGGTTTTTGATGTTTTGTTTTTTCTGAAATCACCTGAAAGAAAAACTATTTTTCTTGCTTTATGTAGTGTGGAAGTTTTTAATGTTTCTTTCATCTGTGATGTTCTTGAATGTGTTCACATGAAGATGGTACAAATAAACTGTCCTTTTAGCTTTAGCTCCTAATTTATTCATTATTTGTGGATGTAGCACAGCAGCAGTGTCTTGATTAACACATGGAGGGCTCGGGATCTGATGGTGTCATCTCCCTAATTTGCCCACTGCGTAAATCTCACTCTTTGCCAAGAAATTGAAATAAATCTTGTTTCCCTGCTGGATAGTGATCCACTGTAACTCTGCTCCTCCTTCCTATTTAGGATTTCTGTGACTGAAGTAAAATTCCCTCCATCCATCACTCATCCCATCTAACCCAAAGTAAAATAAAGTTTTGCTCATCTTAAAAAAGTAACATACAAACAATAACTATAATACAGAAAAGGGCCATTAGATTAATAAATAATGTAGGGTACAGGGACCATACAAATGCACTCTTTGTCAAAATGCAAGCTATCAAATTCCAAGACTTGGTGAAGCTTAAAACAGCGCAGATAATGTATAAAGTAAGAAATAAATTGCTTCCCAAAGAAATCTGTAAATTGTTCATAGAAAGAGAAGGTGGGTATAACTTAAGAGGGAAATGGAATTTAAGAATACAAAGTGCTAGAACAACTTTAAGAACTATGTCTATCTCAATTGCAGGAGTTAAATTATGGAACAGTCTAACAGAAGAAATAAAAGACAGTCAAAACATAAAACAGTTTAAAGTAAAATATAAAAACCTAATTTTAAATAAGTATAAGAATGAAGAAAACGGGGTTAACCCAGGACGGTAATGTAGCTGGTAATGGTGTTGCGGTTCTTTTTTGTTATTTTGTTTTGTTTTGGTTTGTTGTTTTTCCATAACTTGTGTATCTGCAAATATACACATTTTGTATTTTTCATATGAAAGAAACTATACTGTGGTGGGGCTTGCTAATTTCTTGTTTTGATTTATGTATGTTATGTTTTGTTTTACTTCATATGTTTCATATGTTGTTTGTTTAATTTAAGACAAAAAAAATTAAATGAATGAATGGTAAAACTTGAGGGGGTAGGGACAAATAAGTAAATACTTCAGCCTACTCCTTTTCAAACAAATAATGGAATGATATTTTGTAATGATTGTGAAGGCACATGTTTGAAATGTTTGAAATAAAAATGAACTGAACTGAACTGAACTAAAAAAGCATTACAATAATGGGCATTACCAATGCAAACTGAATAATACAGAAGATGAAAGAATAGACTTGGATCAGTTAATAAAGCTCATGATCTTGATTCATTGTGGCTGCTACACAGATACTTCTGGGTCACTTCTCTCAGTTAGGAACCTTCCTCACCAAAACTGACTGTTGGACCACACCCCTGGTTTCATGAGAAATTGTTTCAGCCATGATTTCTCTTCCTGTATTTCAGAGTAAAGACTGAAGTGACAAATGGAAACATGTTTAAAAAACGCAATGTGAGAGAGACGTTGAGGTCCTTGGAAGTTACCCTGGGTTTTTCTGTCACCCTGCTAGATGTTACACACCTTGTTATTGGACTGATTTCTACTGCTGGACTACTCCTGGGGAGAGTAACAATACTCTTACTAATTAGCTCCCTTTCACACCTTTGGGGATATTTATTTTTGTGCTTGCAGCGCTGTGAGCCAGAACAGCGAGAGAAAAATCTGCAACAGCGACGAGCCGAATGCTTAAGTGAATCCCAGCAGCTGCACATGTGCTACGCTGATTTAGAGGATATATTTGCTCTTCATAATTCATAACTTCATAATTACACCCTGTGTAATTATGAAGTTATTGAGCTGCACATACTTTACGACCTGCTTAAGTTCGAGGTCACAGCGTCTGTAGAGCAGCTGGAACATAATGAAGTCTACAAGGTTAAAGTTTTATCTTCACTTGTTGTTCTCTCTGCTGCTTGGTTTGATGGATCTGAGAGCTTTTGTTTTTATTACTGTTATTATAATTATCATTAATATTTTACTCTTTAAAAGCTTTAAAATAGTGTTTGTGTTTTGAAAAGTTGATTTAAGAATTGAACAGAAACATCTGTCATAAAAATCGCCCAAAGGCACAGAGACAAACTCAAAGGATGCAACCTGTAACTTTCTCTTCCTTCATGTCAGCACCATCATCGATTATTTATAGTAAATGCATATAGCAACAGTAACACTTTAGTTTGGATTTCATGATTTCTGTAACTGGAAAATATTTTGTTTAAAGACAGAAGTGACTGGGTAGTTGCAACATTAGAGTGAAATATTTAATAGTCTAACAACAGCTTAAATGCTGTGTTGAAGCTGTCGTTTCAGGAGGAGAGAAGCTGCAGAGAGGCGTGTAAGACTGCAACTCTGCTTCCTGGTCCCAGCTCTGGATAGTCATATTTTAGAGGGTTTAATAAATGTGTCCATATTTCTAGAAAGGAGAGCTGCTCCATCCAAAGTGGGATGGATGCCATCTCTCCTAACAAGACCAGGTTTCCTCCAGAAGGTTTGCCAATTATCTATGAAGCCCACATCGTTTCTTGGACACCACTCAGACAGCCAGCAACTTAAGGAGAACATGTGGCTAAGCATGTCACTCCTGGGGCCCGTTCTTCGTACCTCGCTTACTACATCCAAGATCAAATGACACATCCAAGATCAAATCATCGCGCTAACCGTGAGCTCGCTAATCCGGTTCCCCGAACACACTTGCTGTTGACGATTACTACAGCTGGACGCAGGAATGTGACATCACTGGGCGTCGTAAAAGGGGCTACGCATCGATAGTAGAAACATTGATCGGCAACCCGCTGATTGGTCGGCGAAAATGTCGAAGGGGCGTGCTCGGTATTTTCCGGCAGCAGAGCAAGAACTCTTGAGTGAGGGATTTCAGGAGTTTCAGAGTTTAATTAAAACGCAAGAGAACACTGCAAAGGCTGCAAAAGCAAGGAGAGAGGGCTGGCAGAAAGTTGCTGACAAATCAAACTCGTAGGTAATTTAATAATAATAATAATAATGGAGTGGGTTTATATAGCGCTTTCCAAGGCACCCAAAGCGCTTTACGATACCACTATTCATTCACTCCCACATTCACACACTGGTGGAGGCAGCTACGGTTGTAGCCAGGCTGCCATATCGCGCCATCGGCCCCTCTGGCCAACACCAGTAGGCGGTAGGGTAGATCTATCATATGACACTATATTGTCCAATATCATATGGCATTATATTATATTATAATATGTTATATTATATCCCCTTTCACATTAGAGCCACAACAGGACCCACAAGAACATGGGAACAAGTAAAAGTGGAATACAGGAGTATTCTACAGAATGGTAATATTTATCTCTTAGATTGCTTTGCGTCTCTTGGCAAGGTAATACTGGCCTGTAATACTCTGTTAGTTTGTTCATAACAGCAACCAAGAAAAGGGCAGAGGAAAAAAAGACAGGTGGTGGTCCTGCACCCCCTCGTCAACAAGTTGGTTAAGTAAATAATACCCTCACGGGAAAATCGATATCTCTCTATGAGCACACTGTCGCGCTGAGCTGAAGGATCCTGTCTATCCCGCAATATACGCTGAATTCTGAGGACTCTCCTTATCAATCTTGCACCTTCCGCAATGGGTGGCTCGCGTATACGGACAGGACATGGCTGCGACAGGCTTCCCAAATCCACCTTCGCTTTTATAGCCGTGGTCTCTCATCTTGATTACACGAAGTAACTTACAATTACTACTCTGAAATATGAATTACATCTGTAATAATCACATACATGTAATAGAATGTTAATAGTACATTTCCCTTTTTTAGGAAATGACCTGTATGTATCTGTGTGAAATCAATAAATGGATCAGGTGCTGCATTGTCTTTAGTTACATTGATAATATTTATTTATGGTGAAACAGTGGTGGAATATCGCTGTTGCTTTCGTATAAATGAAGCGGACATACCTGCGTGGCCGCGATCTAATCCTGTTTACATAAAGTGAACCTGCTCCCGAGCAGGTTTACGCTTACGGCTCTGTTGCTATGACAGCAAGTCCCGGATGAGCTTCGGGGAACCGACTGATCCAGGATCACGCGAAATCGTCAACAATCTAATCCGGCTAACCTACTTAGCGAGGTACGAAGAACGGGCCCCTGGTCTGTATCCCAATTCAGGGTCTGCAGCCTTAAAGGCCGCATTTTAAGGCCGATTACGTCACAGCAACGCGACGAAGGCTGTTCCAATTCAAAGGCTGCTCGAAATGCGGCCCTCAAATGTGTCCTTCAGTTCCCTGAATTTTAAAGACTTCGTGGCCCAACACATCCCAGATTGCATAGCGCGGCGGTCGATGTGGATAATTTTGCCGAAAAAAACGTTGGAAGCTGAGCGGCCAAAGAGTAAACGTTTAAAAGTAAGTACTGTTATGATGTCTCAACAGGACCTGGAAAAACTAGTCCATGCATTCATTTTTAGTAGGCTTGATTACTGTAACAGCATCTTTACAGGTCTACCTAAAAAATCAGTCAGACAACTGCAGCTCATTCAGAACTCTGCTGCTCGAGTCCTCACTAAGACCAAAAAAGTGGACCACACCAGTCCAGCTCTGAGGTCTTTACTCTGGCTGCCTGTCCGTCAGAGGATAGACTTTGAAGTTCTGATGCTGGTCTATAAAGCTCTGAATGGTTTAGGACCAAGATACTAGTGATGGTGATATAAAGCCTCGTGATGAACTGAAGCTTTCCATCCAACTGGTCGACTCATGGTTCGAAGCATTGTGATGATTCATTTGCTCTACTTCGCCATCAAGTGGACGATTCAAGTGAAACAAGCTCTGTGATTATAATGATGTGACGTGTAAACCGCTAAACTGAATAAATAAATTGTTTTCATGATTATTTATCCCGAATATTGTCTCAGTATGTCTGATACAAAAGAGAAAGTGGAACCTATCAGGACAGAGTTTTGGTATGATTGTGTAACTGTTAGAGCTGGGTATCGTCACTGATTTCTAGAATCGATTCGATCCGATCTGGGTAAATTTTTCCTCAGACAGTCAGAAATGTTATAATTCAGATCACGGATCAGTACATTTCCATATTTTTATATCTATAAAAAGAAAGATGAGATTTGCGAGACTTTATCAAAGGTGTAAGCATCACAGCAGATGCCTTTGTATCAAAGTAGCTGAGGCTAAAACAGAAAAACGATTTTATAAAAATATTCTGCAGTAGATCAAAAACGAAAGAAAACCATTAATCAACATATGAACATTACCTGATGCTGCTGAAGTGAAGCAGAGAAAAGTTACAGAGGTTTAGAGACACGGCTAAGCGTTTTGCATTTTGCATAATTTTAAAAAGTTTACATTTGTTCAGTAGCCTACTGAACAGCAGAAATCAGGTTTTCTTTTTGGAAGTAAGTAAAAGGGAAAAAAACAGCGACCGACAGCGCTGTAAACAACGGTAGACTTGTGCATAACAAGCAAGCGAATAATGCAGAAAACTGATTTTTAGACGGGAAACTGTTCTTGGAGTACAGAGAGAGACCACGAGCTGTGCATGAAGTGTGATTTTATCGTGGTGGAAGCAAAATAGCAAAAGTCAGAGGGAATTCATGGCTATGTTTATGTGAAGCGTAGTTTGGATCTTCGTTTGCTGCTGGTTCAGTCAATATTGTTTGGAGAGGTAAAAACCTAGAGCTTCAGAATCAGCGCAAAAAGGGCGTAAAACACAAGGCCCGCCGACAGATCAGAACCAGCGAGCTGTCGGATTTCGGCCCTAACCGTGTCCGTGCCGTCGGGTGAGAAAGGCCACATCTCACTGATTCTGATGTGTCGGCGGGTCCGCGCTTTGTGTTTACGTCTTTGTGCATAATAGCCTACGTGTATCTGCTGTCATTTACTGTTTTAGCTGTTTGGTGGTTGTTGAAATTTAGTGAAGTTTAACCTGAGATTCTGGCGTTTGGGGCAAAATAAATTTATATTAAAAATCGATTCAGGATTTTAATGAATCAATATCACGTTATCCAAGCTAGAATCGATTTTAATCAATAATCAAAACCCACCCCTAGTAACTGTGTAATCATGCTTATGTACATCTGGATAATGACACAAACTGTGTGGCGCTCCACTTTTTAATAAACTAAAAGACATTATAGGATCTGTAGTGTTGTTTATTTATATTATGGTACTTATCATTTGTGATATTTATTACTGTGTACATACTTTATTAGAAGAGAAAAAAAATCTCTTCCTTGCTGGTTCCATCGAAGAAGAAATGCTCAAGTAACTGTGTAGCACGTAGGTAATCCAATTCCACAACACAGCGTGATGAGGGAATCAGCTGTGTTTTGCTGCCCATTTTATTTCGAATCTGGCGCGAACCGGCGAGCCAGTTCCTGAATCAGTCACGTGGTACGGACTGCCCACGAGGCCTCGAACGTCACTGCATACGTAATCAAAGCGAGCCTCGATACGCGCTTCACAAAAATTCCCCCGAGATTACTCGACACGCTTCGAAGCTTCGACACATCACTACCTCTCACATCTAAAGGTAAGTGTCAAGGTAACTTTGAACTGTTCAGTCAATCTTGAGTTTATCGAAGTTTTCTGAAGGACGCTTTCTGTTGCTCTCTGTGAGAGAAGACCGTTAAAGGCGAGGCTCTCCAGAGTGTAGCAAAACAGGAAACCACAGCTGTGTGTGTGTAATGCTGGGCTTATGCTGGGCTTACACTGTGCGATTTTTGGCCCATTTTGAGCCGATTTTTGAGTCGTGCGACCGTTTTGGCGATCGGCCCGATTTTGGCCTTCATCGTGCGTCGTGCATCGCGTAGTATACGTGGGCTAATGCTGGGCAGACACTGCGATTTTTTTCAGTCGCGCGATTCAGCTCCTACTCAAACTGTACGTTGACTCGCAGGGGTTAGAAGTTCATAGGTCACGGTGCAGGGTCTCACACTATACGGCCCGATGCTCTGATGCGACCTGAGTGCTCACACTGTGCGTCCATAAAATGAAGGTTATAACGGAAATTCTGTCGCTCGCTCTCCCTCTCTGTCTTTCACTCACACAGACACACCACCACCATCAACTTTGCTAAATTGCTAATGAAAAACATTGATCAGGCAGCTGTGATTGAGCAGCAGTGTAGATCCAACTATTTTCACGGTTGTTGTGGTCGTGATAATTTTGTGAGGCCACATCGAAAAGGCTCGAATGAGCTTTCCAAAGTTCTACAAGTTGTGCTCCCATCGCTTGTGTCCAGATCACACATGTGCTGTGCCGTCTTTTTCGCTGACATTTGTGTTTGCGCGTGCGCAGTGTGACAAACTGCAGTGACACCCTGGTCAGTTCTTCTTTCATTGACTGAAGGGTACCAACAATTTTGTCCACGTCTACGGCGCTACTCCCTCGGACCGAGAAACCCCTCTCTCTCGGGTCTGGGTGACGGTATTGCTCTTGAGCTCATGTAGAGCACACTGTCCTTGCTAGAGACAGATGAAGGCGGATTCCTCTTCACTCAAGTCTTCCTCCGACAGCTGGCTTTACCAATTCACTGTTGCTGGCTGCAAAGGGTTACTACTCACTTGCAGGAGTGGCCGCAACCACTGGCAATAAGCTGCTCTTTATAGAGGACTCATGCTCAGGGAGACGTTTTCTGGTCCACCCTCTCTCCCAGAAGAGCCCCGGGAACGCTTGTGTCATCTTTGCATACCTCCACAATTACATATTGTTTAGTCTTTAAAAAAAAAATTGAGGTTTTCCGTGTACCACCAGAGAGAGACTAAGTACTACTAGTGGTATGTGTACCACAGTTTGAGAACCACTGTTCTAAACCATGCTGTGAAACTCCTGGGGACCACCCCTTAAGGGTGAGATTAAAAGTATATGTGTATGACTGAGGGGCTGCCCCTCAGATCTGCTCTGGGAGAAACATAAGAATGTAGAAGAGGTGAAGGGAGTGTGTTTTTAAAAAAACAAAACAAACAAATACGTTCGATAAAGTGCTTTCGGTTCGGTATGCATATGTATCGAACAATACAAAATCTTTTATTTGTTTTATCAACTTTTCTTCCAACGATGCTGTCTGTGTTGAGCGCTCAGTAGATCTGTGTTCGACTACCCCGCCTAGGCTGCACTGTCGAGTGCAGATCCACTGAGCGCAGCGCAAGCTAGCAAGACAGAAGCCAAGCTCGTTGCAATATGGCAACTGCCTCAACGCTACCCGAAATTGAAGCTCCCCCACCTTCATTCAGATCTGGCGTTTGAAACTATCGTGATGTTCATGTGAAGCATGACCCTGATGGTAAGCGCGTCATGGACAAAAGTAAAACAGTATGTCCGATGTGCCACGCAATGCTCAATTGGTGGGAACTAGTGCGTTATCGCCGTTAGCTCGTTAACATGTTGATGCCGTCCAGCCCCACGCACACGATCCATGGTAACTCGTTAAGGGAGATTTGCAGCGTTATGGCGTTAACGTCATTTTAACGAGTTTAACGCTGACAGCACTAGTGGGAACACAATGAATATGACTACACATTTATGCCGACATCATCCTAGTGCAAAGACAAGTGGAAGCAGACAAAAACAACAAGCACGCATGCCACAAACGTTACCAGAGTCATTTAGGCAGCCGTTAGCACATGATTCTCCTTATGGGGACCTGATATGTTTAATATGCTGCTGAGAGTATAGCCCAGAAGAAGCGTATAGAATAGCTTTTATTTTGGAAAGAGCCATTTCTCTGTAATAAACTCTCTTTTCCAAAGATGAGTGATTCCTCAATCAGATTTATTTATTTATTTATTTTTGTTGTTTCATCAACATTAAATTTAAAAACTGTACTTTTGAGTTAAAATATATATTTATAATGTTAATAAATGACAAATTAAAAAGGCATGAACTTTTTATTTTTGTATCGAAAAAATATCGAACCGTGACACCAAAGTATCGAACAGAACTGAACTGTGAATTTTGTGTATCGTTGCACCCCTAGTTGGAGGTAAAAGTGCTATAATGAAAAACATTTCAAGAAAATGTAAAATAAATGTATTCCAGGATAAAACACAGCTGTCTTTGTCTTAACGCTGCAAATCGGTGTGTCGGCCCACTGGGCATTTGATTCTAATAACAGGCCTCAGTCTCTCCTGCTACTGGTCTGCATACTGCTAAATTTGGTATCGGTGCTCAAACCTTTTGTGTCTGTTTGCCCACCTCGGGAAGCAAAAATTTGTTGAACATATGAGACACTTTGACTCTTCAGTGCAGTGTGGAGCCTAACAAAGATCTGTTTTGTGTCCCAGCTGATCAGCAGGAGGAGAAGAGTCTGACGGAGCAGCAGAGGAACATTTTCAGCTACTTGGACTCAGCTCAGCCACTACAGAGGAAACAATGAGCTCAACACAGAAGGTGACAGACAGAGCAGGGCGATATGACCAAAAATATTTATCACGATATACATTTGAAAATTTGCGATAACAATATAGCTGACGATATAATTGACACTAGACAAAATACTTTACAACTCCACGACTTTATCAGTGCAAAAAAACCCCATCAATGTATTTTCACTTAAACAAGCAGCTGTTTTTTATGTGCATTAAAGTTATATAAAAATTTAACAGTGAAAATACAAATGCCTTGGAGCAAATGTCGGCCAATTTCCTCTGGAAAATCCTTTTGGTTAAACTCTCAGCAAGCAATTTGCATTTGCACTGTTAAATTTTTATATAACTTTAATGCACATAAAAAACAGCTGTTTGTTTAAGTGAAAATATATTGATGGGTTTTTTTGCACTAATAAAGTTGTGGAGTTGTAAAGTATTTTGTCTCGCGTCAATTACATCGTCAGTTATATTGTTATCACAAATTTTCAAATGTATATCGTGATAAATATTTTTGGTCATATCGCCCTGCTCTACTTTCATGTGTTACTGTTTAGGCTTAAATAGGTTTGATGTTTGGTGCCTTTTTCTTAATGTAAAAAAACCCCAGTATTGTTCAATCATTTTGTCAGCAGCTAATAAGACAAACATAGGATTTATTATCACTGAATGGTTATGTATAAATCTAGAAAAAGTGTGTGTGTGTGTGTGTGTGTGTGTGTGTGTGTGTGTGTGTGCGATCACGAGGGATGGGCATGATTTTAGTGTTTGAACAGTCATGAATTATTTTTAACAGCAAGTTGGATGTAATGTGTTAGAACTACCAGCAGGTGGGGATAAGAGACCTTTAAGGTGTTTGGTGCCACACTCCACCTTCAGGTTTAAAACTAGTGTTAATGGAGGGAGTTTGAAGGTTGAGTTTGTTCCACGACTGCATTTCACTCACTGCCTCTGTTTGTATCTCTGTCACTGCAGGACCAACATGGAGCGAGAAGTCAGCGCTCTCAGGAGGCCGACAAACCTCACAGAAGAAAGGGAGAGAAAAAACACACCTGTGACGAGTGTGGGAAGGATTTTACTTTGAAGGCTAATCTAAAACAGCATCAGGTCATCCACACTGGAGAGAGACCGTTCAGCTGTGACTTGTGTGGAAAGTCTTTTTCCTGGAAGGATTCCCTAAAACAACACCATCTCATCCACAGTGGAGTTAAAGCGTACAGCTGTGATCAGTGTGGCAGAGCTTTTACTCACAGTAGCAGCTTACAGAAGCATCTAGTTACCCACTCTGGAATTAAGGCATACAGCTGTGACATCTGTGGGAAAACTTTCAGCCAGGGAGGGCACCGAAATACACACCAACAGATCCACACCAGAAAGAGACTCTACAAGTGCAGTTACTGTGAGGTATGTATTTATATTGTTATCTTGTCATTTTAGCCTGACTGTTTGGAACAACTCTGCTCATTAAACTGTGTTAGCATGTTAGCAATTCTACTGCATGGAAAAGCAGCTCTGAGTGATTATTCAGATTTTCACGTCAGTTATGATTTTAGTATTACTGTAGTATTATGGTGGTAGTATTGTAGTTATTGCAGCCCAGTAAACTGAGTGTGTTAACTGAAACAGTCAAATGTAATTGGACGTCTGCAGAGATGCTCTTTATTTCAGGCGACGTTCAGGATAAAAATGTTGAAGGACTGACGTACACTGTCTTTGTGTCTTTGTTTAGAAGCAGAGCGACACAGATGGATCCAGTTCTCAACCCTGTCATCACCGTGGTGGTGGGAAAGACTTTCGTTGTGACCTCTGTGGAAAAACTTTCAGCCATGAAAGGAGCTTAAAAAGACATCAACGTAGACACACTGGAGACAAACTGAAATACTGCAAAGAATGTGGGAGAAGCTTCACCACATCGCATCACTTAAAACAACATGAACTGATTCACAGTGGGGTTAAAAAGCACCTCTGTGATCAGTGTGGGTCATCCTTCATCACTGCAGGTCAACTTAAAAAACACAAACGAGTCCACACAGGAGAGAAACCATACAAGTGCAGACACTGTGACAAAAGCTTCTCACAATCAGGTCATCGTAACAAGCATGAACGTACACACATGGAAGGAAACTACAGCTGTGACCAGTGTGACAAGAGCTTCAGGAATCTCAGTTCATACTCCGAACACAAACGATCCCACGTTACTAATAAACTGTTTCACTGTTACCAATGTGCCCAAACATTCACCTCATTGTCTGCTCTGTGCAAACATCAGCGTGATCACTCAGGGCTGAAATCACTCCCATAACTGGATCACAGTGAATCTGAAGAGACAGAAAGATCCTCTGGTTTCAGTGTCAGACTCAAAAAGCTTGAGATCAGGCTCCACAGAGTTCAGATAGAATCATTTAAACTTGTGTTGAACTGAACTGGTTGCTGGGCTGAACTTCTACATAATACAGATTTACATGGGATCTTATTTTCTGTCGTTTTACTGAGTCAGTTTTGTCCTTTTTTCTCTGTCCTGGTTTTGCTCGTCTGTAAATAATTGAAACTCAGTCAAATAGTTCATTGTTCTCCAGCAAAACGTTTTGGAAACTCATGTTTAACCTTTAAACTCTGACATGTTTTAGCACACAAGGCTTCATCGGGGAGTTCACTCATGATTGGACCATGAGAATAAAGGTTTTTAGTTCTTTCAAAGAGAGTCTTGGAGGTGTTTGATGTTTCTGTTTTTTCTACAGAAAGGAAGAAACTATTTTTCTAGCTTTGTGTAGTGTGGAAGTTTTTAATGTTTCTTTCATCTGTGATGTTCTTGAATGTGTTGACATGAAGATGGTACAAATAAACTGTCCTTTTAGCTTTAGCTCCTAATTTATTCATTATTTATGGATGTAGCACAGCAGCAGTGTCTTGATTAACACATAGAGGGCTCGGGATCTGATGGTAAATAATGTTTTGTGTCCTTGTACACATCATACAGCTCAGCTGTTCCACAGATGTCAGGTTTACACAGTGGGATGGTTTGTAAGAACGCAGCTCTCCTGTGGATAAATCCTTACTCTTAGCCTCAGGACCTCACACAGTCCCAGCAGGTTCGGTCAGAAGATTTATCCCTTATACCAAAACGTCACTGGTTGAACTGGCTGCATGCATCTCTGAATGTAAATTGGTGCACTATTAATAGATCACTCTTGAACGGTATCGTCACCCTAATTTGCCCACTTAGTAAATCTCACTCATGGCCAAGAAATTGAAATAAATCTTGTTTCCCTGCTGGATAGTGATCCACTGTAACTCTGCTCCTCCTTCCTGTTTAGGATTTCTGTGGCTGAAGTAAAATTCCCTCCATCCATCACTTATCCCAGCTAACCCAAAGTAAAATAAAGTTTTGCTCATCTTAACAAAGCATTACAATAATGGGCATTACCAATGCAAACTGAATAATACAGAAGATGAAAGAAGAGACTTTAATCAGTTAATAAAGCTCATGATCTTGATTCATTGTGGCTGCTACACAGATACTTCTGGGTCACTTCTCTCAGTTAGGAACCTTCCTCACCAAACTGACTGTTGGACCACACCCCTGGTTTCATGAGAAATTGTTTCAGCCATGATTTCTCTTCCTGTATTTCAGAGTAAAGACTGAAGTGACAAATGGAAACATGTTTAAAAAACGCAATGTGGGAGAGACGTTGAGGTCCTTGGAAGTTACCCTGGGTTTTTCTGTCACCCTGCTAGATGTTACACACCTTGTCATTGGACTGATTTCTAAATTAAATGCGACGTAATATTTGCTCTTGGTTTGTTTCTCCTGTACAGAACCTTGCAGTACAACAGAAACCTAAAAACATTATTTGTAGTTGTTATTCTTAGTTGTTCTGCTGCCTAAATACCACAGGGTGTAATTATGAAGTTATTGAGCTGCACATACTTTACGACCTGCTTAAGTTCGAGGTCACAGCGTCTGCAGAGCAGCTGGAACATAATGAAGTCTACAAGGTTAAAGTTTTATCTTCACTTGTTGTTCTCTCTGCTGCTTGGTTTGATGGATCTGAGAGCTTTTGTTTTTATTACTGTTATTATAATTATCATTAATATTTTACTCTTTAAAAGCTTTAAAATAGTGTTTGTGTTTTGAAAAGTTGATTTAAGAATTGAACAGAAACATCTGTCATAAAAATCGCCCAAAGGCACAGAGACAAACTCAAAGGATGCAACCTGTAACTTTCTCTTCCTTCATGTCAGCACCATCATCGATTATTTATAGTAAATGCATATAGCAACAGTAACACTTTAGTTTGGATTTCATGATTTCTGTAACTGGAAAATATTATTTTGTTTAAAGACAGAAGTGAGTGCGTAGTTGCAACATTAAAGTGAAATATTTAATAGTCTAATAACAGATTATGTGTTGAAGCTGTCGTTTCAGGAGGAGAGAAGCTGCAGAGAGGCGTGTAAGACTGCAACTCTGCTTCCTGGTCCCAGCTCTGGATAGTCATATTTTAGGGGGTTTAATAAATGTGTCCATATTTCTAGAAATGAGAGCTGCTCCATCCAAAGTGGGATGGATGCCGTCTCTCCTAACAAGACCAGGTTTCCTCCAGAAGGTTTGCCAATTATCTATGAAGCCCACATCGTTTCTTGGACACCACTCAGACAGCCAGCAACTTAAGGAGAACATGTGGCTAAACATGTCACTCCTGGGCTGTATCCCAAAGGCTGCTCGAAATGCGGCCCTCAAATGTTTCCTTCATTTCCCTGAATTTTAAAGATGTGTCGGTGTAGACTTCGTGGCCCAACATATCCCAGATTGCATAGCGCGGCGGTGGATGTGGATAATTTTGCCGAAAAAAACGGTGGAAGCGGAGCAGCCAAAGAGTAAACGTTTAAAATTAAGTACTGTTATGATGTCTCAACAGGACCTGGAAAAACTAGTCCATGCATTCATTTTTAGTAGGCTTGATTACTGTAACAGCATCTTTACAGGTCTACCTAAAAAATCAGTCAGACAACTGCAGCTCATTCAGAACTCTGCTGCTCGAGTCCTCACTAAGACCAAAAAAGTGGACCACATCAGTCCAGCTCTGAGGTCTTTACTCTGGCTGCCTGTCCGTCAGAGGATAGACTTTGAAGTTCTGATGCTGGTCTATAAAGCTCTGAATGGTTTAGGACAAAAATACTAGTGATGGTGATATAAAGCCTCGTGATGAACTGAAGCTTTCATCCAACTGGTCGACTCATGGTTCGAAGCATTGTGATGATTCATTTGCTGTACTTCGCCATCAAGTGGACGATTCAAGTGAAACAAGCTCTGTGATTATAATGATGTGACGTGTAAACCGCTAAACTGAATAAATAAATTGTTTTCATGATTATTTATCCCGAATATTGTCTCAGTATGTCTGATACAAAAGAGAAAGTGGAACCTATCAGGACAGAGTTTTGGTATGATTGTGTAACTGTTAGAGCTGGGTATCGTCACTGATTTCTAGAATCGATTCGATCCGATCTGGGTAAATTTTTCCTCAGACAGTCAGAAATGTTATAATTCAGATCACGGATCAGTACATTTCCATAATTTTATATCTATAAAAAGAAAGATGAGATTTGCGAGACTTTATCAAAGGTGTAAGCATCACAGCAGATGCCTTTGTATCAAAGTAGCTGAGGCTAAAACAGAAAAACGATTTTATAAAAATATTCTGCAGTAGATCAAAAACGAAAGAAAACCATTAATCAACATATGAACATTACCTGATGCTGCTGAAGTGAAGCAGAGAAAAGTTACAGAGGTTTAGAGACACGGCTAAGCGTTTTGCATTTTGCATAATTTTAAAAAGTTTACATTTGTTCAGTAGCCTACTGAACAGCAGAAATTAGGTTTTCTTTTCGGAAGTAAGTAAAAGGGAAAAAAACAGCGACCGACAGCGCTGTAAACAACGGTAGACTTGTGCATAACAAGCAAGTGAATAATGCAGAAAACAGATTTTTAGACGGGAAACTGTTCTTGGAGTACAGAGAGAGACCACGAGCTGTGCATGAAGTGTGATTTTATCGTGGTGGAAGCAAAATAGCAAAAGTCAGAGGGAATTCATGGCTATGTTTATGTGAAGCGTAGTTTGGATCTTCTTTTGCTGCTGGTTCAGTCAATATTGTTTGGAGAGGTAAAACCTACAGCTTCAGAATCAGCGCAAAAAGGGCGTAAAACACAAGGCCCGCCGACAGATCAGAACCAGCGAGCTGTCGGATTTCGGCCCTAACCGTGTCCGTGCCGTCGGGTGAGAAAGGCCACATCTCACTGATTCTGATGTGTCGGCGGGTCCGCGCTTTGTGTTTACGTCTTTGTGCATAATAGCCTACGTGTATCTGCTGTCATTTACTGTTTTAGCTGTTTGGTGGTTGTTGAAATTTAGTGAGGTTTAACCTGAGATTCTGGCGTTTGGGGCAAAATAAATTTATATTAAAAATCGATTCAGGATTTTAATGAATCAATATCACGTTATCCAAGCTAGAATCGATTTTAATCGATAATCAAAACCCACCCCTAGTAACTGTGTAATCATGCTTATGTACATCTGGATAATGACACAAACTGTGTGGCGCTCCACTTTTTAATAAACTAAAAGACATTATAGGATCTGTAGTGTTGTTTATTTATATTATGGTACTTATCAGTTGTGATATTTATTACTGTGTGCATACTTTATTAGAAGAGAAAAAAAATCTCTTCCTTGCTGGTTCCATCGAAGAAGAAATGCTCAAGTAACTGTGTAGCACGTAGGTAATCCAATTCCACAACACAGCGTGATGAGGGAATCAGCTGTGTTTTGCTGCCCATTTTATTTCGAATCTGGCGCGAACCGGCGAGCCAGTTCCTGAATCAGTCACGTGGTACGGACTGCCCACGAGGCCTCGAACGTCACTGCATACGTAATCAAAGCGAGCCTCGATACGCGCTTCATAAAAATTCCCCCGAGATTACTCGACACGCTTCGAAGCTTCGACACATCACTACCTCTCACATCTAAAGGTAAGTGTCAAGGTAACTTTGAACTGTTCAGTCAATCTTGAGTTTATCGAAGTTTTCTGAAGGACGCTTTCTGTTGCTCTCTGTGAGAGAAGACCGTTAAAGGCGAGGCTCTCCAGAGTGTAGCAAAACAGGAAACCACAGCTGTGTGTGTGTAATGCTGGGCTTATGCTGGGCTTACACTGTGCGATTTTTGGCCCATTTTGAGCCGATTTTTGAGTCGTGCGACCGTTTTGGCGATCGGCCCGATTTTGGCCTTCGTCGTGCATCGCGTAGTATACGTGGGCTAATGCTGGGCAGACACTGCGATTTTTTTCAGTCGCGCGATTCAGCTCCTACTCAAACTGTACGTTGACTCGCAGGGGTTAGAAGTTCATAGGTCACGGTGCAGGGTCTCACACTATACGGCCCGATGCTCTGATGCGACCTGAGTGCTCACACTGTGCGTCCATAAAATGAAGGTTATAACGGAAATTCTGTCGCTCGCTCTCCCTCTCTGTCTTTCACTCACACAGACACACCACCACCATCAACTTTGCTAAATTGCTAATGAAAAACATTGATCAGGCAGCTGTGATTGAGCAGCAGTGTAGATCCAACTATTTTCACGGTTGTTGTGGTCGTGATAATTTTGTGAGGCCACATCGAAAAGGCTCGAATGAGCTTTCCAAAGTTCTACAAGTTGTGCTCCCATCGCTTGTGTCCAGATCACACACATGTGCTGTGCTGTGCCGTCTTTTTCGCTGACATTTGTGTTTGCGCGTGCGCAGTGTGACAAACTGCAGTGACACCCTGGTCAGTTCTTCTTTCATTGACTGAAGGGTACCAACAATTTTGTCCACGTCTACGGCGCTACTCCCTCGGACCGAGAAACCCCTCTCTCTCGGGTCTGGGTGACGGTATTGCTCTTGAGCTCATGTAGAGCACACTGTCCTTGCTAGAGACAGATGAAGGCGGATTCCTCTTCACTCAAGTCTTCCTCCGACAGCTGGCTTTACCAATTCACTGTTGCTGGCTGCAAAGGGTTACTACTCACTTGCAGGAGTGGCCGCAACCACTGGCAATAAGCTGCTCTTTATAGAGGACTCATGCTCGGGGAGACGTTTTCTGGTCCACCCTCTCTCCCAGAAGAGCCCCGGGAACGCTTGTGTCATCTTTGCATACCTCCACAATTACATATTGTTTAGTCTTTAAAAAAGAAATTGAGATTTTCCGTGTACCACCAGAGAGAGACTAAGTACTACTAGTGGTATGTGTACCACAGTTTGAGAACCACTGTTCTAAACCATGCTGTGAAACTCCTGGGGACCACCCCTTAAGGGTGAGATTAAAAGTATATGTGTATGACTGAGGGGCTGCCCCTCAGATCTGCTCTGGGAGAAACATAAGAATGTAGAAGAGGTGAAGGGAGTGTGTTTTTAAAAAAACAAAACAAACAAATACGTTCGATAAAGTGCTTTCGGTTCGGTATGCATATGTATCGAACAATACAAAATCTTTTATTTGTTTTATCAACTTTTCTTCCAACGATGCTGTCTGTGTTGAGCGCTCAGTAGATCTGTGTTCGACTACCCCGCCTAGGCTGCACTGTCGAGTGCAGATCCACTGAGCGCAGCGCAAGCTAGCAAGACAGAAGCCAAGCTCGTTGCAATATGGCAACTGCCTCAACGCTACCCGAAATTGAACCTCCCCCACCTTCATTCAGATCTGGCGTTTGAAACTATCGTGATGTTCATGTGAAGCATGACCCTGATGGTAAGCGCGTCATGGACAAAAGTAAAACAGTATGTCCGATGTGCCACGCAATGCTCAATTGGTTGGAACTAGTGCGTTATCGCCGTTAGCTCGTTAACATGTTGATGCCGTCCAGCCCCACGCACACGATCCATGGTAACTCGTTAAGGGAGATTTGCAGCGTTATGGCGTTAACGTCATTTTAACGAGTTTAACGCTGACAGCACTAGTGGGAACACAATGAATATGACTACACATTTATGCCGACATCATCCTAGTGCAAAGACAAGTGGAAGCAGACAAAAACAACAAGCACGCATGCCACAAACGTTACCAGAGTCATTTAGGCAGCCGTTAGCACATGATTCTCCTTATGGGGACCTGATATGTTTAATATGCTGCTGAGAGTATAGCCCAGAAGAAGCGTATAGAATAGCTTTTATTTTGGAAAGAGCCATTTCTCTGTAATAAACTCTCTTTTCCAAAGATGAGTGATTCCTCAATCAGATTTATTTATTTATTTATTTTTGTTGTTTCATCAACATTAAATTTAAAAACTGTACTTTTGAGTTAAAATATATATTTATAATGTTAATAAATGACTAATTAAAAAGGCATGAACTTTTTTTTTGTATCGAAAAAATATCGAACCGTGACACCAAAGTATCGAACTGAACTGTGAATTTTGTGTATCGTTGCACCCCTAGTTGGAGGTAAAAGTGCTATAATGAAAAACATTTCAAGAAAATGTAAAATAAATGTATTCCAGGATAAAACACAGCTGTCTTTGTCTTAACGCTGCAAATCGGTGTGTCGGCCCACTGGGCATTTGATTCTAATAACAGGCCTCAGTCTCTCCTGCTACTGGTCTGCCATACTGCTAAATTTGGTATCGGTGCTCAAACCTTTTGTGTCTGTTTGCACACCTCGGGAAGCAAAAATTTGTTGAACATATGAGACACTTTGACTCTTCAGTGCAGTGTGGAGCCTAACAAAGATCTGTTTTGTGTCCCAGCTGA
Organism: Astatotilapia calliptera; assembly: GCF_964374335.1. NCBI lineage: Eukaryota > Metazoa > Chordata > Actinopteri > Cichliformes > Cichlidae > Astatotilapia > Astatotilapia calliptera. Next base: position 29,126,084 of record NC_137430.1, read on the forward strand.
TCAGCAGGAGGAGAAGAGTCTGACGGAGCAGCAGAGGAACATTTTCAGCTACTTGGACTCAGCTCAGCCACTACAGAGGAAACAATGAGCTCAACACAGAAGGTGACAGACAGAGCAGGGCGATATGACCAAAAATATTTATCACGATATACATTTGAAAATTTGCGATAACAATATAGCTGACGATATAATTGACACTAGACAAAATACTTTACAACTCCACGACTTTATCAGTGCAAAAAAACCCCATCAATGTATTTTCACTTAAACAAGCAGCTGTTTTTTATGTGCATTAAAGTTATATAAAAATTTAACAGTGAAAATACAAATGCCTTGGAGCAAATGTCGGCCAATTTCCTCTGGAAAATCCTTTTGGTTAAACTCTCAGCAAGCAATTTGCATTTGCACTGTTAAATTTTTATATAACTTTAATGCACATAAAAAACAGCTGCTTGTTTAAGTGAAAATATATTGATGGGTTTTTTTGCACTAATAAAGTTGTGGAGTTGTAAAGTATTTTGTCTCGCGTCAATTACATCGTCAGTTATATTGTTATCACAAATTTTCAAATGTATATCGTGATAAATATTTTTGGTCATATCGCCCTGCTCTACTTTCATGTGTTACTGTTTAGGCTTAAATAGGTTTGATGTTTGGTGCCTTTTTCTTAATGTAAAAAAAACCCAGTATTGTTCAATCATTTTGTCAGCAGCTAATAAGACAAACATAGGATTTATTATCACTGAATGGTTATGTATAAATCTAGAAAAAGTAAGTGTGTGTGTGTGTGTGTGTGTGTGTGTGTGTGTGTGTGTGTGTGTGTGTGTGCGATCACGAGGGATGGGCATGATTTTAGTGTTTGAACAGTCATGAATTATTTTTAACAGCAGGTTGGATGTAATGTGTTAGAACTACCAGCAGGTGGGGATAAGAGACCTTTAAGGTGTTTGGTGCCACACTCCACCTTCAGGTTTAAAACTAGTGTTAATGGAGGGAGTTTGAAGGTTGAGTTTGTTCCACGACTGCATTTCACTCACTGCCTCTGTTTGTATCTCTGTCACTGCAGGACCAACATGGAGCGAGAAGTCAGCGCTCTCAGGAGGCCGACAAACCTCACAGAAGAAAGGGAAAGAAAAAACACACCTGTGACGAGTGTGGGAAGGATTTTACTTTGAAGGCTAATCTAAAACAGCATCAGGTCATCCACACTGGAGAGAGACCGTTCAGCTGTGACTTGTGTGGAAAGTCTTTTTCCTGGAAGGATTCCCTAAAACAACACCATCTCATCCACAGTGGAGTTAAAGCGTACAGCTGTGATCAGTGTGGCAGAGCTTTTACTCACAGTAGCAGCTTACAGAAGCATCTAGTTACCCACTCTGGAATTAAGGCATACAGCTGTGACATCTGTGGGAAAACTTTCAGCCAGGGAGGGCACCGAAATACACACCAACAGATCCACACCAGAAAGAGACTCTACAAGTGCAGTTACTGTGAGGTATGTATTTATATTGTTATCTTGTCATTAGCCTGACTGTTTGGAACAACTCTGCTCATTAAACTGTGTTAGCATGTTAGCAATTCTACTGCATGGAAAAGCAGCTCTGAGTGATTATTCAGATTTTCACGTCAGTTATGATTTTAGTATTACTGTAGTATTATGGTGGTAGTATTGTAGTTATTGCAGCCCAGTAAACTGAGTGTGTTAACTGAAACAGTCAAATGTAATTGGACGTCTGCAGAGATGCTCTTTATTTCAGGCGACGTTCAGGATAAAAATGTTGAAGGACTGACTTACACTGTCTTTGTGTCTTTGTTTAGAAGCAGAGCGACACAGATGGATCCAGTTCTCAACCCTGTCATCACCGTGGTGGTGGGAAAGACTTTCGTTGTGACCTCTGTGGAAAAACTTTCAGCCATGAAAGGAGCTTAAAAAGACATCAACGTAGACACACTGGAGACAAACTGAAATACTGCAAAGAATGTGGGAGAAGCTTCACCACATCGCATCACTTAAAACAACATGAACTGATTCACAGTGGGGTTAAAAAGCACCTCTGTGATCAGTGTGGGTCATCCTTCATCACTGCAGGTCAACTTAAAAAACACAAACGAGTCCACACAGGAGAGAAACCATACAAGTGCAGACACTGTGACAAAAGCTTCTCACAATCAGGTCATCGTAACAAGCATGAACGTACACACATGGAAGGAAACTACAGCTGTGACCAGTGTGACAAGAGCTTCAGGAATCTCAGTTCATACTCCGAACACAAACGATCCCACGTTATTAATAAACTGTTTCACTGTTACCAATGTGCCCAAACATTCACCTCATTGTCTGCTCTGTGCAAACATCAGCGTGATCACTCAGGGCTGAAATCACTCCCATAACTGGATCACAGTGAATCTGAAGAGACAGAAAGATCCTCTGGTTTCAGTGTCAGACTCAAAAAGCTTGAGATCAGGCTCCACAGAGTTCAGATAGAATCATTTAAACTTGTGTTGAACTGAACTGGTTGCTGGGCTGAACTTCTACATAATACAGATTTACATGGGATCTTATTTTCTGTCGTTTTACTGAGTCAGTTTTGTCCTTTTTTCTCTGTCCTGGTTTTGCTCGTCTGTAAATAATTGAAACTCAGTCAAATAGTTCATTGTTCTCCAGCAAAACGTTTTGGAAACTCATGTTTAACCTTTAAACTCTGACATGTTTTAGCACACAAGGCTTCATCGGGGAGTTCACTCATGATTGGACCATGAGAATAAAGGTTTTTAGTTCTTTCAAAGAGAGTCTTGGAGGTGTTTGATGTTTCTGTTTTTTCTACAGAAAGGAAGAAACTATTTTTCTAGCTTTGTGTAGTGTGGAAGTTTTTAATGTTTCTTTCATCTGTGATGTTCTTGAATGTGTTGACATGAAGATGGTACAAATAAACTGTCCTTTTAGCTTTAGCTCCTAATTTATTCATTATTTATGGATGTAGCACAGCAGCAGTGTCTTGATTAACACATGGAGGGCTCGGGATCTGATGGTAAATAATGTTTTGTGTCCTTGTACACATCATACAGCTCAGCTGTTCCACAGATGTCAGGTTTACACAGTGGGATGGTTTGTAAGAACGCAGCTCTCCTGTGGATAAATCCTTACTCTTAGCCTCAGGACCTCACACAGTCCCAGCAGGTTCGGTCAGAAGATTTATCCCTTATACCAAAACGTCACTGGTTGAACTGGCTGCATGCATCTCTGAATGTAAATTGGTGCACTATTAATAGATCACTCTTGAACGGTATCGTCACCCTAATTTGCCCACTTAGTAAATCTCACTCATGGCCAAGAAATTGAAATAAATCTTGTTTCCCTGCTGGATAGTGATCCACTGTAACTCTGCTCCTCCTTCCTATTTAGGATTTCTGTGGCTGAAGTAAAATTCCCTCCATCCATCACTTATCCCAGCTAACCCAAAGTAAAATAAAGTTTTGCTCATCTTAACAAAGCATTACAATAATGGGCATTACCAATGCAAACTGAATAATACAGAAGATGAAAGAAGAGACTTTAATCAGTTAATAAAGCTCATGATCTTGATTCATTGTGGCTGCTACACAGATACTTCTGGGTCACTTCTCTCAGTTAGGAACCTTCCTCACCAAACTGACTGTTGGACCACACCCCTGGTTTCATGAGAAATTGTTTCAGCCACGATTTCTCTTCCTGTATTTCAGAGTAAAGACTGAAGTGACAAATGGAAACATGTTTAAAAAACGCAATGTGGGAGAGACGTTGAGGTCCTTGGAAGTTACCCTGGGTTTTTCTGTCACCCTGCTAGATGTTACACACCTTGTCATTGGACTGATTTCTAAATTAAATGCGACGTAATATTTGCTCTTGGTTTGTTTCTCCTGTACAGAACCTTGCAGTACAACAGAAACCTAAAAACATTATTTGTAGTTGTTATTCTTAGTTGTTCTGCTGCCTAAATACCACAGGGTGTAATTATGAAGTTATTGAGCTGCACATACTTTACGACCTGCTTAAGTTCGAGGTCACAGCGTCTGCAGAGCAGCTGGAACATAATGAAGTCTACAAGGTTAAAGTTTTATCTTCACTTGTTGTTCTCTCTGCTGCTTGGTTTGATGGATCTGAGAGCTTTTGTTTTTATTACTGTTATTATAATTATCATTAATATTTTACTCTTTAAAAGCTTTAAAATAGTGTTTGTGTTTTGAAAAGTTGATTTAAGAATTGAACAGAAACATCTGTCATAAAAATCGCCCAAAGGCACAGAGACAAACTCAAAGGATGCAACCTGTAACTTCCTTCATGTCAGCACCATCATCGATTATTTATAGTAAATGCATATAGCAACAGTAACACTTTAGTTTGGATTTCATGATTTCTGTAACTGGAAAATATTATTTTGTTTAAAGACAGAAGTGAGTGCGTAGTTGCAACATTAAAGTGAAATATTTAATAGTCTAATAACAGATTATGTGTTGAAGCTGTCGTTTCAGGAGGAGAGAAGCTGCAGAGAGGCGTGTAAGACTGCAACTCTGCTTCCTGGTCCCAGCTCTGGATAGTCATATTTTAGGGGGTTTAATAAATGTGTCCATATTTCTAGAAATGAGAGCTGCTCCATCCAAAGTGGGATGGATGCCGTCTCTCCTAACAAGACCAGGTTTCCTCCAGAAGGTTTGCCAATTATCTATGAAGCCCACATCGTTTCTTGGACACCACTCAGACAGCCAGCAACTTAAGGAGAACATGTGGCTAAACATGTCACTCCTGGGCTGTATCCCAAAGGCTGCTCGAAATGCGGCCCTCAAATGTTTCCTTCATTTCCCTGAATTTTAAAGATGTGTCGGTGTAGACTTCGTGGCCCAACATATCCCAGATTGCATAGCGCGGCGGTGGATGTGGATAATTTTGCCGAAAAAAACGTTGGAAGCTGAGCGGCCAAAGAGTAAACGTTTAAAATTAAGTACTGTTATGATGTCTCAACAGGACCTGGAAAAACTAGTCCATGCATTCATTTTTAGTAGGCTTGATTACTGTAACAGCATCTTTACAGGTCTACCTAAAAAATCAGTCAGACAACTGCAGCTCATTCAGAACTCTGCTGCTCGAGTCCTCACTAAGACCAAAAAAGTGGACCACACCAGTCCAGCTCTGAGGTCTTTACTCTGGCTGCCTGTCCGTCAGAGGATAGACTTTGAAGTTCTGATGCTGGTCTATAAAGCTCTGAATGGTTTAGGACAAAAATACTAGTGATGGTGATATAAAGCCTCGTGATGAACTGAAGCTTTCATCCAACTGGTCGACTCATGGTTCGAAGCATTGTGATGATTCATTTGCTGTACTTCGCCATCAAGTGGACGATTCAAGTGAAACAAGCTCTGTGATTATAATGATGTGACGTGTAAACCGCTAAACTGAATAAATAAATTGTTTTCATGATTATTTATCCCGAATATTGTCTCAGTATGTCTGATACAAAAGAGAAAGTGGAACCTATCAGGACAGAGTTTTGGTATGATTGTGTAACTGTTCGAGCTGGGTATCGTCACTGATTTCTAGAATCGATTCGATCCGATCTGGGTAAATTTTTCCTCAGACAGTCAGAAATGTTATAATTCAGATCACGGATCAGTACATTTCCATAATTTTATATCTATAAAAAGAAAGATGAGATTTGCGAGACTTTATCAAAGGTGTAAGCATCACAGCAGATGCCTTTGTATCAAAGTAGCTGAGGCTAAAACAGAAAAACGATTTTATAAAAATATTCTGCAGTAGATCAAAAACGAAAGAAAACCATTAATCAACATATGAACATTACCTGATGCTGCTGAAGTGAAGCAGAGAAAAGTTACAGAGGTTTAGAGACACGGCTAAGCGTTTTGCATTTTGCATAATTTTAAAAAGTTTACATTTGTTCAGTAGCCTACTGAACAGCAGAAATTAGGTTTTCTTTTCGGAAGTAAGTAAAAGGGAAAAAAACAGCGACCGACAGCGCTGTAAACAACGGTAGACTTGTGCATAACAAGCAAGTGAATAATGCAGAAAACAGATTTTTAGACGGGAAACTGTTCTTGGAGTACAGAGAGAGACCACGAGCTGTGCATGAAGTGTGATTTTATCGTGGTGGAAGCAAAATAGCAAAAGTCAGAGGGAATTCATGGCTATGTTTATGTGAAGCGTAGTTTGGATCTTCTTTTGCTGCTGGTTCAGTCAATATTGTTTGGAGAGGTAAAACCTACAGCTTCAGAATCAGCGCAAAAAGGGCGTAAAACACAAGGCCCGCCGACAGATCAGAACCAGCGAGCTGTCGGATTTCGGCCCTAACCGTGTCCGTGCCGTCGGGTGAGAAAGGCCACATCTCACTGATTCTGATGTGTCGGCGGGTCCGCGCTTTGTGTTTACGTCTTTGTGCATAATAGCCTACGTGTATCTGCTGTCATTTACTGTTTTAGCTGTTTGGTGGTTGTTGAAATTTAGTGAGGTTTAACCTGAGATTCTGGCGTTTGGGGCAAAATAAATTTATATTAAAAATCGATTCAGGATTTTAATGAATCAATATCACGTTATCCAAGCTAGAATCGATTTTAATCGATAATCAAAACCCACCCCTAGTAACTGTGTAATCATGCTTATGTACATCTGGATAATGACACAAACTGTGTGGCGCTCCACTTTTTAATAAACTAAAAGACATTATAGGATCTGTAGTGTTGTTTATTTATATTATGGTACTTATCAGTTGTGATATTTATTACTGTGTGCATACTTTATTAGAAGAGAAAAAAAATCTCTTCCTTGCTGGTTCCATCGAAGAAGAAATGCTCAAGTAACTGTGTAGCACGTAGGTAATCCAATTCCACAACACAGCGTGATGAGGGAATCAGCTGTGTTTTGCTGCCCATTTTATTTCGAATCTGGCGCGAACCGGCGAGCCAGTTCCTGAATCAGTCACGTGGTACGGACTGCCCACGAGGCCTCGAACGTCACTGCATACGTAATCAAAGCGAGCCTCGATACGCGCTTCATAAAAATTCCCCCGAGATTACTCGACACGCTTCGAAGCTTCGACACATCACTACCTCTCACATCTAAAGGTAAGTGTCAAGGTAACTTTGAACTGTTCAGTCAATCTTGAGTTTATCGAAGTTTTCTGAAGGACGCTTTCTGTTGCTCTCTGTGAGAGAAGACCGTTAAAGGCGAGGCTCTCCAGAGTGTAGCAAAACAGGAAACCACAGCTGTGTGTGTGTAATGCTGGGCTTATGCTGGGCTTACACTGTGCGATTTTTGGCCCATTTTGAGCCGATTTTTGAGTCGTGCGACCGTTTTGGCGATCGGCCCGATTTTGGCCTTCGTCGTGCATCGCGTAGTATACGTGGGCTAATGCTGGGCAGACACTGCGATTTTTTTCAGTCGCGCGATTCAGCTCCTACTCAAACTGTACGTTGACTCGCAGGGGTTAGAAGTTCATAGGTCACGGTGCAGGGTCTCACACTATACGGCCCGATGCTCTGATGCGACCTGAGTGCTCACACTGTGCGTCCATAAAATGAAGGTTATAACGGAAATTCTGTCGCTCGCTCTCCCTCTCTGTCTTTCACTCACACAGACACACCACCACCATCAACTTTGCTAAATTGCTAATGAAAAACATTGATCAGGCAGCTGTGATTGAGCAGCAGTGTAGATCCAACTATTTTCACGGTTGTTGTGGTCGTGATAATTTTGTGAGGCCACATCGAAAAGGCTCGAATGAGCTTTCCAAAGTTCTACAAGTTGTGCTCCCATCGCTTGTGTCCAGATCACACACATGTGCTGTGCTGTGCCGTCTTTTTCGCTGACATTTGTGTTTGCGCGTGCGCAGTGTGACAAACTGCAGTGACACCCTGGTCAGTTCTTCTTTCATTGACTGAAGGGTACCAACAATTTTGTCCACGTCTACGGCGCTACTCCCTCGGACCGAGAAACCCCTCTCTCTCGGGTCTGGGTGACGGTATTGCTCTTGAGCTCATGTAGAGCACACTGTCCTTGCTAGAGACAGATGAAGGCGGATTCCTCTTCACTCAAGTCTTCCTCCGACAGCTGGCTTTACCAATTCACTGTTGCTGGCTGCAAAGGGTTACTACTCACTTGCAGGAGTGGCCGCAACCACTGGCAATAAGCTGCTCTTTATAGAGGACTCATGCTCGGGGAGACGTTTTCTGGTCCACCCTCTCTCCCAGAAGAGCCCCGGGAACGCTTGTGTCATCTTTGCATACCTCCACAATTACATATTGTTTAGTCTTTAAAAAAGAAATTGAGATTTTCCGTGTACCACCAGAGAGAGACTAAGTACTACTAGTGGTATGTGTACCACAGTTTGAGAACCACTGTTCTAAACCATGCTGTGAAACTCCTGGGGACCACCCCTTAAGGGTGAGATTAAAAGTATATGTGTATGACTGAGGGGCTGCCCCTCAGATCTGCTCTGGGAGAAACATAAGAATGTAGAAGAGGTGAAGGGAGTGTGTTTTTAAAAAAACAAAACAAACAAATACGTTCGATAAAGTGCTTTCGGTTCGGTATGCATATGTATCGAACAATACAAAATCTTTTATTTGTTTTATCAACTTTTCTTCCAACGATGCTGTCTGTGTTGAGCGCTCAGTAGATCTGTGTTCGACTACCCCGCCTAGGCTGCACTGTCGAGTGCAGATCCACTGAGCGCAGCGCAAGCTAGCAAGACAGAAGCCAAGCTCGTTGCAATATGGCAACTGCCTCAACGCTACCCGAAATTGAACCTCCCCCACCTTCATTCAGATCTGGCGTTTGAAACTATCGTGATGTTCATGTGAAGCATGACCCTGATGGTAAGCGCGTCATGGACAAAAGTAAAACAGTATGTCCGATGTGCCACGCAATGCTCAATTGGTTGGAACTAGTGCGTTATCGCCGTTAGCTCGTTAACATGTTGATGCCGTCCAGCCCCACGCACACGATCCATGGTAACTCGTTAAGGGAGATTTGCAGCGTTATGGCGTTAACGTCATTTTAACGAGTTTAACGCTGACAGCACTAGTGGGAACACAATGAATATGACTACACATTTATGCCGACATCATCCTAGTGCAAAGACAAGTGGAAGCAGACAAAAACAACAAGCACGCATGCCACAAACGTTACCAGAGTCATTTAGGCAGCCGTTAGCACATGATTCTCCTTATGGGGACCTGATATGTTTAATATGCTGCTGAGAGTATAGCCCAGAAGAAGCGTATAGAATAGCTTTTATTTTGGAAAGAGCCATTTCTCTGTAATAAACTCTCTTTTCCAAAGATGAGTGATTCCTCAATCAGATTTATTTATTTATTTATTTTTGTTGTTTCATCAACATTAAATTTAAAAACTGTACTTTTGAGTTAAAATATATATTTATAATGTTAATAAATGACTAATTAAAAAGGCATGAACTTTTTATTTTTGTATCGAAAAAATATCGAACCGTGACACCAAAGTATCGAACTGAACTGTGAATTTTGTGTATCGTTGCACCCCTAGTTGGAGGTAAAAGTGCTATAATGAAAAACATTTCAAGAAAATGTAAAATAAATGTATTCCAGGATAAAACACAGCTGTCTTTGTCTTAACGCTGCAAATCGGTGTGTCGGCCCACTGGGCATTTGATTCTAATAACAGGCCTCAGTCTCTCCTGCTACTGGTCTGCATACTGCTAAATTTGGTATCGGTGCTCAAACCTTTTGTGTCTGTTTGCCCACCTCGGGAAGCAAAAATTTGTTGAACATATGAGACACTTTGACTCTTCAGTGCAGTGTGGAGCCTAACAAAGATCTGTTTTGTGTCCCAGCTGATCAGCAGGAGGAGAAGAGTCTGACGGAGCAGCAGAGGAACATTTTCAGCTACTTGGACTCAGCTCAGCCACTACAGAGGAAACAATGAGCTCAACACAGAAGGTGACAGACAGAGCAGGGCGATATGACCAAAAATGTTTATCACGATATACATTTGAAAATTTGCGATAACAATATAGCTGACGATAAAATTGACACTAGACAAAATACTTTACAACTCCACGACTTTATCAGTGCAAAAAAACCCCATCAATGTATTTTCACTTAAACAAGCAGCTGTTTTTTATGTGCATTAAAGTTATATAAAAATGTAACAGTGCAAATACAAATGCCTTGGAGCAAATGTCGGCCAATTTCCTCTGGAAAATCCTTTTGGTTAAACTCTCAGCAAGCAATTTGCATTTGCACTGTTAAATTTTTATATAACTTTAATGCACATAAAAAAACATCTGCTTGTTTAAGTGAAAATATATTGATGGGTGTTTTGCACTAATAAAGTTGTGGAGTTGTAAAGTATTTTGTCTCGCGTCAATTACATCGTCAGTTATATTGTTATCACAAATTTTCAAATGTATATCGTGATAAATATTTTTGGTCATATCGCCCTGCTCTACTTTCATGTGTTACTGTTTAGGCTTAAATAGGTTTGATGTTTGGTGCCTTTTTCTTAATGTAAAAAAAACCCAGTATTGTTCAATCATTTTGTCAGCAGCTAATAAGACAAACATAGGATTTATTATCACTGAATGGTTATGTATAAATCTAGAAAAAGTAAGTGTGTGTGTGTGTGTGTGTGTGTGTACAATCAGGAGGGATGGGCATGATTTTAGTGTTTGAACAGTCATGAATTATTTTTAACAGCAGGTTGCATGTAATGTGTTAGAACTACCAGCAGGTGGGGATAAGAGACCTTTAAGGCGTTTGGTGCCACGCTCCACCTTCAGGTTTAAAACTAGTGTTAATGGAGGGAGTTTGAAGGTTGAGTTTGTTCCACGACTGCATTTCACTCACTGCCTCTGTTTGTATCTCTGTCACTGCAGGACCAACATGGAGCGAGAAGTCAGCGCTCTCAGGAGGCCGACAAACCTCACAGAAGAAAGGGAGAGAAAACATACACCTGTGACGAGTGTGGGAAGGATTTTACTTTGAAGGCTAATCTAAAACAGCATCAGGTCATCCACACTGGAGAGAGACCGTTCAGCTGTGACTTGTGTGGAAAGTCTTTTTCCTGGAAGGAATCCCTAAAACAACACCATCTCATCCACAGTGGAGTTAAAGCGTACAGCTGTGATCAGTGTGGCAGAGCTTTTAATTGCAGTAGGAGCTTACAGAGGCATCTAGTTACCCATTCTGGAATTAAGGCATACAGCTGTGACATCTGTGGAAAAACTTTCAGCCGGCAAGAGAACAGAAATATACACCTACGCATTCACACCAGACATGATGTGTACTGCTGTGAACAGTGTGGCAAAGAGTTTACAACAGATGCACAGTTAAAACAACACATGTTTACCCACACTGAGGAGAGACCTTATAAATGTGACCTGTGTGAGAAGACTTTTAAATCTCCACATGACCTGAGACGACACCAACAGATCCACACCAGAAAGAGACTCTACAAGTGCAGTTACTGTGAGGTATGTATTTATATTGTTATCTTGTCATTTTAGCCTGACTGTTTGGAACAACTCTGCTCATTAAACTGTGTTAGCATGTTAGCAATTCTACTGCATGGAAAAGCAGCTCTGAGTGATTATTCAGATTTTCATGTTAGTTATGATTTTAGTATTACTGTAGTATTATGGTGGTAGTATTGTAGTTATTGCAGCCCAGTAAACTGAGTGTGTTAACTGAAACAGTCAAATGTAATTGGACGTCTGCAGAGATGCTCTTTATTTCAGGCGACGTTCAGGATAAAAATGTTGAAGGACTGACTTACACTGTCTTTGTGTCTTTGTTTAGAAGCAGAGCGACACAGATGGATCCAGTTCTCAACCCTGTCATCACTGTGGTGGTGGGAAAGACTTTCGTTGTGACCTTTGTGGAAAAACTTTCAGTCAGCAAGCCACCCTAAAAAGACATCAACGTAGACACACTGGAGACAAACTGCAATACTGCAAAGAATGTGGGAGAAGCTTCACCACACCAACTGAGTTAAAACAACATGAACTGATTCACAGTGGGGTTAAAAAGCACCTCTGTGATCAGTGTGGGTCATCCTTCACCACTGCAAGGGAGCTTAAAAGACACAAACGAGTCCACACAGGAGAGAAACCATACAAGTGCAGACACTGTGACAAAAGCTTCTCAGATTCATCTGGTTGTAACTATCATGAACGTACACACATGGAAGGAAACTACAGCTGTGACCAGTGTGACAAGAGCTTCAGGAATCTCAGTTCATACTCCAAACACAAACGATCCCACGTTACTAATAAACTGTTTCACTGTTACCAATGTGCCCAAACATTCACCTCATTGTCTGCTCTGTGCAAACATCAGCGTGATCACTCAGGGCTGAAATCACTCCCATAACTGGATCACAGTGAATCTGAAGAGACAGAAAGATCCTCTGGTTTCAGTGTCAGACTCAAAAAGCTTGAGATCAGGCTCCACAGAGTTCAGATAGAATCATTTAAACTTGTGTTGAACTGAACTGGTTGCTGGGCTGAACTTCTACATAATACAGATTTACATGGGATCTTATTTTCTGTCGTTTTACTGAGTCAGTTTTGTCCTTTTTTCTCTGTCCAGGGGCCCGTTCTTCGTACGTCGCTCACTACATCCAAGATCAAACCATCGCGCTAACCGTGAGCTCGCTAATCCGGTTCCCCGAACACACCTGCCGTTGACGATTAGTACAGCAGTAATGTGACATCACTGGGTGTCGTAAAAGGGGCTACGCATCGATAGTAGAAACATTGATCGGCAACCCGCTGAGTGGTCAGCGAAAATGTCGAAGGAGCGCGCTCAGTATTGTTCGGCAGCAGAGCAAGAACTCTTGATTGAGGGATTTCAGGAGTTTCAGAGTTTAATTAAAACGCAAGGGAACACTGCAAAGGCTGCAAAAGCAAGGAGAGAGGGCTGGCAGAAAGTTGCTGACAAATTAAACTCGTAGGTGATTTAATAATAATAATAATAATAGATTGGATTTATATAGCGCTTTTCAAGGCACCCAAAGCGCTTTACAATGCCACTATTCAGTCACTCTCACATTCACACACTGGTGGAAGCAGCTACGGTTGTAGCCACAGCTGCCCTGGGACAGACTGACAGAAGCCAGGCTGCCATATCGCGCCATCGGCCCCTCTGGCCAACACCAGTAGGCGGTAGGGTAGATCTATCATATGACACGATATTATCCAATATTATATGGCATTATATTGTATTATAATATGTTATATTATATCCCCTTACACATTAGAGCCACAACAGGACCCACTAGAACATGGGAACAAATAAAAGTGAAATATAAGAGTATTCTACAGAATGGTAATATTTATCTCTTATATTGCTTTTCGTCTCTTGGAAAGAGACCCTGTAATAGTCTGTTAGTTTGTTCATAACAGCAACCAAGAAAAGGGCAGAGCAAAAAAAGACAGGTGGTGGTCCTGCACCCCCTTGTCAACAAGTTGGTTAAGTAAATAATACCCTCACGGGAATATCGATATCTCTCTATGAGCACACTGTCACGCTGAGCTGAAGGATCCTGTCTGTCCCGCAATATACGCTGAATTCTGAGGACTCTCCTTATCAATCTTGCACCTTCCGCAATGGGTTGGTCGCGTATACGGACAGGACATGGCTGCGACAGACTTCCCAAATCCACCTTCGCTTTTATAGCCGTGGTCTCTCATCTTGATTACACGAAGTAATTTACAATTACTACTCTGAAATATGAATTACATCTGTAATAATCACATACACGTAATAGAATGTTAATAGTACATTTCCCTTTTTTAGGAAATGACCTGTATGTATCTGTGTGAAATCAATAAAAGGATCAAGTACTGCATTATCTTTAGTTACATTGATGTTATTTATTTATGGTGAAACAGTGGTGGAATATCGCTGTTGCTTTTGTATAAATGAAGCGGACATACCTGCATGGCCGCGATCTAATCCTGTTTACATAAAGTAAGAGATAAGATAAGATAAGATAGAACTTTATTAATCCCTCGGGTGGGTTCCTCTGGGAAATTCGATTTCCAAAAAAGCACAGCACCGACAGAAGTTACAGAGTTATACACACACACATATATATAAATACAGAGACAATATAAATAAAATATACGAAGGGGATAAATAGAATAAATAGGAATAAAAATAAAAATACAAGTGAATTGCACATTTCAAGTATTGAGTCTATTGCACCGTTGACTATTTACAAAAGTATTGCACAAAAGGTATTGCACAGTGAGGTGAAGAGGCACTACAGCTTAGTTGTTCCCCCCTCCTTTGTTCTCCTGTTTCCCCTCCCTCTCCCCTCCAGAGAGGAGTTAAACAGTCTGATGGCGTGTGGGACAAAGGAGTTTTTAAGTCTGTTAGTTCTTGTCTTTGGGAGAAGCAACCTGTCACTGAACAGACTCTTCTGATTGTTTATGGCCGTGTGCAGAGGATGCCTGGCATTGTCCATAATGTCCATCAGTTTCTTTAATGTCCTTTTCTCTGCCACTGTCACCAGAGTGTCCAGCTTCATGCCGACCACAGAGCTAGCCTTCCTGATCAGTTTCTCCAGCCTGGATGAGTCCTTGCTGTGCTGCTCCCCCAGCACACCACAGCATAGAAAAGTACTCCAGCAACCACCGACTGGTAAAACATCCTCAGGAGCTTCCTGCAGATGTTAAAAGACCTCAGCCTCCTGAGGAAGTACAGTACAGTACAGTACTGCTCCCGAGCAGGTTTATGCTTACGGCTGCCCAAGGGCCCTGGCCGATGGTCGGTATCGTTGGCGGCACGACCAGGTGCTCAGAGTAGTTGCTGAAAAGATTGCCTCAGCAATCAGCACCAGCAAGCATCATCATGCTCCGAGGAAGGCAATCTCTTTTATTAAGGCTGGAGAGAAACCCCAGGTGCGCCCACATTTGACAACTGGCCTTCTCAACACAGCCTCTGATTGGCAGCTACAGGCTGACCTGGGTAAACAACTAAAGTTCCCTCAGAACATTGCAAAAACATCACTCCGGCCAGACTTGATAATTATTTCTGAGGCCTCAAAACAGCTGATCATGCTGGAACTCACAGTGCCCTGGGAAGAGCGGATTGAGGAGGCTAATGAAAGGAAACGAGGAAAGTACCAGGAACTAGTGCAAGAGTGCAGGGGAAGGGGCTGGAAGACTTTCTATGAGCCCATAGAAGTGGGTTGTAGGGGCTTTGCAGGACGATCACTCTGCAAAGTCCTAGGCCGGCTGGGCGTGGCTGGGGCAGCCAAGAAGAGGGCCATCCAGGCTGTGAGTGAAGCGGCAGAGAAAGCCACAAGGTGGCTGTGGATTAAGAGGGCTGATCCGTGGGTAGCTACTGGTACGCAAGTCGGGGCCTGATCACCCCCGGCTGGGTCGCCTGGGCGAGGGTGTATGATGTTGTGAGACCCGAAACACCTGATGACCCTAGGATACATCACTGAAGATGCGTACCAGTGCATCCAGGAGATGTGTCTTTATAGTTAAACTCTGGCTGAGCCAGTGACGCCTAGGAAGAGTCTAGGTGACAACCAAGAAAGTTTGGTGACGACTGGAGAGACAGATGACAGCTCGGAAAGACGGCTCCAGGGGCAGGGTGGGCTAGCATCCCGGTCTGCAGTTTTCGCGAGAAAGCACCCAAAAAGCTATGGAAAGCCCTAAAGAAAGATACCCCCAGGAGACCCCGAGAGGGGGGGAGGATGAGGTCTCCAATCGGACGGACTTAAGGTTAACGACTAATGCAATGGAAAGGACTACGAGTAAGACATGTATCTGCGGCAAGCTGTGCAAGAACCAGCGTGGCCTAAATGTCCATCAGGCTAGAATGAAATGTTTGGAGCGGGAGAGTGAGGTGCAACGCACAGGTCCTGAACCTGGTGAGACGCAGGAGGAGCCCGGCCAGGAGGCACCCCACAGAGCCCAGTCCCTCCATGCACAGGACTCTTCCAATCCAAGCAGTGTAGTTCCACAACAGCGGATTAAGTGGCCCCCAGCCAGCAGCCAGAGCGAGTGGCAGAAGTTTGATGAGGATGTCTCCAACATCATACAAGCTGTGGCCAAAAGAGAGAGACCCGAAACACCTGATGACCCTAGGATACATCACTGAAGATGCGTACCAGTGCATCCAGGAGATGTGTCTTTATAGAATAAAGCACCAAATCCACACTTTTAAGCTTAAATTCTTTTTAATCCATTTTAAATCATGCTTTTTATTTTTGTTTTTTAATGTCTCTGTAAAGCACTTTGAATGACCTTGTTGTTGAATTGTGCTATATAAATAAACTCGCCTTACTGAATACTATGTCACTTATTTATGTGCAAATGTTTAATAATGAAGAACATTAAAGCATTACTGTTGGCCACATGTCGGCAAAGTTATGTGACATTAGTGATGTTTGTACTAACTTGGTTTTAAAGCCTTTAAAATATTCGCTGTTCAATAGTCGACCTTAATCTTACAGAGAATCTGATGATTTTATGGATAATTAAAGTCAGTCATATATCCACAAACACAACAAGCTGAAAGTCAGTGATGCTGCTCGGTTTGCAGTCCTGAATATCACGGCACAAGCAGGATTCACTGCACTGTTAATGTTAGCTATGTTATATTGCTGCCTCTGTTCGGTGGTGTCGAGCCAAACGGACTTTAACGTGTGTTTGAACGAGCTGACGGTTCACTCGTTAAGCTGAAAGAAAGATGCCTCCGTGCAAGCTTGAACATGTTGCGTGTGCCGTCGGAACTGGATTTCAGTCTAAACTGGTGTCCGTGTTGGTCCTGCAGAGAATCAGAGTTGGAAAAGTTGTTAATGTAGCAAAAAACAAAATGTAATGCATTTTGTTCATAATCTCTTTAAAGTCATGATCTTTTTTTTTATCGCTGTCACTGGAGTGGGTAAATGAGTCTGCAAAGTTAAAAAAACAGATTTACATTTATTGTTTATTACTTTTATCGTCATCATCCCATTTATACACATTTAAGAAATAACGTGTAAAATAACCTTTTGTTTGCATTTGGAGACTCGGCGTTTGAACCATCCCAGATATCTGCACCAGGGAACCAACTTCTCAAGCCGGTAAAAAGGTCAAGGACACAGTTACACGATCGCTAAACTAACCTGTTTTTGAATAAAAGAAAACCATATAAGCATGATCCCTGGAATCTCGGTTTAAAAAAAGAGAAGCACTACAAATTACTTTTCTTATGTTTAGTATACAGGAGTTGCTGCTCACACTCTGAGTTGCACTAGTGTGTCTGTCAGACGCCCGCACGCGCAGTCACGCCGGACACTTCCTGACCTTATTTCCACGAGCCTTCGACTCAGCTGCAAAGTTCTTACGGGGTCAGTTTCATCAGAATTATCTGCCATCATTCAGACATAAGTTGAGCAATGGTTTAACCAATTTTTTCCATCAAGCCATGAAGGGATGCCGGAATTAAACAGAACATAGGATGTAAGTTAAGGAAATATAAGTTTGACCTTGGAGCACATCTCCTTCAGCGTTCACAATAATGGATTGCATTTCTCTCAGTCAACTGACTGTTTAGGGGGGAAAGCGGCTAATAGTTAGTGGGCTCTGTGTTTGTTGTTTTTTAATCACACTAGGAGTGAACAAAAGCAGAAAACAACCCTGTAAAGATGCAGACTGTGAAAGTCTGGTATATACCACAAATCTTACCAGCTGTAACTGAGTTTTTTGTGGTTTAAGTTATAAGTACGTGTCAAGACTTCTGTCTCCCAGCAACATTGCCGATGTGATCCTTCTTTTTTGTTCCCTATTAATGATCTACGGTAATATGTGATATTGCCCCCATAAAATAATAAGGCTTTAATGAAATCATTGTGATACAGAGATTTGGATTCTTGTGCGTGCAATGTGCATGAAGTAGATAAACAAGAAATTTAGTCAAGATTGGATGTACTTCTGTGTTTACCAACTGCTCCAAACTGACTTTATGCTTCATACGTGTCAACTCAGGGAACTCCTGTTGTGACCTCCCCTCTGTGAGCACACACGCACACACACACACACGCACGCACGCACGCACGCACACACACACACACACACACACACACACACACACGCACGCACGCACGCACACACACACGCACGCACACACACACATGCACACACACACATGCACACACAGAAAGAGAGAAACAGAGATCATTAATGCAGAGGATTGCAGCAGCTCTTGTATTTTCACTCTGCTGGATTTTAGATGAACAGTCACATAAATCTCGCTCCAAATTATTTGAAAAAAACATCAAAGTATCACAGTATCGTGTTTTTTTGTTAGGGTCAAACTTCTCTTTGGGTAAAAATTAAGCCAACATCCAAGTGTCAAAGGTCGGTTCCAGGATGAAGGTCAAAGGGAAAGTCCCTGGGACGCTTCCGGTTATGTTTCCATCCGGCGTAGTCATCTGACGGGTCCGTGCTATATCGCCCTTCCTGACCCGGACTGGTATAACGTTTTGTAGAAAAGTTTGATCGATTCGCATGTCTGTCTGTGCTGTGCTTTACAAACACTCTTAAAGAAAAACAAACATCAGCCAAACACACGGTTCATCCTGATTGTCAGGTGTCGGCCATCCAGATTCCAGAGGTGCTGTGAAAGGTCATAAAGTTAACACTGTGCTGTAAAAAGAAGGCTGGAGTGCACAGAAACTGGTAGAGATGCAGGTATCTGGTCGTCCTGGGTTCCACAGACTATAAGCTAAAAAGAATAAACACATTAAATTGCTGCACATTTGTAGAATAACATTTGAGATTACTTTAAAAATATTTTTTTATTACATTAAATGTAAAGAGTCAAATGGAAGTCTTTCTAAAGTTATATCATGATATTTATATTATGAAAAGCAGATTTTTGACAATTTAAGGTTTTTACATTTTTAGATAAAATAAACACAAAAAAACAAATAACAAGAACACAAAGCTGGCAAACCCAACCAAAACTGACCAAAATCTAACAAAAATACTCCCACATGACAGAACCTCTCCTCTGCCTCTCTGGCTCCATATCTCTCAATAGAACGATCTGTGGTTTGCTATCTCTCACCATCAGAACGCTCCACAAATCCTGCGAATGACTCACTTCCTTATAAACAGTGTTGGCAAGTTATTTTGAAAAAGTAATTAATTATAGTTACTAGATACTTCTTCAAATAAGTCACTTAGTTAGTAACTGAGTTACAAGATTCTGAAAGTAATGAATTACTTGAAAAGTAACTATAGCGTTACTTTAAAAAAACGTTTAACCCTCTGGGCTCCAGGGATAATTGGCCATTTTTAACTACTTTTGATTTTACCTCCATATTTCACCTTTACAAACGATTTACTTTGCCTTGTTTGGCATCATTCTTTTCAGCACAACCTCACATGTCTGAATTTACAGTCATGTTCTCATTTTGACATACTGTACTGACACAATTGATCTAAAATCAGACAAAAACATAAAATCCGAGTAGAAAAAGTTATATATTTTACTGTAACCACCACAAACATGTTTAATGAATCACATTTCATAATTTTAAATGCAAATATTAATTGACAATTTTAAAATCATATGCAACAGTTTGTCGATGCAAGGCTGAGGGTGCTTTTGTAAGATCCAGGAAGAGGTGGCTGGAGGAGGGAGAACAAAATTCTGCTTTTTCAGGCTTGAAAAATACAGATCCAAAATCAACTAAATATTAATGGCACTGTCTTTGACAATCCTAGAGAAATTTCACATTTCTGTGCCAAATTCTATACTAAACTGTACAACTCAAACTATAATGAGGATGTCTCAACACTGTTTCTCAATAATATTAAAAACCTAAAAACTATTGTTGTGGAAGATAGAAGTCACTGTGACAGCCCTCTGACTGTGGAGGAAGTTTGTAATTCTATTTCTGCACTTAAGGCCAACAAATCTCCTGGCACAGATGGTTCAACTGCAAAGTTTTATAAATCATTTTCTAATCTCCTGGCTGCGTTCTTACTGCAGGTTTTCATAGAAAGTATAGAGAATAACACCCTCCCTCCTACTCTTACTCAGGGTCTCATAACACTTATTCCAAAGCCAAACAAAGACTTACTTCTTATTGATAGTTGGAGACCCGTCTGTCTGCTCAATAATGACTATGAGATTATGATTTTAGTACTTACTAACAGAATTAAAGAGGTCTTGGACACAATTATCGATGAGACACAATCAGGCTTTATAAGAAATAGATACATTTCTAATAACATTAGACTGGTTTTAGATCTACTTGATTACTCTGATTTGGTATCTGACAATAGCTTCATTCTCTTCCTGGATTTTTAAAAGGCTTTTGATACAATTGAACATCAATTTATGTTCCACTCTTTGGAAAAATTTAGCATTTTTCTGTAAAGCTTCAAAACCTTGTACACAAATGGCAATAGCTCAATTAAAATGACTAACGGCTCCACCCCGAGATTTGACCTGTTATACAAGGAATCACCATAGCTGATAAGGAGCTCATCATCAGCCAGCTAGCTGATGACACCACACTCTTCTTGAAGAATGCAAATCAAATCCGTCCAGCCCTTAGTGTTATTAGTGATTTCTCTGAGGCATCTGGTTTATGTCTAAATCTAAAAAATGTGAATTACTAGCAATTAAAGGCTGCACTGCAAATGCTATCTGTAACATTTCTGTTAAACAAGAAGTCACATACCCAGGACTGTTAATATCCCAAGACCAAAAGTCAAGATGCTCATCAAACTTCACTCCGATTATACAAAGTGTCGCGGTTCGAATTTTGAGGAAGAGACCTACGACTGAAAGTCCATAGTGGGTCAACACAAAATATTTTATTAAAACACCTATAAATGGTGAAAATAGACACTGCAAAACATCAGGCTCCATCTCCCTCCGCAGGGAGCGCAGACAGAGTCCTCGGAGGTGTTCAAAAAGTGTTTTATTACACACACACAGTACACGTACAGTGTGCGGGGAAGCCTTGATCTTTCGTCTTCTCCTTTCTGCTCTTTACAGAAAGCTTTATAGCCTTTAATGACGTCAGGACAATTCCCAGACCTCCTCTATGTTCAGAACAACAAGACTTTCCCAGAATTAATACCAGATGTTTCCACTCATGTTTCCTGGGAACCTAACCAATAGTGTGTAGAGTGTGTAGTTTTGTGAAATTGTGGGTTCAGGCCAAAGAGAGTTGACTATCCTTATCTGACCTGGGCCTGCCTGGACCTGCAGCCAAGCTGGTGCTTTCTAGAATATGTTTTATTCTGCGTGCTCTGAAATAACTGATAAATGATACATGATAAACTGATGATAAGCTGATGATAAGTAATACAGACTAATGAAGTAATGATGAAATAATGACAGTGCATGTAAATGATAACACAGTGACAGTAAAATAACATGTTTTTCTTGACAAAAGAAACACAAAAAAAAGTTCAACCAGTGGCTGCAAAGGGATTTATCTCTGAAAGGTAGAGTTTTAATTACTAAAGCTGAAGGGATATCCCGACTGGCATATGCTGCTCTCTCCTTACATCTGGATAAGAAAATTAGTAAAGACATCGACCGCATGCTCTTTAATTTTATATGGAAAAACCATAAGCAGGTCCTCTTAGCGTGGACCCTCATTTATAAACACAACTTCTCACCACACATATAACTCATCTGGAACAACAGAGATATTTTATTCAAAAATAAATCACTTTTCCTGGAAACTTGGGTCCAAAATGGGATCCTATTGGTGGCTCAGCTGGTTAATAAAGAGGGAGTACGACTTACTTACAATGAATCCCTTACACTATATAATTTCCCGTAAGTGTTTGGGAATTCTCAATGGTGCTTGGTGCCATACCCTTAATGTTATATAAAAACACTGACAGGTCAATATCTACCTCAGTCACTCTCCCTGATCCAGCTGAGTCAGCAGTGGGAAAAATCTGCTTTTCACAGGAACTTGGTAACAGCAATAAGAGAATACGTAGTTTATTCCAAGAAGATATCGTGTCTCTCCCATATATATAATATCTTACTGGAACCGACATGTTCCAGATATCACCTGAAAGACAGTCAGGATGAGCCCATAAATATCTAATTGTAAACAAGGTGAAGGAAATCTCATATAAAATTCTTCATAAATGTTACCCAGCCAGTCACTATATGGTAACATTTAAAAGACACATAAATACTAATTGAACTTTCTGTGGGCATCATCCAGAAACTGTAGCACATCTTTTTTGGTACTATTCCTCTACACAGAGATTCTGGAAGAATTTAACAGTTTTGTTATTGTCCATATTTTAAGGGCGTTTTCTTAATGATGGGGAAATGTTTTATTCTGTTTCTTTAAGTTCACCAGGAAGAATGATAAATGTTTTTTATAATACATTTCTTAATACGTTTAGCTAAATGTTCTATCCATAAATGTAAGTTTATTAATAAAACACCATATTTCTGCTTTTTTATAAGGATATGGAATTGTACATACAATCAATATCAGACTCAACCAACAAAAAGGAGCAATATTTATATATGTTGATTTTTGCACGTACTCATATAATTATTTTTTTTTACCCCCGGTTCTGTATGTTCATGTTCTGTTCTTTCTTAAACTTCATCTGTTTGTATGTTGTATACTTATTGTGTTTCAATAAAGTTCAGTAAAAAAGTACGTTCTAAATGAAGCTTCAGACGTCACTAATCACGTGACTCTGGCCAAACGAATCAAGCCTCGACACGGTGCTTCTGAAGCAGTATGTTGATCTTTTTCACACACGCACCGGAGCGTCAGCTTCAAGCGGACCATCGCTACCTCTCACATCTAAAGGTAAGTGTCAAGGTAACTTTGAACTGAGTTCAGTCAATCTCGAGTTTTTCGAAGTTTTCTGAATGAAGTTTTCTGTTGCTCTCTGTGAGAGGAGACCGTTAAAGGCGAGGCTCTCCAGAGTGTAGCAAAACAGGAAACCACAGCTGTGTGTGTAAGTGTGCAAACGAATATATTAGAAGTGCAAGTGAGCCACGAGTAAAGAAAGGTCAAGTTTCGTGGTTTGTTTTTCTCACCACTGATCACGCGCTCAACACTCTACACATACTTGCATCACACGCGCACTCTCAAGCATCCGTATTGTACAATTCTGGGCGTCACGTGAGTTGCAGGCGTTACCATATAACGGAAATCTCCATTGTTCTGTAGCTGAAGGCTTTTCAGTGAGTTTTTTGGACATCCTGATAATAATGAATTACAGTCGTTCAGCCTGGAAGTAATAAATGCATGAACTAGTTTTTCAACGTCACTCTGAGACAGGATATTTCTAATTTTAGAGATGTTGCGCAAATGGAAGAAAGCAGTCTTACATATTTGTTTAATATGTGCATTGAAGGACATGTCCTGGTCAAAAATGACTCCAAGGTTCCTCACAGCGTTACTGGAGGCCAAGGTAATGCCATCCAGAGTAAGAATCTGGTTAGATACCATATTTCTAAGCTTTTCAGGGCCGAGTACAATAACCTCAGTTTTATCTGAATTAAGAAGCAGAAAGTTAGCGGCCATCCAGGTCTTTATGTCTTTAAGACATTCCTGCAGTTAATCGACCTCTGTTGGGGGTAGCGTTCAGATAGCTGCTCTGCTCTATGTTGGTACAGGGCATTGAAGATGATAACAGTGGGTGGATTATATTCTTAAACTTAGTTACAGCGCTTTCAGAAAGACATCTACTTTGATAAAGTCTACTCTCCACCGCTGTGTAATCAATTATTGTAAATGTTATCAGGAAATGATCAGACAGGAGAGGGTTTTCAGGAAACACTGTTAAATGTTCAGGTTCGATGCCATATGTTAAAACAAGATCTAGAGTGTGATTAAAGTGGTGGGTGGCTTCTTTTACATTTTGAGAGAAGCCAATTGAGTCTAATAACAGATTAAATGCCATGCTGAGGCTGTAATTTTTAGCATCTACATGGATGTTAAAATCACCCACAATAATTGTTTTATCTGAGCTCAGAACTAAATTAGATGTAAAGTCTGAGAAATCAGACAAACTCTGTGTAAGGCCCAGGTGGACGATAGATGATAACAAGTAAGACTGGTTTTATAGCTGGGGTGGACAATGTTAAGCATCAGGCTTTCAAATGAATTGAAAGTCTGTCTTGGTCTTTCATTAATTAATAGGCTAGTGTGAAAAATTGCTGCCACACCGCCCCCTCGGCCTGTGCTTCGAGATTTCTGGTAGTTAGAATGACTCGGGGGTGTTGATTCATTTAAACTAACATAATCATCCTGCTGCAACCAGGTTTCTGTAAGGCAGAGTAAATCGATTTGTTGATCAATTATTAAGTCATGTACTAACAGGGACTCTGAGGAGAGAGATCTAATATTTAATAATCCACATTTCACTGTTTTACTCTTTGGTTCAGAGGTGGATACTGTATTGTTCTTTCTTTGTAATTGTTTATGTTTAAGTTGTTTGTTGCTGGTTTTTAGTTTGTTTTTGTCTTTTTGGAAGCTGACACAGTCTCTATGGAGATAGGTTTGGGGGGGGTAGCAGGAGGAGAGAAGCTGCAGAGAGGCGTGTAAGACTGCAAGTCTGCTTCCTGGTCCCAACTCTGGATAGTCATATTTTGGGGGGTTTAATAAATTTGTCCATATTTCTAGAAATGAGAGCTGCTCCATCCAAAGTGGGATGGATGCCGTCTCTCCTAACAAGATCAGGTTTCCTCCAGAAGGTTTGCCAGTTATCTATAAAGCCCACATCATTTCTGGGACACCACTCAGACAGCCAGCAATTTAAGGAGAACATGCGGCTAAACATGTCACTCCTGGTCTGATTGGGGAGGGGACCAGAGAAAACTACAGAGTCCGACATTGTTTTGGCAAAGTTGCACACCAATTCAATATTGATTGTAGTGACCTCCGATTGGCGTAACCGGGTGTCATTACTGCCGATGTGAATTATGATCTTACTGAATTTATGTTTACCCTTAGCCAGCAGTTTTAAATTTCCTTCAATGTCGCCTGCTCTGGCCCCTGGAAGACAATTGACTATGGTTGCTGGTGTCTCTAGCTTCACATGTCTGAGAACAGAATCGCCAATTACCAGAGTTCGACCCCCGGCGGGTGTGTCGCCGAGTGGGGAAAAACGGTTAGACACATGAACGGGTTGGTGGTGTACCTGGGGCTTCTGTTTAGGACTATGCTTCCTCCTCACCGTCACCCAGCCGCCCTCTTTCCCCAGCTGCTTGGGGTCTGCCGGGGAACAGCTAGCGGGGCCTACGCTATCTTCGGCTGCACCAGCTACAGGGGCCTGACTAGCTATGGGTGAATGAAGGGTGCGAAGCCTCCTGAGTCTCCAATTCAGTAATCCTGGCCTCAAGAGCTGCAAATATGCTACATTTGTTACAGATATCATTACTGCTAAAGGAGGCCGAGGAGTAACTAAACATCTGACACAATGAGCAAGAAAGTGCAGGAGGGACAGGTGAAGTAGCCATGGTGCTAACGAGTCGGCTACGAGCTAAGCTAAGCTAGCGAAACAGTACAGAGAAAGTGAGTGAATACTTTGGCTATAAATTAGGTAGTGAGTACACAGAAAGTGTGCTTCGGATGAAGCACGTGAAGATTATACTATGAAAAAGAATGTATTTAAAAGTTGTTAATTAAATTGCTAAGCAAATAAGCTACTCAGAAACACCACTGTGTTTGAGCAGGAACAGGAAGTGATACTCTACCGCAGAGCGAGCGAACACCAAGTGACAGCGCCACCAAGAGTCTTATCGTTGCAAATCGGTGTGTCGGCCCACTGGGCATTTGATTCTAATAACAGGCCTCAGTCTCTCCTGCTACTGGTCTGCCATACTGCTAAATTTGGTATCGGTGCTCAAACCTTTTGTGTCTGTTTGCCCACTTGGGGAAGCAAAATTTTTTTGTTTTTTGTTGTCAGATGAACATATGAGACACTTTGACTCTTCAGTGCAGTGTGGAGCCTAACAAAGATCTGTTTTGTGTCCCAGCTGATCAGCAGGAGGAGAAGAGTCTGACGGAGCAGCAGAGGAACATTTTCAGCTACTTGGACTCAGCTCAGCCACTACAGAGAAAACAATGAGCTCAACACAGAAGGTGACAGACAGAGCAGGGCGATATGACCAAAAATATTTATCACGATATACATTTGAAAATTTGCGATAACAATATAACTGACGATATAATTGATGCAAGACAAAATACTTTACAACTCCACAACTTTATTAGTGCAAAAAAAACCCCATCAATGTATTTGCACTTAAAGAACTATGGGCTCAAAATGTGGTCATAAATATTTTGTACTTGTAAAAAAGATTTGTATGTGTAAAAAAGATTTGTGTGTGCGTAAAAAAGATTTGTGTGTGCGTAAAAAAGATTTGTGTGTGCGTAAAAAAGATTTGTGTGCGGACTTAGAAAAAAACCCCTGCAAGTTACAAGTGCGGATTTTGACCCTATTTTTCTTCCTTTCATCTGATTGGTCAATGTCATGTCAATCACAAATGTAACAATCAGATGAAAGGAAGAAAAATAGGGTCAAAATCCGCACTTGTAACTTGCAGGGGTTTTTTTTCTAAGTCCGCACACAAATCTTTTTTACGCACACACAAATCTTTTTTACGCACACACAAATCTTTTTTACGCACACACAAATCTTTTTTACACATACAAATCTTTTTTACGCACACACAAATTCTTTTTTACAAGTACAAAATATTTATGACCACATTTTGAGCCCATAAACAAGCAGCTGTTTTTTATGTGTATTAAAATTATATAAAAATTTAACAGTGCAAATGCAAATGTCAGCCAATTTCCTCTGGAAATGCCTTTTGGTTAAACTGTCAGCAAGCAATTTGCATTTGCACTGTTACATTTTTATATAACTTTAATGCACATAAAAAAACAGCTGCTTGTTTAAGTGAAAATATATTGATGGATTTTTTGCACTAATAAAGTTGTGGAGTTGTAAAGTATTTTGTCTAGTGTCAATTATATCGTCAGTTATATCGTTATCGCAAATTTCCAAATGTATATCGTGCATTTGATTTGATAAATTTTGATCTTTTGATTGATAAACTAAAATGTTATGGATTTTCACCAGCTGCTTTGTGCTGGAAAAAAAAGTTATTTAGACAGAAGATAGCAGAAGGTTTATTGTAATGGTTATTTCTCAGTTATGAACTGCGGTTTACCCCAAGGCAGCTGGCTCGCTCCACTTCTCTATTCAGTTTTCACTGACAATCTGCAATATGTCTTGGCTTAATCTTGGGTATGCCAATGATTCCACCATGTTTTATTCAGCCAGTGACAATTCTGAATTGACCAACGTGTCACAACAAAATTTGCTGAATGTGTTTGACTGGATAAGTAAAAACAACATGATTTTAAATGTATTTAAATCCAAATCTATGTTAATTAGAAGCAGATTAGTCAACAGCCCACAACTGAGTCTTTCCATAGCCAGTGTTAGAACACGTCACCCAGATGAAACTACTCGGCGTTACCATAAATCACCACCTTTCATGGTCTCAGCACATCGATTGTTTTTAAGAAAATGGGACAAGGCATAGCTATGGCTATGAAATGCTCTTTGTGTATCAGTTCTTCAATTATGAAAGATGTCATTAATACACTAGTAATGTCTCATCTGGAGTATTGTTCAATCATTTGGTCAGCAGCTAATAAGACAGATCTTAACAGACTTCAGTTAGTCCAGAATAAGGCGTCCAGATTAGTGTTAAGATGTTCATACTATAATAATATTGATAAAATGTATTATCAACTTTCTTGGCTTCCTGTACAGACTAAAATATTCTATGGCTTACTTGTATTTAGGGCTGCTCGATTATGGCAAAAATGATAATCACGATTATTTTCACTGAAATTGAGATCTCGATTATTTGACGATATTTATTTAACCCTTGAAGACCTACCATAGAACCAAGTCCGCCAGAGCTTATATATTTTTTTTACATGTTGTAGTGCCATTTGTGGGAGCATTTCAAGTTGCTATACATCAATACAACTGTTATAGCCCATATTTTAATAACATGTATGCATTAAGTCCATAGTAACTACATTAATTGCAAAAAAGTGCAATAAACTACAAATAAAATTGAAAATCGTTTTTGTTTTGTTACATATATTTCTACTTGGAGAAATTTAAGAAGCTCATCCCTCAAAACTTTAAATACAAAAAAGTTGCAAAAAATAGTTTACAACAGGAAATTTATTTTGAGTGTCTTCATAGTTTTATTTTGGAGATACAGCAATTTTTATATACTGCAGGAAAAACAAAAAACAATCCTATGATGCAAATTTGCAAAGAAAACAGCTTGTGCATCAAAATAAACTATTTAAAGCAGTGCAATTCGAGTTTTAAGCATCCCAGCAACTATTCAGAAAAGTATAGAGTTAAACATGACTTATAAAAACATCAGTATTGGCTTTTAAGGCCTACAAGTAAAAAACTTCATTTTCCGCGAAAATGACGTCACTTCCTGTTTCGGGCAGGAAATGACGTACATGCGATAGTTCGCGTTGACGTCTTGTTCAATGTGGGAAGTGTTATGAACAGCTGATTGGATCGGCAAAGCGTGTTTCTGGAATATTATGTTTTTGTTCCTGCAAGCGCTTTTTATGCAATTTTTGCAAAGCTATATGTGGAAGGAAACCGTGACAGAGGACAAGCTGATGGCATAAGATGTAAGTACAACTCCTCCGGTTTCATATGCAAAAAAAATTATTGCGCTAGCTTACGCGGTTCAGGTTCTACAGGGATTTAAAAATAGTTACACAAAACGGAGCGTGCAGCTCTGACCAGCTTTAAAGGGTTAACAATAACAATGTATTGAATAATGACTTTAAAAAAATAATATAAAATAGTGTGCAAATACTGATAACAGCGCAAATGTTTGCAATATAAAAAATAAATGAAAAATGTAAACATCTATGTTTAGTGAACTTTGCAGTGTTGCTCTGTGGTGCAGCTACGACACCGTAGCAAAGTTTACACACTGTGTCTACTTGATCCACGTCTGACTCCGCGAACCCATAATGTTTCCACACCACTGAAGTTTTATTTTTTTTTACCTCTCTTTTCAACCAACGGCAGTCACTCTTCTTTCCAAATAAGCTCTGCTTAACTTTCCGAGCTTCCCTCGGTCCTCTTAATTGTTGTGACGTCTGTTCGAAATGCAGAGAAGTGCGCTCGATTTGCCACACGGAGCAGCGCGAGAGTAAAGCACGAGGTGCTAATAATCGGCTCAGTCATTTTTAATGATCGCTGAAAGCCCAGATCGTAATTGTGATTAAAATGCGATTAATTGAGCAGCCCTACTTGTATTTATAAAGAAAGCAATTCTGTTAAACACACCACATTTATTTCTGCTCAGCTGCAGTATCCAGATGAAATACATAATCATATTACACAGTTTTCAGCAAACTGCAATTTAGTAAATGCTCGAGTTAAAAGTAACTTTTAGAGCAACGTTTAAGTGGAATAAATTGCCTTATAACATTAGAGAATTATTCAAACTATTCAGAACTTCAATGAACACTTAACTATGGAAGCCCGTTTCCGCCACTAAAAAAAAAAAAAAAAGGATCCATAACTCAAAATTTCGAGTTAATTTCTCGAAATTTCGACATATTAACTTGAAATTTCGACATACACTCAACAAAAATATAAACGCAACACCTTTGTTACTGCTCCCATTCCCCATGGGATGGACGTAGAGACCTAAAATTCATTCCAGATACACAATATAACCATCCCTCCCAAACAGTGGTCACAAATCAGTCCAAATGTGTGGTAGTGGGCACATCTGCTATATTGAGATAATCCATCCCACCTCACAGGTGTGCCACATCAGGATGCTGATCTGACATCATGAGTAGTGCACAGGTGTACCTCAGACTGCCCACAACAAAAGGCCACCCTGGAATGTGCAGTTTTGTCTCACAGCAAAATGCCACAGATGCCACAAGCAATGAGGGAGCGTGCAATTGGCATGCTGACAGCAGGAATGTCAACCAGATCTGTCGCCCGTGCATTGAATGTTCATTTCTCAACCATAAGCCGTCTCCACAGGCGTTTCAGAGAATATGGCAGCACATCCAACCGGCCTCACAACCGCAGACCTCATGTAACCACACCAGCCCAGGACCTCCACATCCAGCAGGTTCACCTCCAAGATCGTCTGAGACCAGCCACCCAGACAGCTGCTGGAACAATTGGTTTGCACAACCAAACAATTTCTGCACAAACTGTCAGAAACCGTCTCAGGGACGCTCAACTGCATGCCCGTCGTCCTCATCGGGGTCTTGACCTGACTCCAGCTCGTCGCCGTAACAGACTTGTGTGGGCAAATGCTCACATTCGATGGCGTCTGGCACGTTGGAGAGGTGTGCGCTTCACGGATGAATCATGGTTCACATTGTTCAGGGCAGATGGCAGCTGAGAATGTCCCAGTTCTTGCATGGCCAGCATGCTCACCGGACATGTCACCCATTGAGCATGTTCGGGATGTGCTTGACCGGCGTATACGACAGCGTGTACCAGTTCCCACGAATATCCAACAACCTCGCACAGCCATTGAAGTGGAGTGGACCAACATTCCACAGGCCACAATTGACAATCTGATAGACTCCATGCGACGATGTGTTGCACTGCATGAGGCAAATGGTGGTCACACCAGATACTGACCGGTTCTGGGTCCCCAGACCCCCAATAGCGCAAAAAACTGCACATTCCAGGGTGGCCTTTTGTTGTGGGCAGTCTGAGGTACACCTGTGCACTACTCATGATGTCAGATCAGCATCCTGATGTGGCACACCTGTGAGGTGGGATGGATTATCTCAATATAGCAGATGTGCCCACTACCACACATTTGGACTGATTTGTGACCACTGTTTGGGAGGGATGGTTATATTGTGTATCTGGAATGAATTGTAGGTCTCTACGTCCATCCCATGGGGAATGGGAGCAGTAACAAAGGTGTTGCATTTATATTTTTGTTGAGTGTATTAACCCGAAATTTCGATTTATTAACTCGAAATTTCGAGTTAGCGCTGCCAATCAGTAATTTCCTCGTCATTTCCTCGTTACCCGGAAGCTGAAGCCCTCAGCTACAAATGCTACAGCTAAGCTACCGGTATTACATCCAGTCGTGAATGCACAGATTGCTGAGTGTTTTCAGCCTGGCTTCACAAATGATGAAATCCCTGTGTTATTAGCTGAATCACATGGTGTTACTATCAGCAAACGTACTCGCAAAAGCGCCAATTTGTTGGGATCCGTTTTTGAGTGCACGTTCCTCTGCGCCATATGCTTCCGGGTAACAAGAAAGCGACCTCATTCACCTATATTTTTGATTGGCAGAGCTAACTCGAAATTTCGAGTTATATTTCTCAAAATTTCATCTTATGGATACTAGCTGTTTTGTTTTTATTTAGTGGCGGAAACGGGCTTCCATACTTAAAAGCCGATTCACAGAGCTTTTAGTTGTTGTAAATATTGTAAGAGATGATTTGTTTTTGAAATTTGTGTAATGTGCCTGAATGTTATTGATATTATTATTATTATTATTATTATTATTATTATTATTATTATTGATTGCTTATATTTTAACAATTGTGAAACCTCACTGTGGATGTAAGAGCCAAATTATGTGGATATCTTGAATCCACTTTATTGTATAATATTTTATGTGATAGTATTTGACGGAAGATGAGCAACATCTGTTGTGGAAGCTAATGGGATTCTTTTTGAATAAACAAATAAACAAACATAGGATTTATTATCACTGAATAATTATGTATAAATCTATACAAAATATAGAAATATGTATTAGAAACAACAAAATAATATAAATTATAAAATAATGTGTGTGTGTGTACACAATCAGGAGGGATGGGCATGATTTTAGTGTTTGAACAGTCATGAATTATTTTTAACAGCAGGTTGGATGTAATGTGTTAGAACTACCAGCAGGTGGGGATAAGAGACCTTTAAGGTGTTTGGTCCCACACTCCACCTTCAGGTTTAAAACTAGTGTTAATGGAGGGAGTTTGAAGGTTGAGTTTGTTCCACGACTGCATTTCACTCACTGCCTCTGTTTGTATCTCTGTCACTGCAGGACCAACATGGAGCGAGAAGTCAGCGCTCTCAGGAGGCCGACAAACCTCACAGAAGAAAGGGAGAGAAAAAACACACCTGTGACGAGTGTGGGAAGGATTTTACTTTGAAGGCTAATCTAAAACAGCATCAGGTCGTCCACAGTGGAGAGAGACCGTTCAGCTGTGACTTGTGTGGAAAGACTTTTTCCTTGAAGCGTTACCTAAAACAACACCAACTCATCCACAGTGGAGTTAAAGCGTACAGCTATGATCAGTGTGGCAGAGCTTTTACTCACAGTAGCAGCTTACAGAGTCATCTAGTTACCCACTCTGGAATTAAGGCATACAGCTGTGACGAGTGTGGGAAGGAGTTTGCTAGGAAGGATAAACTAAAACAGCATCAGGTCATCCACACTGGAGAGAGACCGTTCAGCTGTGAGTTGTGTGGAAAGTCTTTTTCCTTGAAGCGTTACCTAAAAGGACACCATCTCATCCATAGTGGAGTTAAAGCGTACAGCTGTGATCAGTGTGGCAGAGCTTTTACTCACAGTGGCAGCTTACAGAGTCATCTAGTTACCCACTCTGGAATTAAGGCATACAGCTGTGACATCTGTGGAAAAACTTTCAGCCAGAGAGGGAAACGAAATATACACCTACGCATTCACACCAGACATGATGTGTACTGCTGTGAACAGTGTGGCAAAGAGTTTATAACTCACACACAGTTACAACAACACATGTTTATCCACACTGAGGAGAGACCTTATAAATGTGACCTGTGTGAGAAGACTTTTAAAGCTCCACATTACCTGAGACTACACCAACAGATCCACACCAGAAAGAGACTCAACAAGTGCAGTTACTGTGAGGTATGTATTTATATTGTTATCTTGTCATTTTAGCCTGACTGTTTGGAACAACTCTGCTCATTAAACTGTGTTAGCATGTTAGCAATTCAACTGCATGGAAAAGCAGCTCTGAGTGATTATTCAGATTTTCATGTCAGTTATGAGTTTAGTATTACTGTAGTATTATGGTGGTAGTATTGTAGTTATTGCAGCCCAGTAAACTGAGTGTGTTAACTGAAACAGTCAAATGTAATTGGACGTCTGCAGAGATGCTCTTTATTTCAGGCGACGTTCAGGATAAAAGTGTTGAAGGACTGACTTACACTGTCTTTGTGTCTTTGTTTAGAAGCAGAGCGACACAGATGGATCTAGTTCTCAACCCTGTCATCACTGTGGTGGTGGGAAAGACTTTCGTTGTGACGTTTGTGGAAAAACTTTCAGTCAGCAAGCCACCCTAAAAACACATCAACGTAGACACACTGGAGACAAACTGAAATACTGCAAAGAATGTGGGAGAAGCTTCACCACATCAGGTGCATTAAAACGGCATGAACTGATTCACAGTGGGGTTAAAAAGCACCTCTGTGATCAGTGTGGGTCATCCTTCACCACTGCATGGGAGCTTAAAACACACAAACGAGTCCACACAGGAGAGAAACCATACAAGTGCAGACACTGTGACAAAACCTTCTCACATTCATGTAATCGTTACTATCATGAACGTGCACACATGGAAGGAAACTACAGCTGTGACCAGTGTGACAAGAGCTTCAGGAATCTCAGTTCATACTCCACACACAAACGATCCCACGTTACTAATAAACTGTTTCACTGTTACCAATGTGCCCAAACATTCACCTCATTGTCTGCTCTGTGCAAACATCAGCGTGATCACTCAGGGCTGAAATCACTCCCATAACTGGATCACAGTGAATCTGAAGAGACAGAAAGATCCTCTGGTTTCAGTGTCAGACTCAAAAAGCTTGAGATCAGGCTCCACAGAGTTCAGATAGAATCATTTAAACTTGTGTTGAACTGAACTGGTTGCTGGGCTGAACTTCTACATAATACAGATTTACATGGGATCTTATTTTCTGTCGTTTTACTGAGTCAGTTTTGTCCTTTTTTCTCTGTCCTGGTTTTGCTCGTCTGTAAATAATTGAAACTCAGTCAAATAGTTCATTGTTCTCCAGCAAAACGTTTTGGAAACTCATGTTTAACCTTTAAACTCTGACATGTTTTAGCACACAAGGCTTCATCGGGAAGTTCACTCATGATTGGACCATGAGAATAAAGGTTTTTAGTTCTTTCAAAGAGAGTCTTGGAGGTGTTTGATGTTTTTGTTTTTTCTACAGAAAGGAAGAAACTATTTTTCTTGCTTTGTGTAGTGTGGAAGTTTTTAATGTTTCTTTCATCTGTGATGTTCTTGAATGTGTTGACATGAAGATGGTACAAATAAACTGTCCTTTTAGTTTTAGCTCCTAATTTATTCATTATTTATGGATGTAGCACAGCAGCAGTGTCTTGATTAACACATGGAGGGCTCGGGATCTGATGGTAAATAATGTTTTGTGTCCTTGTACACATCATACAGCTCAGCTGTTCCACAGATGTCAGGTTTACACAGTGGGATGGTTTGTAAGAACACAGCTCTCCTGTGGATAAATCCTTGCTCTTAGCCTCAGGACCTCACACAGTCCCAGCAGGTTTGGTCAGAAGATTTATCCCTTATACCAAAACGTCACTGGTTGAACTGGCTGCATGCATCTCTGAATGTAAATTGGTGCACTATTAATAGATCACTCTTGAACGGTATCGTCACCCTAATTTGCCCACTTAGTAAATCTCACTCATGGCCAAGAAATTGAAATGAATCTTTTTTCCCTGCTGGATAGTGATCCACTGTAACTCTGCTCCTCCTTCCTGTTTAGGATTTCTGTGGCTGAAGTAAAATTCCCTCCATCCATCACTTATCCCAGCTAACCCAAAGTGAAATAAAGTTTTGCTCATCTTAACAAAGCATTACAATAATGGGCATTACCAATGCAAACTGAATAATACAGAAGATGAAAGAAGAGACTTTGATCAGTTAATAAAGCTCATGATCTTGATTCATTGTGGCTGCTACACAGATACTTCTGGGTCACTTCTCTCAGTTAGGAACCTTCCTCACCAAACTGACTGTTGGACCACACCCCTGGTTTCATGAGAAATTGTTTCAGCCATGATTTCTCTTCCTGTATTTCAGAGTAAAGACTGAAGTGACAAATGGAAACATGTTTAAAAAACGCAATGTGGGAAAGACATTGAGGTCTTTAGAAGTTACCCTGGGTTTTTCTGTCACCCTGCTAGATGTTACACACCTTGTTATTGGACTGATTTCTAAATTAAATGTGACGTAATATTTGCTCTTGGTTTGTTTCTCCTGTACAGAACCTTGCAGTACAACAGAAACCTAAAAACATTATTTGTAGTTGTTATTCTTAGTTGTTCTGCTGCCTAAATACCACAGGGTGTAATTATGAAGTTATTGAGCTGCACATACTTTACGACCTGCTTAAGTTCGAGGTCACAGCGTCTGTAGAGCAGCTGAAACATAATGAAGTCTACAAGGTTAAAGTTTTATCTTCACTTGTTGTTCTCTCTGCTGCTTGGTTTGATGGATCTGAGAGCTTTTGTTTTTATTACTGTTATTATAATTATCATTAATATCTTTAAAAGCTTTAAAATAGTGTTTGTGTTTGAAAAAATGGATTTAAGAATTGAACAGAAACATCTGTCCTTCTGAAAATCGCCCAAAGGCACGGAGACAAACTCAAAGGATGCAACCTGTAACTTTCTCTTCCTTCATGTCAGCACCATCATCGATTATTTATATAAAATGCATATAGCAACAGTAACACTTTAGTTTGGATTTCATGATTTCTGTAATTGGAAAATATTATTTTGTTTAAAGACAGAAGTGACCGCATAGTTACAACATTAAAGTGAAATATTTAATAGTCTAATAACAGATTATGTGTTGAAGCTGTCGTTTCAGGAGGAGAGAAGCTGCAGAGAGGCGTGTAAGACTGCAACTCTGCTTCCTGGTCCCAGCTCTGGATAGTCATATTTTAGGGGGTTTAATAAATGTGTCCATATTTCTAGAAATGAGAGCTGCTCCATCCAAAGTGGGATGGATGCCGTCTCTCCTAACAAGACCAGGTTTCCTCCAGAAGGTTTGCCAATTATCTATGAAGCCCACATCGTTTCTTGGACACCACTCAGACAGCCAGCAACTTAAGGAGAACATGTGGCTAAACATGTCACTCCTGGGCTGTATCCCAAAGGCTGCTCGAAATGCGGCCCTCAAATGTGTCCTTCATTTCCCTGAATTTTAAAGATGTGTCGGTGTAGACTTCGTGGCCCAACATATCCCAGATTGCATAGCGCGGCGGTGGATGTGGATAATTTTGCCGAAAAAAACGGTGGAAGCTGAGCGGCCAAAGAGTAAACGTTTAAAAGTAAGTACTGTTATGATGTCTCAACAGGACCTGGAAAAACTAGTCCATGCATTCATCTTTAGTAGGCTTGATTACTGTAACAGCATCTTTACAGGTCTACCTAAAAAATCAGTCAGACAACTGCAGCTCATTCAGAACTCTGCTGCTCGAGTCCTCACTAAGACCAAAAAAGTGGACCACACCAGTCCAGCTCTGAGGTCTTTACTCTGGCTGCCTGTCTGTCAGAGGATAGACTTTGAAGTTCTGATGCTGGTCTATAAAGCTCTGAATGGTTTAGGACCAAAATACTAGTGATGGTGATATAAAGCCTCGTGATGAACTGAAGCTTTCCATCCAACTGGTCGACTCATGGTTCGAAGCATTGTGATGATTCATTTGCTCTACTTCGCCATCAAGTGGACGAT
The DNA here is from genome assembly GCF_964374335.1 of Astatotilapia calliptera. Classification (NCBI taxonomy): domain Eukaryota; kingdom Metazoa; phylum Chordata; class Actinopteri; order Cichliformes; family Cichlidae; genus Astatotilapia; species Astatotilapia calliptera. Next base: position 29,163,003 of record NC_137430.1, read on the forward strand.
TCAAGTGAAACAAGCTCTGTGATTATAATGATGTGACGTGTAAACCGCTAAACTGAATAAATAAATTGTTTTCATGATTATTTATCCCGAATATTGTCTCAGTATGTCTGATACAAAAGAGAAAGTGGAACCTATCAGGACAGAGTTTTGGTATGATTGTGTAACTGTTAGAGCTGGGTATCGTCACTGATTTCTAGAATTGATTCGATCCGATCTGGGTAAATTTTTCCTCAGACAGTCAGAAATGTTATAATTCAGATCACGGATCAGTACATTTCCATAATTTTATATCTATAAAAAAAAGATGACATTTGCGAGACTTTATCAAAGGTGTAAGCATCACAGCAGATGCCTTTGTATCAAAGTAGCTGAGGCTAAAACAGAAAAATGATTTTATAAAAATATTTTTCAGTAGATCAAAAACGAAAGAAAACCATTAATCAACATATGAACATTACCTGATGCTGCTGAAGTGAAGCAGAGAAAAGTTACAGAGGTTTAGAGACACGGCTAAGCGTTTTGCATTTTGCATAATTTTAAAAAGTTTACATTTGTTCAGTAGCCTACTGAACAGCAGAAATTAGGTTTTCTTTTTGGAAGTAAGTAAAAGGGAAAAAAAACAGCGACCGACAGCGCTGTAAACAACGGTAGACTTGTGCATAACAAGCAAGCAAATAATGCAGAAAACTGATTTTTAGACGGGAAACTGTTCTTGGAGTACAGAGAGAGACCACGAGCTGTGCATGAAGTGTGATTTTATCGTGGTGGAAGCAAAATAGCAAAAGTCAGAGGGAATTCATGGCTATGTTTATGTGAAGCGTAGTTTGGATCTTCTTTTGCTGCTGGTTCAGTCAATATTGTTTGGAGAGGTAAAACCTACAGCTTCAGAATCAGCGCAAAAAGGGCGTAAAACACAAGGCCCGCCGACAGATCAGAACCAGCGAGCTGTCGGATTTCGGCCCTAACCGTGTCCGTGCCGTAGGGTGAGAAAGGCCACATCTCACTGATTCTGATGTGTCGGCGGGTCCGCGCTTTGTGTTTACGTCTTTGTGCATAATAGCCTACGTGTATCTGCTGTCATTTACTGTTTTAGCTGTTTGGTGGTTGTTGAAATTTAGTGAGGTTTAACCTGAGATTCTGGCGTTTGGGGCAAAATAAATTTATATTAAAAATCGATTCAGGATTTTAATGAATCAATATCACGTTATCCAAGCTAGAATCGATTTTAATCGATAATCAAAACCCACCCCTAGTAACTGTGTAATCATGCTTATGTACATCTGGATAATGACACAAACTGTGTGGCGCTCCACTTTTTAATAAACTAAAAGACATTATAGGATCTGTAGTGTTGTTTATTTATATTATGGTACTTATCATTTGTGATATTTATTACTGTGTACATACTTTATTAGAAGAGAAAAAAAATCTCTTCCTTGCTGGTTCCATCGAAGAAGAAATGCTCAAGTAACTGTGTAGCACGTAGGTAATCCAATTCCACAACACAGCGTGATGAGGGAATCAGCTGTGTTTTGCTGCCCATTTTATTTCGAATCTGGCGCGAACCGGCGAGCCAGTTCCTGAATCAGTCACGTGGTACGGACTGCCCACGAGGCCTCGAACGTCACTGCATACGTAATCAAAGCGAGCCTCGATACGCGCGTCACAAAAATTCCCCCGAGATTACTCGACACGCTTCGAAGCTTCGACACATCACTACCTCTCACATCTAAAGGTAAGTGTCAAGGTAACTTTGAACTGTTCAGTCAATCTTGAGTTTATCGAAGTTTTCTGAAGGACGCTTTCTGTTGCTCTCTGTGAGAGAAGACCGTTAAAGGCGAGGCTCTCCAGAGTGTAGCAAAACAGGAAACCACAGCTGTGTGCGTGTAATGCTGGGCTTATGCTGGGCTTACACTGTGCGATTTTTGGCCCATTTTGAGCCGATTTTTGAGTCGTGCGACCGTTTTGGCGATCGGCCCGATTTTGGCCTTCGTCGTGCATCGCGTAGTATACGTGGGCTAATGCTGGGCAGACACTGCGATTTTTTTCAGTCGCGCGATTCAGCTCCTACTCAAACTGTACGTTGACTCGCAGGGGTTAGAAGTTCATAGGTCACGGTGCAGGGTCTCACACTATACGGCCCGATGCTCTGATGCGACCTGAGTGCTCACACTGTGCGTCCATAAAATGAAGGTTATAACGGAAATTCTGTCGCTCGCTCTCCCTCTCTGTCTTTCACTCACACAAACACACCACCACCATCAACTTTGCTAAATTGCTAATGAAAAACATTGATCAGGCAGCTGTGATTGAGCAGCAGTGTAGATCCAACTATTTTCACGGTTGTTGTGGTCGTGATAATTTTGTGAGGCCACATCGAAAAGGCTCGGATGAGCTTTCCAAAGTTCTACAAGTTGTGCTCCCATCGCTTGTGTCCAGATCACACATGTGCTGTGCCGTCTTTTTCGCTGACATTTGTGTTTGCGCGTGCGCAGTGTGACAAACTGCAGTGACACCCTGGTCAGTTCTTCTTTCATTGACTGAAGGGTACCAACAATTTTGTCCACGTCTACGGCGCTACTCCCTCGGACCGAGAAACCCCTCTCTCTCGGGTCTGGGTGACGGTATTGCTCTTGAGCTCATGTAGAGCACACTGTCCTTGCTAGAGACAGATGAAGGCGGATTCCTCTTCACTCAAGTCTTCCTCCGACAGCTGGCTTTACCAATTCACTGTTGCTGGCTGCAAAGGGTTACTACTCACTTGCAGGAGTGGCCGCAACCACTGGCAATAAGCTGCTCTTTATAGAGGACTCATGCTCAGGGAGACGTTTTCTGGTCCACCCTCTCTCCCAGAAGAGCCCCAGGAACGCTTGTGTCATCTTTGCATACCTCCACAATTACATATTGTTTAGTCTTTAAAAAAGAAATTGAGGTTTTCCGTGTACCACCAGAGAGAGACTAAGTACTACTAGTGGTATGTGTACCACAGTTTGAGAACCACTGTTCTAAACCATGCTGTGAAACTCCTGGGGACCACCCCTTAAGGGTGAGATTAAAAGTATATGTGTATGACTGAGGGGCTGCCCCTCAGATCTGCTCTGGGAGAAACATAAGAATGTAGAAGAGGTGAAGGGAGTGTGTTTTTAAAAAAACAAAACAAACAAATACGTTCGATAAAGTGCTTTCGGTTCGGTATGCATATGTATCGAACAATACAAAATCTTTTATTTGTTTTATCAACTTTTCTTCCAACGATGCTGTGTGTTGAGCGCTCAGTAGATCTGTGTTCGATTACCCCGCCTAGGCTGCACTGTCGAGTGCAGATCCACTGAGCGCAGCGCAAGCTAGCAAGACAGAAGCCAAGCTCGTTGCAATATGGCAACTGCCTCAACGCTACCCGAAATTGAACCTCCCCCACCTTCATTCAGATCTGGCGTTTGAAACTATCGTGATGTTCATGTGAAGCATGACCCTGATGGTAAGCGCGTCATGGACAAAAGTAAAACAGTATGTCCGATGTGCCACGCAATGCTCAATTGGTTGGAACTAGTGCGTTATCGCAGTTAGCTCGTTAACATGTTGATGCCGTCCAGCCCCACGCACACGATCCATGGTAACTCGTTAAGGGAGATTTGCAGCGTTATGGCGTTAACGTCATTTTAACGAGTTTAACGCTGACAGCACTAGTGGGAACACAATGAATATGACTACACATTTATGCCGACATCATCCTAGTGCAAAGATAAGTGGAAGCAGACAAAAACAACAAGCACGCATGCCACAAACGTTACCAGAGTCATTTAGGCAGCCGTTAGCACATGATTCGCCTTATGGGGACCTGATATGTTTAATATGCTGCTGAGAGTATAGCCCAGAAGAAGCGTATAGAATAGCTTTTATTTTGGAAAGAGCCATTTCTCTGTAATAAACTCTCTTTTCCAAAGATGAGTGATTCCTCAATCAGATTTATTTATTTATTTTTGTTGTTTCATCAACATTAAATTTAAAAACTGTACTTTTGAGTTAAAATATATATTTATAATGTTAATAAATGACTAATTAAAAAGGCATGAACTTTTTTTTTTGTATCGAAAAAATATCGAACCGTGACACCAAAGTATCGAACAGAACTGAACTGTGAATTTTGTGTATCGTTGCACCCCTAGTTGGAGGTAAAAGTGCTATAATGAAAAACGTTTCAAGAAAATGTAAAATAAATGTATTCCAGGATAAAACTCAGCTGTCTTTGTCTTAACGCTGCAAATCGGTGTGTCGGCCCACTGGGCATTTGATTCTAATAACAGGCCTCAGTCTCTCCTGCTACTGGTCTGCATACTGCTAAATTTGGTATCCGTGCTCAAACCTTTTGTGTCTGTTTGCACACCTCGGGAAGCAAAAATTTGTTGAACATATGAGACACTTTGACTCTTCAGTGCAGTGTGGAGCCTAACAAAGATCTGTTTTGTGTCCCAGCTGATCAGCAGGAGAAGAGTCTGACGGAGCAGCAGAGGAACATTTTCAGCTACTTGGACTCAGCTCAGCCACTACAGAGGAAACAATGAGCTCAACACAGGAGGTGACAGACAGAGCAGGGCGATATGACCAAAAATATTTATCACGATATACATTTGAAAATTTGCGATAACAATATAGCTGATGATAAAATTGACACTAGACAAAATACTTTACAACTCCACGACTTTATCAGTGCAAAAAAACCCCATCAATGTATTTTCACTTAAACAAGCAGCTGTTTTTTATGTGCATTAAAGTTATATAAAAATTTAACAGTGAAAATACAAATGCCTTGGAGCAAATGTCGGCCAATTTCCTCTGGAAAATCCTTTTGGTTAAACTGTCAGCAAGCAATTTGCATTTGCACTGTTAAATTTTTATATAACTTTAATGCACATAAAAAAACAGCTGCTTGTTTAAGTGAAAATACATTGATGGGTGTTTTGCACTAATAAAGTTGTGGAGTTGTAAAGTATTTTGTCTCGCGTCAATTACATCGTCAGTTATATTGTTATCACAAATTTTCAAATGTATATCGTGATAAATATTTTTGGTCATATCGCCCTGCTCTACTTTCATGTGTTACTGTTTAGGCTTAAATAGGTTTGATGTTTGGTGCCTTTTTCTTAATGTAAAAAAAACCCTCAGGTTACAATCAGACATTTTTCTTCACTGAACCAAGCTGGTCATTTTACCAGCTCAGCTCTAAATCATGTTACAGATGACATATGGTATAAACATCTAGATGATGGGAAAGTGGTGTTCTTGGACATGATTGTTGGGCTTCATTTCTGTACTGAACAGTCATTTTAAGTTTAGCTGGTAAATAACAATTAGCTAATGTTGTTCATGAGACTAAAGTCATCTCACTTTGGTAACGTAACTATAATATGGCCAATAATATAGTTATTATGTTAATCACTTCACTCAAAGACAAGTATCTTTGACAGTGTATATATAGATGTATCATATATAAGAGACAAATATTGTTCCTTTAATTTGTTGGCATTACTAAATTTGGCTCAATGCTTACATATCTGTGTAAAAAGCAAATGTACGAGCTGTGATAACTGTGTCTGATAGAATGAAGAGTAGACTGATATATGAAATATTCCTTTATTGGGTGAGAAAATCAGACCATGTCATAACTGCTTTAAGTCATACAGAATAGATATCAGAGCCATAACCCTTTAGAGCCGATCGGAGCGGGAACGCTCTGTTATGCGTAACTATTTTTAAATCCCAGTAGCACTGCAACCACGTAAGCTAGCGCAAAAATTTTTTTTGCATATGAAACCGGAGGAGTTGTACTTACATCTTATGCCATCAGCTTGTCCTAGGTCACGGTTTCCTTCCACATAAAGCTTTGCAAAAACTGCATAAAAAGCGCTTGCAGGAACAAAAACATAATATTCCAGAAACATGCTTTGCCGATCCGATCAGCTGTTCATAACACTTCCTACGTTGGAATAGACGTCAGCGCGAACTTTTGCATTTCCTCCATTACCTGCCCGAAACCGGAAGTGACGTCATTTTCGCGGAAATGTAGTCTTTTTTGCGATCAGGGCCTCAGGGCCTATACTGCTCTTTTTAAAAGTTATCTTTGACTTTATGACTTTCTGTGTCGTTTCTGGGATGCTTAGGACTCATATTGCACTGCTGGAAATAGTTTATTTTGATGCATATGCTGCTTTTTTGCAAATTTGCAGTATAATATTTATTTTCGTTTTTCCTGCAGTGTATAAAAATTGGTGTATTTCAAAAATAAAACTATGAAGACACTCAAAATAAATTTCCTGTGGTGGGAAACTATTTTGTGCAACTTTTTTGTATTTACAGTTTTGAGGGATAAGCCTCTTAAATTTCTCTAACTACAAATATATGTTAAAAAATCAAAAACGATTTTCAATTTTTTTGTAGTTTATTGCACTTTTTTGCAATTTATGTAGTTACTATGCACTTAATGAATACATATTATTAAAATCTGGGCTATAATGGTTGTATTGATGTATAGCAACTTGAAATGCTCCCAAAAATGGCTCCACAGCATGTAAAAATATAATATAAGCTCTGGCGGACTTGGTTCTATGGTAGGTCTTAAAGGGTTAAACAGGCTGACTTCTGCTAAATGGGTCAAACTGGGCAGAAAGTATACAAACACATAACATCCTTATAGAATATGATGTAACACTATAGATCAACTTACCACAGAATATATAAAGCATATAAACAATTACAGCAATATGATGCAACAAACACAGCAGTGCTACTAATCCAAAATACTCAAAGCTTCATAGAACTGAAACAAACATTTATTTTTAGCTCCATTCTGCTGCTGATACATACTTTAGGTTTCTGAATATTAAACTTGTTTCTGCCTTTCATAGTGTGTAACTTGAAGGCCCTGAGTACTTTCTCCCACACTGAAAACACTGGAATGATACAATTATTTGAACATTACCTAATAAGACTGATTCAGGACAGACCATTAGTTATTTTAAACTAGAGCTGGGCGATAAAACGATAACGATATGTACTGCGATATAACTTTTTCTCGATAGAAAAATTAAACTATTGCGATAGACCTCACTGCTCTTGTCCTCTTAAAAAAAGGAAAAAAGAAGAAAAAAAAGAACAGCCAATCCAAATTAAGTAGTGCAGAGCCGAACCAATCACAGCCGCAGCGTCACGTCACGTGACTTGTTACGTACAGCACAAGTGCCAAGCCGCACATGTGTATTTGTTTGGGAAGCAGCCAGCCACTGTACCGCCCGGGTAATGGAGGAAATGAGTGTGCAGACTAGAGAAAAAACAACCGAGAGCGTGACTGAAGAGAAAACAGATGATGGTTCCAATGCCGGAGAGATTGTCGAACGGAAAAGCCATAGAAGTTCCGTAGTGTGAAGGTATTTCGGCTATTTCAAGTCTGACAAAAACAGAGTAGCGTTCACTGTAAATTGTACTGAAAGCAAGTCTGGAAATACAATAAACCAGTGCATGCTCAGTCTCTGACTGGAAGCGCTAATTTGTCATTTGGCTTTTGTCAGACTAAAGTAACTGTTAAAACTGTTTGAAAAGCTAAGCTATACAACAAGGAGAGATTGAGAATTTCCTTTTAGTTCTCAGTTTATTTGATATTGACAAAAGTTAGTCAATTTTGTCTGTTCTTCTGTAAAACAAACTAAGATTTATTTTTAGAATTAATATTTTGTTTCTAAGTGGAATTGACAATTTAGTAGCCTGTTTTGTTTGTTCTATTTTGAAACTTAAACTCTTTAGCGGCTGCCTTTTGTGTAGTTTGCAATATTTGCCTTTATTTATCTGAAAAAGTCTCATGTTCCTTAAGTACATCTACCCTGTTGAACTTATTATGGGAAATAAATATATAAAATAAAAACAAGCTGCTGATTATTTCACATTTTACTTGTGAGCAAAGGCACATTTAAATCTTACAAATATAGTTATTTGGCTTATATCGTGATAGATATCGTTATCGCCTGAAATGAAAAAAACATATCGTGATATGAAAAAAATCATTTTGAGCAGCCTTTGAATTGGGACAGCCTCGCTGTTACCGTGACGTAATCGGCCTTATAATGCGGCCTTTAAGGCTGCAGACCCTGAATTGGGATACAGCCTATGTCAGGCTGATTGGGTTAGAATGGCAGACCTGACATGTTAAAAGGAGGGTGGTGCTTGAAATCATTGTTCTTCCATTGTAAACCATGGTGACCTGTAAAGAAACGCGTGCAGCTATCATTGCGTTGCATAAAAATGGCTTCACAGGCAAGAATATTGTGGCTACTAAGATTGCATCTAAATCAACAATTTATTGGATCATCAAGAACTTCAAGGAAAGAGGTTCAATTCTTGATAAGAAGGCTTCAGCACATCCAAGAAAGTCCAGCAAGCACCAGGATCGTCTCCTAAAGAGGGCTCAGCTGCAGGATCGGAGTGCAGAGCGTGCTCAGGAATGGCAGCAGGCAGGTGTGAGCGCATCTGCACGCACATTGAGGCGAAGACTCTTGGAAGACGGCCTGGTGTCAAGAGGGGCAGCAAGAAGCCCCTTCTCTCCCCAAAAAAACATCAGGGGCAGATTGATCTTCCACAGAAAGTATGGTGAATGGACTGCTGAGGACTGGGGCAAAGTCATATTCTCGGATGAAGCCTGTTTCCGATTGTTTGGGGCATCTGGAAAAAGTCTTGTCTGGAGAAGAAAAGGTGAGCGCTACCATCAGTCCTGTGTCAGGCCAACAGCAAAGCATCCTGAGACCATTCATGTGTGGGGTTGCTTCTCATCCAAGGGAGTGGGCTCACTCACAATTTTGCCCCAAAACACAGCCATGAATAAAGACTGGTACCAAAACGGCCTCCAACAGCAACTTCTTCCAACAACAGTTTGGTAAACAACAATTCCTACATAAGACACACAGGATTATAAGGGGCACCGTCGACTTTCAAAAAAATGAAAGGATTGATTTTAAGTGTGGCGTATTTTCCAAAAAACACGGTAATAACGACGGCCTGCTAGCATGCTCTACCACAAATAGTGCTTTGTTGTGTATCTGATGGACGAAAGCTAAACCAGTTCCACACCACTGAAGTTGAAGCATTTTTACAAACCAATTCTGGTTCATCTGTTTCATTCAACGATCCGCTTTCACCCTTCTCATTCTCCGTCGCCGCCATGCTTTTTCCTCCATGTGTGTGTGAAAACAAAGGCACTGCGCATGCGCATTTTACCCATATTCTATTGTAATATTTCATTTTCTCATCGTTGCCCAACATTATATCAAATCAAAATCAAATCACTTTTATTGTCACACCAATGTACCTGCACATGTGATGTGACAATAAAAGTGATTTGATTTTGATTTGATTTGATTTATACCGGTATTGCTGTGAACGGTATGATATAGCCCAGCCCTACATGAAAGGCACCCTGATCGTACACTAATCGCACATTAAAATGATCAAAAGAGGCAAAACTGTGTGCCAGAGTCTCGGGTCAGCGTTTGTTTTCATGTCACAGCACCAGAACGATTGCAGGCGCTCATAAGTAGTTACCATAAATCACCACCTTTCATGGTCTCAGCACATCGACTCTATTATTAAGAAAATGGGACAAGGCATAGCTATGGCTATGAAATGCTCTTTGTGTATCACTTCTTCAGTTATGAAAGATGTCATTAATGCACTAGTAATGTCTCATCTGGAGTATTGTTCAATCATTTGGTCAGCAGCTAATAAGACAGATCTTAACAGACTTCAGTTAGTCCAGAATAAGGTGTCCAGATTAGTGTTAAGATGTTCATGCTATACTAATATTGATAAAATGCATAATCAACTTTCTTGGCTTCCTGTACAGGCTAAAATATTCTATGGCTTACTTGTATTTATAAAGAACGCAATTCTGTTAAACACACATTTATTTCTGCTCAGCTGCAGTATCCAGATGAAATACATAATCATATTACACAGTTTTCAACAAACTGCAATTTAGTAAATGCTCGAGTTAAAAGTAACTTTTTGTAAAACTGTTATATTTAGAGCAACTTTTAAGTGGAATAAATTGCCTTATAAAATTAGAGAATTATTACCAACTATTCAAAACTTCAATGAACACGTAAAAGCCGATTTACAGAACTTTTAGTTGTTGTAAATATTGTAAGAGATGATTTGTTTTTGAAATTTGTGCAATGTGTCTCAATGTTATTGATATTATTATTATTATTATTATTATTATTGATTGCTTATATTTTAACAATTGTGAAACCTCACTGTGGATGTAAGACCCAAATTATGTGGATATTTTTTATTTTTTTTAATAAATTTTATTTTCAGTCACAGCAGAATATTAACAACAAAACATTGAACATACAGTAGTTTGCTGTTCAGTATTTACAATACCCCAAAAGATAACAGAAATAGAGAAGGAAAACAAACAAACCAACCAAAGAAACCCCTACAAAACAACAAAAAACAAACAAACAACAACAAACAAATATAAAAATAAAATGTATAAGGGACATTCAGTGTACAGTTAACTATGATAGTGGTATAGAGATATGGCATCCGGTCATGATAGGGTGGTCATTTTAAATGTTTCCATGTACATCAGGAATGGCTGCCATGCCTTAAGAAATTTGGTGGTTGAACCTGCCAGTGTATATCTCATCTTTTCTAAATGTAAAAACCTCATGAGCTCTGCAAGCCACTGTTCATGTGTGGGAGGAGCTTCCTGCTTCCATTTTAAAAGTATAAGGCGCCTTGCGATAAGTGAAGCAAAGGCAATAGAATTCGAATAGTGTTTTGGCAAAGTGATGTCTTGAGGTATCACCCCAAAGATAGCTGTTAGAGCAGAAGGATCATATTTAACGTTATACATCTCTGACAGACAGTGTTAAATATAGACACCCAATAGTTATGAAGATTGGGGCATGTCCAAAAGGTATGAAGGAGCGAACCTGTTTCTGCTTTACATCTGTTACACAGAGGGTCAGCTCCTGGATAGAACTTTGCTAACTTTTCCTTGGAGATATGTAATCGGTGTAGGACCTTGAATTGCAGGAGCCCATGCCTGGCACATATCGAAGAAGAGTGTACCCTCCGGAGAAAAGATTGCCAGAGTTCATCTGTTATAGTCATCCCAAGGTCTTTCTCCCACTGTGCTTTAAGGATGAAGAGAGAAGGAGATTGAAGATCTGATAATATAGCATAGATTTCTTTAATCGCCCCTCTCTTATGAACGTTTATATTGATAATTTTATCCAAAGAAGTTTCCTCAGGTAGTTCTGGAAATGAAGGAAATCGACTCTTTACAAAGTGACGAATTTTTAGATAACGAAAAAAATGTTGCCGAGGAACATTAAACTGCTTCAGGAGCTGCGTGAATGAGGCAAAAATCCCATCTACAAAAAGGTCTTTGATATTTCTAAGGCCATTACTTTCCCATATTTTAAAGGCAGAATCCATCATGGAGGGTGGGAACATATGATTAGAGCAGATAGGTGCTTTAATTGACATTAAGTGTAACCCCAACCTTTTCCTACATTGCACCCAGATTCTGAGCGAGTCATACAACAAAGGGTTACGTTTATAGGTGTAGAGTTCTAATGGGAGAGCTGAACTCAACAAAGCTGATAGGCAAATTTTGCCACAACTGGATGACTCAATTTGGAGCCAAGCTGGAGTCTCTGTAGTAACATTACTCATCCAGTACAGCATATTACGAATATTTGCTGCCCAATTATAAGACTGAAAGTTTGGCAAGGCTAATCTTTATTTATTTTATTTATTTATTTATTTATTGTCATTGTCAAGAACAATGAAATTGCGTTTGGGGCTTCCATACAACCCAAAAAAAAGAAGAAAATAATAAATACCCCTTAAAACCCAAGTGTACATATTTAACCCAGTGTGACTCCAATGCAATAAGACAATCGTTAGCAATAATGTTCGTAGAAATTCAGACAAAGACCTGAGAAACATGACAAAATACAACAATGCAACCCATTCAATATTATTGTACTGTGAGATATGATATCAGATATGATAGTTATCTATTTAAGAAAGAGGGGGGGGGGGCAGGAGGGGGAAGAGAATAAAGATATGATGCACCAATGCAGACCAGTTCATTGCTATTAAGAAGTTGGATATGGTTATTGTCCGTGAGAGCGGGGCAGAGAGTTCAGGAGCCTCACAGCCTGTGGATACAGGCTGTTGGCCAGTCTGGATGTTCTGGCCTGTATAGACCTGTACCTTCTCCCTGAGGGCAGCAGATGGAAAAGGTGGCGCGCAGGGTGATGTTGGTCCCGCAGGATACTGTGCACCCTCCTCAGACAGCGAGTGGGGAAGATATTACTGATCTCTGGCAGACTTGTTCCAATAATTCTGCCAGCTTCTTTCACCACCCGCTGGAGTGCTTGCTGATCGGCCTTGGTGCAGCTGGGGAACCACACTAGAAATCCATACGTCAGAACGCTGCTGATGGCACAGTTGTAGAAGTTCAACATCAGAGATCTGGGAATGTGTGCGCTCCGCAGTCTCCTCAGGTAGTAGAGGCGCTGTTGGGCCTTCCGTACAACTGAAGTGATATGGTTGCCCCAGGACAGGTCCTCGGTCACAGTTACCCCCAAGAATTTAAAACTGCTCACCCTCTCCACCGCCTCACTGCCAATGAAGAGAGGCAGATGGTTGTTATGGCCCCTCTTCCGGAAATCTACAATGATCTCCTTGGTCTTTTTGGTGTTTAAGACCAAGTTATTGTCGTGGCACCATGACTCTAGTTGTTGCACCTCTGTCCTATAGTTTGTCTCATCATTGTTGGATATAAGTCCGAGCACTGTAGTGTCATCTGCAAACTTAACAATGAGATTGGACGCGCAGGAGGAAATACAGTCATGGGTGAAGAGAGTGTATAGCAGAGGGCTCAGAACACACCCCTGAGGGGCACCGGTGTTGACCACAAGGGTGGAAGAGGTGTTCTTACCCACTCTGACACTCTGTCTACGGTTAGTGAGGAAGTCCACAATCCAGTTGCACAGAGAGGAGTTAAGTCCCAGTTGGTGGAGTTTGGGACGGAGTTTGTATGGCCGGATGGTATTAAAAGCCGAGCTGTAGTCTACAAAGAGGAGCCGTGCATAGGTGTTCCTGTGTTCCAAGTGCTTCAGTAATGTGTGCAGCACCCATTGGCCTAGTCCTCTGCATGAAATCTTTACGAATTCGTGGACTTTTGCCATTCCAAATAAATGCAGAGATATGCTTATTCAGTGTTTATAAAATACTTATTGGGTAAGTAGCATGGGATACATTGAAATAAATAAAGGAACTTGGGTAGTATGTTCATTTTGATAGAATTGATGCGACCAATTAATGACAGTGGTAAATTGTTCCATCTCTGAAGATCTGTCTCAGTATTCTTAAGCAGCGGGACAAAGTTTCTTTCATATAGACCTTTGTATGAGTGGGTAACCTTAACCCCCAGATAGGTCACATACCTTGATTTAACGTTAAATTGAAAATCTGAAAACGAAATCTTCCTGGCTATAGAGTTGACACAGAGAAGTTCACTTTTATGCAGGTTCAACTTGTAACCTGAAATATTACCAAAACATTCAAAAATGGCAAGAGCACGGGGAAGAGAGCATAAAGACTCTGACATATACAGCAGTAGGTCGTCAGCATATAAGGATATTTTGTGCTCCTGGTCACCTCTGAAGATGCCCTTAATGCAACTGTCAGCTTGCAGTTTAATCGCCAGTGGTTCAATTGATAATGCAAAAAGAAGAGGGGATAAGGGACAACCTTGTCTTGTACCACGGAGAAGTAGGAAATAAGAAGAGAATAACGAATTTGTTCTAACACGTGCCATAGGTGAGGAGTAAAGTAACTGAATCCATGAAATGAAATTAGGGCCAAATCCAAATTTATGTAGAGTACAAAACAGATAATCCCACTCCACCCGGTCAAATGCCTTCTCAGCATCGAGTAATAAGGCAATTTCAGGGGTTGTAGTTGACTTTGTGTGTAATATGTTTAAAAACCTGCAATTATGTGGATATTTTGAATCCACTTAATTGTATAATATTTTATGTGATTGTATTTGTATTGTATCTCTGTCACTGCAGGACCAACATGGAGCGAGAAGTCAGCGCTCTCAGGAGGCCGACAAACCTCACAGAAGAAAGAGAGAGAAAACATACACCTGTGACGAGTGTGGGAAGGATTTTGCTAGGAAGAATGAACTAAAACGTCATCTGGTCATCCACAGTGGAGTTAAAGCATACAGCTGTGATCAGTGTGGCAGAGCTTTTACTCGCAGTAGCAGCTTACAGAGGCATCTACTTACCCACTCTGGAATTAAGGCATACAGCTGTGACGAGTGTGGGAAGGATTTTACTGGGAAGGATGACCTAAAACATCATCAGGTCATCCACACTGGAGAGAGACCGTTCAGCTGTGACTTGTGTGGAAAGTCTTTTTCCTGGAAGGATTCCCTAAAACAACACCAACTCATCCACAGTGGAGTTAAAGCGTACATCTGTGATCAGTGTGGCAGAGCTTTTACTCACAGTAGCAACTTACAGAGGCATCTAGTTACCCACTCTGGAATTAAGGCATACAGCTGTGACATCTGTGGAAAAACTTTCAGCCAGAGAGGGCACCGAAATATACACCTACGCATTCACACGAGACATGTTGTGTACTGCTGTGAACAGTGTGGCAAAGAATTTATAACAGACACACAGTTAAAACAACACATGTTTACCCACACTGAGGAGAGACCTTATAAATGTGACCTGTGTGAGAAGACTTTTAAAGCTCCACGTCACCTGAGAGAACACCAACAGATCCACACCAGAAAGAGACTCAACAAGCGCAGTTGCTGTGAGGTATGTATTTATATTGTTGTCATTTTAGCCTGACTGTTTGGAACAACTCTGCTCATTAAACTGTGTTAGCATGTTAGCAATTCTACTGCATGGAAAAGCAGCTCTGAGTGATTATTCAGATTTTCATATCAGTTATGATTTTAGTATTACTGTAGTATTATGGTGGTAGTATTGTAGTTATTGCAGCCCAGTAAACTGAGTGTGTTAACTGAAACAGTCAAATGTAATTGGACGTCTGCAGAGATGCTCTTTATTTCAGGCGACGTTCAGGATAAAAGTGTTGAAGGACTGACTTACACTGTCTTTGTGTCTTTGTTTAGAAGCAGAGCGACACAGATGGATCCAGTTCTCAACCCTGTCATCACCGTGGTGGTGGGAAAGACTTTCGTTGTGACCTTTGTGGAAAAACTTTCAGTCAGCAAAAGACCCTAAAAAGACATCAACGTAGACACACTGGAGACAAACTGAAATACTGCAAAGAATGTGGGAGAGGCTTCCCCACATCGCATCACTTAAAACAACATGAACTGATTCACAGTGGGGTTAAAAAGCACCTCTGTGATCAGTGTGGGTCATCCTTCACCACTGCATGTGAGCTTAAATCACACAAACGAGTCCACACAGGAGAGAAACCATACAAGTGCAGACACTGTGACAAAAGCTTCTCACATTCAAATAGTCGTAACAAGCATGAACGTACACACATGGAAGGAAACTACAGCTGTGACCAGTGTGACAAGAGCTTCAGGAATCTCAGTTCATACTCCGAACACAAACGATCCCACGTTACTAATAAACTGTTTCACTGTTACCAATGTGCCCAAACATTCACCTCATTGTCTGCTCTGTGCAAACATCAGCGTGATCACTCAGGGCTGAAATCACTCTCATCACTGGATCACAGTGAACCTGAAGAGACAGAAAGATCCTCTGGTTTCAGTGTCAGACTCAAAAAGCTTGAGATCAGGCTCCACAGAGTTCAGATAGAATCATTTAAACTTGTGTTGAACTGAACTGGTTGCTGGGCTGAACTTCTACATAATACAGATTTACATGGGATCTTATTTTCTGTCGTTTTACTGAGTCAGTTTTGTCCTTTTTTCTCTGTCCTGGTTTTGCTCGTCTGTAAATAATTGAAACTCAGTCAAATAGTTCATTGTTCTCCAGCAAAACGTTTTGGAAACTCATGTTTAACCTTTAAAACTCTGACATGTTTTAGCACACAAGGCTTCATCGGGGAGTTACTCATGATTGGACCATGAGAATAAAGGTTTTTAGTTCTTTCAAAGAGTCTTGGAGGTGTTTGATGTTTCTGTTTTTCTACATAAAGCAAGAAAAATAGTTTCTTCCTTTATGTAGTGTGGAAGTTTTTAATGTTTCTTTCATCTGTGATGTTCTTGAATGTGTTGACATGAAGATGGTACAAATAAACTGTCCTTTTAGCTTCAGCTCCTAATTTATTCATTATTTATGGATGTAGCACAGCAACAGTGTCTTGATTAACACATGGAGGGCTCGGGATCTGATGGTAAATAATGTTTTGTGTCCTTGTACACATCATACAGCTCAGCTGTTCCACAGATGTCAGGTTTACACAGTGGGATGGTTTGTAAGAACGCAGCTCTCCTGTGGATAAATCCTTACTCTTAGCCTCAGGACCTCACACAGTCCCAGCAGGTTTGGTCAGAAGATTTATCCCTTATATCAAAACGTCACAGAGTCTCCTTTGCTGTGCTGTTTTCACAAAGAAACGTAAACTGAAGACCTGGGCCCTATTTCAGGAAGCCGGTTTAGAAAACTCAGAGTGAAAAATGATACTCAGGGTTGAGTAACCCCGAACTGTCCAACTCGGAATATTCGGTTTCAGAAAGGCTGATAACAAGTAGTTCAATCAACGCGGAGTTCCTTTAACCCCAAGTTAAGCGCGCGCACGAGGATACATAAAGCCCTGATTATTGGAGCACAGATTAAGCGAGTCACCATGGAGACGGAGGGAAAGAAGGCGCGGTCAATGTATTTTACAGCGCTTGAGGCCGAAATTCTGATGGCAGCATATGCCGATAACATGCAAATTTTGCAGAAAAAAAGTAACACAGCCTCAGCTGCAAAAGAAAGGGAGCATGCATGGCAAAACATAGCCGACAGAGTCAATGCGTGAGTGTTAATTTAAACATTGATCTAGGGATTTCAACCCATTTAACACGTTATTTATTATATGTCATTTTTTATTTTATACATTTTATTTTGTGACGTGATGTGAGCGCAGGTGCAACCCAACAGGCCCCAAACGTTCCTGGCAGCAAGTAAAAATGAAATATAAAAATATAGTCCGAACAGGTAAGGTGTAATTGTATTATGAGCCATAGTGCTTGGTCTGTTTGTCCGATGTAAATCAATTGCAGTTAGAGGCTACATTAATTTTCTTTCTGTAAGCACTTATTGAAATTATCTGAGCACATTACAAGTACATATTTGCTTACTCTGTATGCTCAAATGTGACCCGTTATGGCCACTAGAAAAAAAGCGGAGGCCCGAAAAACAGGTGGGGGTCCTCCACCACCACCACTCACAGAGCCTGGCCACTTGGCTTCCACATTTGTGATAATGTTGGCAGCATCACATATGATCTTCACAGTGCAGAGAACACAAATTTGCATCCATTACTATAATGAAATAATTTGTTAGTTTGAAATGCTACGGGGAACTATGTACCTGCACATTAATGCCGTGGAAAGACTTCCTGTTCACATAGTCCCCTTCATTTACTGAAGGAGCAATGATTGGAATGTGAGTGCCATCTGTACAGCCAATCACGCCTGGGAACCGTGAAAATAAATGTAAAATTTAAGTAGTAGTTCAAATATCACCACATCATGAATTAAGTTTTGTTCATCCTGATACCTGCAATTTTGTGGAATCCCTCTTTGATAAATCTTGTGGGTCTATGACCGGGGAACACCACAAACGAGTACAGGAGACGTTTCAGTGCAACTGTAACATTCCTGACTGCGCGACAGACGGTAGCCTTGGAAACGTGCTCAGCTTCACCAATATTATACAGAAAGCTCCCGTTTGCAAAAAACCGAAGTGCAATACAAATAATATTACAGAACTGAGAGGATGTCCGCGATGTGTCACATGAGCAATATTAAGCCTGAGGATGTTATTCAAATAAATTATAGATTGTGCTGAAAAACGGTAACGTTCACACAGAAAATCATCAGGAAATGATAAAATGTCCAAACGCGCTCTAATCACTCTCTCCCGGCGGAGAGCTATGCGGAGAATTTGGGCTTCAACATCTACTGGCTCTTCAAGGAAGGAGCACGCCATGTCTGACACTTCCTACAGTCAGGTTTCCGACAAAGAGGCGGAGAAGGTCAGGGTTAGTTGAAGTAAACCTGCTAGGGGGCAGGTTAGCTTCACGGAGTGTGTCGTCATAGTAACTCACTCAGGATTAATCTAAACTCGCTTTGTGAAACCGAAAACCCAGAGTTTTTGTTAACTCAGGGTATACTTACTCAGAGTTTGCTCTAAACCGGCTTCCTGAAATAGGGCCCTGAACTTACAATGTTTTAATTAGTTTAGCAGATTCAGTGTCTCCATGATCAAATCTGCTGTTTTTGTGCTGCTGTTGGTAGAAAGCCGTTTAATACTGAAATGAACTGGCTGCATGCATCTCTGAATGTAAATTGGTGCACTATTAATAGATCACTCTGGAACGGTATCATCTCTCTAATTTGCCCACTTAGTAAATCTCACTCATGGCCAAGAAATTGAAATAAATCTTGTTTCCCTGCTGGATAGTGATCCACTGTAACTCTGCTCCTCCTTCCTGTTTAGGATTTCTGTGACTGAAGTAGAATTCCCTCCATCCATCACTTATCCCAGCTAACCCAAAGTAAAATAAAGTTTTGCTCATCTTAAAAAAGCATTACAATAATGGGCATTACCAATGCAAACTGAATAATACAGAAGATGAAAGAATAGACTTTGATCAGTTAATAAAGCTCATGATCTTGATTCATTGTGGCTGCTACACACATACTTCTGGGTCACTTCTCTCAGTTAGGAACCTTCCTCACCAAAACTGACTGTTGGACCACACCCCTGGTTTCATGAGAAATTGTTTCAGCCACGATTTCTCTTCCTGTATTTCAGAGTAAAGACTGAAGTGACAAATGGAAACATGTTTAAAAAACGCAATGTGAGAGAGACGTTGAGGTCCTTGGAAGTTACCCTGGGTTTTTCTGTCACCCTGCTAGATGTTACACACCTTGTTATTGGACTGATTTCTACTGCTGGACTACTCCTGGGGAGAGTAACAATACTCTTACTAATTAGCTCTCTTTCACACCTTTGGGGATATTTATTTTTGTGCTTGCAGCGCTGTGAGCCAGAACAGCGAGAGAAAAATCTGCAACAGCGACGGGCCGAATGCTTAAGTGAATCCCAGCAGCTGCACATGTGCAACGCTGATTTAGAAGATATCTTTGCTCTGGATTTATATTTATACTTTTTCATTTCTATATGATTCTTCTTGCATCTAAACAAAGATGATTCAATTTGATAAATTTTGAAGGCCGGGCAGCACGGTGGCACGGTGGTTAGCACTGTTGCCGCACAGCAAAAAGGTCCTGAGTTCAATTCCACCATCAGGCTGGGGTCTTTCTGTGTGGAGTTTGCATGTTCTCCCTGTGTTTGCGTGGGTTCTCTCCGGGTACTCCGGCTTCCTCCCACCGTCCAAAGACATGCAGCTTGTGGGGATAGGTTAATTGATTAATCCAAATTGTCACTAGGAGTGAATGTGAGTGTGAATGGTTGTCTGTCCCTGTGTGTTAGCCCTGCGACAGACTGGCGACCTGTCCAGGGTGTACCCCGCCTTTCGCCCTATGACAGCTGGGATAGGCTCCAGCGCCCCCCACGACCCTGAAAAGGATAAGCGAATGGATGGATGGAAATTTTGAAGGCTCTTCGTGCTCGGGTGTAAATAAGATGTAATATTTGCTCTTGGTTTGTTTCTCCTGTACAGAACCTTGCAGTACAACAGAAACCTAAAAACATTATTTGTAGTTGTTATTCTTAGTTGTTCTGCTGCCTAAATACCACAGGGTGTAATTATGAAGTTATTGAGCTGCACATACTTTACGACCTGCTTAAGTTCGAGGTCACAGCGTCTGTAGAGCAGCTGAAACATAATGAAGTCTACAAGGTTAAAGTTTTAGCTTCACTTGTTGTTCTCTCTGCTGCTTGGTTTGATGGATCTGAGAGCTTTTGTTTTTATTACTGTTATTATAATTATCATTATTATTTTACTCTTTAAAAGCTTTAAAATAGTGTTTGTGTTTGAAAAATGGATTTAAGAATTGAACAGAAACATCTGTCATAAAAATCGCCCAAAGGCACGGAGACAAACTCAAAGGATGCAACCTGTAACTTTCTCTTCCTTCATGTCAGCACCATCATCGATTATTTATAGTAAATGCATATAGCAACAGTAACACTTTAGTTTGGATTTCATGATTTCTGTAATTGGAAAATATTATTTTGTTTAAAGACAGAAGTGACTGTGTAGTTGCAACATTAAAGTGAAATATTTAATAGTCTAATAACAGATTATGTGTTGAAGCTGTCATTTCAGGAGGAGAGAAGCTGCAGAGAGGCGTGTAAGACTGCAACTCTGCTTCCTGGTCCCAGCTCTGGATAGTCATATTTTAGGGGGTTTAATAAATGTGTCCATATTTCTAGAAATGAGAGCTGCTCCATCCAAAGTGGGATGGATGCCGTCTCTCCTAACAAGACCAGGTTTCCTCCAGAAGATTTGCCAATCATCTATGAAGCCCACATCGTTTCTTGGACACCACTCAGCCAGCCAGCAACTTAAGGAGAACATGTGGCTAAACATGTCACTCCTGGGCTGTATCCCAATTCAGGGTCTGCAGCCTTAAAGGCCACGTTTTAAGGCCGATTACGTCACAGCAACGTGACAAAGGCTGTTCCAATTCGAAGCCTGCTCGAAATGCGGCCCTCAAATGTGTCCTTCATTTCCCTGAATTCTAAAGATGTGTCGTGTAGACTTCGTGGCCCAACACATCCCAGATTGCATAGCGCGGCGGTGGGTGTGGATAATTTTGCCAAAAAAAACGTTGGAAGCGGAGCGGCCAAAGAGTAAACGTTTAAAAGTAAGTACTGTTATGATGTCTCAACAGGACCTGGAAAAACTAGTCCATGCATTCATCTTTAGTAGGCTTGATTACTGTAACAGCATCTTTACAGGTCTACCTAAAAAATCAGTCAGACAACTGCAGCTCATTCAGAACTCTGCTGCTCGAGTCCTCACTAAGACCAAACAAGTGGACCACACCAGTCCAGCTCTGAGGTCTTTACTCTGGCTGCCTGTCCGTCAGAGGATAGACTTTGAAGTTCTGATGCTGGTCTATAAAGCTCTGAATGGTTTAGGACCAAGATACATCAGTGACCTCCTGACCCAGTATGAACCTTCCAGATCCCTCAGGTCACCTGAATCCGTTTTTTTTTATCAGTTCCCAGAGTCAGAACCAGACACGGAGAAGCTGCATTCAGCTTTTATGCTCCATATCTCTGGAACAAACTCCCAGAAACCTCAGATCAGCTGAAACACTCAGTTTATTTAAATCCAGGTTGAAGACTCACCTGTTCTCAGCTGCATTTAAATAAAGCACCAAATCCACACTTTTAAGCTTAAATTCTTTTTAATCAATTTTAAATCGTGCTTTTTATTGTTGTTTTTTTAATGTCTCTGTAAAGCACTTTGAATGACCTTATTGTTGAATTGTGCTATATAAATAAACTTGCCTTACTGAATATTATGTCACTTATTTATTTGCAAATGTTTAATAATGAAGAACATTAAAGCATTACTGTTGGCCACATGTCGGCAGAGTTATGTGACATTAGTGATGTTTGTACTGACTTGGTTTTAAAGCCTTTAAAATATTCACTGTTCAATAGTCGACCTTAATCTTACACAGAATGTGATGATTTTGTGGATAATTAAAGTCAGTCATATATCCACAAACACAACAAGCTGAAAGTCAGTGATGCTGCTCGGTTTGCAGTCCTGAATATCACGGCACAAGCAGGATTCACTGCACTGTTAATGTTAGCTATGTTATATTGCTGTCTCTGTTCGGTGGTGTCGAGCCAAACGGACTGTAACGTGTGTTTGAACGAGCTGACGGTTCACTCGTTAAGCTGAAAGAAAGATGCCTCCGTGCAAGCTTGAACATGTTGCGTATGCCGTCGGAACTGGATTTCAGTCTAAACTGGTGTCCGTGTTGGTCCTGCAGAGAATCAGAGTTGGAAAAGTTGTTAATGTAGCAAAAAACAAAATGTAATGCATTTTGTTCATAATCTCTTTAAAGCCATGATCTTTTTTTATCGATGTCACTGGAGTGGGTAAATGAGTCTGAAAAGTTAAAAAAACAGATTTACATTTATTGTTTATTACTTTTATCGAACATCATCCCATCCCATTTATACTATTTAAGAAATAACGTGTAAAATAACCTTTTGTTTGCCTTTGGAGACTCTGCGTTTGAACCATCCCAAATATCGGCACCAGGGAACCAACTTCTCAAGCCGGTAAAAAGGTCAAGGACACAGTTACACGATCGCTAAACTAACCTGTTTTTGAATAAAACAAAACCATATAAGCATGATCCCTGGTGTTTTGGTAGATCCCTGGTTTATGATAGCAGCAACATTAACGAGACTGAGACAGCTCTGTCTTAACGTGGCGACTTCGTTTATTGCCAAACTGCAACAACAAACACACACGACACAACCACCAGAGGGTGCTGCATGAACCATTGAATTAGTCCGTACCATAACACCTGGAATCTCAGTTTAAAAAAAGAAGCACTACAAATTACTTTTCTTATGTTTAGTATACAGGAGTTGCTGCTCACACTCTGAGTTGCACTAATGTGTCTGTCAGACGTCCCAAATGGACAGACCACACGCGCAGTCACACCAGACATCTCCTGACCTTATTTCCACGAGCCCTCGACTCAGCTGCAATGTACTTACGGGGTCAGTTTCATCAAAATTATCTGCTGTCATTCACACATAAGTTGAGCAATGGTTTAACCAATTTTCCATCAAACCATGAAGGGATGCCGGAATTAAACAGAACATTGGATGTAATTTAAGGAAATATAAGTTTGACTATGGAGCACATCTCCTTCAGCGTTCATAATAATGGATTGCATTTCTCTCAGTCAACTAACTATTTAGGGGGGGAAAGCTGCTAATAGTTAGTGGGCTCTGTGTTTGTTGTTTTTTAATCACACTAGGAGTGAACAAAAGCAGAAAAAAACCCCTGTAAAGATGCAGACTGTGAAAGTCTGGTATATATCATAAATTTTACCAGCTGTAACTGAGTTTTTTGTGTTTTAAGTTATAAGCACGTGTCAAGACTTCTGTCTCCCAGCAACATTGCCGATGTGATCCTTCTTTTTTGTTCCCTATTCAGGGCTCTAGACTAACTTTTTGCCATGGTTGCACTGGTGCGCCTAAAAATAAAATTTAGGCGCACCAGCACAAAATTTAGGCGTACAAGCACAAAAGTTAGGCGTACCCAAATTTTTAAACTGCATTACTTAACACCTCAGTTTTACATGTTCACGGTTTTTTTGATTTGTAAATGATTAACTAACAACCTTTCAAAATGATTAACTTGACACCCCCTTTGCTGCCCAAATTAACAGCAGCTCCATCAGCCCCCATAGCAATGATTTTATCCAACCAGTTACTGCACTGGTCCCCAAGAGCAGCAAATGCTTTCTTTGAGGCAGCATAAATTCCTAAACAAATTTAAAAAAAATACCATTTACTTATCAGATCAAGAGTTTACAATGCAGTCTTTTTCAGTTTGAGTTTCTATATTCATGTATTATTGCTATGTTTAATTTTCAATGATAAGAACATGCTAGATATGGTTAATTCAGTAACACGACGTAATATTATTAATCATATACATAGGCTACGTGACATGACATGGCTTACCTTGGGCATGGGCATGCTGGACCTCAATGTGTCCAATCAGTATATTCGCTGGTCTTCCTTTTTGAAAGATACGAGCGTACACAATGACACATTCTTTTGTGGCGATGTCTGTGTCTCCATCGATCAGGAAGGCCATGTATGTACTGTTTGCAATTTCCACTGACGTCTTTTTTTTCAGTGTGTCAGCGATTACGCCTATAAACTGGGCGCACGCAACATCATTGCTGTATGTGGGGTTTATGTCCAAGCCATTTTTCCTGTGAAGAGTTATTTCTGACTTGAACTTAGTAAACGGAACTTCTTCTTTTGCAATATTGTAGGCGATGTTAAACTTAATGATCATCTCGGCCTCCTCCGATGACCTGTTTACTCCTGCCTGCCGCTGAAAGGCAGTGGGGAGCGGGGACATTTTGGCAGAGCATTTATCGCGGCATATAATGTGTCTTCTCGATGCTGTATGCTTTTTCAGCGTTTCAATTCGAAACGTATTAGCACCAGTGACAAATGCTGTGTTGCCGGCCATGGTCTTTCCACACTCGCGACAATAAATGCAGTGCATCATATTGTCAGCTTGGCTGTATCTTAGCCAGGGAAACTGGTCAAGCCACTCGATTCGAAATCTATACATTTTCTCACTTTTACTTTCAGTGGACTCCGGCTGGGAGTCGATCGTATGTGGCTCATTTTCTGATGCCGTCTCCAGTGTTTGACAAAAACGGAGAGGTTGATGGCTCCGTGTCAGAGCGCTGGCTCAGAATTTTGGACTGATCAGGCCTTAACTTAACGAAAAAGTTATCAATTGTTCTTTTCATATTTTCTCAATACCAACTTCATACACTTCTGACCTGGGCTACTCACTCTTCTCTATCTGCCCGCACTTTCAAACGTAAACACAAGTAGGTCTGCAGGAATATCTGGACCACGGCCAATCACAGAGGTCCCCGCCTCTGAGTATCTCTGATTGGTTTAGAACACGACATGGGCATAATGTGTGCCTGTTGTTGAACACACGGAGACTTTCAGGGTTGCTGAAACTTTTTTTCCGAGAAAATACTTGGTTGCACCGGTGCGACCAAGTATTTTTTTTACTTGGTCGCACCGGTGCAACCAAGTATTTTTTATTAGTCGCACCATGGAGAAATTTGGTCGCATTTGCGACCAAATTGGTCGCACTCTAGAGCCCTGCTATTAATGATCTACGGTAAATTGTGATATTGCCCCCATAAAATAATAAGTCTTTAACAAAATCATTGTGATACAGAGATTTGAATTCTTGTGCGTGCAATGTGCATGAAGTAGATAAACAAGAATTTTAGTCAAGATTTGACGTACTTCTGTGTTTACTGGTGCAGACTGGTTATGTGGATTTGCTATATGAATATGCTCAAGAGTCTGTTTGAGCTAAGAAACTTGAAATATATACATATAATTTTAAATCAGTAACATAGATAAAATGTTTTTGGATAACAAACGAGTCACATTTTAAACACTGTTTGAATAATCAAAGAGACAATTATAAAGCGCAGGCTACAACAGACATGCTTAACGGGAGCAGAGAAACACGCTGTATTGTCTCTTCTCCTTAAGTTGCTGGCTGTCTGAGTGGTGTCCAAGAAACGATGTGGGCTTCATAGATGATTGGCAAACCTTCTCGAGGAAACCTGGTCTTGTTAGGAGAGATGGCATCCATCCCACTTTGGATGGAGCAGCTCTCATTTCTAGAAATATGGACACATTTATTAAACCCCCTAAAATATGACTATCCAGAGCTGGGACCAGGAAGCAGAGTTGCAGTCTTACACGCCTCTCTGCAGCTTCTCTCCTCCTGAAACGACAGCCTCAACATAGCATTTGAATGAATGAATGAATGAATGAATGCTTTATTGGCCATATGCAGGTTGCCCCACAGAGGAATAGGACCCCCCCCCCGACTTACACACACAACAACAAGACATCACATGGGAATACAGTCGGAGACCGGCAGCGTTGGGAGAATAACACTGAAAAAATTACACAACATTGGGAAAAGTACAAGAGGAAAAAAAGAGACCTCTTCACACGCTGGGCAACCTATGGGAGGACAGCATGAGAACAGGAAACAAAAAAAACTCCTCTGCACAGAGAGCACATTAATGTCCACATCACAACATCAGAGCACATGACAAGCCACAGGGGATGGATAGGGGGTGGGGGGTGATTCGAAGGAACACAGCAGTCGTCCTGCACCATGCTATCATTTCAGCGCGGCACGCAGACCCGCTGCCTTCCCCCGCAGGAACAAGCATCGAAGGCGTTTGGAAGGGAGGGGGATGAGTGCGTGCTTATCAGTGTAAGTGTATGTGTGTGCGTGTCCATAGTTCAGCTGAGACAGTGTCCTTCGCTGTATCAGGCTAAGTAAACAGTCCTCCAGCCGATCCAGGTGTCCTTCATGGGATGGGAAGAATAGTCATCACACAGTCGTTATCAGGGAGTTGTTTTGGTGGGCTCCAGCCTTGGGCCTAGCAGCTGGCGCCGTGGTGTCCAAATGTAGAATATTGTTGATTTCTCCTTTATGCGAGCAGCGAATTTAGCACTCTGACACTGGGGCCTCGATTTCCCGTTGGAGTGCTGCGAGCCTCCCCATGATGGTATCAAGCTTCTGTTCCGTGGTGTTGTCATTCTTTTGGTTCTGAGACCTCACAACTGCAGTGAGCCGTTCTGCGATGTTATCCAACTTTCGCTCAAGGGTGTTATTGTGAGCAGGCCCCTCTCTGATGTATCCCATCATACGCTCAATGGTGTTAGTTTGAGTCTTCACGGCAGCTGTAAGCGTCTCCAAGGTGTTAACCATGCTGCGTTCGGTGTGGGAGGCCGCGCCTCGTCCCATCGCTTCAATTCCAGCGGTCAGCTTAGGGGGGGTTTGAACAGCTGGTTCCGCTCTCTTATTTCTCCGATAAGTCAGGGCCAAGCCAGCTCCGATCAGCAAGAACCCTGTTATCATGGTTCCGAATAGGTAATCTGTTATTAGACTATTAAATATTTCACTTTAATTTTGCAACTACGCAGTCACTTCTGTCTTTAAACAAAATATTTTCCAGTTACAGAAATCATGAAATCCAAACTAAAGTGTTACTGTTGCTATATGCATTTAATATAAATAATCGATGATGGTGCTGACATGAAGGAAGAGAAAGTTACAGGTTGCATCCTTTGAGTTTGTCTCCGTGCCTTTGGGCGATTTTCAGAAGGACAGATGTTTCTGTTCAATTCTTACAGACGGTGTGACCTCGAGCTTAAGCAGGTTGTAAAGTATGTGCAGCTCAATAACTTCATAATTACACCCTGTGGTATTTAGGCAGCAGAACAACTAAAAACTAGAAAGCGAAAATTTCAGAAGAAATTTTAAGTGTGCCTATGCCGCTGCTAATCAGTGTAGTTTGCCATTCATACGGCTACAGAGAGCAAAACTCAGCAGAGCAGCCATTCTCCACCATGAACTATGGTAAAAACAAACACCGCTCGCACCTCACAGATAACAGCTTACAGTTTTGTGTAAAGATGAGGTGACTTCGTACAGCCCTGATTTGCAGACGCTGTGCGCAGAGGTTCATGAGCAGAAGTCCCATTGTACCACAGCAGACCCGACAATGTTTGCATGAACATGCTTTGAAGCATTAAGTTATGGACCACTTTTCACACATGGTTGGTGTACCCACACAGCCGGCTGTAGCTTTTCAACTCACAGCCCAACACACACCCAAAAAACAGCCGAGAGAGCACAGACTTTACGCCCGTAGGTCCACCTCCCCTGCAGCAGCACTGCAGACCACGCCCCGCCACACACATCAAACATGTAAAATAAATATTTATGCACTTTTGCATTCACTTTTTATTTTTACACAGTGTTCTGAATGATTAACAATGGTCTACAGCCAATCGTGTGTATTATTATACAAACTTTGGTTGTAAGATTCAGATAACTATTTAATAAAAGCTAAATATTTTATATGAGAGTAAGAAAGAAAAGTATATCTTTGTGCCCCCCTTTCCCTGTTAATGCCCCACCTGGCCCCCTGGCAAAAGCTTTGCTAGATCTGCCCCTGCACAGTTACCAGCTGTCAGCTACACAGAAAAGGAGCTTGGTGTTATTCGTCTCTCAGAAACAGTTCATAACTTCCCTTCCACCCATTCATGTCACCTAAAAGGTAAACCTGTTTCTCGATCACCAGTTCAGCTCTGATGATTCAGTAAGGACATCTCCTGGTTTGGACCAGCCGTTTTTAAAGCTGTGACTCCAGCAAAAATCAGCTGATACTAGAA
Organism: Astatotilapia calliptera; assembly: GCF_964374335.1. NCBI lineage: Eukaryota > Metazoa > Chordata > Actinopteri > Cichliformes > Cichlidae > Astatotilapia > Astatotilapia calliptera. Next base: position 29,191,259 of record NC_137430.1, read on the forward strand.
ATTAAAATCAAATGAATTCTAACAACAGCTGATCTAGCTAAAACGTGCTGCTGTTGTTTAGCGCGATAAATAAACAAGAGAGAAAAGCCGATCATCCACAAATAATGAATAAATTAGGAGCTAAAGCTAAAAGGACAGTTTATTTGTACCATCTTCATGTGAACACATTCAAGAACATCACAAATGAAGAAACATTAAAAACTTCCACACTACATGAAGTAAGAAAAATAGTTTTTCTTTCAGGTGGTTTCAGAAAAAACAAAAACATCAAACACCTCCAAGACTCTCTTTGAAAGAACTAAAAACCTTTATTCTCATGGTCCAATCATGAGTGAACTCCCCGATGAAGCCTTGTGTGCTAAAACATGTCAGAGTTTTAAAGGTTAAACATGAGTTTCCAAAACGTTTTGCTGGAGAACAATGAACTATTTGACTGAGTTTCAATTATTTACAGACGAGCAAAACCAGGACAGAGAAAAAAGGACAAAACTGACTCAGTAAAACAACAGAAAATAAGATCCCATGTAAATCTGTATTATGTAGAAGTTCAGCCCAGCAACCAGTTCAGTTCAACACAAGTTTAAATGATTCTATCTGAACTCTGTGGAGCCTGATCTCAAGCTTTTTGAGTCTGACACTGAAACCAGAGGATCTTTCTGTCTCTTCAGATTCACTGTGATCCAGTGATGGGAGTGATTTCAGCCCTGAGTGATCACGCTGATGTTTGCACAGAGCAGACAATGAGGTGAATGTTTGGGCACATTGGTAACAGTGAAACAGTTTATTAGTAACGTGGGATCGTTTGTGTGTGGAGTATGAACTGAGATTCCTGAAGCTCTTGTCACACTGGTCACAGCTGTAGTTTCCTTCCATGTGTGTACGTTCATGCTTGTTACGATGACCTGATCGTGAGAAGCTTTTTTCACAGTGTCTGCACTTGTATGGTTTCTCTCCTGTGTGGACTCGTTTGTGTGTTTTAAGGTGACTTGCAGTGGTGAAGGATGACCCACACTGATCACAGAGGTGCTTTTTAACCCCACTGTGAATCAGTTCATGTCGTTTTAAGTGATGTGATGTGGTGAAGCTTCTCCCACATTCTTTGCAGTATTTCAGTTTGTCTCCAGTGTGTCTACGTTGATGTCTTTTTAGGGTGGCTTGCTGACTGAAAGTTTTTCCACAAAGGTCACAATGAAAGTCTTTCCCACCACCACGGTGATGACAGGGTTGAGAACTGGATCCATCTGTGTCGCTCTGCTTCTAAACAAAGACACAAAGACAGTGTAAGTCATTCCTTCAACATTTTTATCCTGAACATCGCCTGAAATAAAGAGCATCTCTGCAGACGTCCAATTACATTTGACTGTTTCAGTTAACACACTCAGTTTACTGGGCTGCAATAACTACAATACTACCACCATAATACTACAGTAATACTAAAATCATAACTGACATGAAAATGTGAATAATCACTCAGAGCTGCTTTTCCATGCAGTAGAATTGCTAACATGCTAACACAGTTTAATGAGCAGAGTTGTTCCAAACAGTCAGGCTAAAATGACAAGATAACAATATAAATACATACCTCACAGTAACTGCACTTGTTGAGTCTCTTTCTGGTGTGGATCTGTTGGTGTAGTCTCAGGTAATGTGGAGATTTAAAAGTCTTCTCACACAGGTCACATTTATAAGGTCGTCCCTCAGTGTGGGTAAACATGTGTTGTTTTAACTGTGTGTCTGTAGCAAAGTATTTGCCACACTGTTCACAGCAGTACACATCATGTCTGGTGTGAATGCGTAGGTGTCTATTTCGGTTCCCTCTCCGGCTGAAAGTTTTTCCACAGATGTCACAGCTGTATGCCTTAATTCCAGAGTGGGTAACTAGATGCTTCTGTAAGCTGCTACTGTGAGTAAAAGCTCTGCCACACTGATCACAGCTGTACGCTTTAACTCCACTGTGGATGAGATGGTGTCTTTTTAGGTAACGCTTCAAGGAAAAAGACTTTCCACACAAGTCACAGCTGAACGGTCTCTCTCCAGTGTGGATGACCTGATGATGTTTTAGTTTAGCCTTCAGAGCAAAATCCTTCCCACACTCGTCACAGCTGTATGCCTTAAGTCCAGAGTGGGTAACTAGATGACTCTGTAAGTTGCTACTGTGAGTAAAAGCTCTGCCACACTGATCACAGCTGTACGCTTTAACTCCACTGTGGATGAGATGGTGTTGTTTTAGGGATTCCTTCCAGGAAAAAGACTTTCCACACAAGTCGCAGCTGAACGGTCTCTCTCCAGTGTGGATGACCTGATGCTGTTTTAGATTAGCCTTCAAAGTAAAATCCTTCCCACACTCGTCACAGCTGTATGCCTTAATTCCAGAGTGGGTAACTAGATGCCTCTGTAAGCTCCTACTGCAATTAAAAGCTCTGCCACACTGATCACAGCTGAACGGTCTCTCTCCAGTGTGAATGACCTGATGACGTTTTAGTTCAGCCTTCTCAGTAAACTCCTTCCCACACTCGTCACAGCTGTATGCCTTAATTGCAGAGTGGTTAAGTAGATGCCTCTGTAAGCTGCTACTGCGTGTAAAAGCTCTGCCACACTGATCACAGCTGTATGCCTTAATTCCAGAGTGGGTAACTAGATGATTCTGTAAGTTGCTACTGCGAGTAAAAGCTCTGCCACACTGATCACAGCTGTACGCTTTAACTCCACTGTGGATGAGTTGGTGTTGTTTTAGAGCAACCTTCCAGGAAAAAGACTTTCCACACAAGTCACAGCTGAACGGTCTCTCTCCAGTGTGGATGACCTGATGCCGTTTTAGATTAGCCTTCAAAGTAAAATCCTTCCCACACTCGTCACAGGTGTGTTTTTTCTCTCTCTTTCTTCTGTGAGGTTTGTCGGCCTCCTGAGAGCGCTGACTTCTCGCTCCATGTTGGTCCTGCAGTGACAGAGATACAAACAGAGGCAGTGAGTGAAATGCAGTCGTGGAACAAACTCAACCTTCAAACTCCCTCCATTAACACTAGTTTTAAACCTGAAGGTGGAGTGTGGCACCAAACACCTTAAAGGTCTCTTATCCCCACCTGCTGGTAGTTCTAACACATTACATCCAACCTGCTGTTAAAAATAATTCATGACTGTTCAAACACTAAAATCATGCCCATCCCTCCTGATTGTGTACACACACACACACACACACACACACACACACACACACACACACTTATATTATTTTATAATTTATATTATTTTGTTGTTTCTAATACATATTTCTATATTTTGTATAGATTTATACATAATTATTCAGTGATAATAAATCCTATGTTTGTTTATTTGGTTATTCAAAAAGAACCCCATTAGCTTCCACAACAGATGTTGCTCGTCTTCCGTCAAATACTATCACATAAAATATTATACAGTAAAGTGGATTCAAGATATCCACATGATTTGGGTCTTACATCCACAATGAGGTTTCACAATTGTTAAAATATAAGCAATCAATAATAATAATACTAATAATAATAATAATAATAATAATAACAACAACATTGAGGCACATTACACAAATTTCAAAAACAAACCATCTCTTACAATATTACAACAACTAAAAGTTCTGTAAATCGGCTTTTAAGTGTTCGTTGAAGTTTTGAATAGTAGCTAATTCTCTAATTTTATAAGGCAATTTATTCCACTTAAACGTTGCTCTAAATATAACAGTTTTACAAAAAGTTACTTTTAACTCGAGCATTTACTAAATTGCAGTTTGTTGAAAACTGTGTAATATCATTATGTATTTCATCTGGATACTGCAGCTGAGCAGAAATAAATGTGGTGTGTTTAACAGAATTGCTTTCTTTATAAATACAAGTAAGCCATAGAATATTTTAGCCTGTACAGGAAGCCAAGAAAGTTGATTATGCATTTTATCAATATTAGTATAGCATGAACATCTTAACACTAATCTGGACGCCTTATTCTGGACTAACTGAAGTCTGTTAAGATCTGTCTTATTAGCTGCTGACCAAATGATTGAACAATACTTCAGATGAGACATTACTAGTGCATTAATGACATCTTTCATAATTGAAGTGATACAGAAAGAGCATTTCATAGCCATAGATATGCCTTGTCCCATTTTCTTAATAACAGTTGATGTGCTGAGACCATGAAAGGTGGTGATTTATGGTAACTTCTTATGAGCGCCTGCAATCGTTCTGGTGCTGTGACATAAAAACAAACGCTGACCCGAGACTCTGGCACACAGTTTTGCCTCTTTTGATCATTTTAATGTGCGATTAGTGCACAATCAGGGTGCCTTTCATGTAGGGCTGGGCTATATCATACCGTTGACGGTAATACCGGTATAATGTTGGGCAACGATAAGAAAATGAAATATCACGATAGAATATGGTTAAAACGCGCATGCGCAGTGCTTTTGTTTTCATACGCACATGGAGGAAAAAACATGGCGGTGACGGAGAATGAGAAGGGTGAAAGCGGATCGTTGAATGAAACAGATGAACCAGAATTGGTTTGTAAAAATGCTGCAACTTCAGTGGTGTGGAACTGGTTTAGCTTTCGTACGTCAGATACACAACAAACTCTATTTGTGGTAGGACATGCTAGCAGGCCGTCGTTATTACCGTGTTTTTTGTGGAGTTGTAAAGTATTTTGTCTAGTGTCAATTATATCATCAGCTACATCGTTATCGCACATTTTCAAATGTATATCGTGATAAATATTTTTGGTCATATCGCCCTGCTCTGTGTCACCTTCTGTGTTGAGCTCATAGTTTCCTCTGTAGTGGCTGAGCTGAGTCCAAGTAGCTGAAAATGTTCCTCTGCTGCTCCTTCAGACTCTTCTCCTCCTGCTGATCAGCTGGGACACAAAGCAGATCTTTGTTAGGCTCCACACTGCACTGAAGAGTCAAAGTGTCTCATATGTTCATCTGACAAGTAAAAGAACACATTTTTGCTTCCCGAGGTGGGAAACTTGTTGGAAACAAACACAAAAGGCTTGAGCACTGATACCTGGCATTGCTGGCATTGAAAGATGCAATGCCAGCAATGAGGATTGTCAAGACTAAAACAATCATTAAGCAAAGACAACTAATCCCCACCACGATTTTTTGATACGGGCAACCGCCCGTATCAAAAACCGCTACTGAGTGTCACAAGTTAATCTGGCTGTAGGCTATGGTACTTGGCCAGAGGTTGCGCTGGTTGACTCGACTCCATTTGAGTGCACACAAAGTAAATTGCACACTTTAGCTGTGCAGCGAAAATGAAAATCGCCCGTATCAAAAACCGCTACTGCCTATACTACTGTGCTGTGATGTCGCTCGTAAGGGTGAAACTCATTGTGAAACGTTTGAGAACCACTGCTACAGAACAATGGAGATTTCCGTTATATGGTAACGCCTGCAACTCACGTGACGCCCAGAATTGTACAATACTGATGCTCGAGAGCGCGCGTGTGATGCAAGTATGTGTAGAGTGTTGAGCGCGTGATCAGTGGTGAGAAAAACAACTCACGAAACTTGACCTTTCTTTACTCGTGGCTCACTTGCACTTCTAATCTATTCGTTTGCACACTTACACACACACAGCCAGCTGTGGTCTCCTGTTTTGCTACACTCTGGAGAGCCTCGCCTTTAACGGTCTCCTCTCACAGAGAGCAACAGAAAACTTCATTCAGAAAACTTCGAAAAACTCGAGATTGACTGAACTCAGTTCAAAGTTACCTTGACACTTACCTTTAGATGTGAGAGGTAGCGATGGTCCGCTTGAAGCTGACGCTCCGGTGCGTGTGTGAAAAAGATAAACACGCTGCTTCAGAAGCACCGTGTCGAGGCTTGATTCGTTTGGCCAGAGTCACGTGATTAGTGACGTCTGAAGCTTCATTTAGAATGTACCTTTTTTTAATTGAACTTTATTGAAACACAATGAGTATACAACATACAAACAGATGACGTTTACAAAAGAAACAGAACATGAACATACAGAACCAGGGGTAAAAAAAATATTATATGAGTACGCGCAAAAATCAACATATAAATATTGTTCTGAGAGCCTTTTTGTTGGTTGAGTCTGATATTGATTGTATGTACTATTCCATATCCTTATAAAAAGGCAGAAATATGGTGTTTTATTAATAAACTTACATTTATGGATAAAAAATTAGCCAAAAGTATTAACAAATTTATTGTAAAAAACATTTATCATTCTTCCTGGTGAACTTAAAGAAACAGAATAAAACATTTCCCCATCATTAAGAAAACTCCCTTAAAATATGGACAATAACAAAACTGTTAAATTCTTCCAGAATCTCTGTGTAGAGGAACAGTACCAAAAAAGATGTGCTACAGTTTCTGGATGATGCCCACAGAAAGTTCAATTAGTATTTATGTGTCTTTTAAATGTTACCATATAGTGACTGGCTGGGTAACATTTATGAAGAATTTTACATGAGATATCCTTCACCTTGTTTACAATTAGATATTTATGGGATCATCCAGACTGTCTTCCAGGTGATATCTGGAACATGTCGGTTCCAGTAAGATATATATGTGAGAGACATGATATCTTCTTGGAATAAACTACGTATTGTCTTATTGCTGTTACCAAGTTCCTGTGAAAAGCAGATTTTTCCCACTGCTGACTCAGCTGGATCAGGGAGAGTGACTGAGGTAGATATTGAACTGTCAGTGTTTTTATATAACATTAAAGTACCTGAGGGTATGGCACCAAGCACCATTGAGAATTCCCAAACACTTACGGGAAAATTATAAAATGTAAGGAATTCATTGTAAGTAAGTAGTGCTCCCTCTTTACTAACCAGCTGAGCCACCAATAGGATCCCATTTTGGACCCAAGTTTCCAGGAAAAGTGATTTATTTTTAAATAAAATATCTCTCTTGTTCCAGATGAGGTGGACGTCACAACAATGTGATTGGTCACTGGCAATGTTGAACCTGGATCAACATTTATTATGAGGATGTGGGAACAACACCGACACGAGGATATCAGATCATTCCAGGATGAAGGTCAAAGGGAAAGTCCCCGGGACGCTTCCGGTTATGCTTCCATCCGGCGTAGTCATCTGACCGGTCCGTGCTATATCGCCCCTCTTGACCCAGAGTGGTATAACGTTTTGTAGAAAAGTTGGATCGATTCTCTCTCTCCCTCTCTTTCTCACTCTTACAAAAATAATAAATTCTCTGGGGGGGGGGTTTTCTCATACATTTATGGTACCCGGCGGAGGAAACATTGACCGGGATTGAACCGACGGTCGTCTGACTCCTTCTTGATGTGCGTAAAACAAGGCCATTTTCTTTTAGGGTTTCTGTCTATTTTCTGTTAATGGGAAAACCTGTTGTAAAAAGTAGCTATAAAAATGATGAAAAACTCTTTACTTTTGGTCTGATAAGGAATGGCTCCACAAAACCAAAATACCTCATCGAGGTGTTTTAATAAAATTATTTGGGATAGAGTTCTGAATATGTGAGCGGTGCTTTTTTTACTAAGGGATATTTTTTTACACATACGAGGAGACTAGTGGGTGGCCTGTAGGTTAATATAAGAAAGTAAAATAAATCCGCTATTGTAAAAAGAAATAGCTCTCTACAAGCAATAGAAAGTCCTTCTTTTCATTGCAACCTTTGGTGTAGCATGCCTCCACCCGGCTCTATAAATATAAATGCAATCCGTTACTAGTCAGATAATCTCAAAGGGTTTTATATTATTGTGCCTGTAATAAGATTAACATAAGAAAGAAAAATAAAACCGCTATTGAAGAAAGAAATAGCTCTTTACTGAGAAAAAGGTTATCAAGATCATTGTCATAATACTGAAACATTTAAACAGAATTCAAACTATGAGTTTGTCTGTGAAAAACGAACTGTCTTGATCATTCTGTCTGTCTCTATGCAGCATGCGCTCCAATCTCCGCTGACTCATCAGAAATCTGCTGCGTCACCCCCCTGAACTTTTCCTCCCTCCAGGAACCACCCCTCCTTTTTTCCCACCGGATGCAATTAGGCACACATATGGAATCGATTAGACACTTCCGGAGTACTTTCTGTAAGGTCAAAAGGTCAAGGCTAGGGCCATCAATCAAACTGATGACACATGGTGTAGGGTTATGTTTTTTTTCTATAAGGATGTTATGTGTTTGTATACTTTCTGCCCAGTTTGACCCATTTAGCAGAAGTCAGCCTGTTTAAGGTTCTGATATCTATTCTGTATGACTTAAAGCAGTTATGACATGGTCTGATTTTCTCACCCATTAAAGGAATATTTCATATATCAGTCTACTCTTCATTTTATCAGAAACAGTTATCACAGCTCGTACATTTGCTTTTTACACATATATGTAAGCGTTGAGCCAAATTTAGTAATGCCAACAAATTAAAGGAACAATATTTGTCTCTTATATATGATACATCTATATATACACTGTCAAAGATACTTGAGTGTCTTTGATTGAAGATTTAAGGTGATAGGAAATATAAATAACTGCAACTTGAATCTTTACTGAAGCTCAGTGTAGCGAACCCCCCCCCCGAATGAAGGATGACACTTTACTGATGGCGTTTTGAAGGTTTAATGGCAGTAAACCATCAATCTCACCGTAAGAGCTGGGGATGTATACACAGAAACAGCGTGTAAGCAAAATAATCCACACTCTTACAATCGTAAACCTTATAACATGAAGTTCGTTTCAACGTAACATTTAACAAATGTAGCGACTATCACAAAAACATCTAAACGTCTCCTTATTTACATCATAACCATACCTTGTGCCTCTATCAAGGGGGCTGCTAATGACAAAAGAAATCACCATAGGCTCCGTTAAGCCATCACTTTTCTAAACTCCCGCGACTGCTGCTGAAAACTGCGCCAAAAACTGTTTTACAGGAAATCGTCCCATCAAAATAAAGGCTTCTACACACGGACAGGAAGTTGGTAGTAGAAAACAGGAATGAGTGCCAAAATAAGGTGCAAAGAAAGGCATTCAGGGTTATTTACACTCAGTATTTGACACGGAGTTCAAACTCACTGCTGTAATAACTGATAATGATTAATATAATAACTATAATATTGGCCATATTATATTTACATTACCAAAGTGAGATGACTTTAGTCTCATGAACAACATTAGCTAATTGTTATTTACTAACTAATCTTAAAATGACTGCTCAGTACAGAAATGAAGCTCAACAATCATGTTTTACAGTCCTGTGGTCTCAGCCTCAGATACTAAATCACACAGAGCTCATGTAGAAACAAATGAACAAAATATGTTCTCCTTCATTTCTGTCAAACAAAGCTGTATGAAACATTTACAGATGTTAGTATCATGGTTGCTAGGCAACCTGGGTAGCGCGACGGAGGCTAGACCGTCCCATTTCACAAGCCTACAAGCCTCACACTTCCGGCCTTAGCAGTCTTTGAGCAGTCCCTGAGGACCGTTGAGGCTGCGTACTTTAAGGCTGCAGATCCTGAACTGGGATACAGCTCTGGTCTGATTGGGGAGGGGACCAGAGAAAACTACGGAGTCCGACATTGTTTTGGCAAAATTACACACTGATTCAATATTGATTTTAGTGACCTCCGATTGGCGTAACCGGGTGTTGATTGATTGATTGATAATACTTTATTCATCCCAAGGGAAATTGGGTTAACCCTCTCAGGCTCAAATTAAGTTTTTGTTGTTAATACACAACCAAGTCCTGCAGTGGTTGTCATGGTCTGGGTGGTTTTCCACAGCATCGGCTCCTCCCCACTGGGTGGAGTCTTTGTTGTTCCTCATCTGATGGCAATCACACCGGCAGTATTTATGACCTGCACACTCAACTGGTCTTCGCCAGATTATCTCCCAACTTTAGTCAGTTCTCGGCCTCACGTCTGTTCCTTGGTGACTCATCAACTTGTAAGACAGCTCAGTGTATTATTCTCAGATTCACTCGCAGCTCTCTGTGGGATTCCCCTGACTGCTCTCTCCCCTCTTTCAGTGCCCTGGCCAGCCACAGTTTCCCCTGCCCAGTCCCTGCACCCAATTATCCCTGCCATCTAGTCATAGTCATAGTCATAGTATTTTCTCTCGCCTCAGACGTCTAGTTTATGTTCCTTAATTCTAGTATGAAATTTCTGTTAGCCTCTGAGCATTGTAAATAAAGACTCGTTTTCGTTACACCGCACCTCTGGCCTCCGGGTTTGAAACGGCACTTGAGTCCATCCCATTTCCACGGGCCACTGTGCCATGACAGTGGTACTTCTGAGTAAAAAAAAAAAATCATAAAATATGTATGTGGGGTAATCAGGTTGTTAGTTTTTAACTGTTACAAATTGGCAACGCCTGCCTCGAGAGGGTTAAGGCTGCCAGCCTTGCCAGCGCCATCTTACCCTCCCAACCATACATACATTACACAAACATCACATGATTCCAGTCAGTATCAGCAGATTCTTGAGAACAATGTTCAAGAAGACTCTAGGGACAGCAAGTAGGCCTGCAGAGCGAGAGCGAAGTGCTCTAATAGGGTGATATGGTACTACAAGGTCATTAAGATAAGATGGGGCCTGATCATTTAAGACCTTGTATGTGAGGAGCAGGATTTTGAATTCAATTCTGGATTTAACAGGAAGCCAATGAAGGGAAGCCAAAACAGGAGAAATATGATCTGTCTTTCTAGTCCCTGTCAGTACTCTTGCTGCAGCATTTTGGATTAGCTGAAGGCTTTTCAGTGAGTTTTTAGGACATCCTGATAATAATGAATTACAGTAGTCCAGACTGGAAGTAATAAATGCATGAACTAGTTTTTCAGCATCACTCTGAGACAGGATATTTCTAATTTTAGAGATGTTGCGTAAATGGAAGAAGGCAGTCTTATATGTTTATTTAATATGTGCATTGAAGGATATATCCTGGTCAAAAATTACTTCAGGGTTCCTCACAGCGTTACTGGAGGCCAAGGTAATGCCATCCAGAGTAAGAATCTGGTTAGATAACATATTTCTAAGACTTTCAGGGCCGAGTACAATAACCTCAGTTTTATCTGAATTAAGAAGCAGAAAGTTAGCGGCCATCCAGATTTTTATGTCTTTAAGACATTCCTGCAGTTTAACTAATTGGTGTGTGTTACCTGGCTTCATGGATAGATAGAGCTCCGTGTCATCTGCATAGCAGTGAAAATTTATGCTATGTCTTCTAATGATGCTGCCTATGGGAAGCATGTATAATGTAAATTGAATTGGTCCTAGCACTGAACCCTGTGGAACTCTATAATTGACCTTAGTGTGTGAAGAGGACTCAACATTTACATGAACAAATTGGAGTCTATTAGATAGATATGATACAAACCACTGCAGCACAGTACCTGTAATACTTATAGCATGTTCTAATCGCTCTAATAGGATATTATGGTCAACAGTATCGAACGCAGCATTAAGGTCTAGCAGGACAAGCACAGAGATGAGTCCACTGTCAGAGGCCATAAGAAGATCATTTGTAACCTTCACTAAAGCTGTTTCTGTGCTGTGATGAGCTCTGAAACCTGACTGAAACTCTTCAAATAAACCATTCCTCTGCAGATGATCTGTTAGACAACTACTCTTTCACGGATTTTTGATATGAAAGGAAGGTTGGAGATTGGCCTATAATTAGCTAAGACAGATGGCTTTTTGAGTAAAGGTTTAACTACAGCCACCTTGTAGGCCTGTGGTACATAGCTGATTATTAGAGATAGGTTGATCATATTTAAGACTCAAGAATTAATTAATGGCAGGACGTCTTTGAGCAGTTTTGTAGGAATGGGGTATAAAAGACACGTTGATGAGATGATGAGAGATGATGATGAGATAGCCTTTATTTGTCAGTTGCAGGTCTTTTGCCCACAACCGAGATGACAGACCTTGCCGACCGTACATACAATACACAAACATCACATTGGGGAGACAGGTCAGGCTAGGTAGCGAGGAACAAACATTGAAATGTGTAACACAAAAGGATAATACAGGAATGCACAGATATCAACACACCATAGCACAATAAACACAGACAAGCAACATGGGAAAGAGTTCCAGTGTGTACATCTGATCTGGGACCGCTGCAATCTTTCGATTGCGCCTCCAACTGACCCGATGTCCACATCAGAGGGGAGGTAAGCGTTGGAGGTGGCGTTGGATCCGGGGTAGGGAGGGTGATGCATCGGTGAGTGCTTATCAGTATCAGTATATGTATGTGTGTGCGTGTCCATAGTTCAGCTGAGACAGTGTCCTTCGCCCTGCCAGGCTAAGTAAACAGTCTTCCAGCCAACCCAGGTGGCCTTGCATGGAATGGGAAGGAACAGACTAAACACAGTCGTTATCAGGGTGTTCAGCTCCGGCCTTGCAGCTGGCGCCGAGAGGGTATCCGCATGAAGTAATGGTATTTTTTACTTTAGTGCGAACAGCTCATATGAATTTCAAAGCAGTTCTACTGTCCAACACTGGTCTCTCACTCTCCCGTTGGAGAGCCGCGAGCTTCGCCATGCTTGCGTTCTGTGATGTTGTCATTTCTTGTGCTCAAGGAGCCAATTTCTGAGAACTCACAGCAGTGTGCCTCCCCGAGATGTAATCCAATTTTGCGCCCAGAGATGTTATTCCGAGCTAGCCCTTCCGAGATGTATCCAGTCTGCAGTCAGAGATCTTATTCTGAGTATTCACAGCAGCCGTAGCCTCTCCAAGATCTTATCCGTGCTGACTCAATGAGCCCATTTTGAGAAACTCACGCCTCTCCCATCGTTCCAATCCCAGTGGGCAGCCTTGTGGGGGTTTGAACAGCCGATTCCGCTTTCTTAATTCTTCGATAAGCCAGGGCCAAGCCAGCTCCGATCAGCCAGAACCCTGTTACCATGGTTCCGAATAGGTAGATATCTTCAGCACTCAGGCTCACCCAAGCCCAAACTTCTCGTTGAGAAAGGGGTGTCAATTGCATTTAGGGACCAGTTGATCCAATCCATAATTCCTCTTTTAGGTTTTAGAGAACAGACTGTGAGAGAGTGTTCCAGGGAAAATACAAAAAAAACCCCCACGAGACTAGACAAGGACATAAGCAGGGAAGATAAGGGAGAGGAGAAAAAGTGCGTCCACCTCCTCCGAGAGCCAAAGAAAGAGCTGATGGTTTGGAGGAAGTAATTATTGAAATTAACTCAGAAAGATCAATTGGAGAAAAAGAGTCTAACTTAACATCGATGGTACTAAAAGTAGCTGTAGATAATATTACATCTGTGGGATGATTATTGGTAATTTTTTCTCTAATGATGATAAAAAAAAAAATTATTTGTGAAGAAGTTCATGAAGTCATTACTAGTTAACGTTAAAGGGATTGTTGGCTCAGTAGAGCTCTGATTTTTTGTCAGCCTGGCTACAGTGCTGAAGAGAAACCTGGGGTTGTTCTTATTTTCTTCAATCAGTGATGAATAGTAAGATGTTCTGGCTTTGCGGAGGACTTTCTTATAAAGCAGCAAACTATTTCTCCAGGCTAAATGATGATCCTCTAAATTTGTGACACGCCATTTCCTCTCCAGCTTACGAGTTATCTGCTTTAGGCTACGTGTTTGAGAATTATACCACAGAGCCAGGTACTTCAGATTTGAGGCCTTAGTTTTCACAGGAGCTACAGTATCCAGAGTCGTACGTAGTGAGGAGGTGAAATTATTAACAAGATAATCGACCTCTGTTGGAGTAGCGTTCAGATAGCTGCTCTGCTCTATGTTGGTACAGAGCATTGAAGATGATAACAGTGGCTGGATTATATTCTTAAACTTAGTTACAGCGCTTTCAGAAAGACATCTACTTTGATAAAGTCTACTCTCCACCGCTGTGTAATCAATTATTGTAAATGTTATCAGGAAATGATCAGACAGGAGAGGGTTTTCAGGAAACACTGTTAAATGTTCAGTTTCTATGCCATATGTTAAAACAAGATCTAGAGTGTGATTAAAGTGGTGGGTGGGTTCTTTTACATTTTGAGAGAAACCAATTGAGTCTAATAACAGATTAAATGCCATGTTGAGGCTGTAATTTTTAGCATCTACATGGATGTTAAAATCACCCACAATAATTATTTTATCTGAGCTGAGCACTAAATAAGATAAAAAGTCTGAGAAATCAGACAGAAACTCTGTGTAAGGCCCAGGTGGACGATATATGATAACAAGACTGGTTTCTGAGTTTTACAGCTGGGGTGGACAATGATAAGCATCAGGCTTTCAAATGAATTAAAAGTCTGTCTTGGTCTTTCGTTAATTAATAGGCTGGTGTGAAAAATTGCTGCCACACCGCCCCCTCGGTCTGTGCTTCGAGATTTCTGGTAGTTAGAATGGCTCGGGGGTGTTGATTCATTTAAACTAACATAATCATCCTGCTGCAACCAGGTTTCTGTAAGGCAGAGTAAATCAATTTGTTGATCAATTATTAAGTCATGTACTAACAGAGACTTGGAGGAGAGAGATCTAATATTTAATAATCCACATTTCACTGTTTTACTCTTTGGTTCAGATGTGGATACTGTATTGTTCTTTCTTTGTGATCTTTTATGTTTAAATTGTTTATTGCTGGTTTTTAGTTAGTTTTTTTGTCTGTTTGGGAGCTGACACAGTCTCTGTGGAGATGGGTATTGGGTGGTGGGGGGGGGGGGGGGTAGCAGGAGGAGAGAAGCTGCAGAGAGGCGTGTAAGACTGCAGCTCTGCTTCCTGGTCCCAACTCTGCATAGTCTTATTTTGGGGGGTTTAATAAATTGGTCCATATTTCTAAAAATGAGAGCTGCTCCATCCAAAGTCGGATGGATGCCGTCTCTCCTAACAAGACCAGGTTTCCTCCAGAAGATTTGCCAATTATCTATGAAGCCCACATCGTTTCTTGGACACCACTCAGACAGCCAGCAACTTAAGGAGAACATGTGGCTAAACATGTCACTCCTGGGCTGTATCCCAATTCAGGGTCTGCAGCCTTAAAGGCGGCATTTTAAGGCCGATTACATCACAGCATCGCGAATTGGGACAGGCTGTCCGAATTCGAAGGCTGCTCGAAATGCAGCCCTCAAATGTGTCCTTCATTTCCCTGAATTCTAAGGATGTGTCGGTGTAGACTTCGTGGCCCAACATATCCCAGATTGCATAGCGCGGCGGTGGATGTGGATAATTTTGCCGAAAAAAACGTTGGAAGCGGAGCGGCCAAACATTAAACGTTTAAAAGTAAGTACTGTTATGATGTCTCAACAGGACCTGGAAAAACTAGTCCATGCATTCATCTTTAGTAGGCTTGATTACTATAACAGCATCTTTACAGGTCTACCTAAAAAATCAGTCAGACAACTGCAGCTCATTCAGAACTCTGCTGCTCGAGTCCTCACTAAGACCAAACAAGTGGACCACACCAGTCCAGCTCCGAGGTCTTTACTCTGGCTGCCTGTCCGTCAGAGGATAGACTTTGAAGTTCTGATGCTGGTCTATAAAGCTCTGAATGTTTTAGGACCAAGATACATCAGTGACCTCCTGACCCAGTATGAACCTTCCAGATCCCTCAGGTCACCTGAATCTGTTTTTTTTTTATCAGTTCCCAGAGTCAGAACCAGACACGGAGAAGCTGCATTCAGCTTTTATGCTCCATATCTCTGGAACAAACTCCCAGAAACCTCAGATCAGCTGAAACACTCAGTTTATTTAAATCCAGGTTGAAGACTCACCTGTTCTCTGGGGGTCCTCTCAGCTTGGCTGGGGCGTTTCTTTGCCTCCCTCCTGCTGTGTGCCCAGCCTGGAGACTGTGGTCTGTGACCGGCTCCCGGTGCAGACGGCTCCCTGTTATAGTGTTTCCTCACTTGGCTCATGCGTACCCAGCCCAATTTTACTATTTAAGTGTGCATGTGTGTGTGTGTGTGTGGGGGGGGGGATATGCGTGTATTCACATCGTTTATGTTAATGAGAGTGTGGGGAGTGAGTTGGAGGGTGGGGTGGGCTGCTTTTAACCATGTAAAGCACTTTGTGCTACATTTTTTTGTATGAAAAGTGCTTTATAAATAAAGATTGATTGATTGACAAAGTGTCTGGAACGCTGATTTTTTTAAAAAACGTTGAAAAAAAGTCTCTGTACTGCATTTATGCATTTAGTAATAAGGGGTGGCTGTAGATAAGGAGGTAGAGCAGGTCACCTAGTAATCCGAAGGTTTTTGGTTCAATCCCTGGCTTCTCCAGTCTGTATGTCAAGTATCCTTGGGTGACATACTAACCTCAAGTTGCCCTCAGATGCATCCATTGAAGTGTGAATTTGTATGAACGTATCCATTTAGAAGGTGCTTGTGTGACTGGGTTAATGTTGTATAGAGTGCTTTGAGTACTTTGGGAGAGTAGAAAAGCGCTATATAAGAATCACTCCATTTACCCTATTCCATAAGCATTCCTCACAAATCAGCCATATGCTGTACAGTAAAGTCACACTGACACAGGAGAAGGATAACTATGGCTATTCAACACCATTACGTGACACGTTCAAGCTGCATGATGCAGATAAAGTGACTGTGCAGATAAAGGTGTTTTTTCTTGTTATCATAAGACATTTGGAGTGACGATTTCTACAACCCAGTAAAGGTTACACTCTGAGGAGTCACAGTTTTGATATTCGACACAAAGAGAAAAGCTCACATGTTTGAATTTGTTTACAGTTACAGTTTTTATAAATTCTGACTGTAAAAAGCTTTTACAGCTTTGATATTCTTTGACACTCGATATCAGGTGATTAAATTTAAAGGTTTCTATGTCCCATTTACACTAACCAGTAACAGTATGTCTAACACGTTTTTAATTTAGATACAGAATTAAGCTAATTTAAAAAATGTTAGACCTCATGCCAGATTTAATTGATAGAGATATATGTATGCATTATTTCCTTTATGTACCTTCCTCCCAAGTTAACTGCAGCCAAAGCTAACTAGTGACTGAGTCATGGACTGCAATAAAGGTTGTATGGTGACTGAATAAATCCCCCCGAGCCTTCTGAGCACGAGAAAAACTGCTGTATCACGAGAAAAACTGCTGTACCTGTACAGGAACAGGTGAGGGCACCAGCTGAACACCAGTCCCTCCTACCCAAGGAACTGAAACGGGTGGAGAGAAATTGTGTCAAATTGAGCAAATTGTGTCTGGGCATACAGATCTTTCTCAAAAATTAGCATATTGTGATAACGTTCGTTATTTCCTGTAATGTACTGATAAACATTAGACTTTCATATATTTTAGATTCATTACACACAACTGAAGTAGTTCAAGCCTTTCATTGTTTTAATATTGATGATTTTGGCATACATAACTCATGAAAACCCCAAATTCCTATCTCAAAAAATTAGCATATTTCATCCGACCAATAAAAGAAAAGTGTTTTTAATACAAAAAAAGTCAACCTTCAAATAATTATGTTCAGTTATGCACTCAATACTTGGTCGGGAATCCTTTTGCAGAAATGACTGCTTCAATGCGGCGTGGCATGGAGGCAATCAGCCAGTGGCACTGCTGAGGTGTTATGGAGGCCCAGGATGCTTCGATAGCGACCTTAAGCTCATCCGGAGTGTTGGGTCTTGCGTCTCTCAACTTTCTCTTCACAATATCCCACAGATTTTCTATGGGGTTCAGGTCAGGAGAGTTGGCAGGCCAATTGAGCACAGTAATACCATGGTCAGTAAACCATTTACCAGTGGTTTTGGTACTGTGAGCAGGTGCCAGGTCGTGCTGAAAAATGAAATCTTCATCTCCGTAAAGCTTTTCAGCAGATGGAAGCATGAAATGCTCCAAAATCTCATGATAGCTAGTTGCATTGACCCTGCCCTTGATAAAACACAGTGGACCAACACCAGCAGCTGACATGGCACCCAAGTCTAATGTTTATCAGTACATTACAGGAAATAATGAACTTTATCACAATATGCTAATTTTTTGAGAAGGACCTGTATAGTCTTTGCAGATTGGACAGCCTCAGAAACACTCAACTTGGACACAGAACAGTACCTAGGAGGAGCCACAGTCTTAATAGGTTCTAGCAAGGGGCAACTAGAGTCCTTAAATGTCCCTGGGAAACAGACAGTCTCTTCCTGTAATCTCCATCCCTACCAACTGCTTGGGCCCTTGCTGAAAAATACATGGCTGAAAGCCTGGCTTAAAAACATTAACCACCTCCCTTTCAGCTGACATGGAAACAGAACTTGCAGCCTTGGGAAATTTCACAGCAGCCCCAATATTTCTTCCCTCAGGTTTAAGGAGAGCAGTCTTGGTCATTTTAACACTGGATTCAGATTGTACAGAATGAAAACAGGTTCTTAAATCCTCAGAGCAGGAGTTCAAACAAAGAATCAACTACCTCTAAGTTAGCAGATTTAGATTCACCTGCTTGGCAGTTAGTCTTCAAAGTCTTAGGGGTAGATTTATTGTTTGTTACGTTCATGAGTTCAGGAGGATCATGAGAAAAACAGTGTTTGTTGCGCACCACTGCTGATTGCCCAGAGGAAGTGGCTGTGTGAGCGTCACTCACTCCAGGAACATGGAGGTAAGCCAGACCGTGAATCCTCCTGCGGACCAGACCGAAAGTCCTCCGGTGGGCCGGGCTGGGACAAAGAGGCGGGAAGCTTGTGTAGCTCCAAACGTGGAAGTCCCAAAAACAAAGCGAAGGATTGCAGTGGAGTAAGCCCAGTGTCTTACACCACATAATCCTTCTTTCGGAGTGACGCCAGAAAACTGAGGAGCTGCTGCCGTGGTAGCCATCGAAGTTTGGAAGCTGCGGGGCCCACCCAGAGCCAAACAAGAGCCATCGCAGGGTGACTCGTGCGCCCAGGGCACACCTAGCCTCCTGCCTCACTCTCTCCTTGAGGAAGGCAGAAACTGCGGGTCGCCGATACCACACTGAGTCTGCTGGGCCCATGACTGGTTGGGTCGTTCTGTCAGGGAGCAGTCGTAGTGTGCTGTGATGCAGGTAGATGGAGGGCCCACATGCAGGACTCGAAACCAAGAGGTAGTGATGTGACGTTCTGTATCGAGGCTTCGAAGCTTGTGTCGAGTAATGGAGGGGGCGTTTCCGCGATGCGCGTATCGAGGCTTGCTTCATTTATGGGAGGAGCTGAAAATGATGACGTCCGAAGCCTCGCTGCCCGGCTGTACCACGTGACTGGTTCATGAAGTGGTTCGAACTTTGCCGCGAGATATGACAGCGATATAAACCCCTCAGACTTCATTCAAAAATGTGGGTGTTTGATGGAGAGTTGCGGTTAGTGAGAGTTTGGAGACAGTTTGGAGGCCGTTTGGAGGTTTATGAGAGTGAGGAGAGAAAGTCAGGAGAGAATGGAGCCAGCTAAGAAGAGGAGGATGTCCTCCCTTGTGTGGGAACATTGTGATCTTATTCCTCCCAACAAGGTATGTAAATTTCTACAGAAGATGTATTTTCATAATACTGATGGTGCCATAAAACTTATGTTAAGCTGTCTTTACTTTTTTACAAGGTGAAGTGTTTGCTATGTGCCAGGGAGCTGGGATATAACAACAACACCTCATCCATGCTTAGGCACTACAGAGCTTTGCATGAGAATAAGGGGAACACCGATTGTGGAGCAAGACCAGGTGAGCCATCAAATGCCATGATAATATAGCATGCAGTAATGTTACTAAATGATATAACAATATTATACAACTGTAATAAGTTACGTGTGATACTTATATTTGTGCTTTGTCTTTATTGTCTTTCCTCAGGAGAACAATCTCCAATAGATGAAGACCTGGTCAGCATGGTGATTGAGGACTCCCAGCCAGTTAGCATTGTGGAGGACAAAGGATTCAACAGATTTGTTAAATCATTAAATCCTAGCTATGTTCTCCCCACTAAAAGGTCATAAAAGCAGTGAAAATTTAGTTTTTACAGAATAAAATGTCAACATGCAGGACTGAGGCTCAAAGCCTCAGTGTGTAGCTGTCCATACCTCAACGTTACAAAAGAACAACCACTGTCCACACCCCAACCACACCTCACCTCACAGTAAATGATCATTTCCATTTTAAGCATTTCCAAATGATCATTTTCCATACTACCAGTATAAATATACACAGTATACTGCCATCACTACAATATAGATGTTTTACACACTGCTTTTGTTGTTGACTGTGTGCAAAAGGCCACACTCTTCAAATTCATGCCAACTAATATTTTTACGTCCAGTAGGTGTCCTACTAGAGCAAATGAAGCTTCAAGAAGCTTTGCGCTGGGGTGAACCAATTGGATGAAAAGCTTCAGTGCTTCATGGGGCTTCATCTGCCCATCACTACCAAGAGGTTAACTTAAATAGCAGTTTATTCACTGGGATGACTCATCAGAGAAATAAAAATTACTCAAACACAACCAAAAAATGATGAACACTGGAACCTAAAACAAGAGAACCCACACAAACAGAACCAAGATCTAAGCGCATGAACAATTTTCAAGCACAGGGAGGAAGTGACCATCAACAACCCAACACAGAGCAGGGAAAACACAGGGCTTAAATACACACTGGGATAACGAGGGCATGAGACACAGAAGGGGAGGACAGCTGGGAGTAATCTGACATGACGAGAGCAAGGGAAGCAAAACTCAACACATGACATATGTCTGTGAAGGTTCTCAGTCATCCAGGTCATCGTAGTCTAAGGAGCTTGGAAAGAAAAGTATCTGGACTTCTTTAAGTTGCTTGAAGACGTTTCACCTCTCATCCGAGAAGCTTCTTCAGTTCTAAGGTCAAATGGCGGAGAGTCACAGATTTAAGTCCCAGATTACTCCAAAATACTGACTTAACAATGTGGTGTATGCTGTACAGTGTAGCGAGGAATGCCCAGACCTCTACATTGGAGAGACCAAACAGCCACTTCACAAGCGCATGGCACAACATAGAAGAGCCACCTCCACAGGACAAGACTCAGCAGTCCATCTGCATCTTAAGGATAAAGGTCACTCTTTCGAGGATGCCAATGTTCACATTTTGGACAGAGAGGACAGATGCTTTGAAAGAGGAGTGAAAGAAGCCATCTATGTCCACTGTGAGCGACCATCTTTGAACAGAACGGGTGGTTTACAACACCAACTGTCTGCCATCTATAATCCAGTTTTGAGATCCCTTCCCAGACGCCTTAATGCCCACTCACATCCTGGGCCATCTGACCTCAGGAAATCACATGATAGGGAGGGGCCAGGTTTCAAAATGAGCTCACACAAAACCCTGGCTGATTGTGACCCACAACCGTTTTCACACCTTGGCTCATATGATTAGGTAGAGGATCATCAGGGGGTCCTTTTGTCCCTCTTTGGGGGGAAACTCCCACTGGGACTAAATCTGGGACTCTGGACGCTTTTCTTTCCAAGCTCCTTAGAGTATTTGGTATGAAAGAAAACAAAACAAATTGAGTCTCATTCTTTGTGAACTAAAACTAGAGATTTAAAGGCATTTTAGTAAACAATAAATACTAAGACAAAATGTGTCACTGTGTTATATTCATTAGCTTAATGCAGGCTGCCACTGTGAATAACAATGTGTTGTTTTGCCTGATTTCATAACGGTTACACTGACTCACTGCTCTAGGAGTATTTACTGCAAGTCCAGAAATCATAGCTGCCTCATCTTCCTACACCTTTGTGGGGCGCTCTAGCTACGTCCCAGTGTGTGTTGGTTTGTGTGTGTCTGTGCGTCACTAGTGGCCAGGCGTGTGTGAGAGTGAATAGCCTGTGTGTGTGCATGGCTGGGCCTGGGCCCTGTGGGACATGGTCATGGAGCAGGTGTTCTTGGGTGCCGTGGGCAGGCCTGTACAAAAGGGTTTTCAGCCACTAGTGGAGTCAGCTGCCCCTGACCTCTGGTTCTCCAGGATTCTCACCCTTCAGCTGTGGGATCCCAATCTGGAGCGTCCTCCTTCTCCTGCTGGGATGGACGCACGGATGTCACTGAGATTTGTGGCCTCAGGTCTTTGTTACTCGTAGAGGTGCTGGACAGGCCGGTTCTTCTGCATCCATCTCTGGATGCCTCTGGCTCCTGGGGGCTCTCTCTCTCTCTCTCTCTCTCTCTCTAACACACACTGCAATATGACTGCTGATTTATGTATCTGTGGATTTTTCTTACATGTGCAGTGGCTGTCGATACATTGTGTATTTATATTTGTAAAATGTAGTTGTAAAAATGTAATCAGGAGACGTAGTGAGACATGGACTGTGACAACACGAGTTTGACGCAGGGGTCGAGGGGACACGAGAGAGAGAGGGAGAGACAAGATTAGCTGGGGAAATATACATGGATACACATGACAGACATGGAATGAAACAGGGAGGATAATGTAAGGACGAAACAGGCAGACGAGACACAAAGACATAACAGGGACGCACAAAGGCGAGGGAGACTTAAACCCAGAGGACACAACAAACACACGCTGAAGACACGATGCTACAAACATAGTGGGGAGACACAGACATGAGAGTAACCTAAACAGATAAAACTAAACAGGGAAACAGAGAACACAACCATAGAACTAACTGAAGGTTAAAGTCTCTACTAGGGATGTAAGAAAATATCGATACAACGAAATATCGCAATATTTCGCTCAATGATACTGAATCAATATTTAAAATCACTGTTATCGATTTTTTTTTTAATTGAAAAATGACATGCATTTACTGTTTATTTCTTTTGTATGTTGGAATTCAAACTCCGGCCACTGGTTTGCAGTTTTCACCGCCTTTACTATGACGTAAAAACGAGGTCTCGCGATAACTGTAGAAGCGTCTAGTTTCCCAAAAGAACGAAGTAGAACAGTCAGTGGACATGTGTGATGCTAGCTAACTGATGACTGAAGAGGAGAGGATACAGCCGGCCCCCGCAGCTTTCAAAGCTGATGTGTGGACTTATTTTGGATTTAGGACAAAAGAAGGCAGTAAAGACTATGACAAGAGCTATGCAGTCTGTAAAATCTGCACCGCCAGAGTCAAATATTCTGGTAACACAACAAATTTACGAACACACGTGTCTAGACACCATAGCGACGTAGCGTCAAATGCTAATTTTAAAACGAAACGAGGTGATCCCTCTCAACGGACAATTGAAGAAGTTAACTTTTCGAAACTACCAGCAACTTCAACTCGTGCAACAAAAATAACGCAGTCAGTACTTGTTTTTATTTGCAAAGACATGCGCCCTCTGAGTGTTGTGGAGAATAAAGGATTTCGTAATATGATTAAAACGCTGGAGCCCCGTTACACCGTTCCTTCTCGACAACACATCACGGACATCGCTCTGCCAAAGTTGTACCAAGAAGTCAAATCGACAGTGCTGGACTCTCTCAACTCGGCTGAGACAGTTGCTCTGACATGCGACGCTTGGACTTCGAGAGCCACTGAATCGTACGTAACTGTTACAGCACATCACATAACGGACCAGTGGAACCTTCAGTCTCATGTACTACAAACCCGAGCCATGCATGACAGTCACACAGGTGAGCACATTGCAGCGTTACTAACTGACGCTGTGGCTGAATGGGGATTGAACGCAAAGGACCTTGTTGTTGTTACCGATAATGCACCAAACATGGCTCTCGCGGCTAGACTTGCCTCAGCTATCCAAAGTAGCAAGGAGTTTCCTATGCATTCCTGGAACAAGTGTCTCTGCAGAGAGAGTTTTCTCCTCTGCAGGAGACATAGTAAATGCACAGAGAAGTGTCCTGAGAGCTGACCATGTCGATCAGCTTGTATTCCTGCACAAAAATCTGGAAATTGAAAAATAAACACTGAGAAAACACTAGACATGTAAAATCTCTGATATGAGAATGTTTGACATTTTGGTTGAGTCTCATAAGCACTTATTTAGATGAGTAAATTCCTTTTTTCAGGTTGTACTAAAAGTGTTCCATTGATGGACACTGCAGAGCTGTACTTTATTTTATTAACACTTAATTGTAATAGCACTTTACATTTTTTGTTAATGTTTACTTGGATGGATTCTTCAAGCAATTTCATTTTTGATTTATATTTGTTTATGTTAAGGTCACATAAAAAGTGCTTTGTTTTGATGCTCCATAGAGCAGTTTTTGGATAAGTATTTTACAATCATAGTACTTAGAAAGACTTCAGTGTTACATGTTTACTTTTTTCATGTTAAAAAATACTTGATATTTCAGTAAAGTAGTTTTTGTTTGTTTATTTGACATGACTTCTAATAAGGCAGATGTTAATTTCTCCATTCATTTTGAACTTAGAGTGTTTTTGTTTCAGATGTTTCATGTGAAGCATTAAACAGTTTGGACTGTTTACTTGAGTTTTCCTAATTAAATTTAGTCCTACTAAACACAAATATCGTCTGGCTTTTAGTATTGCAATATATCGTATCGTCTACCCTGTATTATGATACATATTGTATCGCCAGATTCTTGCCAATACACACCCCTAGTCTCTACTATACAAACCAGAACATAATACAAACGGGCATAAAACTCAAAATACCGGCCCGTGACAAAAACGAGTTTTCTTCATTTCTTTCATTTGTAACTGATGGTGAGTAGTATTTCTAGTACATTAAAGCACATCCACAGTGTTTCGTACGTCTCTTTATTTTTTTTTATTTTTTATTCTAATTTGAATTGATATTACAGCACTAGTGTTTATAAAAAACAATGGAAAAACATGAGATGAAACGCAAATTCACATTTGAAGTGTGTATCTGGATTAACTTTTTTATTGCTGTATAATAATCGACACCGACGTTTGCGAATGGTGGTAGATTTTCCCTTTCTGGGTCCTTGTCCATTAGGTTCCTCTTGTGTCTCAATCCTCTGTGTCCCTCTTTGTGTGACCGTTTTTATACGTTTGTGAGTTTGTGTGTGCGTGTGTGATTGTGGTTGTTTGCTTGACAAAGGCAAAGTGTGCTTTGCAATATTACACACAGTAAAGCAGCCCAGAGTTCAAAGTTCAAAGTTTGTATTTCTTCATAAAAGTTCAAAATAAAATATTTACTACACATTTCAGCCGGTGTCAGTCTCTGTTTCACTCTCTAACTGTGGCTTAAGTACATAAAACATTCAAGAATCTGATAGATTAATAATATCAGACAGAATGTGTTCCCAGCACTCGATATCTCCCATTTGTGGTCTACTTCTCCTAGTTTTACATATCAACTGACATTATTGTCTACATCACCAGCACTATAGAAGTGAGTGGGCTATTATACCATAGTGCATGTTAAGGTAAATACTGCACAAAAAGTAAGTAGCATCTTGTATGAGATGATTAGGGTAAGCAGTAATGTGTATGTGAGCCTAAAGAAAAGGAATTTAAATACACCAGTACCAGCTTCAGATCATATTGTATATTATATGTTTATACTTCTTATAATATGTCATCTGTCATGTTTATATGCAGTGACAATTGTACATGTGGAGTTGTGCTCATATTTGGTTTTTACATTAAGTGTATCATTTGTAAAATGTTGATATTTCTTTCTTTTATTATTGTCTTGTTTGTTTGCACGTGCTTGTAAATACAGCAAATATTTACAACCTTTGTTTTTTGAAGAATGTTTATGTTTGTGGCGATGAAGCTATCTGGCAACATGACACAGCCCTTTGAACCTCATCTTCATGCCCATCATGTGGCTATGGTACAGGATTTAGGTTTAATGTGATGCATATGCAGGTTACAGCCGGGGAATGGCAGTAAGTTGTGGAGTGATTTGGCATGTTTGACTACTGTTACTCCAAATTCTCTCACATATAACAGGAAAAACCCCTCTTACCCAGTGTCATGGAGTTTCACAGGTACACAGAGGCAGTGTTGGGAAGGTTATTTTTAAAATGTATTCCGTTACAGAATACAGAATACATGCCCCAAAATGTATTCTGTAACGTATTCCGTTACGTTACTCAATGACAGTAACGTATTCTGAATACTTTGGATTACTTAATATATTATCATGCTTTTTACAACAACGTAAATGTACTATTGCTGTGTGATTTATTACTGAAGGTCCGCGACTCCGAACTGTAGTAAAGGGACCTCTGACTAATACGGCGGGGTCCCTGTCGGCTCGTAGCCGAAAAATAGCTTTACTTTGTTGTGTGGGTCAACTTTTCTTGTAAGAGACAGAGAGAGGCGTTGAAAGGCTGCTCCAACGGAACTTGTTGTTTTCTTTTTTTTTTTTTTTTTTTTTCTCTTTTTTTTTCTTTTGTTTTTTTTTCTTTTTTTTTCTCTTTTTTTTTCTTTTTCTTTCTTCTTTTCTTTTCTTTTTTTTTCTTTCTCTTCTTCTTCTTTATTTTCCTCTTTTTTTTTCTTCTTTTGAGCGTTTTCAGAACAAACCCTGACCTGTAAAGTGCTATTTGCATTTTTCAGTCAATGGATTTTGTTTGCCCGTAACCTGAATGCAACCTTTTTATATTTCTCCTCATAATGTTCTTTAACAATCAGAGAGAAGTGTATTAAACAAAAAGAACCTGGCTGTGAGGTTGAGTTTAAGTCTTTGTTATGACATTTTTGCTAATGGTAGGGTGCCATAAAAGAGGCTGTCTGCTTTCCAATGTTTTTTTGGCTGACACCAAGTGGAACGGCTTAGTACAAACCAGAACTGATGGCAGCCAAGAGCTGGAACCTAAATCACAGTCATTTCAGTTTTGTGGAAAATGTGAAAAAACATTGTCAAGGATTTTCTTGAAACCTGTGTGCATCTCTATTAAAAGTTGAAAACTCATTTTAAAAAAATAAAAAAAATAAAAAATAAAAAAGACTGAAACGGCAGAAAAAGCAGATATACAACATCAGATCAGACACATGTTATTATGATTCTGTCAGTTTAACACCTTTTCACTCCATACCAGCATAAGTGGTAAGTTTCATGGTTGATCAGTCATTCAGAGAAAACCTGACTGGAGCTGAAACATAGCCAAGAGACGGCCCGCACTGTGGGCAAAGCATAAATTTTTGTCAAAATACCAAAATCCATCAGCCAAAGTTCTGCTGTTAGTTGAAGAACTGGCAAGAAGCCTTCAAGATCTAAGCTTAAAGTGAGAGCCTTAAAGTTCAGCTTGACCATTTATCTTTCTGCTTGTAGAGAAAATATAAAAACATTAGAGCATGATGATGGGATACTTGGAATAGGGATCCTTGGTTTACAGCAGGGGTGTCAGACTCCAGGTCTCGAGGGCCGGTGTCCTGCAGGTTCTAGATCTCACCCTGGGTCAACACACCTGAATCAAATGCAGAACTTCAAGACATGTTGAGGAGGTCATTTCGCCATTTAAATCAGCTGTGTTGGATCAAGGACACGTCCAAAACCTGCAGGACTCCAGCCCTCGAGGCCTGGAGTTCGACATATGTGGTTTACAGGATTCACAAAAGAATGTATTTTTTTTTTTTTTTTTTTTTTTTTTTAAATGACATCAGAAACAGCAGTATGCGACATTACGTGATGGCAGAGCTTCAGTTCATCCTTTGTCATTTTTTTTTTTTTTTTTTTTTTTTTTAATAAATAGGACAGGGGGAATGAATGAGAGAAAGAGGGGGAGAGAAAGAAAGAAAACCAAAGGGGAGAAGAGACGGTGAGAAGGGGGGGAAGAGAGAGAAAAAAAAAAAGAACTCCTGGGTCACCTGTATGGAGAAAAAACAAACAAACAAACAAAAAAAACAAACAGAGGAGACAGCAAACAACAAAGAGCAACATAATAATAGAGAAAACAAAGCACCATCACAATAAACTAGCTAGTCATAGATATCAATATTTACTAAATAATAAACGATATTGTGCAGCACGCAAGATAGACAGCGCACAGTGTGCTTTGAGGCAGCAGCCAAGAAAGCTTTAGTCCGCGTCTGTGAATACCCATGTGTGCATACCTGTGTGGATCAGCATGCTTGCATTCCAAAGGTTTCTCCATGTAATGATCTGCTAGGGAGTGTGGGGGGGCCACAGCCCCGTCCTCCAGGGTGTGAAGCAGGTATGGAGGAGATCAAAACTCCAGACATCCAGAGGCCCCCAGAACACAAGAGACCATGGAAGACCAACAGAGGGGCAGCCGCGCCACTGTTCCAGTAAGAGCTGAGGAGAGTCCCAGATGAGGGCTCGCCCAGCAGCCGCGGAGCAGAAGTCAGGGGGAGTTGCAGTGACGCGCCCGTGAGCTCCGCCGGCCCCCAGCTGTGCCTGAGTGACCGAGCCCCAGGCCGAGAGGCCGGGGGCACCCCACCTCCAAAGGGGCCCGAGCGAGCCCCAGGCCCCAGGCCCCGACAAGCGGCCGCCAAGGAGTGAGCCGGTGTGTACCCGGACGCCCACCCCCAGACACAAAGAACCACCAACACACCGACACCTGAGGGAGTCCGCCACCGGCAGGGGAAGTGGTGGTGGGTGGAGATAGGCCTCCAAACCTTGGAGGGCCTGAGGTGTCCCCAGAGAGGTGGCGTCTGATACCCAACCTCCGGAACTTGTTGTTTTCGGAGGAAAACACGAACACGGTGTACAGTTGAGTCTTAATAGCTTACTTACAACTGGGCTCGTCAGGCACTCTTCTTGGCTGCAGTGGTTATTATTATATTTACATGCTTCCAGCTCCCGTTTTTCCTCGACGACAACTCGTACCTTTCCACTCCCCTTTTTCTCCCTCCTCGCGCTCACAGACCCATAACGTGTATGGCAGTCCATTCTCCCTGCAACACGGACTACACTGCCCATGATGCTACATTCTTTAGAGCTATGCTTGTAGCATTCTGCCTGTTAGCTTAGCACAACAACAACAAGGAAAAGGCGCTCTCTCACCCAGGAAACACACAGTCGCAGAGAGCGAGAGAGCGTCGCCCTGTAACCATGGCAACCGTAACCCTGCCGCCTGGAACAACAGAACGTAGCTGTCAAACAAAACCCAAACAGTCCTGACCTGCGACAAAATGAAACAGGAAAGTACCGCAGTGTAATCTATTTATTTCAACAAAGTAACTGTATTCTGAATACCACCTTTTTAAACAGTAACTGTAACGGAATACAGTTACTCATATTTTGTATTTTAAATACGTAACGGCGGTACATGTATTCCGTTACTCCCCAACACTGCACAGAGGCACTAAGTTATATCAAAGAAGCCAATTTGTTTGCAGCAATGCTGCGAAGAACATCTTAAAAATACAAAATTCTTCATTGATTTGAGCTGTGGGGTTTGCTACACTTGGCAGAAAATTAAAGAGTAAACAGTGAAAGCCACAAACCCAAGTCACGAGATCCTTGAATTCCATTTTTAATCTAAACAGAAACTTCCAAGGGTCTGTGGACAATGGATGACCACCCAGTCCAGCAGGTGGTGATAATGTACCTTAAAGCGTTAACCGCCAAAGAATCCAAAAAGAAGAAGAAGACGAGGAACACGACGACGACGAAGAAGAAGCCACAGAGTTCCCGTTTCATTGCTGTTTGTTTCTCAGTTTTTCCCTCTCCCATCTAAAAGTAAGTGCCAAGGTAAGTTTGATCTGAGTTCAGTCAGTCTTGAGCTTTATGAAGTTTTCTGCTCCTCTCTGTGAGAGCGGGCGGGAGAAGACCGTTAAAGGCGAGGCTGTAGAGTGTAGCAAAACAGCTGGGTATGTGTATAAGTGTGCAAAACAATAGATTAGAAGTGAGCCACGAGTATAGTATGGTCACGCTTTGTGAATTGTTTTTGTCACTACTGATCACGCGCTCAACACACACTCTACACGTGCTTGCATCGCACACGCGCACTCTCAAGTATCAGTATTGTACAATTCAGCTGGACTGGCCATCGGACATACCGAGCATTTCTTTGTTTATCGCCCACTTTGCCCCAGAAAGAGGAAAACAGCGTATGTTGGCGGAAAAGTGCTATAATGAAATCCATTTATTTATATTAAAACACAGCTGCCTTAATCTTATTGGCGCAAAGTTGTGTCTGCCCACTGGGCACAGGGTTCGCTGGAAAAGCTTGAAAAGGGACCTTGAAAGTGCTTAGAAAGTGCTTGAATTTGACCCTGAAAAAGGCGTACGAACCCTGTGGGCATTTGATTCTAATAACAGGCCTCAGTCTCTCCTGGTACTGCTGTGCCATACTGCTAAATTTGGTATTGGTGCTTAAACCTTTTGTGTTTGTTTCAAACAAGTTGCCCTCTTGGGGAAGCTAAAGTTTGTTCTTTGTGTTGTCAGATGACCATATGAGACACTTTGACTCTTCAGTGCAGTGTGGAGCCTAACAAAGATCTGTTTTGTGTCCCAGCTGATCAGCAGGAGGAGAAGAGTCTGACGGAGCAGCAGAGGAACATTTTCAGCTACTTGGACTCAGCTCAGCCACTACAGAGAAAACAATGAGCTCAACACAGAAGGTGACAGATACTAGTGATAACTAAAACTCCATTAAAAGCTGAAGTACTGATATATATTTTACGCAAAACTTATTGATCCTTGTGCTATATTAAGGTAATGTAATGTTTTAATAATTTAATAATACAATGCCTACATTGTAGAGGGTGACTTTGCCTCTAAACAGGAACATGAGCAGGGAGGAGGTTAAAGTGGGATTGAGCAGGTGGGAACCCTAAAATCAGCTGTAGTGGCTCAGCGTGGGGAAAAGAATCACAGCTCACAATAATTTCTGTTGAGAGCTCCAGTAGATTTTCTTAAAGTACAGGCTGTGATCAGCTGACCTGCTGCTCTCTGTGGATGTACACAACTGAATTCAACCAGATGTCAGCAGATGTTTCATGAGCTGTCCTGGCTGATTTCCATCCTCTACACTGACAGTACACTGTCTTTATATTAGACACTATACTGTTGGTATGAAGGTGGAACTCAGTGAATGAATGTCAGCATCATGAGCTTCAGTTTAAATGAATCTCTGCTACACTTGATGTAATCTAACTCTGACATGAGCACCACAGTCACACACTGTTCTTTACTTTAAATCCATCACAGTTCAGCAAACGAACCTGTTTATCCTGCACTAACCTGCAGAGGATCTACATGCAGTTTTTAAATAACACAGTTAGTCTGCC
Organism: Astatotilapia calliptera; assembly: GCF_964374335.1. Taxonomy (NCBI): domain Eukaryota; kingdom Metazoa; phylum Chordata; class Actinopteri; order Cichliformes; family Cichlidae; genus Astatotilapia; species Astatotilapia calliptera. The sequence goes on from NC_137430.1 coordinate 29,222,293, forward strand.
TCAGATTGTTTTGCAGCATCTTTCAGTATATGAAAAAACATAATGTCACATGTACAGACATGTATATTAATCAAATCCCACTGAGCAGTCCTTCCCTTTAAATCTGACCTCTCCTCTTCCTCTCCTGTCCTGTGTGTCAACCTTGTTCTCATTCGACAGCGTAACATACCGGCGATTTGTCACATCCCGAGGCGTTCCTCAGGCACGCGAAAGTTAACCTTCTGCGTTCCTATGATACGCACCGGGTTGTGGATGGAAAGCAATAGATTGGCGCTGCCGGCGGTAATACACGTTCCAGCTCTGACCATAACCTGATCCCTAACATAAGCACCACCTTAATCATGTTAGATAGTGTTTTCCATAACAATTACATTAAACGTACATGTGTAGATTCATTCCAAACGGTATAGGGACGTGTTGGGTGGCGGAAAGCGTAACATACTGAAGATTTGTCATCTAGCACAAGCGTCAACAACCTTTAACACCCAAAGAGCCATTTGGACCCAGTTTCTAAGGAAAAGAAAACACTGGGAGCCGTAAATACTTCTTAACATCTAAAATGGAGCTAACACTGTGTATATTGTTTTTTTTTTACCTTTATGCTTTGTATAAACAACTATAGTGTGTTGCTTATGAAATCCATGAAGGGCTAAAGAGAAAATGTAATTTTATTTATGTAATGAATACATTTTCAACTCTTAAAAAATAATAACAAAAAAGAAAGACAACCAGTTGAAGGTCTCTTTTAAATGAATTAAAAAGCTAAACTTTAATTTATCATGTAGCAAACAAAAACTGTTGTGAGCTGTCATCCTTAAATCGCCTTTGGGCTTTCGGAGTATAGGGGAGCCTTGACCTGAATTTAGAAAATAATTGGAAAACAGCACTATGCTCCTAAAAAATTAAAAATAAATATTTGCAAAATATTTTTTTATTATAATAATATAATATTTATATAATAATGATAATATTTATTTTACCTGGTTAATGTGTGTCGCAGGGTGTGGCCCAAAGTGCCGCTGCAGGAGAGGCACACACACCTGAGCGGCATCCGGAATCACGCCTCGCCGACTTAAGTCTGTTGTTTGTACGTGTCGGGCTGTGAGCTGGAAAGCTACAGCCGGCTGTGTGTGTGAGAAAAGTGGTCAATAAAGAGATGCTGAAGAGCAAGCTAATGCAAACATCGTCGGCTCTGCCGTGATATGTTTACAATGGGACTTCTGCGGTAAGCTGTCGTCTGTGAGGCGTGAGTGGTGTTCGTTTTTAACATAATTCATGGTGGAGAATAGCTGCTCACTTACGGATGTGGATCCGAAGACTGACATTCCACAAATCAGGCGTCCTGATAGGCCACTCTCGTCAGAGGTAAATGCAAATGAATCTGCCCAGGCATCATTAAATGTTGTATTGTCTTCAGATATCTTTCTTTTCTTACATTTCTCCATACTTGGCCTACCTAGGGCTGAAAGTCTCGATGAATGCACGTTGTTTCAGTGGGTATACCGGCTTCCACAAGTGTGACTCTTATTTTGAGCAACGAAAAATAATAAAATATGACTTTATTTTTATATTTCAAGATCACAATAATCTTCTAGTCTTCTTGTGTTAGTTGTTTTTTAGAACTAACACAAATACACTTCAGTTAAATACTTATAATTTATTTCTCCAAACCACGCAGAGCCACAGTATAAAGACTAAAGAGCCACAGGTTGCCGACCTCTGACCTAGCATAAAATGTTACACTTTGGGAATGTGTTGGTGTGTCTTAGCTAACTTCAGTCAGAGACAGGGAAAGATCTTTTCTCTTCCTGTGATATACAGCAGCTGGACTTTTAGCTAGCAACACACTGTGAGACAAACTGCACAAAAACAGTTTGTGTGTTTGCTGATGTTTGTTGAGCTGATGGAAACGCTGCATTTGAAATTACCTGCCACTTAAAAAATTATTACTCCATTTATGCTCGCTTGTCTTCTGTATTGCTAGCTAGATGCTGAAGCACCGCGGCCATTGTTGACAAAAACACAACAATGTTCCACTTTAACAGTCCCTGACTATGACACACAGTTTTTCCTTTTTTATCTCATTTTAATGTGTCATACCCTGGTGATTAGTACACGATCATAATTGCCTTTCATGTGTTACTGTTTAGGCTCAGGTTGGTTTGATGTTTGATGCCTGCAGCCAAATAACTCCCCTCAAATGGCTATACAAAAAATCAATACATTTCAATATAGCTACCGTTCTGATTAATTTACATGTTGAAAGCGAGTGGGAAGAAGTAAACACTTATTTAATCCCACCCCTTTGCCATAAATTATCAGTTAATATTTAGTCTGCTTCCTTAGTGATATAATTTGTAATAAAAATAGCAATTTCTGATATACTGTTTACTATAATATCACATCATGATTTTTTGTTTTTGTAAATAGAGACATTCACTTAATTTCAATATTTTCCTTTTCTTTATAGTTCGAGAAGATCATATTTTTATAACTGTTTCTGAACTGTTTTGGACATGGCTTTAATTCCATATTCAGACTGTTCCACAGTTTCACTCCATGAACAGAAACACAAAAGCTTTCTCTTGCAGTACGTACCGTCCCTGTTTTGAAGTTACAAAACCCCTTAAATTATAGCTTCCTTCTTTCAAAAAAAAACATACTCTGAATATTACCTTTATATTTTTTGCTTTGAATAGAATTTGTACTGTTTGGAATTTCACTAGATTGTCAATTTTCAATATTTCAGACTGCAAAAATAGTGAGTTTGTATGTTCCCTATAACCTGCATTGTGGGTGATTCAAATTGCTTTTTTTTTTTCTTTTTGCTTTTTTTTTTGCTTTTTTGAAGAATAAAAAGTGAATGTAGTGTCGTTTTATAGTTGTTGCCCCAGACCTCTGCACAATAGCTTAAGTATGGTGAAACCAGTGAACAGTATAGAATATGAAGTGATGTTCTGTCGAATACCTGCTTTGGCTTGTTTACTATTGCAATGCTTAGTGATACTTTAGAATGAATATATCTTACATGAGCACGCCAGTTAAGATTTTCATCTATTATTACCCTGCAAGAAGGTCCTGAGTTCAATTCCACCATCAGGCCGGGGTCTTTCTGTGTGGAATTTGCATGTTCTCCATGTGGGGGGGTTCCTCCAGGTACTCCGGCTTCCCCCATGCAGCTTGTGGGGATAGGTTAATCCAAATTGCCCATAGTGAATATGCGAGGGAATGTAAGAGCGAATGGTTGTCTGTCCCTGTGTGTTGGTCCTGCGACAGACTGCGACCCTACAAAACGATAAGCGGAAGCGAATAGATGGATGGATTTCATAAGCAACACACTTTAGTTGCTCTGTGGATTCTTTTAAAAAGCAGTTAAAAACTTTTCTGTTCAAACAAACCTTTTGTTGATAGACGTATTTACATTATTTACATTATTTACATTTATTTTGTGACTGCCTGTCTGTGAAAAAGGCTTAATATATAAACTTTACTTACTTACTTTAGTTGTTCACACAAAGCATAAAGATAAAAAAAAAAACAAAAAAAAACAACATACACAGTGCTATCTTCATTTTAGATGTCAAAAAGTATTTGCGGCTCCCAGTGGGTTTTTTTGCGTGGAAACCGGGTCCAAGTGGGTCTTTGGGTGTTAAAAGTTGCTGACCCCAGGTGTAGGGAGTAAAAGTTTAAAAGAAACCCTGAGGCTACAATCAGACTGACATTCCTTTACTGAAGCAGGCTGGTAACTGTTACTTTTGATTTATTATCATTGAAAAAAAAAAAAAGAAAAGTATGTATGTATGTATGTATGTATGTATGTATGTATGTATGTATGTATACATACATACATACATACATACATAGACATGTGTGTGTGTGTGTGTGTGGAGCAAATGTCGGCCAATTTCCTCTGGAAAATCCTTTTGGTTAAACTGTCAGCAAGCAATTTGTATTTGCACTGTTAAAAATTTATATATCTTTAATACACATAAAACCAGCTGCTTGTTTAAGTGAAAATACATTGATGGGATTTTTAATAAAGTTGTGGAGTTGTAAAGTATTTTGTCTTGCGTCAATTATATCGTCAGTTATATTGTTATCGCAAATTTTCAAATGTATATCGTGATAAATATTTTTGGCCATATCGCCCTGCTCTACTTTCATGTGTTACTGTTTAGGCTTAAATAGGTTTGATGTTTGGTGCCTTTTCCTTAATGGAAAAAAAACCCTCAGGTTACAATCAGACATTTTTCTTCACTGAACCAAGCTGGTCATTTTACCAGCTCAGCTCTAAATCATGTTACAGATGACATATGGTATAAACATCTAGATGATGGGAAAGTGGTGTTCTTGGACATGATTGTTGGGCTTCATTTCTGTACTGAACAGTCATTTTAAGTTTAGCTGGTAAATAACAATTAGCTAATGTTGTTCATGAGACTAAAGTCATCTCACTTTGGTAACATAACTATAATATGGCCAATAATATAGTTATTATGTTAATCACTTCACTCAAAGACAAGTATCTTTGACAGTGTATATATAGATGTATCATATATAAGAGACAAATATTGTTCCTTTAATTTGTTGGCATTACTAAATTTGGCTCAATGCTTACATATATGTGTAAAAAGCAAATGTAGGAGCTGTGATAACTGTGTCTGATAGAATGAAGAGTAGACTGATATATGAAATATTCCTTTATTGGGTGAGAAAATCAGACCATGTCATAACTGCTTTAAGTCACACAGAATAGATATCAGAGCCTTAAACAGGCTGACTTCTGCTAAATGGGTCAAACTGGGCAGAAAGTATACAAACACATAACATCCTTGTAGAATATGATGTAACACTATAGATCAACTTACCACAGAATATATAAAGCATATAAACAATTACAGCAATATGATGCAACAAACACAGCAGTGCTACTAATCCAAAATACTCAAAGCTTCATAGAACTGAAACAAACATTTATTTTTAGCTCCATTCTGCTGCTGATACATACTTTAGGTTTCTGAATATTAAACTTGTTTCTGCCTTTCATAGTGTGTAACTTGAAGGCCCTGAGTACTTTCTCCCACACTGAAAACACTGGAATGATAACATTATTTGAACATTACCTAATAAGACTGATTCAGAACAGACAATTAGTTATTTTAAACTAGATCTGGGCGATAGAACGATAACGATATGTATCGCGATATAACTTTTTCTCGATAGAAAAATTAAACTATCGCGATAGACCTCGCTGCTCTTGTCCTCTTAAAAAAAGGAAAAAAAGAAGAAAAAAAAGAACAGCCAATCCAAATTAAGCAGCGCAGAGCCGAACCAATCACAGCTGCAGCGTCACGTCACGTGACTTGTTACGTACAGCACAAGTGCCAAGCCGCACATGTGTATTTGTTTGGGAAGCAGCCAGCCACCGTACCGCCCGGGTAATGGAGGAAATGAGTGTGCAGACTAGAGAAAAAACAACCGAGAGCGTGACTGAAGATTACCGAAGAGAAAACAGATGATGTTTCCAATGCCGGAGAGATTGTCGAACGGAAAAGCCATAGAAGTTCCGTAGTGTGAAGGTATTTCGGCTATTTCAAGTCTGACAAAAACAGAGTAGCGTTCAGTGTAAATTGTACTGAAAGCAAGTCTGGAAATACAATAAACCAGTGCATGCTCAGTCTCTGACTGGAAGCGCTAATTTGTCATTCGGCTTTTGTCAGACTAAAGTAACTGTTAAAACTGTTTGAAAAGCTAAGCTATACAACAAGGAGAGATTGAGAATTTCCTTTTAGTTCTCAGTTTATTTGATATTGACAAAAGTTAGTCAATTTTGTCTGTTCTTCTGTAAAACAAACTAAGATTTATTTTAAGAATTAATATTTTGTTTCTAAGTGGAATTGACAATTTAGTAGCCTGTTTTGTTTGTTCTATTTTGAAACTTAAACTCTTTAGCGGCTGCCTTTTGTGTAGTTTGCGATATTTGCCTTTATTTATCTGAAAAAGTCTCATGTTCCTTAAGTACATCTACCCTGTTGAACTTATTATGGGAAATAAATATATAAAATAAAAACAAGCTGCTGATTATTTCACATTTTACTTGTGAGCAAAGGCACATTTAAATCTTACAAATATAGTTATTTGGCTTATATCGTGATAGATATCGTTATCGCCTGAAATGAAAAAAACATATCGTGATATGAAAAAATCATTTTGAGCAGCCTTTGAATTGGGACAGCCTCGCTGTTACCGTGACGTAATCGGCCTTATAATGCGGCCTTTAAGGCTGCAGACCCTGAATTGGGATACAGCCTATGTCAGGCTGATTGGGTTAGAATGGCAGACCTGACATGTTAAAAGGAGGGTGGTGCTTGAAATCATTGTTCTTCCATTGTAAACCATGGTGACCTGTAAAGAAACGCGTGCAGCTATCATTGCGTTGCATAAAAATGGCTTCACAGGCAAGAATATTGTGGCTACTAAGATTGCATCTAAATCAACAATTTATTGGATCATCAAGAACTTCAAGGAAAGAGGTTCAATACTTGTTAAGAAGGCTTCAGCACATCCAAGAAAGTCCAGCAAGCACCAGGATCGTCTCCTAAAGAGGGCTCAGCTGCAGGATCGGAGTGCAGAGCGTGCTCAGGAATGGCAGCAGGCAGGTGTGAGCGCATCTGCACGCACAGTGAGGCGAAGACTCTTGGAAGACGGCCTGGTGTCAAGAGGGGCAGCAAGAAGCCCCTTCTCTCCCCAAAAAAACATCAGGGGCAGATTGATCTTCCACAGAAAGTATGGTGAATGGACTGCTGAGGACTGGGGCAAAGTCATATTCTCGGATGAAGCCTGTTTCCGATTGTTTGGGGCATCTGGAAAAAGTCTTGTCTGGAGAAGAAAAGGTGAGCGCTACCATCAGTCCTGTGTCAGGCCAACAGCAAAGCATCCTGAGACCATTCATGTGTGGGGTTGCTTCTCATCCAAGGGAGAGGGCTCACTCACAATTTTGCCCCAAAACACAGCCATGAATAAAGAATGGTACCAAAACCGCCTCCAACAGCAACTTCTTCCAACAACAGTTTGGTAAACAACAATTCCTACATAAGACACACAGGATTATAAGGGGCACCGTCGATTTTCAGAAAAATCAAAGGATTGATTTTAAGTGTGCCGTATTTTCCAAAAAACACGGTAATAACGACGGCCTGCTAGCATGCTCTACCACAAATAGTGCTTTGTTGTGTATCTGAAGGACGAAAGCTAAACCAGTTCCACACCACTGAAGTTGAAGCATTTTTACAAACCAATTCTGGTTCATCTGTTTCATTCAACGATTCGCTTTCACCCTTCTCATTCTCCATCGCCGCCATGCTTTTTCCTCCATGTGCGTATGAAAACAAAAGCACTGCGCAAGCGTGTTTTACCCATATTCTATCGTAATATTTGAATTTCTTATTGTTTCCCATCATTATACCGGTATTACCGTATGGGGGTGCCTACTGGGGTCAGCGGGGTCACTTGCCCCTCCCTTCCTTCCCTCCCCATCTCCAGCTGCCTCCCTCTTCCCGCTCCACCACAACCACCCACACATGCAGGGCCTTGGAGTAGGGGTGTGTCACCAGGGTGCAGAGGAGGCTACCCCCCCCCCCCCCCCCCCCCTCTGTCCCCTTCTGGCTGCCTCTGCCTCAATTTTATCCCACAACTTAGACATTCACATTACTCACACTCTCATTACACATACATATAGGATCTTGGGGGTGGGCACGATACACGGATTCCAAATTACCATCAGGGTGTACACCTCACCCCTGGCGTCGTTGCCCACCTCTCAATTTTAAATACACGTAGACATTGAGGGCTAGCAGGAGGGACTATGCGCTTACCTGCTGCTCTCTGGCAGGTAGGTCCATGCCCTCCTGGGTTTTAAATGCACCTTAGAACACAAATGCATCAACACTACAATGAGCGGGTGGAGGGAGGTTTTGGAGTCTTCTCTCACCCCCGTTCTCTGCGGCCTGCTGGAGCGGGGGGGCTAGAAGGAGGAGTTGGCCGTCCGACTGGGGTCTGGAGTATGGGGCCTCCCTGCTGCTGCGGAGTCGGGGCGGTCTGCCTCTCCCCACCGCAGGCAAAAGGGTAACACCACCTGGGTCTGGGTGCAGTTCCCCCCTCCAGGGGCAAGGGTACCTAGACCCGGTTCGTAGAGTACGCTTGGGGAGTGTGATCGTGTGTACAGCGTCTCTTTATGTCTGTCTCCACGTTGGTTGAGTGTGGAGTGAGTGCATATGAGAGCATGAGGGTGGGAATGGATGTTTGTGTCTGTGTGTGCCTGTATGTCTGTGTCTATATGTCAGGTTGGGTATCAGACGCCACCTCTCTGGGGACACCTCAGGCCCTCCAAGGTTTGGAGGCCTATCTCCACCCACCACCACTTCCCCTGCCAGTGGCGGACTCCCTCAGGTGTCGGTGCGTTGGTGGTTCTTTGTGTCTGGGGGTGGGCGTCCGGGTACACACCAGCTCACTCCTTGGCGGCCGCTTATCGGGGCCTGTAGCCTGGGGCTCGCTCGGGCCACTTCGGAGGTGGGGTGCCCCCGGCCTCTCGGCCTGGTGCTCGGTCACTCAGGCACAGCTGGCTGCCGGCGGAGCTCATGGGCGCGTCACTGCAACTCCCCCTGGCTTCTGCTCCGCGGCTGCTGAGTGAGCCCTCATCTGGGACTCTCCTCAGCTCTTTCTGGGACAGTGGCGCGGCTGCCCCTCTGTCGGTCTTCCTTGGTCTCTTGTGTTCTGGGGGCCTCTGGATGTCTGGAGTTTTGATCTCCTCCATACCTGCTTCATGCCCTGGAGGACGGGGCTGTGGCCCCCCCACACCCTCTAGCAGATCATTACATGAAGGAACCTTTTAGAAAAACAAGCGCGTCCATGCTCACAGGTGTACACACGGGTGATCACACCCACAAACTACACCCTTTTTGGCTCCTACCTCAAAGCACACTGTGTTCTGTTGATCTTATGTGCTGCACAATAATGTTTAATATTTAGTATTTACTGTCATATTCCCATATATCATCGTGATGTTGTTTATTCTATTACTCTTGTTCTCTTCTGCTTGTTTTCTTTTTTCTTTCTCAACAGGTGATCCAGGTGATTGATATATGCATTTTTTCTTCTTTTTCTGCCCATTCTGTTGGTTTTTGTTTTTTGCCCTTTCCCCCGTCCCTCTTCTCAGCTGTTTCTCTTTCCCTCTTTCTTTCTCCCCTTCTTTCCCCCAGTCAAGTCTTTCCCATATTCAGTAAGTGAAAATAAAATAAACAATAAAAGGTGAATCAAATGGACCATTACAGCAAGGCTGGGATGGTCAGTTTGGTAAAGTAAATCCGTTGGGCATCTTTCTTTGCCTTTAGACAACAATTCTGATGGCAAAAGAGCCAAACAGGACAGGCAAAAAAAAAAAAAAAAAGATGTTCATACTACACTAATATTGATAAAATGCATAATGAACTTTCTTGGCTTCCAGGCTAAAATATTCTATGGCTTACTTGTAGTTATAAAGAAAGCAATTCTCTTAAACACGCCACATTTATTTCTGCTCAGCTGCAGTATCCAGATGAAATACATAATCATATTACAGTTTTCAACAAACTGCAATTTAGTAAATGCTCGAGTTAAAAGTAACTTTTGTAAAACTGTTATATTTAGAGCAATTTTGAAGTGGAATAAATTGTCTTATAAAATTAGAGAATTAGCAACTATTCAAAACTTCAATGAACATTTAAAAGCTGATTTACAGAACTTTTAGTTGTTGTAAATATTGTAAGAGATGGTTTGTTTTTGAAATTTGTGCAATGTGTCTCAATGTTATTGATATTATTATTATTATTATTATTATTATTATTATTATTGATTGCTTATGTTTTAACAAGTGTGAAACCTCACTGTGGATGTAAGAGCCAAATTATGTGGATATCTTGAATCCACTTTATTGTATAATATTTTATGTGAGTATTTGACGTGAGACGAGCAACATGGAAGCTAATGGGGTTCTTTTTGAATAAACAAATAAACAAACAGGATTTATTATCACTGAATAATTATGTATAAATCTATACAAACTATAGAAATATGTATTAGAAACAACAAGTGTGTGTGTGTGTGTGTGTGTGTACACAATCACGAGGGATGGGCATGATTTTAGTGTTTAAACAGTCATGAATTATTTTTAACAGCAGGTTGGATGTAATGTGTTAGAACTACCAGCAGGTGGGGATAAGAGACCTTTAAGGTGTTTGGTGCCACACTCCACCTTCAGGTTTAAAACTAGTGTTAATGGAGGGAGTTTGAAGGTTGAGTTTGTTCCACGACTGCATTTCACTCACTGCCTCTGTTTGTATCTCTGTCACTGCAGGACCAACATGGAGCGAGAAGTCAGCGCTCTCAGGAGGCTGACAAACCTCAACCAAGAAAGAGAGAGAAAAAACACACCTGTGACAAGTGTGGGATGGGTTTTACTTTGAAGGCTAATCTAAAACAGCATCAAGTCATCCACACTGGAGAGAGACCGTTCAGCTGTGACTTGTGTGGAAAGACTTTTTCCTGGAAGGATTCCCTAAAACAACACCATCTCATCCACAGTGGAGTTAAAGCGTACAGCTGTGATCAGTGTGGCAGAGCTTTTACTCACAGTAGCAGCTTACAGAGCCATCTAGTTACCCACTCTGGAATTAAGGCATACAGCTGTGACATCTGTGGAAAAACTTTCAGCCAGATAGGGAACCGAAATATACACCTACGCATTCACACCAGACATGATGTGTACTGCTGTGAACAGTGTGGCAAAGAGTTTATAACTCACACACAGTTACAACAACACATGTTTATCCACACTGAGGAGAGACCTTATAAATGTGACCTGTGTGAGAAGACTTTTAAAGCTCCACATCACCTGAGACGACACCAACAGATCCACACCAGAAAGAGACTCTACAAGTGCAGTTACTGTGAGGTATGTATTTATATTGTTATCTTGTCATTTTAGTCTGACTGTTTGGAACAACTCTGCTCATTAAACTGTTAGCATGTTAGCAATTCTACTGCATGGAAAAGCAGCTCTGAGTGATTATTCAGATTTTCATGTCAGTTATGATTTTAGTATTACTGTAGTATTATGGTGGTAGTATTGTAGTTATTGCAGCCCAGTAAACTGAGTGTGTTAACTGAAACAGTCAAATGTAATTGGACGTCTGCAGAGATGCTCTTTATTTCAGGCGACGTTCAGGATAAAAATGTTGAAGGACTGACTTACACTGTCTTTGTGTCTTTGTTTAGAAGCAGAGCGACACAGATGGATCCAGTTCTCAACCCTGTCATCACCGTGGTGGTGGGAAAGACTTTCATTGTGACCTCTGTGGAAAAACCTTCAGTCGGCAAAAGACCCTAAAAAGACATCAACGTAGACACACTGGAGACAAACTGCAATACTGCAAAGAATGTGGGAGAAGCTTCCCCACATCAGCTGAGTTAAAACACCATGACCTGATTCACAGTGGGGTTAAAAAGCACCTCTGTGATCAGTGTGGGTCATCCTTCACCACTGCAGTCAACCTTAAAACACACAAACGAGTCCACACAGGAGAGAAACCATACAAGTGCAGACACTGTGACAAAAGCTTCTTACAATCAGGTAATCGTAACAGGCACGAACGTACACACATGGAAGGAAACTACAGCTGTGACCAGTGTGACAAGAGCTTCAGGAATCTCAGTTCATACTCCACACACAAACGATCCCACGTTACTAATAAACTGTTTCACTGTTACCAATGTGCCCAAACATTCACCTCATTGTCTGCTCTGTGCAAACATCAGCGTGATCACTCAGGACTGTAATCACTCCCATCACTGGATCACAGTGAATCTGAAGAGACAGAAAGATCCTCTGGTTTCAGTGTCAGACTCAAAAAGCTTGAGATCAGGCTCCACAGAGTTCAGATAGAATCATTTAAACTTGTGTTGAACTGATCTGGTTGCTGGGCTGAACTTCTACATAATACAGATTTACATGGGATCTTATTTTCTGTCGTTTTACTGAGTCAGTTTTGTCCTTTTTTCTCTGTCCTGGTTTTGCTCGTCTGTAAATAATTGAAACTCAGTCCAATAGTTCATTGTTCTCCAGCAAAACGTTTTGGAAACTCATGTTTAACCTTTAAACTCTGACATGTTTTAGCACACAAGGCTTCATCGGGGAGTTCACTCATGATTGGACCATGAGAATAAAGGTTTTTAGTTCTTTCAAAGAGAGTCTTGGAGGTGTTTGATGTTTCTGTTTTTCTACATAAAGCAAGAAAAATAGTTTCTTGCTTTATGTAGTGTGGAAGTTTTTAATGTTTCTTCATCTGTGATGTTCTTGAATGTGTTGACATGAAGATGGTACAAATAAACTGTCCTTTTAGCTTCAGCTCCTAATTTATTCATTATTTATGGATGTAGCACAGCAGCAGTGTCTTGATTAACACATAGAGGGCTCGGGATCTGATGGTAAATAATGTTTTGTGTCCTTGTACACATCATACAGCTCAGCTGTTCCACAGATATCAGGTTTACACAGTGGGATGGTTTGTAAGAACGCAGCTCTCCTGTGGATAAATCCTTACTCTTAGCCTCAGGACCTCACACAGTCCCAGCAGGTTTGGTCAGAAGATTTATCCCTTATATCAAAACTTCACAGAGTCTCCTTTGCTGTGCTGTTTTCACAAAGAAACGTAAACTGAAGACCTGAACTTACAATGTTTTAATTAGTTTAGCAGATTCAGTGTCTCCATGTGCTGCTGTTGGTAGAAAGCCGGTTAATGCTGAAATGAACTGGCTGCATGCATCTCTGAATGTAAATTGGTGCACTATTAATAGATCACTCTTGAACGGTATCATCTCACTAATTTGCCCACTTAGTAAATCTCACTCATGGCCAAGAAATTGAAATAAATCTTGTTTCCCTGCTGGATAGTGATCCACTGTAACTCTGCTCCTCCTTCCTATTTAGGATTTCTGTGGCTGAAGTAAAATTCCCTCCATCCATCACTTATCCCAGCTAACCCAAAGTGAAATAAAGTTTTGCTTATCTTAAAAAAGCATTACAATAATGGGCATTACCAATGCAAACTGAATAATACAGAAGATGAAAGAAGAGACTTTGATCAGTTAATAAAGCTCATGATCTTGATTCATTGTGGCTGCTACACAGATACTTCTGGGTCACTTCTCTCAGTTAGGAGCCTTCCTCACCAAAACTGACTGTTGGACCACACCCCTGGTTTCATGAGAAGTTGTTTCAGCCATGATTTCTCTTCCTGTATTTCAGAGTAAAGACTGAAGTGACAAATGGAAACATGTTTAAAAAACGCAATGTGAGAGAGACGTTGAGGTCCTTAGAAGTTACCCTGGGTTTTTCTGTCACCCTGCTAGATGTTACACACCTTGTTATTGGACTGATTTCTACTGCTGGACTACTCCTGGGGAGAGTAACAATACTCTTACTAATTAGCTCCCTTTCACACCTTTGGGGATATTTATTTTTGTGCTTGCAGCGCTGTGAGCCAGAACAGCGAGAGAAAAATCTGCAACAGCGACGAGCCGAATGCTTAAGTGAATCCCAGCAGCTGCACATGTGCTACGCTGATTTAGAGGATATCTTTGCTCCGGATTTATATTTATACTTTTTCATTTCTATATGATTCTTCTTGCATCTAAACAAAGATGATTCAATTTGATAAATTTTGATGGCATTTGTGCTTTGTTGTAAATGAGACGTAATATTTGCTCTTGGTTTGTTTCTCCTGTACTGAACCTTGCAGTACAACAGAAACCTAAAAACATTATTTGTAGTTGTTATTCTTAGTTGTTCTGCTGCCGAAATACCACAGGGTGTAATTATGAAGTTATTGAGTTGCACATACTTTACGACCTGCTTAAGTCCGAGGTCACAGCGTCTGTAGAGCAGCTGGAACATAATGAAGTCTACAAGGTTAAAGTTTTATCTTCTCTTATTGTTCTTTCTGCTGCTTGGTTTGATGAATCTGAGAGCTTTTGTTTTTATTATTGTTATTATAATTATTATTAATATTTTACTCTCTAGAAGCTTTAAAATAGTGTTTGTGTTTGAAAAAATTAATTCAAGAATAGAACAGAAACATCTGTCCTTCTGAAAATCGCCCAAAGGCACGGAGACAAACTCAAAGGATGCAACCTGTAACTTTCTCTTCCTTCATGTCAGCACCATCATCGATTATTTATATAAAATGCATATAGCAACAGTAACACTTTAATTTGGATTTCATGATTTCTGTAACTGGAAAATATTTTGTTTAAAGACAGAAGTGAGTGCGTAGTTGCAACATTAAAGTGAAATATTAATTAATGAGCATTAAGTATATTTGTTGCTTAAGCGTTTGCACTATAACTTAAGTAGGATTATAACTTTTAAGCAAGGAAAGATTTCAGATATTTAGTTCACTGTTTCAGTCATTGTATATGAAATTAAAAAATTTACGTTGGTCAAATATGATCCTCTAAATCAAATAAGTTTGAAAAATACTTTTTTAAATTTCCTTTTTGAAAATAAATGATGTATTTTTAAATGTCGCAACAAATTTTCACAAAAAGTAACTAATAATTAAAACCAGTTAAACAAAATAAAACGATTTAAAAATAAAATTTTTGAATCATGCTTAACCAAATGCCAGGATGGAGAGCTGAACCTAAAGTATACGTAGAAAGATTTCAACATTTGAGCAGATTGTCCAGTTTTTAATGTTTTTATCACATATAAATGTCACAGTAGTGGGTCCTGGCCCAATGCTTTGTGTTTTTCATTTAATATTCTTTGACTATTGTTTTTCTTGGTTTTTGTTATTCTTATTTATCAGGCTCTCAGTAATCTTAGTTCTCCCTGCCTCAGTGTTCTTCTTAGCCTGTGTTTAGTTTCTGTTCCCGTGTCCCACGTTTCATCATTTCATGTCGAGTCACCCCTGTCTCTATGTTCCCTGTTTCTCCCCAGTCAGCCCCGCCTCCCTCGGGCACTCATGTGTGATATAGAGTAATAAACCTGACTACATTTGCTACACTCTCTTTATTACCTGTTACTTTAAAATTCATACACTAATTATGTCTGCCCACCTCTCTAATGTGAAGGTCAAAGGTCAACATCCCAGTGACATAAGAATAATCCCAAAGGGGCAAGGGGAGCGGTTAATTTAGCATATTTAGCATTAAGGGTACAGCAAGGATATACTTTTACTTATTGTGGCAGGGGTGTGGTCTCTGGCCTGCTGCAGTGGAGGCTGGTGGTGGGACGTTGGACGGCACAGGTGAGGGTGATGGAACTCATGACTCTCCCCTTTATAGTGACTGAGGAGACTGGCGTGGGGGAAGCGTGTAGTGGAGGAAGCCGAGGAGAGAGCTGGTTTCTGGCTACAAAGACGGCGTCAAACCAGAAAAGATTGCTTGTGGTCAAATAATGTGTCAATCACCTCTGAATCAAACTCTGTGTGGGTCAGTTCATTTCACAGTATTGTTTAGTATATCTTCACTTGTCTCACTCTCCTTCTGTTCTGTCCATCAGGACGATCCTCAGCGCTTACACAGATCCTCCATCGATGTTTTGGATCCAATCAGTGATCAGTTCTACGAGGAGGCCTGGATGGTCACCAGCGCTCGCTACAACTCCATCTACAGGAAGGTGAGTGTACTCCTTTGTATTCAGATGAACTTTCTTTTTTAAAATACATTTTCATATATGAGCTTTCTATTATTTCATGGGCAATGTAATCAATATTAAAATTACAAGCATATCAACAAAGGTAAAGCTGATTTTTTTTTTCCACTTGCTGTCACACAGTCATGGAGGAATACAATTAATCCCTAATTTGTCTGTGAAGGTTCTCAGTCATCCAGGTCATCGTAGTCAAAGGAGCTTGCAAAGAAAAGCGTCTGGACTTCTTTAAGCTACTTGAAGACGTTTCACCTCTCATCCGAGAAGCTTCTTCAGTTCTAAGGTCAAATGGTGGAGAGTCCCAGATATAAACCTAGTGGGAGTAACCCCACACAGAGGGACAAAAGGACCCCCTGATGATCCTCTAATCGCCTGAGACAAGGTGTGAAACTGGGTGTGGGTCCCAATCAGCCAGAGTTTCGGGTGAGTTCATTGTGAAACCTGGCCCCACCTTATCATGCAAATTCCTGAGATCAGATGGCCCAGGATGTGAGTGGGCGTTAAGGCGTCTGGGAAGGGATCTCAAAACTGGATTATAGATGGCAGAGAGTTGGTGTTGTAAACCACCGCCTCTGTTCAAAGATGGTCGCTCACAGTGGACATAGATGGCTTCTTTCACTCCTCTTTCAAACCATCTGTCCTCTCTGTCCAAAATGTGAACATTGGCATCCTCGAAAGAGTGTCCTTTATCCTTAAGATGCAGATGGACTGCTGAGTCTTGTCCTGTGGAGGTGGCTCTTCTATGTTGTGCCATGCGCTTGTGAAGTGGCTGTTTGGTCTCTCCAATGTTACATTGGAGAGACCAAACAGCCACTTCACAAGCGTCCCTCTGTGGGGGGTTACTCCCACTAGGTTTATATCTGGGACTCTCCACCATTTGACCTTAGAACTGAAGAAGCTTCTCGGATGAGAGGTGAAACGTCTTCAAGTAACTTAAAGAAGTCCAGACGCTTTTCTTTGCAAATCCCTAATTTCCTTTGGGATTAATAAAGTATTCTGATTCTGAATACAATAAATACATAATCAATCATAGATCCTGAACAATGAGATTAAAAGAAAGTCTGTGGCTCTAAAAACTAAACAGTATAAAGACATGCTCCAAGCTGCTTTTTCTCTCCTACTCCTCTAGGTTTTCCACTGTCGGCCATCCAGAGATGCTGGAGGGCTACCTGGCCAATGCTGGCCTACGCAAAGAGGTCCCGGCTCGGGCTCGGAGGAGCTGAAGAAGATCCTTGCCTTCCTCGTCAGTTTCCTCTTCAGTTCATGTCCCAACAAAACCTGCTTTCACCTATTAGCTCCAAAGAGGCTATAGTGCCCGTGGAGGTCTGGACCTGAGGCCTGTGCTCATCACGTGGAAGGTGAATAGAAAACACTCTGACACCATTCTGGAGGTCTGACGGGACTCTGACCAAAACACAGATGAAATAAAACTTGTGGCTGGAGTTTTTAAAATCTCTTTTTCACCTCATAGATTAATGCTCATGATTGCATGTTAGCAAGACAGCATCTGCCCAAGGTGAAACTCTCAGGATGACATTTACTCTTAAACTGTTATCTGGTTAAGACTACTTGAGGAGATCTTAGTAGCGAGTATGTGGATTTAGTCTCTTCACCAACAGCAGACAGACCCATGCCAAGAAAGCAGACATGTTCACAGAGAAAGCAGAGAGCAGAGATTGGAAAAAGCTAAAAAGAAAACGCTGCAGCTTTAGACGACTATCTGCCTGTAAGGCTGAAAAATTCCAGTTACGCTCTATTTTGGAAAAGGTCCCAGTTTTGGTAACCTGGATTTTTATTTCCCCTCTTCTGCTACAGATGTTGACTGTGACCTCAGAGGCCAACTGGACCACAAAGCTGCAACAGGATTGAGGGAGAGGAGTCTTCATCCAGCTTCAAAGAAAACATCTAGGTAAAGTGATGTGGATCAGTGGATAAAAGTCTCCACTTTCAAAGGAGATACTCTGAGAGAGAGAGAGACTATCTGAGCCATTTTAGCCCAAATTATAGTACTTTATAGTACAGCAACACTTTTAAAGGACAAAAATTAACATAAACTTTGACTGTAATACAAACAAAGTATTGCATGTGTTTTTTAAAACTGTTCCTCAGATGGGCAGGATATCACTATTAGACTGTCCCACCAGCCAACTTCAACAAAAGAACACAGCAGCATTCAGTGATCAGCACAGATGAGCTTGTTCCTCTAACACTCAGCATCTGATCCCTGTTGGTCTGTGTGCTTCTGCTTTTGGTCAGTTAGAAACCCTGCAGTAACCTCACCCAACACTGTGTCTTCTTGTTCGCCTCAACGTTGAAGTGTCAAATGTCAAACATCTGGAAAGGAAACCACACCAGTGTACTGTGATGCTTCACCAACATGTGGCTGACGCTGGTTCTGCCTTTCATGCTGACATCACCAGAGAGCCCCGCCCACCTCAGGACCTCCCCTGTCATGTATTGAACAGGATGATTATGAAGATGACCGAGTGCAAATAAGACTGTAAAAATCCACGACCAGAATGTTTAGATGCTTTCTAATTATTCATGAATATCATGAGTGTTTGTGTGTTTTGTCTTTTCTTTCCTGACGTTTGTTACTAACAAAGACAGTTTACGCTCTGTATGTGTTTTCATCCTTACCAGCCACACTCTAACTGCAATTAAGAAAACAAACTTTAGAAATTGTCGACTCAGTGACTTCATAAAATATTTAAGTGGTTCAGGTAGAGGCAGTTTTTAAATGACCATGAACACTTACCTTATTGTATCTGTACAGCATGTTTTTCTATTAGACAGATTTGTAACAGAGGCCTTGCTCTCAGTAAGTTTGAAGTCATTTTCTGATTTATTTTGTAATCTCTGACCTTTGTACATCCTGCTCAGTTTGCATGCTGCCTTTAGGAGTTTCTGTCTTTTGTATTTGAAGATAATTCATTGAATATACTCTGCTGCTTCCCTTTGGTGCCTCACACATCACTTTGTCAAGTTTTTCAGTGTCATTTTTTTATAGCTGTTTGAATTCTCTGTATGTTTGACCCTGTAGACTGTTTAATGGACTGCTCGTCTTCCTGTTTGTAACCACTGCCTGTTTACGACTAAAGATTTGGATTTTTGACTTTAATACAGCCTCTGCGTGTCGTCCCTTTGTGACCTCGTCCTCTGTGAATGTGTCACAGATGTTTTCATTATAATAACACAGCTTTCCCACAGTGGCTTGCAGCAGCAAAGCTTCAGATTAACACAATGATTTTATATTCAGAATTATTCTGACAGTGGGCCACTGTGAATTGTGATCTTTCATGAGGTCAATTTTAAAGTTCAGTATTTCAAAGCAGGAGCTATGAACAGTCATCATGTTGGCATTAGAATTATTATTATTAATCATTATTAATAATGTTGTTACTCATAACTTTTATTAGTATACATGAATTTTATCAATAGTAAAAAAATAATGAATAATTCATGTCTAACTTTCATTGTGTTTTGTATATTAATTATATTTAAATAGAGATGTTGACCATAACTGTACAGTAGCATACTAAAACAAGCATCAATGTAACATACATTAATGGTCCAAGCTGTCATAAATGGGGAGCCTGATCCTTTATTATGAAAATATGACGAGTATTTTTCTTGTCAGTTGGGAAGAAGTTGGTCTTCTTTTTTCCTTTTCTGTTATAATTGAAACTCTGATCAAACCTACTCATGTTTACAGCAGGTAAAAGCAACTGACAGTCCATGGCATTGTTGTTTGTAGATGCGCAGTGTAGTGGGAGCATAAATCAAAATGAAATAAAACACTAACATTTATGTAATAAAACATTTTAATGAAAATGATTAGACCCTTTATAAACTTTAAAAGGATCTGAAAACAACACTTTTTAAAACAGTATCTTGGGGTGTAGGTGGTCAAAATAGAAAACTGAGCTGAGGATTTAAGTTCAATCCATCTATTCATTAAACTTAGGAGGAAGAAATGTCAGGCTGGTTGTTGTGGAAGTTTTCCACTTAAATAAACCAAAAGAGTCTCCCTGAGCCTAGCATGGCTCTCAGTTAAATACCTTCTCCAGGAACAAAAGGCAGTACACAGCTGTTTCACACCTTAAGGTTCACACTCCCTTGCTACCTCCCAGAGTCCTCAAAGAGACAAAAGACTCTTCCTGTGGAGTGGTCTGCTTCTCCAACTTCCTTATTACAGTATGGGTGTCAGACATGTTAAAATCCAGTGGCACCAAGGCATTATACAATAAAATAATTTGATTAATACACAAGTAAAAGAAATTCCTATACACGAGCAGGATTTTGAATTCAATTCTGGATTTAACAGGAAGCCAATGAAGGGAAACCAATACAGGAGAAATATGCTCTGTCTTTCTAGTCCCTGTCAGGACTCTTGCTGCAGCATTTTGGATTAACTGAAGGCTTTTCATGGAGTTTTTAGGACATCCTGATAATAATGAATTACAGTCGTCCAGCCTGGAAGTAATAAATGCATGAGCTAGTTTTTCAGCATCACTCTGAGACAGGATTTTTCTAATTTTAGAGATGTTGCGCAAATGGAAGAAAGCAGTCCTACATATTTGTTTAATATGTGCATTGAAGGACATGTCTTGGTCAAAAATGACTTCAAGGTTCCTCACAATGTTACTGGAGGCCGAGGTAATGCCATCCAGAGTAAGAATCTGGTTAGATACCATATTTCAGGAATCAGAAAATATTACAAGATTTTCAGGGCTGAGTAAAATAACCTGTTTTATCTGAATTAAGAAAAAAAAAAGTTAGTGGCCATCCAGGTCTTTATGTCTTTAAGACATTCCTGCAGTTTAACTAATTGGTGTGTGTTACCTGGCTTCATGGATAGATAGAGCTCCGTGTCATCTGCATAGCAGTGAAAATTTATGCTATGTCTTCTAATGATGCTGCCTATGGGAAGCATGTTTAATGTGAACAGAATTGGTCCTCGCACTAAACCTTGTGGAACACCATGATTGACCTTAGTGTGTGAAGAGGACTCTCCATTTAGGTGCACAAATTGGAGTCTATTAGATAGATATGATTCAAACCACTGCAGCGCTGTAAATTAAATTAATTTGTGGCCACATTCAAAAGGACTTCTCCCTGTGACTTTGTCTTTAATAGCGTTTAATGAGTGGTCTTCACAAAAACTGCTTCTTCACTTAGTAGTTGACAACAGACCTTAATCTAGAGGTTTAAGATTACCATTAAGATTACCATTTCGTAATCTTAAACTAGCCAGCTGCATAAATTTGGGCACGCCAACAGAAAATTGACATCAATATTTAATAGATCCACCTTTTGCAGAAATAACAATCTCTAATTGCTTCCTATCGCTTCCAATGACAGTCTAGATTTAGTTGAAGGTATTTTTGGACCATCTCCAAAACATCTCCAGTTTAGCCAGTTTTTGTGGTTTTTGAGCATGAGCAGCCCACTTTAAGTCACACCATAGAATTTCAATAATATTCAGGTCTGGGGACTGAGATGGCCATACCAGAACATTGTACTTGTTTCTCTGCACGAATGCCTTACTAGATTTTGAGCAGTTTTTAGGATTGTTGTCTTGTTGAAATATCAGCCCCGGCACAACTTCAACTTTGTCACTGATTCTTGAACATTGTTCTCAAGAATCTGCTGGTACTGGACTGGAATCATGTGATGTTTGTGTAATGTATGTATGGTTTTCCCATTAACAGAAAATAGAATCCTTAAAAGAAAACTGTCTTATTTTGCACACACCGCAGGTCAAGAAGGCGTCAACAACCCCTCTAATCGATATTAGTATTTCTTAAGTCTTGTAACCTAGCAAAGAATTTCATGCAGGCCTCAACTCCTAGTACGTGTAAAATAACCCTTAGTGAAAAAAAAAAAAAAGCACCGCGCACATATTCAGAACTCAGAACTAAATTCAGAACTAAATAATTTTATTAAAACACCCTGATGAGGTATTTTGGTTTTGTGCAGCCACTCATACCAAAGTAAAGAGTTTTTCTTCATTTTTATAGCTACTTTTACAACAGGTTTTCCCATTAACAGAAAATAGACAGAAACCCTAAAAGAAAATGGCCTTGTTTTACACACATCAAGAAGGAGTCAGACGACCGTCGGTTCAATCCCGGTCAATGCTTCCTCCGTCGGGTACCATAAACATATGAGAAAAAAAAAAACCCCAGAGAATTTATTATTTTTGTAAGAGTGAGAAAGAGAGGGAGAGAGCGAATAGATCAAACTTTTCTACAAAACGTTATACCACTCCGGGTCAGGAGGGGCGATATAGCACGGACCGGTCAGATGACTACGCCGGATGGAAACATAACCGGAAGCGTCCCAGGGACTTTCCCTTTGACCTTCATCCTGGAATGATCTGATATCCTCGTGTCGGTGTTGTTCCCACATCATCATAATAAATGTTGTTCCAGGTACAACATTGCCAGTGACCAATCACATTGTTGTGACGTCCACCTCATCTGGAACAAGAGAGATATTTTATTCAAAAATAAATCACTTTTCCTGGAAACTTAGGCCCAAAATGGGATCCTATTGGTGGCTCAGCTGGTTAATAAAGAGGGAGTACGACTTACTTACAATGAATCCCTTACACTATATAATTTTCCCATTAGTGTTTGGGAATTCTCAATGGTGCTTGGTGCCATACCCTCAGGTACTTTAATGTTATATAAAAACACTGACAGTTCAATATCTACCTCAGTCACTCTCTCTGATCCAGCTGAGTCAGCAGTGGGAGAAATCTGCTTTTCACAGGAACTTGGTAACAGCAATAAGAGAATACGTAGTTTATTCCAAGAAGATATCGTGTCTCTCCCATATATATAATATCTTACTGGAACCGACATGTTCCAGATATCACCTGGAAGACAGTCTGGATGATCCCATAAATATCTAATTGTAAACAAGGTGAAGGATATCTCATGTAAAATTCTTCATAAATGTTACCCTGCCAGTCACTATATGGTAACATTTAAAAGACACATAAATACTAATTGAACTTTCTGTGGGGATCATCCAGAAAGTGTGGCACATCTTTTTTGGTACTGTTCCTCTACACAGAGATTCTGGAAGGAATTTAACAGTTTTGTTATTGTCCATATTTTAAGGGAGTTTTCTTAATGATGGGAAAATGTTTTATTCTGTTTCTTTAAGTTCACCAGGAAGAATGATAAATGATTTTTTTATAAAAAATTTGTTAATACTTTTAGCTAAATTTTTTATCCATAAATGTAAGTTTATTAATAAAACACCATATTTCTGCCTTTTTATAAGGATATGGAATTGTACATACAATCAATATCAGACTCAACCAACAAAAAGGCTCTCAGAACAATATTTATATGTTGATTTTTTCTTTTTTTACCCCTGATTTTGTATGTTCATGTTCTGTTCTTTTGTAAACTTCATCTGTTTGTATGTTGTATACTCATTGTGTTTCAATAAAGTTCAATTTTAAAAAAGTACATTCTAAATGAAGCTTCAGACGTCACTAATCACGTGACTCTGGCCAAACGAATCAAGCCTCGACACGGTGCTTCTGAAGCAGTATGTTGATCTTTTTCACACACGCACCGGAGCGTCAGCTTCAAGCAGACCATCGCTACCTCTCACATCTAAAGGTAAGTGTCAAGGTAACTTTGAACTGAGTTCAGTCAATCTCGAGTTTTTTTTTAAGTTTTCTGTTGCTCTCTGTGAGAGGAGACCGTTAAAGGCGAGGCTCTCCAGAGTGTAGCAAAACAGGAAACAGCAGCTGGCTGTGTGTGCGTGTGTGCAAAAGAATAGATTAGAAGTGCAAGTGAGCCACGAGTAAAGAAAGGTCAAGTTTCGTGAGTTGTTTTTCTCACCACTGATCACGCGCTCAACACTCTACACATACTTGCATCACACGCGCGCTCTCGAGCATCGGTATTGTACAATTCTGGGCGTCACGTGAGTTGAGGGTGTTACCATATAACGGAAATCTCCATTGTTCTGTAGCAGTGGTTCTCAAACGTTTCACAATGAGTTTCACCCTTACGAGCGACATCACAGCACAGTAGTATAGGCCTATTTAACACTACATACACATACTTGCCAACATTCAAAAGGGCTCTCTCTCTCTCTCTCTCTCTCTCTCTCTCTCTCTCTCTCTCTCTCTCTCTCTCTCTCTCTCTCTCTCTCTCTCTATGGCACACTCCGTCAGTCTCGTTCCTCTAGAACGACAAAATGTTTAAAAATATTCTCATGCAGATGGTGTTCACAGGACAGCAAGAGTAAACGATCGGGAGAATCTTGTCTTTGTCATCGTTCCCCTCGTACGTGTTATTACTCAGCGGATTTCAGCGGTTTTGCTTCACAACTAGTGCAGTTTACTACTCAAATGGAGTCCAGTCAACCAGCGCCACCTCTGGCCAAGTACTATAGCCTACTACTAGATTAACTTGTGACACACAGTAGCGGTTTTTGAAACTGGCGACACGGGCGGTTGCCCGGGACGGCATCACAAGCATCGGGGCAAAAAAAAAGATTGCTCCTCATTCTGCCCCGACATCATGCCAGCGCATATTTGGAATGTCGTAGGCTCCGATCGGTTTTCTATCACCCATTTGCTGGGAGTAAGGGCGCCCTCCGTTTGCGAGGTGCGCCTGCTGCTTGCGGCACAGGGAGGAGAGGGCGGGGCGGCGGGGGAGTCTCTGGCTGTATCCCAATTCAGGGTCTGCAGCCTTAAAGTATGCAGCCTCAACGATCCTCAAGGGCCGCGTACTCAAAGACCGCTAAGGCCGGAAGTGCGAGGCTTGTGTAATGGGACGGTCTAGCCTCCTTTGCGCTGATACTGTTGTTTGTCAATAAAGTAAAAAAAAAAAAAAGAGCCTCCGTTGCTCTGCCCAGGTTGCCTAGCAACCATGATACTAACCACTGGAAACGTGTCATAGCTTTGTTTGACAGAAATGAAGGAGAAAATCTTCTGTTCATTTCTTTGTTTCTACGCGAGCTTTGATCATTCTCTGTAAGATTAAGCTCAGCTATTGAACGGCGTATATTTTAAAGTAAAGGCTTTAAAACCAAGTTAGTACAAACGTCACTAATGTCACATAACTTTGCCGACATGTGGCCAACAGTAATGTTTACCGTTCTTCGTTATTAAACATTTGCACACAAATAAGTTCCATAATATTCAGTACTTAAAATGCACTCTTCGGCCGCCCCTCATTTGCCGTTTTTTTTTCTGCAAATTTATCCACACCCATCGCCACGCTATGCATTCTGGGATATGTTGGGCCATGAAGTCTACACTGCCACAGCCTTAAACTTCAGGGAAATGAAGGACGCATTTCAGGGCCGCATTTCGAGCAGCCTTTGAATTGAGACAGCCTTGAAATGCGTACAAGGCTGCAGACCCTGAATTGGGATACAGCCTCTGGCTGGCTGGAGCGGCATTTAATCCGGTTGTTCAGTGATGACGCGACGAATCCTACTTCCGGGCCTAAAGTAGTGTGCGTTTAATATGGCTTTTGTGTTGTTAACATGTTTAATGTTATGTATTTTCTTCTATTTGATCTCAAAAAGCTCCTAAAACAGTCAGTGATCTCTGTTGACCTCCCTCGGCTTTTATTACCGCTAATCATTTATTTAAGCTCAGTTTTTAAAACCTTAGGATGTAACTACAGCCCAGCCCATGCAGCAGTATATGAATGACTAACCTCGTATTGTGGATGGATTATCTCAGTTGTTCTCCTGGCTGAAGTTTGGTCCTTTTACAGCATCCTGCCATGCGATTACATTTGTTCCTGACCACCGAGAACACTCACGTTAACTTTTATCGAGTGGAAAAAAAAGTTAGCTTGTTTATATTATGCTAACATAGCTGTGTTGCTAGCAGTCACATAGCACATCATTATATACCAGCTAGCCCAACTTCAGTAACCCTACAAACGTCACTGCTGTTAAGTTTCCTGTCTTCATTTATGTTGGAAGTGATAACAGAGCTGTACGTTTTAATTTGTTTCCAAAACCCCGCAGTCAGGACATATTGGATTTAGATAGAAGCTAGCGAGCTAACTCCCTGCTAACTTCTAACTCCGTTAAATGTCATAAATTCCGTTTTCATGGATGCCTGGATGTTAAACTCAATTGTTACACCTGGTGGAGCAGAACGCTGATCATTTTATTAAAGATGAAAGACTTTTGATAGTTTTTCAACTCTCAGTAATGCCATAGTGATCGTTTGATATATGGACCTGCAGCGGAGTTTAGGTCCAGACACGGCTAGTGACGTCAGACTGAACAATCGGATAGAGATTGACAGACCATGTGACTTTCGCGCATTGCATGCCGGCAACTCGTGGCAAAACAATCCAAGTACCGCATCAAACGCAAGCATTTGCAGCACCGCAAAACGTTCATTCTCCGGTTCCAATACCTTCTTGCTTTTTCTTTGTTTCCCAAAAAAGGTATGTACAAAAACGAAAGAGAACAATGCCGGTCCGTACAAAGACAGACTTGATGAAAAGTCAAAGAAAGATACGTGGAAAAAAATCAAAGGAGTGAAAGGGTCAGACCCTTACAAGCACACAGAGTGGACAAAATACGTTCGCGTGCTGCCCAACTTTCACCATGCTAATTATACGGTTCTTGGAGTGAGTGCATACACTCATGAAGTTTAGTAACTTCAGGTCACTGCAACAAGCCCAGGTCCAGTTTTTACCAGCTTCGCCTTATTTCTAAGACCAGGCACTATATCCCGTATAAAGACCTAGAAAAGCTCATCCACGCCTTTGTAACGTCGAGGCTTGATTACTGCAATTCACTTTATTGTGGTCTCCACTCTTCCCTTTTACATAGATTACAGACAGTTCAGAATGCTGCAGCACGCATTCTAACTAAAACCAAGAAGTTTGCCCACATTACTCCTGTCCTTGCTAATCTGCACTGGTTGCCTGTCAAATATCGTATTCAATTTAAAATTTTGTTGTTTACTTTTAAAATTACCAATAACACTGCACCAAGCTATCTTAAGGAACTTTTAAACCCATATGCTCCTGCTAGGGCTTTAAGGTCATCCTCACAGTTACTGTTGGTTCAGCCCAGATCTCGACTGAAATCTAGAGGTGATCGATCGTTTGCTCTAGTTGCACCGGAGCTGTGGAACAATCTCCCGATTGGCATCCGGGCGTCTGATTCTATTCATTCTTTTAAATCACGGCTAAAAACATATCTTTTTAAACTTGCCTTTTCTACCAGTTAAATGCTGGCTTGCTTGCAGTGACCTATTGACCTATTGTATTGTATTGTATTGTATTGTATTAAATTCTCTGCTATCTTTCCATTATTGGTGTCTTTTATCATGGTGGTACAGTCTTACCTTGCTATAACCTATGTGCTGCAGTCTACTCTTATTGGTGGCTTTTATCTTCATAAATACACATTCGTTAACAGTTTATTAATAGGACCTTTGAGCTCAATGGTAATTAATTAGTAGTGGAAATAATTTCTGGTTCGCATCACAGAAATGTAGCAGCGACAATAATATTGTATGCTGTAATCGTACTGGGCAATTAGTGATACAAAAAACTGTTGTGTGAAATCCCAGAAATAAACCTTAGACAAAGTGAATCTGTGAACTAAGCTGTAGGTCTATTAGGTTATTTGTGGTGATCCTCGGGTTGGGGGGATTTGTGTTCATACTGGGGTCCGTTCTTCGTACCTCGCTTACTACATCCAAGATCAAATGACACATCCAAGATCAAATCATCGCGCCAACTTTGAGCTCGCAATTCCGGTTCTCCGAACACACCTGTTGTTGACGATTAGTATAGCTGGATGAAGTAATGTGAGATCACTGGGTGGCTTAACAGGGGCTACGCATCGATAGTAGAAACATTGATCGGCAACCCTTTGGTCGGCGAAAATGTCGAAGGAGCGCGCTCAGTATTTTTCGGCAGCAGAGCAAGAACTCGATTGAGGGATTTCAGGAGTTTCAGAGTTTAATTAAAACGCAAGGGAACACTGCAAAGGCTGCAAAAGCAAGGAGAGAGGGCTGGCAGAAAGTTGCTGACAAATTAAACTCGTAAGTAATTTAATAATAATAATGGAGTGGATTGATATAGCACTTTTCAAGGCACCCAAAGCGCTTTACAATGCCACTATTCATTCACTCTCACATTCACACACTGGTGGAGGCAGCTACGGTTGTAGCCACAGCTGCCCTGGGGCAGACTGACAGAAGCCAGGCTGCCATATTGCGCCATCGGCCCCTCTGGCCAACACCAGTAGGCGGTAGGGTAAATTTATTATATTATATTATATCCTCTTTTAGGGCTGCTCAATTAATCGAATTTTAATCACGATTACGATCTGGGCTTTCAACGATCATTAAAAATGACTGAGCTGATTATTAGCCCCTCCCTAATTTATCCGCGACACCTTAAAGGCCGGTCCGTGAAAATATTGTTGGGCATAAACCATCCGTGGCGCAAAAAAGGTTGGAGACCGCTGATTAAGAGGACCCGAGGGAAGCTCGGAAAGCTAAGCAGAAGTTATTTAGAGAGGAGAGTGACTGCCGTTGGTTGAAAAGAGAGTTTAAAAAAAAAAACTTCAGTGGTGTTGCACACTATTTTATATTATTTTTTTAAAGTCATTGTTAACCCTTTAAAGCCGGTCAGAGCAGCACGCTCCGTTTTGCGTAACTATTTTTAAATCCCTGTAGAACCTGAACCGTGTAAGCTAGCGCAATAATTTGTTTTGCATATGAAACCGGAGGAGTTGTACTTATATCTGATGCCATCAGCTTGTCCTCGGTCACGGTTTCGTTCCACATATAGCTTTGCAAAAATTGCATAAAAAGCGCTTGCAGGAACAAAAACATAATATTCCAGAAACACGCTTTGCCGTTCCTATCAGCTGTTCATAACACTTCCCACAGTGAAATGATGCACATGCTGTTTTCTTTGCAAATTTGCATCATAGGATTGTTTTTTGTTTTTCCTGCAGTATATAAAAATTGCTGTATCTCCAAAATAAAACTATGAAGACACTCAAAATAAATTTCCTGTGGTGGGAAACTATTTTTTGCAACTTTATTGTATTTAAAGTTTTGAGGGATAAGCCTCTTAAATTTCTCCAAGTAGAAATATATGTAAACAAAACAAAAGTGATTTTCAATTTTTTTTTTGTAGTTTATTGCACTTTTTTGCAATTTATGTAATTACTATGGACTAATGCATACATATTATTAAAATATGGGCTATAACAGTTGTATTGATGTATAGCAACTTGAAATGCTCCCACAAATGGCACTACAGCATATAAAAAAAAAAAAAATAAAATAAAAAAAAAACTCTGGTGGACTTGGTTCTATAGTAGGTCTTAAAGGGTTAAATAAATATCGTCAAATAATCGTGATCTCAATTTCAGTGAAAATAATCGTGATTGTCATTTTTGCCATAATCGAGCAGCCCTATCCTCTTTCACATTAGAGCCACAACAGGAGCCACTAGAACATGGGAACAAGTAAAAGTGAAATATAAGAATATTCTACAGAATGGTAATATTTATCACTTATATTGCTTTTAGTCTCTTGAAAAGAGACCCTGAAATAATCTGTTTGTTTATAACAGCAACCAAGAAAAGGGCAGAGCAAAAAAAAGACAGGTGGTGGTCCTGCACCCCCTCGTCAACAAGTTGGTTAAGTGAATAATACCCTCACAGGAAAATCGATATCTCTCTATGAGCACACTGTCGCGCTGAGCTAAAGGATCCTGTCTGTCCCGCAATATACGCTGAATTCTGAGGACTCTCCTTATCAATCTTGCACCTTCCGCAATGGGTGGCTCGCGTATACGGACAGGACATGGCTGCGACAGACTTCCCAAATCCACCTTCGCTTTTATAGCCGTGGTCTCTCATCTTGATTACACGAAGTAATTTACTATTACTACTCTAAAATATGAATTACATCTGAAATAATAAAATACATGAAATAGAATGATTAATAGTACATTTCCCTTTTTTTAGGAAATGACCTGTATGTATATCTGTATGAAATCAATAAAAGGATGAAGTACTGCATTATCTTTAGTTACATTGATAACATTTATTTATGGAAAAACAGTGGTAAAATATCGCTGTTGCTTTCGTATAAATGAAGCGGACATACCTGAGTGGCTGCGATCTAATCTTGTTTACATGAAGTAAACCTGCTCCCAAGCAGGTTTACGCTTACGGATCTGTTGCTATGACAGCAAGTCCCGGATGAGCTTCGGGGAACCGAACGATCCAAGATCACGCGAAATCGTCACCAATCAAATCCAGCTAACTTACTTAGCGAGGTACGAAGAACGGGCCCCTGGAGTGCAAAATTAAAACTAATGGAAGGTGGACAACAAAAGTTCAAAGCCACATCACATCCTGTAAGCATAGTCTGCCTGTGTCGCTACTGCACCTGTTTCTATGACTACATTGAGTAGAGTCTGAGTGGCTGCACTTGACACTGGTGCATTCAAATCCACCCTCAAACATATTGAAAGATGCAATGTGGATTGTCAAGACTCAAACCAATCAGTAAGCAAAGACAGCAGGGATCACTTGTTTCTATTTATTATACAGCCAGATTTACTTGTGACACACATGTGCAGCTGGCTTTATCACCTATTTTGAATTTGTTTCAAGCACAATACATTTGTAACTTTCAGTGTTTTCCGGTCTTCCAAAAGAAGAAAAAAAACCTTCAACTACATGACATGCAATTGTGTATTTGTTTTCACCTTATCATACACTTGAAGTTTTACAAATCACCACTCCTTTTGTTTAATAACATTTCAGTCTCAGACAATCTAGTTTTTCTTACAGAGATTGAATGCACCTTCTGCGGATGGCGGTACCACACAGTGTGCGTGGACTTCCCCTGTACAGAAGGCAACTACAAATGCTGTGAATGCTAAATAAACAGAAACAAATGATCCCTGTTGTCTTTGCTTAATGACTGGTTTTAGTCTTGACAATCCTCATTGCTGGCATTGCATCTTTCAATGCCAGCAATGCCAGGTATCAGTGCTCAAACCTTTTGTGTTTGTTTCCAATAAGTTGCCCACATCGGGAAACAAATGTGTTCTTTTACTTGTCAGATGAATATATGAGACACTTTGACTCTTCAGTGCAGTGTGGAGCCTAACAGAGATCTGTTTTGTGTCCTAGCTGATCAGCAGGAGGAGAAGAGTCTGACGGAGCAGCAGAGGAACATTTTCAGCTACTTGGACTCAGCTCAGCCACTACAGAGAAAACAATGAGCTCAACACAGAAGGTGACAGACAGAGCAGGGCGATATGACCAAAAATATTTATCACGATATACATTTGAAAATGTGCGATAACGATGTAGCTGATGATATAATTGACACTAGACAAAATACTTTACAACTCCACAACTTTATTAAAAAACCCATCAATGTATTTTCAGTTATACAAGCAGCTGTTTTTTTTATGTGCATTAAAGTTATATAAAAATTTAACAGTGCAAATGCAAATTGCTTGCTGACAGTTTAACCAAAAGGCATTTCCAGTGGAAATTGGCTGACATCCTAAACATAACCATGTATAATATCCAGAAACTTAAAAAGAGGTTATACAGTCGTGGCCAAAAGTTTTGAGAATTGCATAAATAATGTTGAGAGAATATTGACTAGCACAAGGCTGGAGATCATCATGGCTGTATTCCAATTCAGGTTCTGCAGCTTTAAAGTACGCAGCCTCAACGGTCCTCAAGGGCCGCGTACTCAAAGACCGCTGAGGCTGGAAGCCTCGATCGCGCTGCCCAGGTTGCCTAGCAACCATGATACTAACAGCTGGAAACGTTTCATACAGCTTTGTTTGACAGAAATGAAGGAGAACATACTTTGTTCATTTGTTTCTACATGAGCTCTGTGTGATTTAATAAGTATCTGAGGCTGAGACCACAGGACTGTAAAACATGATTGTTGGGCTTCATTTCTGTACTGAACAGTCATTTTATGATTAGCTAGTAAATAACAATTAGCTAATGTTGTTCATGAGACTAAAGTCGACTCACTTTGGTGATGGAACTATAATATTGCCAATAATATAGTTATTATATTAATCACTTCACTCAAAGAAAAGTTTCTTTGACAGTGTATATATAGATGTATCATATATAAGAGACAAATATTGTTTGTTCAATTTGTTGGCATTACTAAATTTGGCTCAATGCTTACATATATGTGTAAAAAGCAAATGTACGAGCTGTGATAACTGTTGCTGATAAAATGAAGAGTAGACTGATATTGAATATTCCTTTATTGGGTGAGAAAATCAGACCATGTCATAACTGCTTTAAGTCATACAGAATAGATATCAGAGCCTTAAACAGGCTGGCTTCTGCTAAATGGGTCAAACTGGGCAGAAAGTATAGAAACACATAACATCCTTATAGAATATGATGTAACACTATAGATCAACTTACCTCAGAATATATAAAGCATATAAACAATTACAGCAATATGATGCAACAAACACAGCAGTGCTACTAATCCAAAATACTCAAAGCTTCATAGAACTGAAACCAACATTTATTTTTAGCTCCATTCTGCTGCTGATACAGACTTTAGGTTTCTGAACATTAAACTTGTTGCTGCCTTTCATAGTGTGTAACTTGAAGGCCCTGAGTACTTTCTCCCACACTGAAAACACTGGAATGATACAATTATTTGAACATTACCTAATAAGACTGATTCAGAACAGACAGTTAGTTATTTTAAACTTTCCTAGCAGTCCTTCACAAACAGGGAACAGTCTGTCTATTCTCTCCATCTGTCAGCTGTTGCTGGCTCTTCCTCCTCCTCTTCCTCACACACTGCTGAGTTTGTCCTGGTGGATCATCAGGGGTGCAAAGCCTCACAGATGATGTGCAGCAGTGGGTCCCTCAGTCTGTCCTCACTCTGGACACTTGCAGTCGTCACACATGGAAATCAAATGTGTGATAAGCTGCAGGATTCAAACACAAGTGTAACTTATAAATACATGTTCATACTTTTATTCCACAATCAGAGAGAAAGAGAGAGAGAGAGAGTGCAGGACAGACAGACAGGTGACAGTCTCAGGTGTACACACTGCTACAAAACAGCACAAGAGAAGCAGGATTTAGTGTTTGTGTTATTACGAGTGCTACACAAGAAGAGTTCCCAGATGGTACAGTGGACACATGTGTGACTCCTGTGATTAAAGCATCTTTCTTTCAGCTTAACGAGTGAACCGTCAGCTCGTTCAAACACACGTTAAAGTGCGTTTGGCTCGACACCACCGAACAGAGGCAGCAATATAACATAGCTAACATTAACAGTGCAGTGAATCCTGCTTGTGCCGTGATATTCAGGACTGCAAACCGAGCAGCATCACTGACTTTCAGCTTGTTGTGTTTGTGGATATATGACTGACTTTAATTATCCATAAAATCATCACATTCTCTGTAAGATTAAGGTCGACTATTGAACAGTGTATATTTTAAAGTAAAGGCTTTAAAACCAAGTTAGTACAAACATCACTGATGTCACATAACTTTGCCGACATGTGGCCAACAGTAATATTTTAATGTTCTTCATTGTTCAACATTTGCACATAAATAAGTGAAATAATATTCAGTACTCACTTTTAAAAGTTTAGTCTTTGGCTGCTCCGCTTCAGCTTTTTTTTTTTTTTTTTTTTTGGCAAAATTATCCACACCCACCGCCGCGCTATGAAGTCTGGGATATGTTGGGCCATGAAGTTTACACCGCCACATCCTTCAAATTCAGGGAAATGAAGGACACATTTGTGGCTGCATTTCGAGCAGCCTTTGAATTGGGACAGCCTCGCTGTCGCTGTGACGCAATCGGCCTTAAAATGTGGCCTTTAAGGCTGCAGACCCTGAATTGGGATACAGCCTATGTCAGGCTGATTGGGTTAGAATGGCAGACCTGACATGTTAAAAGGAGGGTGGTGCTTGAAATCATTGTTCTTCCATTGTAAACCATGGTGACCTGCAAAGAAACGCGTGCAGCCATCATTGCGTTGCATAAAAATGGCTTCACAGGCAAGAATATTGTGGCTACTAAGATTGCATCTAAATCAACAATTTATAGGATCATCAAGAACTTCAAGGAAAGAGGTTCAATTCTTGATAAGAAGGCTTCAGCACATCCAAGAAAGTCCAGCGAGCACCAGGATCGTCTCCTAAACACGATTCAGCTGCGGGATCAGAGTGTCACCAGTGCGGAGCTTGCTCAGGAATGGCAGCAGGCAGGTGTGAGCGCATCTGCACGCACAGTGAGGCGAAGACTTTTGGAAGACGGCCTGGTGTCAAGAGGGCAGCAAAGAAGCAACTTCTCTCCAAAAAATCCCCATCAGGGACAGATTGATCTTCCACAGAAAGTATGGTGAATGGACTGCTGAGGACTGGGGCAAAGTCATATTCTCGGATGAAGCCTGTTTCCGATTGTTTGGGGCATCTGGAAAAAGTCTTGTCTGGAGAAGAAAAGGTGAGCGCTACCATCAGTCCTGTGTCATGCCAACAGCAAAGCATCCTGAGACCATTCATGTGTGGGGTTGCTTCTCATCCAAGGGAGTGGGCTCACTCACAATTTTGCCCAAAAACACAGCCATGAATAAAGAATGGTACCAAAACTGCCTCCAACAGCAACTTCTTCCAACAACAGTTTGGTAAACAACAATTCCTACATAAGGCACACGGGATTATAAGGGGCACCGTCGATTTTCAGAAAAATGAAAGGATTGATTTTAAGTGTGCCGTATTTTCCAAAAAACACGGTAATAGCGATGGCCTGCTAGCATGCTAGTGCTTTGTTGTGTATCTGACGGACGAAAGCTAAACCAGTTCCACACCACTGAAGTTGAAGCATTTTTACAAACCAATTCTGGTTCATCTGTTTCATTCAACGATCCGCTTTCACCCTTCTCATTCTCCGTCGCCGCCATGCTTTTTCCTCCATGTGCGTATGAAAACAAAGGCACTGCGCAAGCGTGTTTTACCCATATTCTATCGTAATATTTGAATTTCTTATCGTTGCCAAACATTATACTGGTATTACCGTGAATGGTATGATATAGCCCAGCCCTACATGAAAGGCAACCTGATCGTGCACTAATCACACATTAAAATAAGCAAAAGAGGCAAAACTGTGTGCCAGAGTAAAAAACAAAACAACCCCCCCCCCCCCCCCCCCCAAATCCCTTTAAACCTTAACACCAACAAAAGGAAGCATTTCTATGGAAAAAGAAACCCCTCCACTTGGTTTGACCTGCTGATGTCATATGTGACATCATCAGGACTTTAAAATGAGGAAATGCTAGGCGGGTGTTTCCCCACACCTGACCCTCATGAAGACTGAAAAGACAAACAAAGTATGAACTTAATGACTTAATCTGTAACATAATAAAATATAAAGTAACATGTAACTGAATATTTGCCTTAATTTGCAGAATGTTTGATTTGCCGGCAACAAAACGCTTACACAAACAAACCCGGGATAGTGAGTGCAGCGATGTTACTTGACAAATAGCGAATCATAGCAAATACATAGAAACAGAATAATGTGTACAATGTGCAAAAAAAGGTAAACACATATGGGACAAATGGAGAGCATTGCAACTGCTCCTCCACTTTGTCACAGTACAGTCTGTGCCAAAAAGTACTGACAGGAAACTACATGCTTTTGCAGAAAATAGGAGCTGCAGCCAGAAAGTGAATCTAAGCACAGTCTTTGATTTAAACTTAAAGTGTGTGTGACGTCTAGAGGAAGTATATAAATAACTAGGCTTCCTGTTTGTGCTTCAGACCTGAGCTTATGTGTTCGTGTGTTCAGGTCAATGAAAAATAAAGATCATCTTTTGAGCTTTGACCACTTTGAGCAGGGTCTTTCTTTGCCGTAGGGAAAACAAAGAACTGGGATTTAATACTTGTAGTTATAAAGAAAGCAATTCTGTTAAACACACCACTTTTTTTTTCTGCTCAGCTGCAGTATCCAGATGAAATACATAATCATATTACACAGTTTTCAACAAACTGCAATTTAGTAAATCCTCAAGTTAAAAGTAACTTTTTGTAAAACTGTTATATTTAGAGCAACTTTTAAGTGGAATAAATTGCCTTATAAAATTAGAGAATTAGCTACTATTCAAAACTTCAATGAACATTTAAAAGCTGATTTACAGAACTTATAGGCTACGTTCACACTGCAGGCGAAAGCGCATCAAATCCGATTTTTTTGACCCTATGCGACCCATATCCGATCATGGTATGACAGTGTGAACGGCACAAATCCGATATTTTCAAATCCGATCTGGGTCACTTTCGTATGTGGTACTGAATCCGATACATATCCGATGTTTTAGAAAGCGACTGCTGTTTGAACGGTCAGGTCGCATTAAATCCGTCTTTTACGTCACCGACACAAGACAGACGCCAATTATACGCGCCAGAGAAGACATCGCAAACGCTTCTCTGGCCATCCCGTGTAGATGTCAGTGAAACTGTTGGAAAGACAATGTTGGATAAACGTGAACATTTTATTTGTACTGTATAATCTGCAGATTCTGACAGAAATCTGCAACTATCCTTTGAAGCAGCGCTCCTCTAAAACAGCAATAAGGATCATTATTAGGTTATTTACATTATTATGTAAATAACAAAATAACTTAAAGCAAAAATTGGGAAATCTAAAGTCCGAACTCTTTATATTAAGGGCCATCTATCAAACAATATTGTTTGCTCTGGGTCTAAACAGAGCGCGTTGTGTGTGACGTCTTCTTTTGCGCATGCGGGCCGCTTTGAGCGTTCACACTAGAGCGCGTTTGCTGTCGCATTTTATTTGTAGTGTGAACGAGCAGACACAAAAAATCGGATTTGATCAAAAAATCGGAATTGAGCATTAAGACCTGCAGTGTGAACGTAGTCTTAGTTGTTGTAAATATTGTAAGAGATGGTTTGTTTTTGAAATTTGTGTAATGTGCCTCGTTGTTGTTGTTGTTGTTGTTGTTGTTGTTGTTGTTGTTGTTGTTGTTATTATTATTATTATTATTATTATTATTATTATTATTATTATTATTATTATTATTATTGATTGCTTATATTTTAATTGTGAAACCCCACTGTGGATGGAAAATTATCTGGATATTTTGAATCCACTTTATTGTGTAATATTTTATGTGATCGTATTTGACGGAAGACGAGCAACATTTGTTGTGGAAGCTAATGGGGTTCCTTTTGAATAAACAAATAAACAAACATAGGATTTATTATCAGTGAATAATTATGTATAAATCTATAAAAAAAATGATAGAAATATGTAATAGGAAACAACAATCTGATATAAATTATGAAAATAATATATGTTTGTGTGTGTGTACAATCAGGCGGGATGGGCATGATTTTAGTGTTTTTAAATGGTCATGAATTATTTTTAACACCAGGTTGGATGTAATGTGTTAGAACTACCAGCAGGTGGGGATAAGACACCTTTAAGGTGTTTGGTGCCACACTCCACCTTCAGGTTTAAAACTAGTGTTAATGGAGGGAGTTTGAAGGTTGAGTTTGTTCCACGACTGCATTTCACTCACTGCCTCTGTTTGTATCTCTGTCACTGCAGGACCAACATGGAGCGAGAAGTCAGCGCTCTCAGGAGGCCGACAAACCTCACAGAAGAAAGGGAGAGAAAAAACACACCTGTGACGAGTGTGGAAAGCATTTTACTGGGATTTATAAACTAAAACGTCATCAGTTCATCCACACTGGAGAGAAACCGTTCAGCTGTGACTTGTGTGAAAAGTCTTTTTCCTTGAAGGATTCCCTAAAACAACACCAACTCATCCACAGTGGAGTTAAAGCGTACAGCTGTGATCAGTGTGGTAGAGCTTTTACTCACAGTAGCCACTTACAGAGTCATCTAGTTACCCACTCTGGAATTAAGGCGTACAGCTGTGACGAGTGTGGGAAGGAGTTTACTCTGAAGGCTTCACTAAAACGGCATCAGGTCATCCACACTGGAGAGAGACCGTTCAGCTGTGACTTGTGTGGAAAGTCTTTTTACTTGAAGGGTCACCTAAAAAAACACGAACTCATCCACAGTGGAGTTAAAGCGTACAGCTGTGATCAGTGTGGCAGAGCTTTTACTCAAGGAAGCAGTTTACAGAATCATCTAGTTACCCACTCCGGAATTAAGGCATACAGCTGTGACGAGTGTGGGAAGGAGTTTACTGGGAAGGCTGAACTAAAACGGCATCAAGTCATCCACACTGGAGAGAGACCGTTCAGCTGTGACCTGTGTGGAAAGTCTTTTTCCTGGAAGGAATCCCTAAAACAGCACCAACTCATCCACAGTGGAGTTAAAGCGTACAGCTGTGATCAGTGTGGCAGAGCTTTTACTCAAAGTGGCAACTTACAGAATCATCTAGTTACCCACTCTGGAATTAAGGCATACAGCTGTGACATCTGTGGAAAAACTTTCAGCCAGAGAGGAAGCCGAAATATACACCTACGCATTCACACCAGACATGATGTGTACTGCTGTGAACAGTGTGGCAAACAGTTTATAACTCGCACACAGTTACAACAACACATGTTTACCCACACTGAGGAGAGACCTTATCAATGTGACCTGTGTGAGAAGACTTTTAAATCTCCACATTACCTGAGAGAACACCAACAGATCCACACCAGAAAGAGACTCAACAAGTGCAGTTACTGTGAGGTATGTATTTATATTGTTATCTTGTCATTTTAGCCTGACTGTTTGGAACAACTCTGCTCATTAAACTGTGTTAGCATGTTAGCAATTCTACTGCATGGAAAAGCAGCTCTGAGTGATTATTCAGATTTTCATGTTAGTTATGATTTTAGTATTACTGTAGTATTATGGTGGTAGTATTGTAGTTATTACAGCCCAGTAAACTGAGTGTGTTAACTGAAACAGTAAAATGTAATTGGACATCTGCAGAGATGCTCTTTATTTCAGGCGACGTTCAGGATAAAAGTGTTGAAGGAGTGACTTACACTGTCTTTGTGTCTTTGTTTAGAAGCAGAGCGACACAGATGGATCCAGTTCTCAACCCTGTCATCGCTGTGGTGGTGGGAAAGACTTTCGTTGTGACCTTTGTGGAAAAACTTTCAGTTGGCAACAGAACCTAAAAAAACATCAACGTAGACACACTGGAGACAAACTGAAATACTGCAAAGAATGTGGGAGAGGCTTCACCACATCAGCTGAGTTAAAACAACATGAACTGATTCACAGTGGGGTTAAAAAGCACCTCTGTGATCAGTGTGGGTCATCCTTCACCACTGCATGTGAGCTTAAATCACACAAACGAGTCCACACGGGAGAGAAACCATACAAGTGCAGACACTGTGACAAAAGCTTCTCACATTCAAATAGTCGTAACAAGCATGAACGTACACACATGGAAGGAAACTACAGCTGTGACCAGTGTGACAAGAGCTTCAGGAATCTCAGTTCATACTCCATACACAAACGATCCCACGTTACTAATAAACTGTTTCACTGTTATCAATGTGCCCAAACATTCACCTCATTGTCTGCTCTGTGCAAACATCAGCGTGATCACTCAGGGCTGAAATCACTCCCATCACTGGATCACAGTGAATCTGAAGAGACAGAAAGATCCTCTGGTTTCAGTGTCAGACTCAAAAAGCTTGAGATCAGGCTCCACAGAGTTCAGATAGAATCATTTAAACTTGTGTTGAACTGAACTGGTTGCTGGGCTGAACTTCTACATAATACAGATTTACATGGGATCTTATTTTCTGTCGTTTTACTGAGTCAGTTTTGTCCTTTTTTCTCTGTCCTGGTTTTGCTCGTCTATAAATAATTGAA
Source organism: Astatotilapia calliptera (assembly GCF_964374335.1). Taxonomy (NCBI): domain Eukaryota; kingdom Metazoa; phylum Chordata; class Actinopteri; order Cichliformes; family Cichlidae; genus Astatotilapia; species Astatotilapia calliptera. The sequence continues at coordinate 29,261,940 of NC_137430.1, forward strand.
ACTCAGTCAAATAGTTCATTGTTCTCCAGCAAAACGTTTTGGAAACTCATGTTTAACCTTTAAACTCTGACATGTTTTAGCACACAAGGCTTCATCGGGGAGTTCACTCATGATTGGACCATGAGAATAAAGGTTTTCAGTTCTTTCAAAGAGAGTCTTGGAGGTGTTTGATGTTTCTGTTTTTTCTGAAACCACCTGAAAGAAAAGCTATTTTTCTTGCTTTGTGTAGTGTGGAAGTTTTTAATGTTTCTTCATCTGTGATGTTCTTCAATGTGTTGACATGAAGATGGTACAAATAAACTGTCCTTTTAGCTTCAGCTCCTAATTTATTCATTATTTGTGGATGATCGGCTTTTCTCTCTTGTTTATTTATCGCGCTAAACAACAGCAGCACGTTTTAGCTTGATCAGCTGCTGTTAGAACTCATTTGATTTTAATTTCTAGTATCAGCTGATTTTTGCTGGAGCCACAGCTTTAAAAACGGCTGGTCCAAACCAGGAGATGTCCTTACTGAATCATCAGAGCTGAACTGGTGATCAAGAAACAGGTTTACCTTTTAAGTGACATGAATGAGTGGAAGGGAAGTTATGAACTGTTTCTGAGAGACGAATAACACCAAGCTCCTTTTCTGTGTAGCTGACAGCTGGTAACTGTGCAGGGGCGGATCTAGCAAAGCTTTTGCCAGGGGCCAGGTGGGGCATTAACAGGGAAAGGGGGGCACAAAGATATACTTTTCTTTCTTACTCTCATATAAAATATTTAGCTTTTATTAAATAGTTATCTGAATCTTACAACCAAAGTTTGTATAATAATACACAAGATTGGCTGTAGACCATTATTAATCATTCAGAACACTGTGTAAAAATAAAAAGTGAATGCAAAAGTGCATAAATATTTATTTTACATGTTTGATGTGTGTGGCGGGGCGTGGTCTGCAGTGCTGCTGCAGGGGAGGTGGACCTACGGGCGTAAAGTCTGTGCTCTCTCGGCTGTTTTTTGGGTGTGTGTTGGGCTGTTAGTTGAAAAGCTACAGCCGGCTGTGTGGGTACACCAACCATGTGTGAAAAGTGGTCCATAACTTAATGCTTCAAAGCGTGTTCATGCAAACATTGTCGGGTCTGCTGTGGTACAATGGGACTTCTGCTCATGAACCTCTGCGCACAGCGTCTGCAAATCAGGGCTGTACGAAGTCACCTCATCTTTACACAAAACTGTAAGCTGTCATCTGTGAGGCGTGAGCGGTGTTTGTTTTTATCATAGTTCATGGTGGAGAATGGCTGCTCTGCTGAGCTTTGCTCTCTGTAGCCGTATGAATGGCAAACTACACTGATTAGCAGCGGCATAGGCACACTTAAAATTTCTTCTGAAATTTTCGCTTTCTAGTTTTTAGTTGTTCTGCTGCCTAAATACCACAGGGTGTAATTATGAAGTTATTGAGCTGCACATACTTTACGACCTGCTTAAGTTCGAGGTCACAGCGTCTGTAAGAATTGAACAGAAACATCTGTCATAAAAATCGCCCAAAGACAAACTCAAAGGATGCAACCTGTAACTTTCTCTTCCTTCATGTCAGTACCATCATCGATTATTTATATTAAATGCATATAGCAACAGTAACACTTTAGTTTGGATTTCATGATTTCTGTAACTGGAAAATATTTTGTTTAAAGACAGAAGTGACCGCATAGTTGTAGAGCTGGGCGATATGAGATTTTTTCATATCACGATATGTTTTTTTTCATTTCAGGCGATAACGATATCTATCACGATATAAGCCAAATAACTATATTCGTAAGATTTAAATGTGCCGTTGCTCACAAGTAAAATGTGAAATAATCAGCAGCTTGTTTTTAAATATTTATTTCCCATAATAAGTTCAACAGGGTAGATGTACTTAAGGAACATGAGACTTTTTCAGATAAATAAAGGCAAATATTGCAAACTACACAAAAGACAGCCGCTAAAGCATTTAAGTTTCAAAATAGAACAAATGAAACAGACTAAATTGTCAATTCCACTTAGAAACAAAAGTATTAATTCTAAAAATAAATCTTAGTTTTACAGAAGAACAGACAAAACTGACTAACTTTTGTCAATATCAAATAAACTGAGAACTAAAAGGAAATTCTCAATCTCTCCTTGTTGTATAGCTGAGCTTTTCAAACAGTTTTAACAGTTACTTTAGTCTGACAAAAGCCGAATGACGAATTAGCGCTTCCAGTCAGAGACTGAGGCTACGTCCACACGTACACGGGTATTTTTGAAAACGGAGATTTTCCGTTTTCGTTTTAAAAAATAATCCCGTCCACACGTAAAGGCAGAAATGAAGGAAAACGCTGCTATGAACATGCCAAAGCAGCAGGTGGCGCTAGATTCCTAACCGTGCAGAAATGTTGGCCAATCAGAAGTCTAGAAGCCTCGGTGGGAAAAAGTAAACAAAGCTGGGGCATAGAAGCAGAACCGAGTCGTATGTGTGGACGGACAGTAACTGTATGTATATGTAAGCATTTAAACACTGCAGAGAGTAGAATTAACAGTAACAGTATTGTAGAAATTCATTTCACCGAAACAATAACGTGGCGCACAGTGTGACGCATGCACCAGTTTATTGTATTTCCAGACTTGCTTTCGGCACAATTTACAGTGCACGCTACTCTGTTTTTGTCAGACTTGAAATAGCCGAAATACCTTCACACTACGGAACTTCTATGGCTCTTCCGTTCGACAATCTCTCTGGCATTGGAACCATCATCTGTTTTCTCTTCGGTCACGCTCGGTTGATTTTTCTAGTCGGCACACTCATTTCCTCCATTATGCGCTGGCTCCATTACCCGCTGGCCGCTTCCCAAACAAACACATGTGCGGCTTGGCACTTGTGCTGTACGTAACAAGTCACGCGACGTGACGCTGCGGCTGTGATTGGTTCGGCTCTGCGCTACTTAATTTGGATCGGCCGACCTTTTGTTTTGTTTTTTGTTTTTTTTGTTTTTTGTTTTTTTAAGAGGACAAGAGCGGCGAGGTCTATCACGATAGCTTAATTTCTCTATCGAGTAAAAGTTATATCGCGATAGATATCGTTATCGTTCTATCGCCCAGCTCTACATAGTTGCAACATTAAAGTGAAATATTTAATAGTCTAATAACAGATTAAATGCTATGTTGAGGCTGTCGTTTCAGGAGGAGAGAAGCTGCAGAGAGGCGTGTAAGACTGCAACTCTGCTTCCTGGTCCCAGCTCTGGATAGTCATATTTTAGGGGGTTTAATAAATGTGTCCATATTTCTAGAAATGAGAGCTGCTCCATCCAAAGTGGGATGGATGCCATCTCTCCTAACAAGACCAGGTTTCCTCCAGAAGATTTGCCAATTATCTATGAAGCCCACATCGTTTCTTGGACACCACTCAGCCAGCCAGCAACTTAAGGAGAACATGTGGCTAAACATGTCACTCCTGGGCTGTATCCCAATTCAGGGTCTGCAGCCTTAAAAGCCGATTACGTCAGAGCAACGTGACAAAGGCTGTCCCAATTCGAAGGCTGCTCGAAATGCGGCCCTCAAATGCATCCTTCATTTCCCTGAATTCTAAAGATGTGTCGGTGTAGACTTCATGGCCCAACATATCCCAGATTGCATAGCGCGGTGGTGGATGTGGATAATTTTGCTGAAAAAAAAAAACGGTGGAAGCAGACAAGAACATCACAGATGAAAGAAACATTAAAAACTTCCACACTACATGAAGCAAGAAAAATAGTTTCTTCCTATATGTAGAAAAAAACCCAGAAACATCAAACACCTCCAAGACTCTTTGAAAGAACTAAAAACCTTTATTCTCATGGTCCAATCATGAGTGAACTCCCCGATGAAGGCTTGTGTGCTAAAACATGTCAGAGTTTTAAAGGTTAAACATGAGTTTCCAAAACGTTTTGCTGGAGAACAATGAACTATTTGACTGAGTTTCAATTATTTATAGACGAGCAAAACCAGGACAGGTTTTGCTCAGGAGGTTTGTCGGCCTCCTGAGGGCGCTGACTTCTCGCTCCATGTTGGTCCTGCAGTGACAGAGATACAAACAGAGGCAGTGAGTGAAATGCAGTCGTGGAACAAACTCAACCTTCAAACTCCCTCCATTAACACTAGTTTTAAACCTGAAGGTGGAGTGTGGCACCAAACACCTTAAAGGTCTCTTATCCCCACCTGCTGGTAGTTCTAACACATTACATCTAACCTGCTGTTAAAAATAATTCATGACTGTTCAAACACTAAAATCATGCCCATCCCTCCTGATTGTACACACACACACTTTCATATTATTTTAGAATTTATATCATATTGTTGTTTCCTATTACATATTTCTATATTTTGTATAGATTTATACATAATTATTCACTGATAATAAATCCTATGTTTGTTTATTTGTTAATTAAAAAAAAAAAAACCATTAGCTTCCACAACAGATGTTGCTTGTCTTCCTTCAAATACAATCACATAAAATATTACACAATAAAGTAGATTCAAGATATCCACATAATTTTACATCCACAGTGGGGTTTCACAATTAAACTATAAGCAATCAACAATAACAATATCAAGAACATTGAGGCACATTACACAAATTTCAAAAACAAATCATCTCTTACTATATTACAACAACTATAAGCTCTGTAAATCGGCTTTTAAGTGTTCATTGAAGTTTTGAATAGTTGCTAATTCTCTAATTTTATAAGGCAATTTATTCCTCTTAAAAGTTGCTCTAAATATAACAGTTTTACAAAAAGTTACTTTTAACTCGAGCATTTACTAAATTGCAGTTTGTTGAAAACTGTGTAATATGATTATGTATTTCATCTGGATACTGCAGCTGAGCAGAAATAAATGTGGTGTGTTTAACAGAATTGCTTTCTTTATAACTACAAGTATTAAATCCCAGTTCTTTGTTTTCCCTACGGCAAAGAAAGACACGGCTCAAAGTGGTCAAAGCTCAAAAGATGATCTCTATTTTTCATTCCCAGGAATGGAGACCTGAACACACGAACACATAAGCTCAGGTCTGAAGCACAAACAGAAAGCCTAGTTATTTATATACTTCCTCTAGACGTCACACGCACTTTAAGTTTCGATCAAAGACTCTGCTTAGTTTCACTTTCTTGCTGCAGCTCCTATTTTCTGCAAAAGCATGTAGTTTCCTGTCAGTACTTTTGGCACAGACTGTACTCAGAGTTGGGCCTCACAATATAATCAGCAAATAAGTGCTAAGAATATATATATTTAAATCCCAACAGACCCCCTTTTCGTCTTTTTTAAAAGACGACATAAACCCTAATTTATCCCATTAAGTTTTACTTTTATGTGACAGTAATAGCTAAAATATAACAAACATCTAGCTCCAGACAGCACCTCATGTTTGCGCTGGGCTGTGAACTGTCCTCCCTTAATTATTACCCCCTTTTTAAGTAGAATCCCAGTTTAAACCCACTTCTGACTTCCCTCACTGCTCACCGTAAAATCCAAACAGATATAATTAGCTTTTCCTAATAACAGGTCCTACATTGCTTTTTATCACTCTTTGGAAACAGCCTCTATAGAGTTAAAATTTACTCCTGGTTTTTCACCCCCTCTACGGGTAACATATATCTGGCCTTAACACTATTCTTGGGCAATTTACATAACATAGAAATCCTGCAAAACTATAACTAAAGTCCTTCTCATTACTCTTCATTACTTTTATGCTCACATTTAACCGGTGTCTAACGAGCTTTTAGTCTCCTAAACCACACATTCTCTGGAACTGAGGTTCTCTGCGCTTCTTTTCAGGGTCTCTCTTTCTCTGGTTGGTTCCTGGATTCTTGCCAACCCCTCCGTGGATTTGCTCTGGTTCTGGAATCTCCTGTAAAAGATAGAAAACAAAAAAAACCTTTCCCTGCTACGCCTCCATAACCTATTATGTTCATCAATTGTTCGCTTAATCCAATTCCACAACACAGTGTGATGGGGAAATCAGCTGTGTTTTGCTGCCCTTTATTTCGAATCTGGCGCGAACCAGCGAGACAGTTCCTGAATCAGCCACATGGTACGAACTGCCCGCGAGGCCTCGAACGTCACTGCATACGTAATCAAAGCAAGCCTCGATACGCGCTTCACAAAAACTCCCCGGAGATTACCCGACACAGGTATCGAAGCTTCGACACAGGACACATCACTACCGTTGAGGCTGCGCACTTTAAAGCTGCAGAACCTGAATTGGGATACAGCCATGATGATCTCCAGCCTTGTGCTCGTCAACATTCTCACCTGAGTTAAGAAGACGATTACTGAAATGGTCTCAGCAGGTCCTTTGATGACAGCAATGAAATGCAGTGGTAAGGGTTTTTGGGGATTAAGTTCATTTTCATGGCAAAGACGGACGATGCAATTCATCTGATCACTCTTCATAACATTCTGGAGTGTATGCAAATTGATATTATAAAAACTTAAGCAGCAACTTTTCCAGGTTCGAATATTTATGCAATTCTCAAAACTTTTGGCCACGACTGAATAACCTCTTTTTAAGTCTTGTGGATATTATACATAGTTATGCTAAGGATATGTCGGCCAATTTCCACTGGAAATGCCTTTTGGTTAAACTGTCAGCAAGGAATTTGCATTTGCACTGTTAAATTTTTATATAACTTTAATGCACATAAAAAACAGCTGCTTGTTTAATAAGTGAAAATACATTGATGGGCTTCTTTTAATAAAGTTGTGGAGTTGTAAAGTATTTTGTCTAGTGTCACTTATATCGTCAGTTATATTGTTATCGCACATTTTCAAATGTCCATCCATCTTCATCTGCTTTGTCCGAGGCCGGGTCGCGGGGGCAGCAGCCTAAGCAAAGAGGCCCAGACCTTTCAAATGTATATCGTGATAAATATTTTTGGTCATATCGCCCTGCTCTGTCTGTCACCTTCTGTGTTGAGCTCATTGTTTCCTCTGTAGTGACTCAGCTGAGTCCAGATGGCTGAAAATGTTCCTCTGCTGCTCCGTCAGACTCTTCTCCTCCTGCTGATCAGCTGGGACACAAAACAGATCTTTGTTAGGCTCCACACTGCACTGAAGAGTCAAAGTGTCTCATATGTTCATCTGACAAGTAAAAGAACACATTTTGGTTTCCCGATGTGGGCAACTTATTGGAAACAGACACAAAAGGTTTGAGCACTGATACCTGGCATTGCTGGCATTGAAAGATGCAATGCCAGCAATGAGGATTGTCAAGACTAAAACAATCATTAAGCAAAGACAACAGGGATCATTTGTTCCTGTTTATTTAGCATTCACAACATTTGTAGTTGCCTTCTGTACAGGGGAAGTCCACGCACACTGTGTGGTACCGCCATTAGGGTTGCCAACCGTCTCTTAAAATACGGAATCGTCCCGTATTTAGAAACAAAAGTACACGTCCCGTATTGAGCTAATAAGGGACGCACTTTGTCCCGTAATACAGTGAGAATCAAAAGTAGTCTATAACTTTTAATGGAATTAACGCTTTGTTTGAAAACATAATTCCCAGCCCCTCTCCTGCTTTGTGACCAATGAGCTGACAGCACACTTATGACAATTCGAGTATGACAATTCAGATTACCGCTCATCTCATTGGTCGAGGAAAGGTCGCTTGCTGAGAAAATACCGGAAGACAACAGGTGACCACAACAAGAAGCATGTTGTTGGCCAACAGGGAAACAAACGCCGACACTGCGGTGCAAGTCTCGGACGACAGTACACCTAAAGCTGGGCAGACACTGTGCGATTTTTTTCAGTCGCGATATTCAGCTCCTGCTCAAACTGCACGATTGACTCGCAGGGGTTAGAAGTTGGTAGGTCACGATGCAGGTCTCACACTATACGGCCTGATGCTCTGATGCGACCTGAGTGCTCACACTGTGCGTCCATAAAATTAAGGTTATAACAGAAATTCTGTCGCTCGCTCTCCCTCTCCGTCTTTCACTCACACAGACACACCACCACCATCAACTTTGCTAAATTGCTAATGAAAAACATTGATCAGGCAGCTGTGACTGAGCAGCAGTGTAGATCCAACTATTTTCACGGTTGTTGTGGTCGTGATCATTTTGTGATGCCACATCGAAAAGGCTCGGATGAGCTTTTCAAAGTTCTACAAGTTGTGCCTCCATCGCTTGTGTCCAGATCACACGCTGCACAGCCGTGCTGCTCCGTCTTTTTCACCGACGTTTACGTGTTTGCGCGTGAGCAGTGTGAGCGGCTGTGGTGAGACCCTCACGAGCGATTGATGATCGGGAGCTGGTCGTGAGGTGTTAATCACTTCTCGTTACCCCACGTATACTACACGACGCACGATGAAGGCCAAAATCGGTCCGATCACCAAAACGGTCGCACGACTCAAAAATCTTCTCAAAATGGGCCTAAAACCGCACAGTGTGAGCCCAGCATTAGAGCAGCAACGTTTGTTCCCCTCAGAGAAAGGGAAGAATGGGAAAAGGAAAACACCTGGCTGGAAAAAGTTAATATGGGCATGTGCAGTGAATATCAGCGCTATGTGGCCAGAAGTGTGATAATATAACTTATTTTGTGTAATAAACAACTGCAAGGATAGATGATTACAACAAATAGATGACTAATACATAAAAGTAATACATAGGTGAATAATGATGATCAGTTAAGATGCGTAATCATGGGAACAAGCGGGTTTACAAACAGGAGCAGCTGATTAGCATTAGAAAAGCTGAAATAATACCTCAACTGAAGCCAATTGTACTAAATGCACTAAATGTGCACTGTTACAAGAATGTTTTTCTTTCTATTATTTTCTATTATTTTAAGTTAAGCAGGACAAAGTTCTTTTAAAGAAAGATTTACTTATATTCTCAAAAGTTAAGCATGACAGGCTTCTGTTTAAGAAAGAGACCTGTTTTATTGTGTTAATGTTGTCATTTTGAGCTAAAAAATAAATGGCTAAATGATCACTTGTTTCACATGTGTTCATATCACAAAGAATAGAATATGCATCTGCTTAAATCAACTTCAAGTCAAATGGTTAAAAAAAAAAAAAAATTTCACACACAAAAAAAAGAGCTAGAAAATTCACCACACTGGGAAGGGTGAAGACAACTGGGTTGCCCGGCCCTGGCCACGAGGTGTCCCTTATTTATTTTTCATGGAGTTGGCAACCCTAACCGCCATCCGCAGAAGGTGCATTCAATCTCTGTAAGAAAAACTAGATTGTCTGAGACTGAAATGATATTAACAAAAGGAGTGGTGATTTGTAAAACTTCAAGTGTATGATAAGGTGAAAACAAATACACAATTGCATGTCATGTAGTTGAAGGTTTTTTTTTTCTTCTTTTGGAAGACCGGAAAACACTGAAAGTTACAAATGTATTGTGCTTGAAACGAATTCAAAATAGGTGATAAAGCCAGCTGCACATGTGTGTCACAAGGAAATTACATTACATTATAAATATTCCTAACTTAGCCATGGCAGCCATGTTGATGTATTACCTATATTGGCTGAAAATGTTCATTTCTAGAGAAAAGACACAGGCAGACTATGCTTACAGGATGTGATGTTACATGTTATTATGTGATGTTATTGAAATCATCATGAATAACGGGAATGATGATTTCTATCCGGTTGTTCAGTCTGACGTCACTAGCCGTGTCTGGGTCTAAACTCCGCTGCAGGTCCATATATCAAATGATCACTATGGCATTACTGAGAGTTGAAAAACTGTCTAAAGTCTTTCATCTTTAATAAAATGATCAGCGTTCTGCTCTACCAGGTGTAACAATTGAGTTTAACATCCAGGCATCCATGAAAACATGACATTTAACGGAGTTAGAAGTTAGCAGGGAGTTAGCTTGCTAGCTTCTATCTAAATACAATATAGCATGTCCTGACTGTGGGGTTTTGGAAACAAATTAAAACGTACAACTCTGCTATCACTTCCAGCATAAATGAAGACAGGAAACTAAACAACAGTGACGTTTGTAGGGTTACTGAAGTTTGGCTAGCTGGTATATAATGATGTGCTACGTGACCGCTAGCGACACAGCTAAGTTAGCATAATATAAACAAGCTAACTTTTTTCCCACTCGATAAAAGTTAACGTGAGTGTTGTCGGTGGTCAGGAACAAATGTAATCGCATGGCAGGATGCTGTAAAAGGACCAAACTTCAGCCAGGAGAACAACTGAGATAATCCATCCACAATACGAGGTTAGTCATTCATATACTGCTGCATGGGCTGGGCTGTAGCTACATCCTAAGGTTTTAAAAACTGAGCTTAAATAAATGATTAGCGGTAATAAAAGCCGAGGGAGGTCAACAGTGATCACTGACTGTTTTAGGAGCTTTTTGAGATCAAATAGAAGAAAATACATAACATTAAACATGTTAACAACACAAAAGCCATATTAAACGCAGACTACTTTAGACCCGGAAGTAGGATTCGTCGCGTCATCACTGAACAACCGGATAACTTTGTGTATATAATTTGGCATTTCTCACTGATGTAGGCCAAAAATAAATACATAATAAAATGTAATTTATTTTAAATGTTTATTTGCAAGACACAAAAACAGACAAAATAGAAAATTCTACATGTATTGTGAAACTTTACACACACACACACACACACACACACTAGGGCTGCCACAAACGATTATTTTGATAGTCGACTAGTCACCGATTATTTTTGCGATTAGTCGACTAATCAGATCATCATCCATTGGACGTAAAACGAACAGCTTATTGCACCAGCAGCATCTGCTCTTATATAACTATCATTAGCTTACAGCTTTAAGTGTTTAAGGTCTGTGCTAACTAAAAATAAAGACAAGATGATATTTTATTAAATTTTAATGAAATTTGCAGATTGTTTCGGTGAAGTTTAATAAACTCCTTGCTATCTAAAATATAACAGGACACCAGAGTAAATTCTCGAGCATCTCACACTTCTGATAATCAGCTGTCTGCTTGATGTTTATTCAGCTGTGTAAAAACTATAACTTTAATCTCAGCCTAACCGATTTACTCAGGAACAAATAAAATACTGGAAAAAAAAAGCCAAACAATAACATTTTTAAGTGATCTATGTGACTTATATATCATGTTTAACCTGAGTAGCGAAAGACGGCGGTGGGTTTGAAAGCAATTTGCCGGGAGTCCGGTGTTCTCACGGCTCTAGTGAGCCTTGCCCCCGGCTCACTATCAAGCTAGTGGGTAACAGACGTCTCCGAAAACGTCGGAGCGATTTTGAAAATATGTGGTGTCTTGATAAACTGAGCAGATATTTGAGGTTGGCACAGCTACATTCTCGCCTGAAAATATGTTAAACGTTTATTTTGTGACCCAGAAAGAATAATAAGAGTAATATTAAAACTAACTAGCTGCCGCCATTGTTGGAAACTGAGCTGGGCTGCGCTATGAATTCTGGGACACAGCTTCTTCTTCAGGATTTAACGGCAGCTGGCATCCTTGTACATGCAGTGCTGCCGTCTTCTGTTTCAGTCCGTTATTACACTCTTAAATCCTACTACTCATTCCTGCGTCTTTTGTGATCTTACAAAGCTTTAATTATCCAATGGCACATCTGCTTACCTGCATCTTTTGCTCGTTACTCCTCCTCTTCATTTCTATTTTTTCTAAACTGAGCACCTGATGGCTTTGAACTTTTCTTGTCCATCTTCCATTGGTTTTAATTTTGCACTCCAGTATGAACACAAATCCCCCACCTCGATGATCACCACAAATAACCTAATAGACCTACAGCTTAGTTCACAGATTCACTTTGTCTAAGGTTTATTTCTGGGATTTCACACAACCCAGTATTCAGATCGTGAATACATAATGGGCTTGGATTTACAACATTATGAATGAAATGTGCTCTATTTGGAAGCAGCATGTCCCCCTCCCCTTTCCAGGGGTTGTGTGTGAGACTTTAAAGATCAACACGCTGCTTCAGAAGCACTGTGTCGAGGCTTGATTCGTTTGGTCAGAGTCACGTGATTAGTGACGTCTGAAGCTTCATTTAGAATGTACCTTTTTTTTAATTGAACTTTATTGAAACACAATGAGTATACAACATACAAACAGATGAAGTTTACAAAAGAAACAGAACATGAACATACAAAATCAGGGGTAAAAAATTATCTCATCAGTACGCGCAAAAATCAACATATATATATTGTTTTGAGAGACTTTTTGTTGGTTGAGTCTGATAATATACCTTATAAATTCTCTTATTGGAAGTTAAATAACTCCTTACTAAAAGATAAAATGGTTAGAACGCAGATTAATCAATTAATGGCTCATTATTGGAATAAAGCTAACACAGAGAAGTCCTTTTGTACCAATTGGGAACTTTTTTAATTTGAAGCATGCAAATTCTTGAGAAGATATGGGAGTCAAATTATTAAATCAAGGAAAGCTGAAGAGGAAGAAGTGATCAGCAAAATTGCCTCTTATTACCAGAATTCCCCAGAAGAAATCTCAGAGGAAGATAAATTAAATTTACTAGACCTTCAAAATAAATTGGACGGTTTATATCGATGCAAGGCTGAGGGTGCTTTTGTAAGATCCAGGAAGAGGTGGCTGGAGGAGGGAGAACAAAATTCTGCTTTTTCAGGCTTGAAAAATACAGATCCAAAATCAACTAAATATTAATGGCACTGTCTCTGACAATAATAGAGAAATTTCAAATTTATGAGTCAAATTCTATACTAAACTATACAACTCAAAATATAAATAGGATGTCTCAACACTGTTTCTCAATAATATTAAAAACCTAAAAACTATTGTTGTGGAAGATAGAAGTCACTGTGACAGCCCTCTGGTGGATGACGGAAAGGCAGGAGGAGCAGAGACCCGAGGCGGTGAACTGAACTTCAGGTAAGAAGTTATGACCTGCAGTCTGTCTGGGTCAGATATAAACCAAGTTTAGGTGGAGTTTATTTTCGTTATGCTGACTTTTTACAGTCAGTTGCAATAACTCGTTCTGCGTACTAGCTAGTATGACGGAGTTTATAAACGGCTGGGCGGGTGCTGTGATATGATTGATGTTGAACTTGTTTTATCTTATTTTATTTATAAGGTTAGTTATTAGAGTTGCCAACAGTCCCGTAAAAAACGGAATAGTCTTGTATTCAGAGAAAATATTACGCGTTTCGTATTGAGGTGAAAAGGAACACAGTTTGTCCTGTACTTCAACTAGAATGAAAAAGACAAAGCTGGAGTTATTCTGTGTCTTTGCTGCACAGCTGCCTCTTCTTCTCTCACCCTCCCTCTCCTGTTTCTACTTCAATCATGAAACTGATCAATGATCAGCTGATCAGCTTTTCTCTCTTGTTTGTTTATCGCCCACTTTGCACCAGAAAGAGGAAACCAGCGGATGTCGCGCTAAACAACAGCAGCACGTTTAAGCTTGATGGGGGGGCACAAAGATATACTTTTCTTTCTTATTCTCATTTAAAATGTCTCGCTTTTAACAAATAATTATCTGAATCTTACAACAAACGTTTTCATCTGATGTAAAATGTATAGAAATCCATTATTGTACATAGTAATGTTTTTAGGGTCCCATTATAATTTCTTCAGAAGTAGCTAAGTACTGTATATGATGCCAGTATTTTCCCACATTTTCTAGATACTGTACCAGTACTGTGTGTAAAATGCCATCAAAAAGTCAATCAAGTTTTATTATTTCTATCTCCTTTCACCTTTTAAAGTTTGCTATGTTAGAAAAAATATTTTGCCCTGCCATGCTGTTTATTGATGTGGCAAATGAATGGTTTATGAAAATATATCTAAATCTGTCATCAGTAATAAGTAATGACCATGTCTCACCTCTAGTCTTCTCTGTCTTAATTTCAGGTTCTCACCATGTGTTGTAGATAGTTTAGGAGGTTAACTCGGGTACTGTTTAGAATACCAGAATAGGGAGGATGGTGTAGGTTTAAGTTTATTAGACTGATACATATGTACCAACAAGACAGTGTACATCACTGTCACAAAAGTGTTTGTTTTCATTCAAAGGCTAATACCTGGTGGGCTGGTCTCTAGTCAAAATGCCCGGGCCGATTTTTTGTCCCAGTCCAGCCCTGCTTCTGACTGTGGAGGAAGTTTGTAATTCTATTTCTGCACTTAAGACCAACAAATCTCCTGGCACAGATGGTTTAACTGCAGAGTTTTATAAATCATTTTCTAATCTCCTGGCTGCGTTCTTACTGCAGGTTTTCATAGAAAGTATAGAGAATAACACTAGCTATTAAAGGCTGCACTGCAAATGCTATCTGTAACATTTCTATTAAACAAAAAGTCACATACACAGGACTGTTAATATCTCAAGACCAAAAGTCAAGATGCTCATCAAACTTCACTCCGATTATACAAAAAAATGTGAAAAAAGTTCAACCAGTGGCTGCAAAGGCATTTATCTCTGACAGGTAGAGTGTTAATTACTAAAGCCTAAGGGATATCACGACTGGCATATGCTGCTCTCTCCTTACATCTGGATAAGAAAATTAGTAAAGACATTGACCTCATGCTCTTTAATTTTATATGGAAAAACCGTACACATTATATTAGAAAATCTGTTGTGATGAATAACTACAAATCAGGTGGGCTTAACAGTTTAGACTTTTCTACTTTAAATAACACTTTCAAAATGATTTGGGCTAAACATTTTCTTTAAACCCTACCTCTATCTAGAATTTTATACCATATCATATTTTCTCCCATTTTGGTGGCTTTAATTTTATTTTAAATTGTAATTACAGTGTTGAAAAAGTCCCTGTAAAGCTTTCATCCTTCCATAAGCAAGTCCTCTTAGCATGGACCCTCATTTATAAACACAACTTCTCACTACACAAATACCTCATCTGGAACAACAGAGATATTTTATTTCTTTTATTATCACTTTTCCTGGAAACTTGGGTCCAAAATGGGATCCTATTGGTGGCTCAGCTGGTTAATAAAGAGGGAGCACTACTTACTTACAATGAATCCCTTACACTATATAATTTTCCCGTCAGTGTTTGGGAATTCTCAATGGTGCTTGGTGCCATACCCTCAGGTACTTTAATGTTATATAAAAACACTGACAGGTCAATATCTACCTCAGTCACTCTCCCTGATCCAGCTGAGTCAGCAGTGGGAAAAATCTGCTTTTCACAGGAACTTGGTAACAGCAATAAGAGAATACGTAGTTTATTCCAAGAAGATATCGTGTCTCTCCCATATATATATAATATCTTACTGGAACCGACATGTTCCAGATATCACCTGGAAGACAGTCTGGATGATCCTATAAATATCTAATTGTAAACAGGGTGAAGGAAATCTCATGTAAAATTCTTCATAAATGTTACCCAGCCAGTCACTATATGGTAACATTGAAAAGAGACATAAATACTAATTGCACTTTCTGTGGGGATCATCTAGAAACTGTGGCACATCTTTGTTGGTACTGTTCCTCTACACAGAGATTCTGGAAGAATTTAGCAGTTTTGTTATTGTCCATATTTTAAGGGAGTTTTCTTAATGATGGGAAAAATGTTTTATTCTGTTTCTTTAAGTTCACCAGGAAGAATGATAAATGTTTTTTTATAATAAATATGTTAGAACATTTAGCTAAATGTTCTATCCATAAATGTAAGTTTATTAATAAAACACCATATTTCTGCCTTTTTATAAGGATATGGAATTGTACATACAATCAATATCAGACTCAACCAACAAAAAGGCTCTCAGAACAATATTTATATATGCTGATTTTTTCGTGTACTCATATAATAATTTTTTTTACCCCTGGTTCTGTATGTTCATGTTCTGTTTCTTTTGTAAACTTCATCTGTTTGTATGTTGTATACTCATTGTGTTTCAATAAAGTTCAATTTTAAAAAAGTACATTCTAAATGAAGCTTCAGACGTCACTAATCACGTGACTCTGGCCAAACGAATCAAGCCTCGACACGGTGCTTCTGAAGCAGCGTGTTGATCTTTTTCACACACGCACCGGAGCGTCAGCTTCAAGCGGACCATCGCTACCTCTCACATCTAAAGGTAAGTGTCAAGGTAACTTTGAACTGAGTTCAGTCAATCTTGAGTTTTTCGAAGTTTTCTGTTGCTCTCTGTGAGAGGAGACCGTTAAAGACGAGGCTCTCCAGAGTGTAGCAAAACAGGAAACAGCAGCTGGGTGTGTGTAAGTGTGCAAACGAATAGATTAGAAGTGCAAGTGAGCCACGAGTATAGAAAGGTCAAGTTTCGTGAGTTGTTTTTCTCACCACTGATCACGCGCTCAACACATACTTGCATCACACGCGCGCTCTCGAGCATCGGTATTGTACAATTCTGGTCGTCACGTGAGTTGAGGGTGTTACCATATAACGGAAATCTCCATTGTTCTGTAGCAGGGGTTCTCAAACGTTCCACAATGAGTTTCACCCTTACCGGCGACATCAAAGCGATGAGTCGAGTCTCAAGTCACTGGTTTAAAAGTCCGAGTAAAGTCACAAGTCTGAAATTTTGAATTTCAAGTCCTTTCGAGTCTTTAAAAAAAAAAAAAGAAAAAAGAAAAAAAGCATGTTGCAGTTATATGCTAAATGTAAATATTAGACCATGTAATTTTTAAATCTGTGTTTTTCTCAACACATGACAAAATAGTGAACTTAGAAAATATACACAAATTGTGAAATTGCACCTCTTTAACATGCAGCTCAATTAAACCTAGCTCCAAGAATAGTTTTCACCGACAGTTCTGAGATAAGCCGCATGTTATTCTTCGATGCGCTTGTAGGACTGGCTTTAGAATCGCATGACAAAAATATCATACACATTTAAAAAAAAAAAAAAAGACTGTATCACCAACGTAGCCTGGAAAACATTTGCTAGTTAGATGAAGTCAGCTATCTCATCCTAGCATATTTATATGCATATTTATAATCATACGGTTCTTGGAGTGAGTGCATACACTCGTGAAGTTTAGTAACTTCCGGTCACTGCAGCAAGCCCAGGTACAGTAATTTCTGGTCCGCATTACAGAAATGTAGCAGTGACAATAATACTGTATGCTGTAATCGCACTGGGCAATTAGTGATACAAAACAACTGTTTTATCCTGTGCATAAAAGTATATATGTTTTTGTCAATGTACCATGGTAATAACAGAAGCGAAACTCAATATTGTGTCAGGACAATTCACTATTTATGCACAATAAACAAAGGAGCATAGTGCGACAATTTCTGTTCAGCGCCAGACTTGCTTGTAACCTATATCACCAATTATGTTATGAAAATGACGCATTAACTACAACAGCAGACTGACCTGTGTGGAAATGCTTGGAGCAGACTAACCTGTGAGCTGGAGTGTTCTGAGATGTTATATTTGGTCTTTGAATGGCTGCAATCCAGGCCATCCGTCGCCTCTTTGTTACTTCGGAACATTGCTCGAACAATTTCTCTTCAACGACGTAATCCGATAACAACCGATCTCTTTACCCGTCGGCTTCCCGTGGCTGTCATGCGACTGGCTATTGCAGTTAATAATACAACAGCTTCTTGCCATTTTTGTGTTTCTTTTTATCGCTGTATAACTGATTTCAATTGAAAGCCTGCGTGCGCTAGTACCTCTTGCTACGAGTTCCCAGAATCCTTTGCGGTTCTACCCGTGAATGACGTCACATTTTCAATCTCTATATAATATGCATGTTAAATTTTATATTTGGGGTAAAATATCAAGTCTTTTCAAGTAAACCGGTTCAAGTCCAATTCAAGTCCCAGGTCATTGGTGTAAAAGTCCAAGTCAAGTCACAAGTCTTAGAACATTTTTTCAAGTTAAGTCTAAAGTCATAAAATTAATGACTCGAGTCCAAGTCATGTGACTCGAGTCCACACCTCTGATTTCAAGTAACTTAAAGAAGTCCAGACACTTTTCTTTCCAAACTCCTTAGACTACGATGACTGAGAACCTTCACAGACACCACATACACATATTTGCCAACATTCAAAAGGGGTGTGTGTGTGTGTGTGTGTGTGTGTGTGTGTGTGTGTGTGTGTGTGTGTGTGTGTGTGTGCGCGCGCGCACACGTGGCCCGGGTCCTTCGAAAGTCGGGTAGGCTGGAAGTGAGCGATTGTGAAGTTGGACGGTCTAGCCTTCAGAATTACATCACGACCTCTCTCAGTGGAGTGAAACTGCCGTCTGCTCCTTGCTATCTAAAATATAACCGGACACGTAAATTCTTGACCATCTCACACTTTTGTTTAATCAGTTTTATGTTTGACGTGTTTTCAGCTGTGTGAAAACCCTGGAGGAACCCTTCCGAGGGAATAATAATGTTTTATTTAATCTAATGACTCAGCCTAACCGATTTACTCAGGAACAAATAAAACACTGAAAAAAGCCAAACAATAATAATAAGTTGTCTAAATGACTTATATATCATGTTTAACCTGATTAGCAAAAAACCACAGGGGGTTTGAAAACGATGAAGCCAGGAGTTCGCTGTTCTTGCCGGCTCAGATATTTGAAGTTTACACAGCTACATTCTGACCTGAAAATATTTTAAAAGTTTATTTTGCAACTCAGAAAGAGTAAGAGTAATATTAAAACTAAGTTGCTGCCGCCATTGTTGAAAACTGGAATTAGCTGGGCCGCGCTAGGAATTCTGTGATATGATTTTTCAATTTTGTTGTTTGGGTGGAAAATCGGGAGAAATTTGGGAGAATGGTGGTTCAAGGGGATTTTCGGGAGGGGCAATGAAAACTGGTGTCAATCAACTGTGCTACGTTTGTGCTACTAAAAGTGTCATTTTGTGCTGCCTCTGTTTTAAAGATATTAATGAAAATGTAAAGGTCAACCCCCCACATTATCCAAATCAAACAAATTTGATGTTAAACCTTTGTGCTACGTTTGGATTACTACTCACTTGCAGAAGTGGCTGCGACCACTGGCAATAAGCTGCTCTTTATAGAGGACTCATGCTCGGGAAGACATTTTCTGGTCCACCCTCTCTCCCAGAAGAGTCCCGGGAACGCTTGTGTCATCTTTGCATATCTCCACAATTACATATTGTTTAGTCTTATTAAAAAATAATTGAGATTTCCGTGTACCATGTTACGAAATCAGTTTCACCCCGGTTCTTTTATTCGTCGAAACTTCCAGAGACTGCACCGGAACTCAGTAGTTATTTCACAAAATCTTTATTCATCTTCATTTAAGCATGCACTTCTAGAAGGGAAGATGAGGCCGGTGTGTCCCTCTGTAAAATCTTCACCCCTTTGTTAGTTACAGCCAGCTTTATAGCTTTATAGAGGCGTCCCCATCATAAAACCCCCTACGGTGTGCTGCAAACTCAGGCATTCACGTGCTTGTGCACATAGACAATGTGAATGCACATGAGTGAGTGTGCGTGTGGATGTGTGTGCGTGACAGTTAAAACACCGTGGGTGTAGATGACTCCCTAGAGGTCATAAAAACCCATCTCCCTTCCAGACCACAGTTATCCAGTTACAAATGTTGAGACCCCCACCCAAACATTCTCTGGGGAATTTCCACTCAGCATTAACTCCTCTCTGTTTTACTTTCACAGTTCAACTAGGGAGGGTCTCCTATACTCCTAAGTTCATGACACAGTCAGGCCTTTATTACATTGAGGGCAGTGTCAGTGTCTCTACAATAATTCTACATTCTATGTTAACACATTTCTAAACTCTAAAATGAGCTAAACATTCTTACAACCACCAGAGAGAGACTAAGTACCACTAGTGGTATGTGTACCACAGTTTGAGAACCACTGTTCTCAAAAACTCCCGGGAACCACCCCTTAAGGGTGAGATTAAAAGTATATGTATATGACTGAGGGACTGTCCCTCAGATCTGCCCTGGGAGAAACATAGGAATGTAGAAGAGGTGAAGGGAGTGTGTGTTTTTTAAGAACCAAACTGTGAATTTTGTTTATCGTTTCACCCCTAGTTGGAGGTAAAAGTGCTACAATGAAAAACATTTCAAGGAAATGTAAAAAAAAAAAAAAAAAAAAAAAAAAAAATGTATTCCAGGTAGAGCTGGGCGATATAAGATTTTTTTATATCACGATTAGGGCTGGGCCATATTATACCGTTCACGGTAATACCGGTATAATGTTAGGCAACGATAGGAAAATGAAATATCGCGATAGAATATGAGTAAAACGCGCATGCTCAGTGCCTTTGTTTTCATACGCACATGGCCGATTGTTGAGTGAAACAGATGAACCAGAATTGGTTTGTAAAAATGGTGCAACTTCAGTGATGTGGAACTGGTTTGGTGTTTGTCCGTCAGATACACGATAAAGCACATTGTTTTGCAGAACATGCAAGCGGCCGTCGTTATTGTCGTATTTGTCGGACTAAGATGCTCTTAAATCTGGGAGTAATCTGGGTCCTAAACTCCGTATGCTTCAGGTCAAACGAACACTGCAGCATCACTGAGAGTTAAAAACTGTCTAAATTCTTTCATCTTTAATAAAACGATTAGCATTGCTGCTTTACCAGGTGTAACTATGAAGTTTAACTTCCAGGCATCCATGAAAACAAAATTTATTACATTTAACAGAGTTAGAAGTTAGCAGGAAGCTAGCGGAAGTTAGCTCGCTAGTTTCGCTAGTTACCTAAGCATGATATTGCATGTTCTGACTGAGAGATTTCTGAAAAAAAATCAAACGTACAGCTCTGCTATCACGTCCAACATAAATGAAGACAGGAAACTAAACAGCAGTGACGTTTGTAGGGTTACTGAAGTTGGGCTAGCTGGTATATAATGATGTGCTACGTGATCGCTAGCGACACAGCTATGTTAGCATAACATAAACAGTGAAGCTGGAGGACGAACACTAACACTTTTCCACTTATAAAAGTTAACGTTAACGTTCCTGATAGTTGGAGACAAATGCAATCGCATGGCAGGATGCTGTAAACGGACCAAACTTCAGTCAGGAGAACAACTGAGATAATCCATCCACAATACGAGGTTAGTCATTAATATACTGCAACAACATGGGAACAGAGCAGCTGCCAGAGAATTCAACATTAATGAATCAATGGTACAGAAGTGGGGGAAGCAAGAAGAATGAGTTTAATAAAGTTTGATTTATCTGACTGCTTTGTTTCGCTTAATGTGCCTTATAATCCCGTGCACTTTATGGTCCAAAAAATGCGTACTGCACACTGCAGTTTAATGTTGCAAAGCACCTCTTTTTAACTTCAGTGGATATTATACATGGTTATGCTCAGGATATGTCAGCCCATTTCTACTGGAAATGCCTTTTGGTTAAACTGTAAGCAAGGAATTTGCATTTGCACTGTTACATTTTTATAAAGCTTTAATGTACATAAAAACCAGCTTCTTGTTTAAGTGAAAATAAATGGAAGGTTGTCTTTTTGCGCTAGTAATGTTGTGGAGTTGCATTTTGTCTCGCATCAATTATATCGTCAGTTATATCGTTATCGCAAATTTTCAAATATATATCGTGATAAATATTTTTGGCCATATCGCCCTGCTCTAATCACGATATTATTTTTTTTTCATTTCAGGCGATAACGATATCTATCACGATGTAAGCCAAATAACTATATTTGTAAGATTTAAATGTGCCGTTGCTCACAAGTAAAATGTGAAATAATCAGCAGCTTCTTTTTATTTAAATATTTATTTCCCATAATAAGTTCATCCATTAAGTGGACGCGAATGGATGGATGAAGTTCAACAGGGTAGATGTACTTAAGGAACATGAGACTTTTTCAGATAAATAAAGGCAAATATTGCAAACTACACAAAAGGCAGCCGCTAAAGCGTTTAAGTTTCAAAATAGAACAAATGAAACAGACTAAATTGTCAATTCCACTTAGAAACAAAATATTAATTCTAAAAATAAATCTTAGTTTTACAGAAGAACAGACAAAACTGACTAACTTTTGTCAATATCAAATAAACTGAGAACTAAAAGGAAATTCTCAATCTCTCCTTGTTGTATAGCTGAGCTTTTCAAACAGTTTTAACAGTTACTTTAGTCTGACAAAATGACGAATTAGCGCTTCCAGTCAGAGACTGAGGCTACGTCCACACGTACACGGGTATTTTTGAAAACGGAGATTTTCCGTTTTCATTTTAAAAAAGAACTCAGTCCACACATAAAGGCAGAAATGAAGGAAAACGCTGCTATGAACATGCCAAAGCAGCAGGTGGCGCTAGATTCCTAACCGTGCAGAAATGTTGGCCAATCAGAAGTCTAGAAGCCTCGGTGGGAAAAAGTAAACAAAGCTGGGGCATAGAAGCAGAACCGAGTCGTATGTGTGGAGGGACAGTAACTGTGTGTATATGTAAGCATTTAAACACTGCAGAGAGTAGAATTAACAGTATTGTAGAAATTCATTTCACCGAAACAATAACGTGGCGCACAGTGTGACGCATGCACCAGTTTATTGTATTTCCAGACTTGCTTTCGGCACAATTTACAGTGCACGCTACTCTGTTTTTTGTCAGACTTGAAATAGCCGAAATACCTTCACACTACGGAACTTCTATGGCTCTTCCGTTCGACAATCTCTCCGGCATTGGAACCATCATCTGTTTTCTCTTCGGTAACCTTTGGTCACCGTCGGTTGATTTTTCTAGTCGGCACACTCATTTCATCCATTACCCGGGCGGTACGGTGGCTGGCTGCTTCCCAAACAAATACACATGTGCGGCTTGGCACTTGTGCTGTACGTAACAAGTCACGCGACGTGACGCTGCGGCTGTGATTGGTTCGGCTCTGCGCTACTTAATTTGGATTGGCTGACTTTTTTTTTTTTTTTTAAAGGACAAGAGCGGCGAGGTCTATCGCGATAGAGAAATTAAACTATCGAGTAAAACTTATATCACGATACATATCGTTATCGTTCTATCGCCCAGCTCTAATTCCAGGATAAAACTCAGCTGTTTTTGTCTTATTGGTGCAAATCGTTGTGTCGGCCCACTGGGCATTTGATTCCAATAACAGGCCTCAGTCTCTCCTGCTACTGGTCTGCATACTGCTAAATTTGGTATCGGTGCTCAAACCTTTTGTGTCTGTTTGCCCACCTCGGGAAGCAAAAATTTGTTGTTTTTGTTGTCAGATGAACATATGAGACACTTTGACTCTTCAGTGCAGTGTGGAGCCTAACAAAGATCTGTTTTGTGTCCCAGCTGATCAGCAGGAGGAGAAGAGTCTGACGGAGCAGCAGAGGAACATTTTCAGCTACTTGGACTCAGCTCAGCCACTACAGAGAAAACAATGAGCTCAACACAGAAGGTGACAGACAGAGCAGGGCGATATGACCAAAAATATTTATCACGATATACATTTGAAAATTTGCGATAACAATATAACTGACGATATAATTGACGTGAGACAAAATACTTTACAACTTCACAACTTTATTAGTGCAAAAAAAAAAAAACCATCAATGTATTTTCACTTACACAAGCAGCTGTTTTTTTTATGTGTATTAAAATTATATAAAAATTTAACAGTGCAAATACAAATGCTTTGGAGCAAATGTCGGCCAATTTCCTCTGGAAAATCCTTTTGGTTAAACTGTCAGCAAGCAATTTGCATTTGCACTGTTAAAAATTTATATAACTTTAATACACATAAAAAAACCAGCTGCTTGTTTAAGTGAAAATACATTGATGGTTTTTTTTTTTGCACTAATAAAGTTGTGGAGTTGTAAAGTATTTTGTCTCGCCTCAATTATATCGTTATCACAAATTTTCAAATGTATATCGTGATAAATATTTTTGGTCATATCGCCCTGCTCTACTTTCATGTGTTACTGTTTAGGCTTAAATGTGTTTGATATATAGTGCCTTTTCCTTAATGTAAAAAAACCCTCAGGTTACAATCAGACATTTTTTTTCACTGAATCAAGCTGGTCATTTTATCAGCTCAGCTCTAATTCATATGACAGATAATTTATGGTATAAACATCTAGATTCTAGATGATGGGGAAGTGGTGTTCTTGGACTTTGGTGCTGCATTTGATTTGATAAATGATGATCTTTTGATTGATAAACTAAAATGTTATGGATTTTCACCAGCTGCTTTGTGCTGGATGAAAAGTTATTTAGACAGAAGATAGCAGAAGGTTTATTGTAATGGTTATTTCTCAGTTATGAACTGCGGTTTACCCCAAGGCAGCTGCCTCGCTCCACTTCTCTATTCAGTTTTCACTAACGATCTGCAATATGTCTTGGCTTAATCTTGGGTATGCCAATGATTCCACCAAGTTTTATTCAGCCAGTGACAATTCTGAACTGATCAGCATGTCACAACAAAATTTGCTGAATGTGTTTGACTGGATAAGTAAAAACAACATGATTTTAAATGTATCTAAATCCAAATCTATGTTAATTAGAAGCAGATTAGTCAACAGCCCACAACTGAGTCTTTCCATAGCCAGTGTTAGAACACGTCACCCAGATGAAACTACTCGGCGTTACCATAAATCACCACCTTTCATGGTCTCAGCACATCGACTCTGTTATTAAGAAAATGGGACAAGGCATAGCTATGGCTATGAAATGCTCTTTCTGTATCACTTCAATTATGAAAGATGTCATTAATGCACTAGTAATGTCTCATCTGGAGTGTAGGAGCCATATGAGTTGTTTCCGTCTGACTAAGTGGGTTGGTTTAAATGGACTCACTGTATTGGTGCATGGGTGTGGGGCGTGTCTCATGGGTGTGGTAGATAATAAATGTGGTTGCACTCACCTGTTCACTTCACCTGATGTTGATGAGCAGAAGGTAGACATTCTCCCAATCCTCTGCTGTATCATCCATGTGCTCTCTGGCAAACTTCAGACGGGCCTGGACATGCACTGGCTTCAGCAGCGGAACACGTCTGGCACTGCGGGATTTGATTCCCTGCCGTTGTAGTGTGTTACTGATGGTGACCTTTGTTACTTTGGTCCCAGCTCTCTGCAGGTCATTCACCAGGTCCCCCCGTGTGGTTCTGGGATCTTTGCTCACCGTTCTCATGATCATTTTGACCCCACGGGATGAGATCTTGCGTGGAGCCCCAGATAGAGGGAGATTATCAGTGGTCTTGTATGTCTTCCATTTTCTGATGATTGCTCCCACAGTTGATTTTTTTCACACCAAGCTGCTTGCCTATTGTAGATTCACTCTTCCCAGTCTGGTGCAGGTCTACAATACTTTTCCTGGTGTCCTTCGGAAGCTCTTTGGTCTTGGCCATGGCAGAGTTTGGAGTCTGACTGTTTGAGGCTGTGGACAGGTGTCTTTTATACAGATGATGAGTTCAAACAGGTGCCATTCATACAGGTAACGAGTGGGGGACAGAAAAGCGTCTTACAGAAGACGTTACAGGTCTGTGAGAGCCAGAGATTTTCCTTGTTTGAGGTGACCAAATACTTATTTTCCACCCTGATTTACGAATAAATTCTTTACAAATCCTACCATGTGGATTCATGGATTTTTTTTCCACATTCTGTCTCTCACAGTTGAAGTGTACCTCTGGTGCAGATTACTGACCTCTGTCATCATTTTAGGTGGGGGAACTTGCACAATCGGTGGCTGACTAAATACTTTTTTGCCCCACTGTATACTAATATTGATAAAATGCATAATCAACTTTCTTTGCTTCCTGTACAGACTAAAATATTCTATGGCTTACTTGTAGTTATAAAGAAAGCAATTCTGTTAAACACACCACATTTATTTCTGCTCAGCTGCAGTATCCAGATGAAATACATAATCATCTTACACAGTTTTCAACAAACTGCAATTTAGTAAATCCTGAAGTTAAAAGTAACTTTTTGTAAAACTGTTACATTTAGAGCAAAGTTTAAGTGGAATAAATTACCTTATAAAATTAGAGAATTATTCAAACTATTCAAAACTTCAATGAACTCTTAACTATGGAAGCCCATTTCCGCCACTTAAAAAAAAAAAAAAAAAAAAAAAAAAAAAGGATCCATAACTCGAAATTGTGAGTTAGTGATGCCAATCAGTAATCTATGTGAATGACGTCATTTCCTCGTTACCCGGAAGCTGAAGCCCTCAGCTACAAATGCTACAGCTAAGCTACCGTTATTACATCCAGTCGTGAATGCACAGATTGCTGAGTGTTTTCAGCCTGGCTTCACAAATGATGAAATCCCTGTGTTATTAGCTGAATCACATGGTGTTACTATCAGCAAACGTACTCGCGAAAGCGCCAATTTGTTGGGATCCGTTTTTGAGTGCACGTTCCTCTGCGCCATATGCTTCCGGGTAACAAGAAAGCGACCTCATTCCCCTATATTTTTGATTGGCAGAGCTAACTCGAAATTTCGAGTTACTTTTCTCAAAATTTCATCTTATGGATACTAGCTGTTTTGTTTTTATTTAGTGGCGAAAACGGGCTTCCATACTTAAAAGCCGATTCACAGAGCTTTTAGTTGTTGTAAATATTGTAAGAGATGATTTATTATTGAAATTTGTGTAATGTGCCTGAATGTTATATTTTAAGAATTGTGAAACCTCACTGTGGATGTAAGAGCCAAATTATGTGGATATCTTGAATCCACTTTATTGTATAATATTTTATGTGATCGTATTTGACGGAAGATGAGCAACATCTGTTGTGGAAGCTAATGGTGTTCTTTTTAAATAAACAAATAAACAAACACAGTATTTATTATCACTGAATAATTATGTATAAATCTATAAAAATTAAAGAAATATGTATTAGAAACAACAAAATAATATAAATTATAAAGTAATATAAAAGTGTGTGTGTGTGTGTACAATCAGGAGGGATGGGCATGATTTTAGTGTTTGAACAGTCATGAATTATTTTTAACAGCAGGTTGGATGTAATGTGTTAGAACTACCAGCAGGTGGGGATAAGAGACCTTTAAGGTGTTTGGTGCCACACTCCACCTTCAGGTTTAAAACTAGTGTTAATGGAGGGAGTTTGAAGGTTGAGTTTGTTCCACGACTGCATTTCACTCACTGCCTCTGTTTGTATCTCTGTCACTGCAGGACCAACATGGAGCGAGAAGTCAGCGCTCTCAGGAGGCCGACAAACCTCAACCAAGAAAGAGAGAGAAAACACACACCTGTGACGAGTGTGGGAAGGGTTTTACTGGGATTAATAAACTAAAACGTCATCAGTTCATCCACACTGGAGAGAGACCGTTCAGCTGTGACTTGTGTGGAAAGTCTTTTTCCAGGAAGGAATCCCTAAAACAACACCAACTCATCCACAGTGGAGTTAAAGCGTACAGCTGTGATCAGTGTGGCAGAGCTTTTACTCACAGTAGCAGCTTACAAAATCATCTACTTACCCACTCTGGAATTAAGGCATACAGCTGTGACATCTGTGGGAAGGATTTTACTCTGAAGGCTTCACTAAAACAGCATCAGGTCGTCCACAGTGGAGAGAGACCGTTCAGCTGTGACTTGTGTGGAAAGTCTTTTTCCTGGCAGGAATCCCTAAAACAGCACCAACTCATCCACAGTGGAGTTAAAGCGTACAGCTGTGATCAGTGTGGCAGAGCTTTTACTTACAGTAGCAGCTTACAGAATCATCTAGTTACCCACTCTGGAATTAAGGCATACAGCTGTGATCAGTGTGGCAGAGCTTTTACTTACAGTAGCAGCTTACAGCGGCATCTAGTTATCCACTCTGGAATTAAGGCATACAGCTGTGACATCTGTGGCCAAACTTTCATCCGGATAGATAGCCGAAATACACACCTACGCATTCACACCAGACATGATGTGTACTGCTGTGAACAGTGTGGCAAAGAGTTTACAACAGACACAAAGTTACAACAACACATGTTTACCCACACTGAGGGACGACCTTATAAATGTGACCTGTGTGAGAAGACTTTTAAATCTCCACGTTACCTGAGACAACACCAACAGATCCACACCAGAAAGAGACTCTACAAGTGCAGTTACTGTGAGGTATGTATTTATATTGTTATCTTGTCATTTTAGCCTGACTGTTTGGAACAACTCTGCTCATTAAACTGTGTTAGCATGTTAGCAATTCTACTGCATGGAAAAGCAGCTCTGAGTGATTATTCAGATTTTCATGTCAGTTATGATTTTAGTATTACTGTAGTATTATGGTGGTAGTATTGTAGTTATTGCAGCCCAGTAAACTGAGTGTGTTAACTGAAACAGTCAAATGTAATTGGACGTCTGCAGAGATGCTCTTTATTTCAGGCGACATTCAGGATAAAAATGTTGAAGGACTGACTTACACTGTCTTTGTGTCTTTGTTTAGAAGCAGAGCGACACAGATGGATCCAGTTTTCAACCCTGTCATCACTGTGGTGGTGGGAAAGACTTTCGTTGTGACCTCTGCGGAAAAACTTTCAGTCAGCAAGTTGCCCTAAAAAGACATCAACGTAGACACACTGGAGACAAACTGAAATACTGCAAAGAATGTGGGAGAGGCTTCACCACATCACATCACTTAAAACAACATGAACTGATTCACAGTGGGGTTAAAAAGCACCTCTGTGATCAGTGTGGGTCATCCTTCACCACTGCATGTGAGCTTAAAACACACAAACGAATCCACACGGGAGAGAAACCATACAAGTGCAGACACTGTGACAAAAGCTTCTCACATTCAGGTCATCGTAACAGGCACGAACGTACACACATGGAAGGAAACTACAGCTGTGACCAGTGTGACAAGAGCTTCAGGAATCTCAGTTCATACTCCACACACAAACGATCCCACGTTACTAATAAACTGTTTCACTGTTACCAATGTGCCCAAACATTCACCTCATTGTCTGCTCTGTGCAAACATCAGCGTGATCACTCAGGGCTGAAATCACTCCCATCACTGGATCACAGTGAATCTGAAGAGACAGAAAGATCCTCTGGTTTCAGTGTCAGACTCAAAAAGCTTGAGATCAGGCTCCACAGAGTTCAGATAGAATCATTTAAACTTGTGTTGAACTGAACTGGTTGCTGGGCTGAACTTCTACATAATACAGATTTACATGGGATCTTATTTTCTGTTGTTTTACTGAGTCAGTTTTGTCCTTTTTTCTCTGTCCTGGTTTTGTTCGTCTGTAAATAATTGAAACTCAGTCAAATAGTTCATTGTTCTCCAGCAAAACGTTTTGGAAACTCATGTTTAACCTTTAAAACTCTGACATGTTTTAGCACACAAGGCTTCATCGGGGAGTTCACTCATGATTGGACCATGAGAATAAAGGTTTTTAGTTCTTTCAAAGAGAGTCTTGGAGGTGTTTGATGTTTCTGTTTTTGTTTTCTACATATAGGAAGAAACTATTTTTCTTGCTTTGTGTAGTGTGGAAGTTTTTAATGTTTCTTTCATCTGTGATGTTCTTGAATGTGTTCACATGAAGATGGTACAAATAAACTGTCTTTTTAGCTTTAGCTCCTAATTTATTCATTATTTATGGATGTAGCACAGCAGCAGTTTCTTGATTAACACATGGAGGGCTCGGGATCTGATGGTAAATAATGTTTTGTGTCTTTGTACACATCATACAGCTCAGCTGTACCACAGATGTCAGGTTTACACAGTGGGATGGTTTGTAAGAACGCAGCTCTCCTGTGGATAAATCCTTACTCTTAGCCTCAGGACCTCACACAGTCACAGCAGGTTCGGTCAGAAGATTTATCCCTTATACCAAATCGCCCAAAGGCACGGAGACAAACTCAAAGGATGCAACGTGTAACGTTCTCTTCCTTCATGTCAGCACCATCATCGATTATTTATATAAAATGCATATAGCAACAGTAACACTTTAGTTTGGATTTCATGATTTCTGTAACTGGAAAATATTTTGTTTAAAGACAGAAGTGAGTGCGTAGTTGCAACATTAAAGGGAAATATTAATTAATTAGCATTAAGTATATTTGTTGCTTAAGCGTTTGCACTATAACTTAAGTAGGATTATAACTTTTAAGCAAGGAAAGATTTCAGATATTTAGTTCACTGTTTCAGTCATTTTATATGAAATTAAAAAATTTACGTTGGTCAAATATGATCCTCTAAATCAAATAAGTTTGAAAAATACTTTATTAAATTTCCTTTTTGAAAATAAATGATGTATTTTTAAATGTCGCAACAAATTTTCACAAAAAGTAACTAATAATTAAAACCAGTTAAACAAAATAAAACGATTTAAAAATAAAAAAATTTGAATCATGCTTAACCAAATGCCAGGATGGAGAGCTGAACCTAAAGTATACGTAGAAAGATTTCAACATTTGAGCAAATTGTCCAGTTTTTAATGTTTTTATCACATATAAATGTCACAGTAGTGGGTCCTGGCCCAATACTTTGTGTTTTTGGTTTAATATTCTTTGACTATTGTTTTTCTATTGTTTTCAAACCTACTCATGTTTACAGCAGGTAAAAGCAACTGACAGTTCATGGCATTGTTGTTTGTAGATGTGCAGTGTAGTGGGAGCATAAATCAAAATGAAATAAAACACTAACATTTATGTAATAAAACATTTTAATGAAAATGATTAGGCCCTTTATATCACCTCACTACCTGGATTTTGGACTACCTCACCGACCGACCACAGTATGTGAGGACTCAGGGCTGTGTGTCGGACAGGGTCGTCTGCAGTACAGGGGCCCCACAGGGAACGGTTCTGGCTCCGTTCCTCTTCACCATCTACACTGCAGACTTCTCCCACAATTCCACCCAGTGCTTCCTGCAGAAGTTCTCTGATGACTCTGCAATAGTCGGCCTCATCACTGATGGGGACGACAAGGAGTACAGAGGACTGACTCAAGACTTTGTGGACTGGTGCCAGCTGAACTACCTCCAGATCAACGCCAGTAAAACCAAGGAGCTGGTGGTAGACTTCCGCAGGCACAAGCATTCTCCACTGCAACCACTGAACATCCAGGGTATGGACATTGAGGCTGTGGACAGCTACAGGTACCTTGGTGTTCATCTGAACAACAGACTGGACTGGACTCATAACTCAGACGCCCTCTACAGGAAAGGGCAGAGCAGGTTGTACCTGCTGCGGAGACTCAGGTCGTTTGGGGTGGAGGGCCCACTCCTGAAGACCTTCTATGACTCTGTGGTGGCTTCTGCTATCTTTTATGGTGTGGTCTGCTGGGGCGGCAGTATCTCTGCTGGGGACAGGAAGAGACTGAACAGGGTGATCCGAAGGGCCAGCTCTGTTCTAGGATGCCCTCTGGACCCAGTGGAGGTGGTGAGTGACAGGAGAACGGCGGCTAAGCTATCATCCCTGTTGGACAACGTCTCCCACCCCATGCTGCAGACTGTGACAGCACTGAGCAGCTCCTGCAGTGGGAGACTGCGGCACCCACGGTGTGGGACGGAGAGATTTCGCAGGTCTTTCCTCCCCACTGCTGTCAGACTCCACAACAAAGACTTTAACTGAACAAACACACACATCCACACATGTGCAATAACACTAAGTGCAATAATCTTTTCTGGCATCGTTGTATTTTTACTCAGTTGTATATAGCATTCGTATTCTATTTTTATCTTATTGTATATTTTTATTCTATTTTATTCTACTGTATATATTATTCTATTCTGTACAGCTGTGTACTGTATTAATTCTTATTGTATTCTAATTTTTGCGTCATAACTTTTGCACTGTCCACTTCCTGCTGTGACAAAACAAATTTCCCACGTGTGGGACTAATAAAGGTTATCTTATCTTATCTTATCTTATCTATCTTATAAACTTTAAAAGGATCTGAAAACAACACTTTTTAAAACAGTATCTTGGGGTGTAGGTGGTCAAAATAGAAAACTGAGCTGAGGATTTAAGTTCAATCCATCTATTCATTAAACTTAGGAGGAAGAAATGTCAGGCTGGTTGTTGTGGAAGTTTTCCACTTAAATAAACCAAAAGAGTCTCCCTGAGCCTAGCATGGCTCTCAGTTAAATACCTTCTCCAGGAACAAAAGGCAGTACACAGCTGTTTCGCACCTTAAGGTTCACACTCCCTTGCTACCTCCCAGAGTCCTCAAAGAGACAAAAGACTTCCTGTGGAGTGGTCTGCTTCTCCAACTTCCTTCTTACAGTATGGGTGTCAGACATGTTAAAATCCAGTGGCACCAAGGCATTATACAATAAAATAATTTGATTAATACACAAGTAAAAGAAATTCCTATACACGAGCAGGATTTTGAATTCAATTCTGGATTTAACAGGAAGCCAATGAAGGGAAACCAATACATGAGAAATATGATCTGTCTTTCTAGTCCCTGTCAGGACTCTTGCTGCAGCATTTTGGATTAACTGAAGGGTTTTCATGGAGTTTTTAGGACATCCTGATAATAATGAATTACAGTCGTCCAGCCTGGAAGTAATAAATGCATGAGCTAGTTTTTCAGCATCACTCTGAGACAGGATTTTTCTAATTTTAGAGATGTTGCGCAAATGGAAGAAAGCAGTCCTACATATTTGTTTAATATGTGCATTGAAGGACATGTCTTGGTCAAAAATGACTTCAAGGTTCCTCACAATGTTACTGGAGGCCGAGGTAATGCCATCCAGAGTAAGAATCTGGTTAGATACCATATTTCAGGAATCAGAAAATATTACAAGATTTTCAGGGCTGAGTAAAATAACCTGTTTTATCTGAATTAAGAAAAAAAAAAGTTAGTGGCCATCCAGGTCTTTATGTCTTTAAGACATTCCTGCAGTTTAACTAATTGGTGTCTGTTATCTGGCTTCATGGACAGATAGAGCTGGGTGTCATTAGGCAGTATCATTAGAAAACATAGCATAGAAAATGTATGCTATGTTTTCTAATGATACTGCCTAAGGGAAGCATGTATAATGTGAACAGAATTGGTCCTCGCACTAAACCTTGTGGAACACCATGATTGACCTTAGTGTGTGAAGAGGACTCTCCATTTAGGTGCACAAATTGGAGTCTATTAGATAGATATGATTCAAACCACTGCAGCGCTGTAAATTAAATTAATTTGTGGCCACATTCAAAAGGACTTCTCCCTGTGACTTTGTCTTTAATAGCGTTTAATGAGTGGTCTTCACAAAAACTGCTTCTTCACTTAGTAGTTGACAACAGACCTTAATCTAGAGGTTTAAGATTACCATTAAGATTACCATTTCGTAATCTTAAACTAGCCAGGTGCATAAATTTGGGCACCCCAACAGAAAATTTACATCAATATTTAATAGATCCACCTTTTGCAGAAATAACAATCTCTAATTGCTTCCTATTGCTTCCAATGACAGTCTGGATTTAGTTGAAGGTATTTTTGGACCATCTCCAAAACATCTCCAGTTTAGCCAGTTTTCGTGGTTTTTGAGCATGAGCAGCCCACTTTAAGTCACACCATAGAATTTCAATAATATTCAGGTCTGGGGACTGAGATGGCCATACCAGAACATTGTACTTGTTTCTCTGCACGAATGCCTTACTAGATTTTGAGCAGTTTTTAGGATTGTTGTCTTGTTGAAATATCAGCCCCGGCACAACTTCAACTTTGTCACTGATTCTTGAACATTGTTCTCAAGAATCTGCTGGTACTGGACTGGAATCATGTGATGTTTGTGTAATGTATGTATGGTTTTCCCATTAACAGAAAATAGAATCCTTAAAAGAAAACGGTCTTATTTTGCACACACCGCAGGTCAAGAAGGCGTCAACAACCCCTCTAATCGATATTAGTATTTCTTAATTCTTGTAAACTAGCAAAGAATTTCATGCAGGCCTCAACTCCTAGTACGTGTAAAATAACCCTTAGTGAAAAAAAAAAAAAAATGCACCGCGCACATATTCAGAACTCAGAACTAAATTCAGAACTAAATAATTTTATTAAAACACCCTGATGAGGTATTTTGGTTTTGTGCAGCCACTCATACCAAAGTAAAGAGTTTTTCTTCATTTTTGTAGCTACTTTTACAACAGGTTTTCCCATTAACAGAAAATAGACAGAAACCCTAAAAGAAAATGGCCTTGTTTTACGCACATCAAGAAGGAGTCAGACGACCGTCGGTTCAATCCCGGTCAATGCTTCCTTTGTCGGGTACCATAAATGTATGAGAAAAACCCCCAGAGAATTTATTATTTTTGTAAGAGTGAGAAAGAGAGGGAGAGAGAGAATCGATCCAACTTTCCTACAAAACGTTATACCACTCCGGGTCAAGACGGGCGATATAGCACGGACCGGTCAGATGACTACGCCGGATGGAAACATAACCGGAAGCGTCCCGGGGACTTTCCCTTTGACCTTCATCCTGGAATGATCTGATATCCTCGTGTCGGTGTTGTTCCCACATCATCATAATAAATGTTGTTCCAGGTACAACATTGCCAGTGACCAATCACATTGTTGTGACGTCCACCTCATCTGGAACAAGAGAGATATTTCATTTAAAAATAAATCACTTTTCCTGGAAACTTAGGCCCAAAATGGGATCCTATTGGTGGCTCAGCTGGTTAATAAAGAGGGAGTACGACTTACTTACAATGAATCCCTTACACTATATAATTTTCCAGTCAGTGTTTGGGAATTCTCAATGGTGCTTGGTGCCATACCCTCAGGTACTTTAATGTTATATAAAAACACTGACAGGTCAATATCTACCTCAGTCACTCTCCCTGATCCAGCTGAGTCAGCAGTGGGAAAAATCTGCTTTTCACAGGAACTTGGTAACAGCAATAAGAGAATACGTAGTTTATTCCAAGAAGATATCGTGTCTCTCCCATATATATAATATCTTACTGGAACCAACATGTTCCAGATATCACCTGGAAGACAGTCTGGATGAGCCCATAAATATCTAATTGCAAACAAGGTGAAGGAAATCTCATATAAAATTCCTCATAAATGTTACCCTGCCAGTCACTATATGGTAACATTTAAAAGACACATAAATACTAGTTGAACTTTCTGTGGGGATCATCTAGAAACTGTGGCACATCTTTGTTGGTACTGTTCCTCTACACAGAGATTCTGGAAGGAATTTAGCAGTTTTGTTATTGTCCATATTTTAAGGGAGTTTTCTTAATGATGGGAAAATGTTTTATTCTGTTTCTTTAAGTTCACCAGGAAGAATGATAAATGTTTTTTATAATAAATTTGTTAATACTTTTAACTAAATTTTTTATCCATAAATGTAAGTTTATTAATAAAACACCATATTTCCGTATTTTTTATAAGGATATGGAATTGTACATACAATCAATATCAGACTCAACCAACAAAAAGGCTCTCAGAACAATATTTATATATGCTGATTTTTTCTTTTTTTACCCCTGATTTTGTATGTTCATGTTCTGTTTCTTCTGTACACTTCATCTGTTTGTATGTTGTATGCTCATTGTGTTTCAATAAAGTTCAATTTAAAAAAGGTACATTCTAAATGAAGGTTCAGACGTCACTAATCACGTGACTCTGGCCAAACGAATCAAGCCTCGACACAGTGCTTCTGAAGCAGCGTGTTGATCTTTCTGACACACGCACTGGAGCGTCAGCTTCAAGCGGACCATCGCTACCTCTCACATCTAAAGGTAAGTGTCAAGGTAACTTTGAACTGAGTTCAGTCAATCTCGAGTTTTTCGAAGTTTTCTGAATGAAGTTTTCTGTTGCTCTCTGTGAGAGGAGACCGTTAAAGGCGAGGCTCTCCAGACTGTAGCGAAACAGGAAACAGCAGCTGGGTGTGTGTAAGTGTGCAAACGAATAGTTTAGAAGTGGAAGTGAGCCACGAGTAAAGAAAGGTCAAGTTTCGTGAGTTGTTTTTCTCACCTGTTGTTTTATTAACTGCAATAGCTGGTCGCATGACAGCCACGGGAAGCCGACGGGTAAAGAGATCTTTTTTTTTTTATCGGATTACGTCGTTGAAGAGAAATTTTTTAAGCCGTGTTTCCGAAGTAAGAGCCGACGGATGGTCTGGATATACCAAATATAACGTCTCAGAACACTCCAGCTCACATGTTAGTCTGCTCCAAGCATTCCCACAAAGGTCAGTGTTTTGTAGTAGTTAATACGTCATTTTTCTTAACATAATTGGTGATATAGGTTACAAGCAAGTCTGGCGCTGAACAGAAATTGTCGCGCTATGCTCCTTTGTTTATTGTG
Organism: Astatotilapia calliptera; assembly: GCF_964374335.1. Taxonomy (NCBI): domain Eukaryota; kingdom Metazoa; phylum Chordata; class Actinopteri; order Cichliformes; family Cichlidae; genus Astatotilapia; species Astatotilapia calliptera. Next base: position 29,298,068 of record NC_137430.1, read on the forward strand.
CATAAGTAGTGAATTGTCCTGACACAATATTGCGTTTCGCTTCTGTTATTACCATGGTACATTGACAAAAACTTTACTTTTATTCACAGGATAAAACAGTTGTTTCGTATCACTAATTGTACAGCATACAATATTATTGTCACTGCTACATTTCTGTGATGCTACCAGAAATTATTTCCACTACTAATTAATTACCGTTGAGCTCAAAGGTTATATTAATAAACTGTTAACGAATGTGTATTTATGACGACGATTTGTGAGACTGGTAAACTTACCTTTGTTCGTACGATGGGCGTTTGTTCTACACGGTGCATTTCAAGGTCCTGCACCCATCCGTCGGTAAACTGTACCTGGGCTTGTTGCAGTGACCGGAAGTTACTAAACTTCACGAGTGTATGTGTAACCAATACGTCTACTCACCAAAGAATGAGTGAAGCAATATGGATAACAGCAGAGGACAATTTATTTAGGGTCTGATGGCAATTTACCATCGGTGTCCAGCACTTTAAAGGATTGATGGACTGGAGCACATCTGTCCTTAACATACCCTCTTAAACATCAGCTTGACACTGATACATCAAAGGAAACTTAACAGACTCTAAGTGCAAATGTTTCAACCTGAACAACTTAAAACTTCTCTGGGATACAATGTAAACAAAGACAAGAAGAAGAAAAATATTTCCATCAATAGTCACTTCTCCTAACCAGGAGACAAGTGAATACATTATGTAAAGAGTCCTTTTTCTCAGTCCTGGGGTTGTAACACCACAACCTCCTCAGTCCGTAATCAGAGAGTGTCTATTTGACAATAACCAAAATATCTTTGGATAGTCTTTGTGAATGCAAACAGAAAAAAAACAATGATGTTAGCTGGCCTGCAAAATAAAGAGACTGTATGGCGCTGAGTGCGGGCGTGTGTGTGAGTACTTCGGTCCAAATAATCAAGGTCCAGATGGATGAAGCGATGGCAGCCGCTTGTCCTTTAATGGCACCAGCGAGACAGCACAGTAGTAAGGCAGCACAGCAGTAAGGCAGCACAGCAGCGAGGCGTCTGGCAGGAGAACGAACAATAGTTTTTTTTTAAGGCTACTGCAGAAGGAGATATTCCCCGCTAGCTCACCCAAGCTTGCTCTCTGGCACAGCTACAAGCCATGTGAGCTCATAGCCCCTCCCGCTAGGATGTACTACCACAGTCGACTGTCGTAAAGCAGCCACAAATCAATAGCAATTAAAAAAAAAACTCAAAATCATTGAAGAACATTTTATAACACCCAATATAGATATATACATATATACTGAATATCACACAATATCAGATAACCAAATTAACACTGGGTTACATCTGCACTCACTCCAAGAACCGTATAATTATAAATATGAGCGTGGTGAAAGTTGGGCAGCACGCTAACGTATTTTGTCCCTCTGTGTGCTCGTAAGGGTCTGACCCTTTCACTCCTTTGATTTTTTCCTCGTATCTTTTCTTTGTCTTTTCGTCGAGTCTGTCTTTGTACGGACCGGCATTCTTCTCCTTTTGTTTTGTACATTCCTTTTTTGTGCGGCAAAGAAAAAACAAGAAGGTATTGGAACCGGAGAATGAACGTTTTGCGGTGCCGCAAATGCTTGTGTTTGATGCGGTACTTGGATTGTTTTGCCACGAGTTCCCGGCATGCAATGCGCGAAAATCACGTGATTGCTAAACAAGGGGGAGGGTGCATCCGGCCTCCTCGGCTGTAATTGGTCCAGCCCAGAGTCGATCATGACCAATTGGCCAATCCAACACCTTTCATTATATATACCCTTCCTAAAAAAAAAAAAATCCATCGGCCCATAAAAACAAAAAATCACCAGCGGCCCGCTGGCCAGTCCAGCTATGCTCACCACTGATCACGCGCTCAACACTCTACACATACTTGCATCACACGCGCGCTCTCAAGCATCAATATTGTACAATTCTGGGCGTCACGTGAGTTGCAGGTGTTACCATATAACGGAAATCTCCATTGTTCTGTAGCAGTGGTTCTCAAACGTTTCACAATGAGTTTCACCCTTTGCTAGCGACATCACAGCACAGTAGTAGCGGTTTTTGATATGGGCGACACGGGCGGTTGCCTATATCAAAAAATCATGGTGTGGGTAGAGCTTGGTGATAGAATGATAATGATATGTATTGCGAAATAACTTTTTCTCGATAGAAAAATTAAACTATTGCGATAGACCTCGCCGCTCTTGTGTTCTCACAAAAAAAGAAAAAAAAAGAACAGCCAATCCAAATTAAGTAGCGCAGAGCCGAACCAATCACAGCCGCAGCATCACGTGACTTGTTACGTGCAGCACAAGCGCCAAGGCGCACATGTGTATTTGTTTGGGAAGCAGCCAGCCGGGCTGCCCAGGTAATGAAGGAAATTAGTTTGCCGACTAGAGAAAAATCAACCGAGAGCGTGAGCGAAGGTTACTGAAGAAAAAAACAATTATGTTTCCAATGCCAGAGAGTTTGTCGAACGGAAGAGCCATAGAAGTTCCGTAGTGTGAAGGTATTTCGGCTATTTCAAGTCTGACAAAAAACAGAGTAGCGCGCACTGTAAACTGTGCCGAAAGCAAGTCTGGAAATACAATAAACCAGTACATGCTCAATCTCTGACTGAAAGCACTAATTCGTCATTCGGCTTTTGTCAGACTAAAGTAACTGTTAAAACTGTTTGAAAAGCTCAGCTATACAACAAGGAGAGATTGAGAATTTCCTTTTAGTTCTCAGTTTATTTGATATTGACAAAAGTTAGTCAGTTTTGTCTGTTCTTCTGTAAAACGAACTAAGATTTATTTTTAGAATTAAAATTTTGTTTCTAAGTGGAATTGACAATTTAGTCTGTTTCGTTTGTTCTATTTTGAAACTTAAACGCTTTAGCGGCTGCCTTTTGTGTAGTTTGCAATATTTGCCTTTATTTATCTGAAAAAGTCTCATGTTCCTTAAGTACATCTACCCTGTTGAACTTATTATGGGAAATAAATATATAAAATAAAAACAAGCTGCTGATTATTTCACATTTTACTTGTGAGCAAAGGCACATTTAAATCTTACAAATATAGTTATTTGGCTTACATCGTGATAGATATCGTTATCGCCTGAAATGGAAAAAAAACATATCGTGATATGAAAAAAATCTCATATCGCCCAGCTCTAGGTGGGGGTTAGTTGTCTTTGCTTAATGATTGTTTTAGTCTTAACCATCCACATTGTTGGCATTGCATCTTTCAATGCCAGCAATGCCAGGTATCGGTGCTCAAACCTTTTGTGTTTGTTTCAAACAAGTTGCCCACTTGGGGAAACTAAAACTTGTACTTTGTGTTGTCAGATGAACATATGAGACACTTTGACTCTTCAGTGCAGTGTGGAGCCTAACAAAGATCTGTTTTGTGTCCCAGCTGATCAGCAGGAGGAGAAGAGTCTGACGGAGCAGCAGAGGAACATTTTCAGCCATCTGGATTCAGCTGAGTCACTACAGAGGAAACAATGAGCTCAACACAGAAGGTGACAGATACTAGTGATAACTAATACTCCATTAAAAGCTGAAGTACTGATATATATTTAACACAAAACTTATTGATGCTTGTGCTATATTAATGTAATGTAATGTTTTAATAATTTAATAATACAATGCCTACACTGTAGAGGGTGACTTTGCCTCTAAACAGGAACATGAGCAGGGAAGAGGTTAAAGTGGGATTGAGCAGGTGGGAACCCTAAAATCAGCTGTAGTGGCTCAGCGTGGGGAAAAGAATCACAGCTCACAATAATTTCTGTTGAGAGCTCCAGTAGATTTTCTTAAAGTACAGGCTGTGATCAGCTGACCTGCTGCTCTCTGTGGATGTACACAACTGAATTCAACCAGATGTCAGCAGATGTTTCATGAGCTGTCCTGGCTGGTTTCCATCCTCTACACTGACAGTACACTGTCTTTATATTAGACACTATACTGTTGGTATGAAGGTGGAACTCAGTGAATGAATGTCAGCATCATGAGCTTCAGTTTAAATGAATCTCTGCTGCACTTGATGTAATCTAACTGTGACATGAGCACCACAGTCACTGTGCACCAGTCACACACTGTTCTTTACTTTAAATCCATCACAGTTCAGCAAACGAACCTGTTTATCCTGCACTAACCTGCAGAGGATCTTCATGCAGTCTTTAAATAACACAGTTAATCTGCCTCAGATTGTTTTGCAGCATCTTTTAGTATATGGAAAAAACATAATGTCACATGTACAGACCCAATATCTGATTTCAACACATGAGGACTTACATGTAAGCTTTAATCTCCAGTTGATCAAATCCCACTGAGCAGTCCTTCCCTTTAAATCTAACCTCTCTTCTTCCTCTCCTGTCCTGTGTGTCTTATCTTTCTCCATCTCTGAGTGAAGTTAGCTCTCTTTCTTTTCTCTCCCTGTGATGTGCAGCAGCTGGACCTTTAGCCAGCAACACACTGTGAGACAAACTGCACACAAACAGTTTGTGTGTTTGCTGATGTTTGTTGAGCTGATAGAAATGCTGCATTTGAAATTACCTGCCACTTAAAAGATATGAATCCATTTATTCTTGCTCATCTTCTGTATTGCTAGCTGGATGCTGAAGTACCGTGACGGCAACTTATGAGCACCTGCAGTGATTCAGGTGTTGTGCCAAAAAAGAACATTGGTCCACTTTAACTCTTGACTATGTTTTGCACACAGTTTTGCCTCTTTCATCTCTTTTTATGTTTCATACCCTGGTGATTAGTGCACGATCAGGATTGCCTTTCATGTGTTACTGTTTAGGTTCAAATCAGTTTGATGTTTGATGCCTGCAGCGATGACATTACTCTCCTCAAATGGCTTAAACCAAAAGTAACAAGCCTGTTTTAAAAATGTAAGAAGTAGAAAATACAGATATGTGTAGGGAGTAAAAGTTTTAAAGAAATCCTGAGGCTACAATCAGACTCTGACATTTTCCTTCACTGAACCAGGCTGGTAACTGTTACATTTGATTTATTATCATTGAATAAATTAGAAAATTAAACAAATATATAATAGGAACAGCAATAAGAAATGTAAAAAAGTATAGACCTGGTAAATATTTATATATTATATATGTATACATTTTTATATATCTGTGTACATCAGGAGGGATGGGCATGATTTTAGTGTTTTTAAAAAGTCATGAATTATTTTTAACAGCAGGTTGGATGTAATGTGTTAGAACTACCAGCAGGTGGGAATAAGAGACCTTTAAGGTGTTTGGTGCCACACTCCACCTTCAGGTTTAAAACTAGTGTTAATGGAGGAAGTTTGAAGGTCGAGTTTGTTCCACGACTGCATTTCACTCACTGCCTCTGTTTGTATCTCTGTCACTGCAGGACCAACATGGAGCGAGAAGTCAGCGCTCTCAGGAGGCCGACAAACCTCACAGAAGAAAGAGAGAGAAAAAACACACCTGTGACGAGTGTGGGAAGGGTTTTATTTCCAAGTGTCATCTAAAACAGCATCAGGTCATCCACACTGGAGAGAGACCGTTCAGCTGTGACTTGTGTGGAAAGTCTTTTACCTGGAAGGATGCTCTAAAAACACACCAACTCATCCACAGTGGAGTTAAAGCGTACAGCTGTGATCAGTGTGGCAGAGCTTTTACTCACAGTAGCTACTTACAGAAGCATCTAGTTACCCACTCTGGAATTAAGGCATACAGCTGTGACGAGTGTGGGAAGGATTTTGCTCAGAAGGTTTCACTAAAACGTCATCAGGTCATCCACACTGGAGAGAGACCGTTCAGCTGTGACTTGTGTGGAAAGTCTTTTTCCTGGAAGATTGACCTAAAAAAACACCAACTCATCCACAGTGGAGTTAAAGCGTACAGTTGTGATCAGTGTGGCAGAGCTTTTACTCACAGTAGCCACTTACAGAGGCATCTAGTTATCCACTCTGGAATTAAGGCATACAGCTGTGACATCTGTGGAAAAACTTTCAGCCTGAGAGGAAACCGAAATACACACCTACGCATTCACACCAGACATGATGTGTACTGCTGTGAACAGTGTGGCAAATACTTTGCTACAGACACACAGTTAAAACATCACATGTTTACCCACACTGAGGAGAGACCTTATAAATGTGACCTGTGTGAGAAGACTTTTAAATCTCCACGTTACCTGAGACAACACCAACAGATCCACACCAGAAAGAGACTCTACAAGTGCAGTTACTGTGAGGTATGTATTTATATTGTTATCTTGTCATTTTAGCCTGACTGTTTGGAACAACTCTGCTCATTAAACTGTGTTAGCATGTTAGCAATTCTACTGCATGGAAAAGCAGCTCTGAGTCATTATTCAGATTTTCATGTCAGTTATGATTTTAGTGTTACTGTAGTATTATGGTGGTAGTATTGTAGTTATTGCAGCCCAGTAAACTGAGTGTGTTAACTGAAACAGTCAAATGTAATTGGACGTATGCAGAGATGCTCTTTATTTCAGGCGACGTTCAGGATAAAAGTGTTGAAGGACTGACTTACACTGTCTTTGTGTCTTTGTTTAGAAGCAGAGCGACACAGATGGATCCAGTTCTCAACCCTGTCATCACTGTGGTGGTGGGAAAGACTTTCGTTGTGACCTTTGTGGAAAAACTTTCAGTCGACGAGACGCCCTAAAAACACATCAACGTAGACACACTGGAGACAAACTGAAATACTGCAAAGAATGTGGGAGAAGCTTCCCCACATCAACTGAGTTAAAACGACATGAACTGATTCACAGTGGGGTTAAAAAGCACCTCTGTGATCAGTGTGGGTCATCCTTCACCACTGCAATGGAGCTTAAAACACACAAACGAGTCCACACAGGAGAGAAGCCATACAAGTGCAGACACTGTGACAAAAGCTTCTCAGATTCAAGTAGTCGTAACAATCATGAACATACACACATGGAAGGAAACTACAGCTGTGACCAGTGTGACAAGAGCTTCAGGAATCTCTGTTCATACTCCAAACACAAACGATCCCACGTTACTAATAAACTGTTTCACTGTTACCAATGTGCCAAAACATTCACCTCATTGTCTGCTCTGTGCAAACATCAGCGTGATCACTCAGGGCTGAAATCACTCCCATCACTGGATCACAGTGAATCTGGAGAGACAGAAAGATCCTCTGGTTTCAGTGTCAGACTCAAAAAGCTTGAGATCAGGCTCCACAGAGTTCAGATAGAATCATTTAAACTTGTGTTGAACTGAACTGGTTGCTGGGGCACGTTCTTCGTACGTCGCTTACTACATCCAAGATCAAATGACACATCCAAAACCAAATCATCGCGCTAACCGTGAGCTCGCTAATCCGGTTCCCCGAACACACCTGCTGTTGACGATTAGTACAGCTGGATGAAGTAATGTGAGATCACTGGGTGTCGTAAAAGGGGCTACGCATTGATAGTAGAAACATTGATCGGCAACCCTCTGGTTGGTCGGCGAAAATGTCGAAGGAGCGCGCTCGGTATTGTTCGGCAGCAGAGCAAGAACTCTTGATTGAGGGATTTCAGGAGTTTCAGAGTTTAATCAGAACGCAAGGGAACACTGCAAAGGCTGCAAAAGCAAGGAGAGAGGGCTGGCAGAAAGTTGCTGACAAATTAAACTCGTAAGTAATTTAATAATAACAATAATAATGGAGTGGATTGATATAGCGCTTTTCAAGGCACCCAAAGCGCTTTACAATGCCACTATTCAGTCACTCTCACATTCACACACTGGTGGAGGCAGCTACAGTTGTAGCCACAGCTGCCCTGGGGCAGACTGACAGAAGCCAGGCTGCCATATCGCGCCATCGGCCCCTCTGGCCAACACCAGTAGGCGGTAGGGTAGATTTATCATATCACACTATATTATCCAATATTAAGATAAGATAAGATAACCTTTATTAGTCCCACACGTGGGAAATTTGTTTTGTCACAGCAGGAAGTGGACAGTGCAAAAGTTATGAGGCAAAAATTAGGATACAATAAGAATAAATACAGTTCACAACTGTACAGAATAGAATAAAATAAAATACTATATACAGTAGAATAAAATAAATATACAATAAGATAAAAATAGAATACAAATACAAATGCTATATACAACTGAGTAAAAGCACAACGATGACAGAAAAGATTATTGAACTTAGTATTATTGCATATGTATGGATGTGTGCGTTTGTGTGTTTATATTACATGATATTATATTATAATATGTTATATTATATCCTCTTTCACATTAGAGCCACAACAGGACCCACTAGAACATGGGAACAAGTAAAAGTGAAATATAAGAATATTCTACAGAATGGTAATATTTATCACTTATATTGCTTTTCGTCTCTTGGAAAGAGACCCTGACATAATCTGTTTGTTTGTTCATAACAGCAACCAAGAAAAGGGCAGAGCAAAAAAAGACAGGTGGTGGTCCTGCACCCCCTCGTCAACAAGCTGGTTAGGTAAATAATACCCTCACGGGAAAATCGATATCTCTCTATGAGCACACTGTCGCGCTGAGCTAAAGGATCCTGTCTATCCCGCAATATACGCTGAGTTCTGAAAACTCTCCTTCTCAATCTTGCACCTTCCGCAATGGGTGGCTCGCGTATACGGACAGGACATGGCTGCGACAGGCTTCCCAAATCCACCTTCGCTTTTATAGCCGTGGTCTCTCATCTTGATTACACGAAGTAATTTACGATTGCTACTCTGAAATATGAATTACATCTGTAATAATCACATACATGTAATAGAATGTTAATAGTACATTTCCCTTTTTTAGGAAATGACCTGTATGTATCTGTGTGACATCAATAAAAGAATCAAGTCCTGCATTATCTTTAGTTACATTGATGTTATTTATTTATGGTGAAACAATGGTGGAATATCGCTGTTGCTTTCGTATAAATGAAGCGGACATACTTGAGTGGCCGCGATCTAATCCTGTTTACATAAAGTAAACCTGCTCCCGAGCAGGTTTACGCTTACGGCTCTGTTGCTATGACAGCAAGTCCCAAATGAGCTTCAGGGAACCGAACGATCCAAGATCACGCGAAATCGTCAACAATCTAATCCAGCTAACTTACTTAGCGAGGTACGAAGAACGGGCCCCTGGTTTTGCTCGTCTGTAAATAATTGAAACTCAGTCAAATAGTTCATTGTTCTCCAGCAAAACGTTTTGGAAACTCATGTTTAACCTTTAAAACTCTGACATGTTTTAGCACACAAGGCTTCATCGGGGAGTTCACTCATGATTATTGACACTCACTGACTTTTAATAGTGTTGGGGGAAAACTCTGTAAAAGACCCAGGAGAAATAAAGACACAATGAGACAAAGTTACTTTCTTTATCAAACGTGTACACGGGTGAGCTGCTAAGAACAACTCACACCATGCACAGTGGCTTGGTAATTTTTATAGGAAAGACAGTGAGAACAGGATAAGAAAATACAAAACAAATAAAATAAACAACTCCATATGTGGCGCTAGTCTCGTCAGCAGAGAGCTGGGAGAAGGCTGTGAGAGATAAAACAATCTAAAACAATATGTCCCAAAACAGTATGTCTTTGCTGAGAAAGTCTAAAAAGATAATTCTAAACTAATCTAACCATAGGCAAAGGGCAGACAAAAGGCATCTTTGTACATTTAAAAGAAGGTAAAGAAACATAGAATCATTTTTCCTGTAACATTCCCCCCTGTTTAACTTATTTTAAATGTATACAACAATTGTCTATGAAAATTATTTATTAAGTATGTTAGGCAATTTTTAATTTCCAAAATCTTCAAAATGTCATCATAGCAGAAATGGCAGTCATTTGGTCTAAAGAATAAAACAAAAGAAAATAATAAAAAGAAAAACATAGTAAATGAAAATCATAGTAAATGAAATAACAAGTGGAATAAACAAGAAAAAATAATAAAACTAAAACTACAAAAAATAAAAGGATGAAAACTAAAATGAAAACTTCAAAAAATACAAGGATGAAAACCTTATATTTAAAATGATGCAAACCTTAAATTGAAAACTTTATATGTAAAATAATGAAAACTTCATATTTAAAATGAAAACTTTATGTTTAAAACTGAAGACTTCAAAAGAAAATAAGAGTATGAAAACGTTATAAAAATGAAAAACTTTATGTTTAAAAGTCAAGACTTCAAAAAAAATAAAAGCATGAAAACTTGCATAACCTACTAATGTTTTAATCAGTGCATGATCACTTGACAAGTCATTTTTAATCACCACGTCATTTATTAGTAGCTAGTACAAGTTCTCCTCTAACAGAATTGCAACGGGATGTTGTTCTTCTTCAGGCACGGCAACATAAGCAGTCATTGTAGTTGTTATCATCTTTGAAATCATTACTCTTAGGCATGGCAACACACACAACACTAATATGAGCAGTGCTATCATGATGAGACCTAGAAGAAAAAATGGCTTTGCTACAGCAGCCAGCCATGAACCGCTGAACAGCCAGTCAAGCCAGCCTTGTGCTGTAGCTGCTCCAGGTGTGTGGTCAGTGACATATTTTTGCAGAGCGGTCAAATTCTGCAAAGCTTCATAAATGTCTCCTCCAGTTTCGTATCCATCAGGGATAAAAGTGCAACATGTTTCCCCGATCAGCTTGCAAACTCCTCCTTGTGATGCTGTTAGCAGGTCTAGTGTCAGTCTGTTCTGCAGCACCATCGTTCTGATGGCCTGCTGTTCTCCTGCTAAGGCAGTTCCCAGGGTCTTAGTCAAGTTGATGTGTCGTAGCAGAGCATATCGGTTGATCTCCACGTGATCCCGCACCTCGGCAACTCCAATGCCGGGGATCAAGCTCTGTAAGAATTTCACTCCTCCTCCCCAGATGCGAAACTCTCCCGGCACTCCAGTGTCCACGGTAATGCCGAAAGAATTGGGGGAGGCGATGTCCACTTCACGTCTCTGCCGGCTGCTTGGGTGATGTGCAACACTTTGCATGAAGAAAACGTGATCTGATAATTCCACCAGGGCGCACAGACCTCCCCAACCTTCAGGGAGTGACAGATAAGCCTTGTTGCCACATAGGAAGTACCAGTCAGCCAAAACTCTGGTTCCTCTGCTGCTGGGTGCCGTCCGTGCACATCCTGTCTGGTACTGAGTCTTTGTTTGTAGTGGCATTCGGTAGCTGTAGTCGGAGCGACAGTTTAGGCCCATCAGCGTCGTGTTACTGGCACAGGTGGCGTTGATTGAACAGGCCATACACTTCCTCTCGTTCCTTGGTGGGCAGAAAGTGTATATGTGCTTACATAGGTGAGTAGGCAGCTCCCCCACTGCCCGCGAGCCATTGTTCATCACACATACTGGCAGTTGTGATGCGTTCAGTTTGTTCAGTAGAATTACATCAGGCAGTGGGTCTGAGACTTGGGGCCAGGTCAGTAGGTAGGTCTGTCCGGAACAGTTCACATTTGTGAGTGATGATGACCTCCAGGTTGCTTTTGCTGGGATGCTGTAGTTGGCTTTGGACCAAAGAGTACCGTAGCCTGGATGTGTTGCCAGGCCCAACAGACACCAACTGCGATCTTCAGGTATGCTGTACGGCCACAGGCCAGACGTCTGCGAGGATAGGGGCATATGGGTACATGCATAGCAGTCAGTTTTGTTATTCAGGTGAGCTGTAGTGTTCATAAACTGCCACCAGAAGTTGGTGGCGTATCCATGGGGAAACTTGGTGTACTTTCCTTTGTCATACAGTGTCTGCCTTTTCTCCATGTAGCGTGACTTGTTGTCCCTCACGGAAGCAAAGGTGAGGAGCCCGGCCATGGTCAGGGCCGCTGCAGTTGATAAGAGCCACCACGTCATGACGACGGAACACACCCTCCTGTCGCGAGTAGACCCCCCGGCCAGGAAAGCTGACCCCTCCACCGGGCGAGATCACAACAAGCGGGCAAGCCTGCCGTCAGCTGTGTTTAGATGGCTTCACTGACACGCCTGCAGTGACTCTGATGGACCCAGGATGGTCGTTCCGCAATTTTGCAAGCGGTCGGTGTAGTGAGGAGGACTTGGTATGGTCCCTCCCACCTGGGTGTGCTCCAGTTTTTCCTTTGGAGCACCTTGATCAGAACCCAGTCACCGGGCTTTAGTCTGCAAGACACTTGATAGACATCATTACATTCTTCGTCATTTACAATCATCTCTTTATTTTCCTACAACTTAGACATACATTTTGCTACTGAAATTGTATCTGCCTTTTTCACTGGGTAGATTTCTGGCCACTTTGAGAATACATCTATAACCACTAGGGTGTATTTTTACCCTTGGCATTCATTTAGCTCAATAAAGTCCATATGGATTGTGTGGTCTCAGGTTTCCCTGAGCATTACATTTTTTGACACGTCATGCATGTTCTGACAAATTGTTTTGCTGAGGTTTCAAAATTTACAGTGTAGAATTTACAGTGTAGAAATGAGAGTATTGTGTAGAATTTACAGTGTAGAAATGAGAGTTGACAATACTGGTCAGTCCCCCCGTTGACAAATGCGTACAGCCATGAGTCACTAATGCCGCCATTTTGTGGAGGAATTTTGGCAACACTGGCTTGCCATAACACATCATTAAGTCGTTTGTCAGAACTGCACCGTGTTTTAGCCATTTTGCCTGCTCTGCTGTGCTTGCTGCTTTATGTTCATTTTTCAACACATCCAGTGGAATCTGATGTGTGTTTACTGCCATCAATGTGATGTTTGTCTTTTGTGCCGCCTATTTTGCTGCTCTGTCAGCAAAATTGTTGCCTGTAGTAATGAAAGAGTCAGTAGGCGTTGTAAGAGGTTGGCATGCTGGTTTGCCAGTTGGTGTAATCATTCCTCTGGTTTTCCAGATTTTTTGCAAAATGATGCACAGCAGAGAAAACATACTGGCTGTCTATATAAATGGTTATTTGTTTATCTTTGTGTATTTCACATGCGCAACAATCTCGTGTGAAGTGACCTTCCTCTCCACGGTTCTAGCAGGCGTTGTCTCTATGTTATCTGCTGTTTCTGCGTGGCTGTCTGCGGCCTTGGTGTTTGTGACTTTGCTCGCCTCTCTGTTCCTGATAGCCACCTGCGAATTAGTGTTTTAGTCTGTTGTCAACAGTCAGCCTTATTTTTAAGTTACAGAATGCTTCTCTCTTTTTTTGGTTTTTGTTTTTTTTGTTTGGGAGAATAGATGCAACTCTACATTTTCACTTAAGGCATTTTTAGGTAATTTCTAGTTCTTCAAACAATGCATGGATCTCACACATTTCAAACTTTCAAGTTAGGGTTGTTTCCCATTTATACAAATATATATTTAACTTTGCATTGCTCACAGCTCATAGCTCACAGCTCTAAACCTAGGCATTTTTCAATCATATGCCTAATCACTATGTGTCACTGTGATTCTCAAGTATTGTCACAAGTTCGTTTAAATTCGTTTCCAAAACCAACAAAATAATCAAACAAAAACAAAAAACATAAACGTGTCAGGACACAAAAGAAAAAGGAAAAAAAAAATGCTGCCACCCGAACAAGGCAGAAGTCTGCATATGTTGGCTTTTAATAGCATGCAGCTTCTAACATACTAGACTAATGTGCCTGTGTTAATTCAGCTCCATATTATTGTGTGAAGTTTCACTTGGTTGGGAGTGGTTTTGTGTGTGTCACATTTTTGGTGAGCCAATGGCTGGAATCAGGTTGGACTAATTAGAGGCAGGTGTACTTGATTGCACTGATACACTCGTCTACTTATAGCCCACACTACAAACACTGCTGTGTCGTTTTGTCTCTCTGGTGCAGTCCAGGGCCTATTATATGCCACAGCCTAAAGGCAGCTGGGTTGCAGAGGCTTGAGTGACCACTGACTATATGCTTGCAGGGTGGTGGGTCTCCAAGTACAACTTCTAACCCTGTTAAAGGCAACATGTGGAGTGCAACTTGGCCGTGTGTCATAGCTGTCTCTGGCCTTGGGACTGTGTGTTTTTATACAATTCATAAGTGGGACACTGGACTGTTTTATCTTTTGTCTCTTGATATATTTTTCGTCAATAAATTATCTTTTAGAATTTTATTGACTGACATCTTTTTGCCCATGACTGAGACGGTTGGTCAGACCTAGAGTCTTTCTTTGGGTGTGTTACAGCAGCTTCTGCTCTAAAAGAAACAAATAAATAAAAAGAAAAGAAAATGTGGAACATGTTCATCAGCTTAGCAGTGTCTACATATTTAATTCAGCTTCTCAATCCTGTAGTTGTAGCTGTTGTCTACAGGGTTTTGCTTATTGGTTGTTATTATAGGTGTGCTCTATATCTCAGCAATGTGTCATTCTAGGACAGGTTTCAAGCTGGTCAAGTGCCTCTATGCACTTCATTAGTTTAGTTATTCTCCGTATTGTCTTCATCTCACATGTCATTACACTGAGTTTCAGCAAACCTTAAGCTTGATGCAGACTACTGCTTAACAATTATCCACCTCACATCATAACCGATTAAGGTGCCTCTTCATATTAATATTATGTCATTGTTAATATTATCCTCTTTGTCTTATATAACTGCAATAGCATATTATACTATTTTATTAGTGTGTACCACTATACTACTACTGAGCCAATTTGTTAGTTAGGATCATCTTATTCAGCAAACAGATAATTTTGAATTCATCCAATCTGCGGTCACATTTGTTCTCTCTGTTGCATGGTGGACCAGGCAGTTCTATTATAATATATTATTTATATTTTATTTTGTATCCATCAAGGGCTTCAGATGACCTGCAGAATCATCCTTTTCCCAGGATGGAGACAGTTACCTTTTCACACACTGTCCTTGGCTGAACAATGACACAGCCTTAATATACCTTATTTATTTTATTAAAATATTTTCGTGTGAATTATTTGCTTTATATTCATTTTATACATTGTGGGCATGGTCATCATGCCAACTGTGTTTCATTGTTAATATCACTTTACAGGTTGTTATCCTTGCTATTATTAATTTCAAATACTCTAAAGATAATTTCTACTGTAACTTTCCCTTTGTTCATCTTTATTTCGTACTTTTTATATTTATATCTACTCAGTGGGGTCTGTTTTCAACCCTTTTAAACTACTTCAAACTACTGTGATCTCTAGTTTTCACTTAATAAGGGATTATTAAGTTCTTCCTGATATGGGTGTTGCTGCAGATGCGGCTGCAGGAGTGAGTGATGGTTTACTAAAAAGATTGTGGGAACTGCACAGTGTCTCGTCTTCTGGTTTTACTAAACTGGCAGTTGAGTTCTGTTCTTCTGACTGTTTATATTTTGTTTTCTTAAATCTCTCAGTTTACAGACACTGTTTTTGTCCGGCGTCTGGACTTTTCTTTTCTCACCACTGCTCGTCAGCAGGAGTGAGTTTTAATTTCACTTGCTTGATTACCCATCTTATTTATGTATTTACTTATTTTTGTTTAAGTAATACATACACAATACAGCTGCTATCACCTTCGCTGGTATTAGAGACGAGAGTGGTTGCTCACACGCCCTTCTACTTTCGGACTATTTCCAAAAGCGGTGTGAACTTTACGAGACGGAACTCGACCGTTCTCTCAACTCACCAGCACGTCAGTGAATAGCAGTAAAAGAAAAACACAGTAGGAGCAGCTCAGTCTCTTATTGGACCGTGAAAATTCAGCTTGCTCCATTAATTAAAACAATACACACACACACATTCACATTCACAGCTTCGACGCGCGCGACCGGAACCCTTATAATAAGGGGAGCTCCCAGAGCTACTTACTCCCTAGACCCAGTCTAGACCCAGCTGGGGGAGCTACCCAGAGCTCCAAAGCTACCAGTCGACGAGCTCCCAGAGCTACCAGTCGACGAGCTACGCTACCAGTCGACGAGCTTCCAAAGCTACCAGTCGACGAGCTACTTCCGCTATTTTAAATTCCCTGAATTCAAAATGCGCTTTTACGCAAGATTGTGTCAGTGTGTCTGTATCTACCTGGTCGGTGTCGCCGGGTCTGGTCCACCTCGATCGGGCCCCACCACCGTGGGTCGCTTTCTAAGACGTTGGCCAAGACCCGAATTTAACGCTCTTGGTCTTTTTCCACACACCTGGTGTGTGGGCTGTCGACAGGCGAACAACGTGGACTGGTCACGGAGATGGGACACGATGGAGGTGATCCGGCTGTCGAAGGACCAAGAAATGTTGGGGGAAAACTCTGTAAAAGACCCAGGAGAAATAAAGACACAATGAGACAAAGTTACTTTCTTTATCAAACGTGTACACGGGTGAGCTGCTAAGAACAACTCACACCATGCACAGTGGCTTGGTAATTTTTATAGGAAAGACAGTGAGAACAGGATAAGAAAATACAAAACAAATAAAATAAACAACTCCATATGTGGCGCTAGTCTCGTCAGCAGAGAGCTGGGAGAAGGCTGTGAGAGATAAAACAATCTAAAACAATATGTCCCAAAACAGTATGTCTTTGCTGAGAAAGTCTAAAAAGATAATTCTAAACTAATCTAACCATAGGCAAAGGGCAGACAAAAGGCATCTTTGTACATTTAAAAGAAGGTAAAGAAACATAGAATCATTTTTCCTGTAACAAATAGTCATTCTATAAATGCTGTCCGTTTAAATGGTCTTACCTGTAAACACTGCTAAATCCACCAGATTCCAGCCAGAGTGGATTCTGGAGTCTTCCCACGCTCCTGTTAGTGATCCTCCATGTGGATGGATGATAACAACCTTCTGAACAATCTAGAAGGAGATGGCCCATATCTATGGGACTGATTTGTGCTAATAACGCCCATTGTATGGACTGATAACAGCCGAAGCGGGTGAATAAAGTCACCCAGTCGCTAGCTGTGCCATTACCCAGCATACACCACTCCATCCATAAATGCAATACACGATACAAAAGTAATAGCTAAAATGAATTTATCTGCTGTTTCTCAGGTAGTTGTTTACATTATACAATATATTGTGTTCAGTATACGTCACTACAATGTGATTTCGGAAATGTATAAATATACAAACAAGAGGCTCTTCCGCGGAAATCTCTTGTCGTCAATAAACAACGATTAGGGAGCAGCATAGTATTCAATGGGAGGACCCTGCACGTCAATTCTCGATGCGAGGGGGGTACCCTGCACGTCGATAAGTGAAGCAGAGGGAACCTGACCATGTGTCATACATTTGACGAGTTGGGAGTGAGAACGTGTTGCTCTGACAGGTAGAGTGTCAATTACTAAAGCTGAAGGGATATCACGACTGGCATATGCTGCTCTCTCCTTACATCTGGATAAGAAAATTAGTAAAGACATTGACCGCATGCTCTTTAATTTTATATGGAAAAACCGTACACATTATATTAGAAAATCTGTTGTGATGAATAACTATGAATCAGGTGAGCTTAACAGTTTAGACTTTTCTACTTTAAAAAAACACTTTCAAAATGATTTGGGCTAAACATTTTCTTTAAACCCTACCTCTATCTGGAATTTCATACCATATCATATTTTCTCCTATTTTGGTGGCTTTAATTTTATTTTAAATTGTAATTACAGTGTTGGAAAACTCCCTGTAAATCTTTCATCCTTCCATAAGCAAGTCCTCTTAGCATGGACCCTCATTTATAAACACAACTTCTCACTACACAAATACCTCATCTGGAACAACGGAGATATTTTATTTCTTTTATTATCACTTTTCCTGGAAACTTGTGTCCAAAATGGGATCCTATTGGTGGCTCAGCTGGTTAATAAAGAGGGAGCACTACTTACTTACAATGAATCCCTTACACTATATAATTTTCCAGTCAGTGTTTGGGAATTCTCAATGGTGCTTGGTGCCATACCCTCAGGTACTTTAATGTTATATAAAAACACTGACAGTTCAATATCTACCTCAGTCACTCTCCCTGATCCAGCTGAGTCAGCAGTGGGAAAAATCTGCTTTTCACAGGAACTTGGTAACAGCAATAAGAGAATACGTAGTTTATTCCAAGAAGATATCGTGTCTCTCACATATATATAATATCTTACTGGAACCAACATGTTCCAGATATCACCTGGAAGACAGTCTGGATTGTAATAATGTGAATTATTGTTTACAAGATGGTTTGTTCCACAATAGATTGTGTTGCTGCACAGACGTTTTAGAGTGTCACACAAGTAAGGATTGTTAGGCTGTATGTTGCTGTTGTACATGGCAGAGGACCAATCTGAGTCGCATGACTTGTTAATAAAACTTACTACCCCATTGGGTAGGAAATAGATATTCTGGAGTCTGTCGTGAATGAGACCAGAATATAACATGGTGGCAGCGGAGCGGATAGCGGACGGACAGCGGAGCAAGCTGCACGGCCGGTGTGAACCCCCGAGAAACGCCTGTCGGAGCGGTGAGCAACTAGCGGCTAATCGAGTTAGCACCGCTGCAAGGCATGGAGGGCCTTAAATCGCCGCCGACGCTGGTATTGGACTCCAATAATCTGTCACGGACATGGAAGACCTGGAGGGACGAGTTTATGCTCTATGTGGAGCTGACCATGGACTCAGATGGCGAACAGAAAAAAGTAAGCCTGTTCAGTTATCTCGTTGGTGAGAGCGGCAGGGAGCTGCTAGACACGCTAATGGGCGACACGGCGAGAGATCGGTGGACAGTTAAGGACATTATTGAGAAGTTTGACAATCATTGCAATCCTGTAGTTAATGAAACTGTGGAGCGTTATCGGTTCTTCACGAGAAACCAAGGCGCCAGTGAGACAATCGACAGCTATGTGACGGAGTTAAAGCTGCTGCAATTTTGGAGTAATAAGGGACTCACTGATTCATGACAGGATTGTATGTGGACTTAACAACCCGAGTTTGAGGGAGAGACTGTTGCGTGAGAAAAACATGACACTGGATGCATGCATACAGCACTGCAGAGCCGCGGAGCTGTCGCGGGAAAACAGCAAAACCATTTCGGGAGCTACAGTGGAGGAGGTGCATGCTGTGCGTGGAGCTGCACGCCAGAAATGGATCGGCGACGCAGTGGACTGTAAGTTGTGTGGCAGAAGACATAAAAAAAGAAAGAAAAATGTCCAGCATACAGGAAGAAATGTAAAAAGTGTGGCAGAGAAAACCTCTTTGCAGTTAAATGCATGGCACATTCAGAGCAGAAGAGAAGGACGAATGTACACAACGTGACAGCATGTGAGAGTGATGAGTATGAGGACGTTCTCTGTATTACAGAGGCAGACACTCATGATTCAACTACAAAGAACACTGACAAAGTGAGAGGCACTCAACTCTTTGCAGGCATGCTGATGGGCAAAGAGATTGTAAATTTTCAGATTGACTGTGGTGCCAGTTGTAATGTAATGCCAATCCACATGCTAAGCCCGAACACACAGTTGGGGGACACACAGACAGTGTTGATGATGTACAACAAAAGTAAGATAAAGCCGTTGGGAAAATGCAAAGTTAAGCTACGTAACCCGAGAAATCAGAAACTGTATCGGTTGGAGTTTCAAGTGGTTGACAAAGACTGTAAAGTACCACTGCTGGGCAAGAGAGCCAGCGAAGCGATGAAACTCATAAAAGTACACTATGAAAACATCTTGAAACTGGACAGCATCGTTACTTCAGAGCACCCAACAGCCAATGAGTGGAACATGGATCAGATTAAAACAGAGTATGCCGATGTCTTCACAGGAGATGGCTGTTTGGAGGGAGAGTTAAGGCTCCAGGTGGATGAAACTGTGAAACCAGTGCAGTTACCAAAACGGCGTGTCCCTATTGCAATGATAAAGCCGTTAAAAAAGGAGCTTCAAGATCTTCAGCGCAGAGGGATCATTACACCAGTAGAATGCAGCACAGACTGGATCAGTGGGATGGTTGTGGTCCAAAAGCAGAGTGGGGACTCAAGAGTGTGCATAGATCCAAAACCCTTAAAAAAAGCCCTACAACGGAGCCACTTCCCATTGCCCACCATTGAGGACATTTTGCCAGATCTGTCAAAGGCTAAAGTGTTCTCTGTCTGCGATGTGAAGAGTGGATTCTGGCACGTGAAACTGGAGGAGGAGTCAAGCTACCTGACAACATTTTCGACTCCATTTGGACGCTACAGATGGCTGAGGATGCCAATGGGTGATAAGTCCAGCTCCGGAAGTGTTCCAGAGGAAGCTCACACAAGCTTTGGATGGACTGGCAGGGATCTACATCATTGCAGATGATGTGCTGATCATGGGTCAGGGGGACACAGATGCCGGAGCAGTACATGACCATGACGAGAAGTTGAGACAGTTTTTGACTCGTTGCAGGCAGAAAAACATTAAGTTGAACGCAGACATGTTCAAACTTAAACAGAAGGAGACTACGTACATTGGACATCAGCTGACATGCAACGGTCTGAAAATAGACCCGGAGAAGGTTAGGGCTATAGAAAAAATGCCCAGACCTACAGACGTGAAGGCAGTACAGAGACTGTTAGGTATGGTGACCTACTTAGCAAAGTTTTGCCCACATCTGTCTGACCATTGCGACTTACTGAGACAACTGACACACAAAGACAGTGAGTGGAACTGGACGACTCGACATGAAGACGCATTCCAGAGACTGAAAGAGACTATAGCAGAGGCTCCAGTCCTGAAATACTACTGCCCAGAGGAAGAGCTGACAGTACAATGTGACGCTTCTGACAAAGGGTTAGGTGCAGCACTCATGCAGAAAGGTAAGCCTGTGGCTTTTGCGAGCAGAGCACTTACACGTACAGAGCAAGGTTATGCCCAGATCAAAAAGGAACTTTTGGCTGTGGTTTTCAGCATGGAGAAGTTTCATCAGTACACATATGGTCGTAAAGTGGTGGTACACAGTGATCACAAACCCTTAGAGACCATTGTAAGAAAACCACTGTTGAGCGCACCCAAACGGTTGC
This sequence comes from Astatotilapia calliptera, assembly GCF_964374335.1. Classification (NCBI taxonomy): domain Eukaryota; kingdom Metazoa; phylum Chordata; class Actinopteri; order Cichliformes; family Cichlidae; genus Astatotilapia; species Astatotilapia calliptera. Next base: position 29,318,981 of record NC_137430.1, read on the forward strand.
AAAGGATGCTTATGCGCATTCAGAAATATGACATAGATGTGGTGTATGTGCCAGGCAAAGACATGTTATTAGCAGACACGTTGAGCAGGGCATATCTTCCAGAGTGCTCACCACAGGGCTCCATAGAGGAGGAAATAGAGAGCATTAACATGGTCACTCATGCACCCATCTCACCTGACAGACTAAACAGCATAAGGACTGCTACACAAGACGACAAAGCACTACAGATCCTCATAGATACAATTCACAGAGGTTGGCCGACAGACAAAAGAGACACTGACGGTGACATCAGACCATTCTTCTCATTCCAGGATGAACTGAGTAGTCAGGATGGACTTGTGTTTAGAGGTGAACGTGTTGTTGTCCCGACTACCATGAGACAGGAGATCATAACTAGACTACACTCGACACACCTAGGTGTAGAAGGTTGTCTAAGGAGAGCCAGAGAGTGTGTGTACTGGCCAGGCATGAATGAACAAATTAAGACTTATGTGACTAAGTGTGACATCTGCAGGTCAGTTGACTACAGACAGCAGAAAGAGACCTTGGTCCCACATGAGATCCCGACTAGACCTTGGGCTAAGGTGGGCTCGGACCTGTTTATGTTTGACAACAAGGACTACCTTATCACAGTGGACTACTATTCAAACTTCTGGGAAATTGACTATCTCCCGGACACTAAGTCCACCACAGTGATTAGAAAGCTGAAGGCTCACTTTGCCAGACAGGGCATCCCGGACATTGTTGTTTCAGATAATGGACCACAGTATACGTCCGGTGAGTTTCTGAGATTTAGTCGACTGTGGGGTTTCCTGCATAAAACATCTTCGCCAGGTTACCCTCAGAGTAACGGGAAGGCTGAATCAGCAGTGAAGACAGCAAAGAGGCTGCTGCTAAAGGCAAAAATGGCGGGGCAAGACCCGTATCTTGCGATTCTGGACCATCGCAACACACCATCACAAGGCCTGGAGACCAGCCCAGCTCAGAGGCTGCTCTGCAGGAGGACACAGACGCTTTTGCCAACCAGGACGAGCCTGCTAAGGCCAAAAGTCATTCTAGCCCGGCGGGAGTTGGAGATGAAACAGAAGCGCCAAAAACTGTGCTATGACCGATCAGCACGAGACATGGACTCTTTGAAGCTAGGGGACAGTGTCAGAGTTCAGCCTTTTGACCGCCATTCCACTTGGAGCAGGGGAGTGGTGATTGGGACTGTTGACCCGAGGTCCTATGAGGTTCAGTTGGACTCTGGAGGTGTCCTGAGGAGGAATCGGAGGCACCTGAGACATGCAGGCGTGATGGATCAGGAAAATGCCATAACAGACACCGGGGCACTGACCAGCTCAGTGACAGCTCCTTCAGAAACCCGTGAGCAGCAGATCAAGACTGACGAGGTAACGGGGTGTCAGGACAAGGTCAGGCCGCAAAGTGGTTCCACCGCTTAGGTACAAAGACTATGTTACATAATGAGGATTTATTGTTTATGGTTTGAGGGGAAGAGTTGTGTATTCTGTGGATATTGATGTTCACTACAGCTTACAGAAATGTACATGTTTGAATAAGTGGAATTCTTTTGTATTCTTTGAGTGTTTCATATTGTTTTCACCCTCAGTGAGAAGAAGGACACATCAAAACAAAAAAGGACTTCTGTTTTTTTCAAAAAAAAAAAAAAAGAAGATGGTTTTTTCCACAATAGATTGTGTTGCTGCACGGACGTTTTAGAGTGTCACACAAGTAAGGATTGTCAGGCTGTATGTTGCTGTTGTACATGGCAGAGGACCAATCTGAGTCGCATGACTTGTTAATAAAACTTACTACCCCGTTGGGTAGGATATAGATATTCTGGAGTCTGTCGTGAATGAGACCAGAATATAACATGGATGATCCCATAAATAACTAATTGTAAACAAGGTGAAGGAAATCTCATATAAAATTCTTCATAAATGTTACCCAGCCAGACACTATATGGTAACATTTAAAAGACACATAAATACGAATTGAACTTTCTGTGGGGATCATCCAGAAACTGTGACACATTCTTTTTGGTACTGTTCCTCTACACAGAGATTCTGGAAGAATTTAGCAGTTTTGTTATTGTCCATATTTTAAGGGAGTTTTCTTAATGATGGGAAAATATTTTATTCTGTTTCTTTAAGTTCAACAGGAAGAATGATAAATGTTTTTTTTATAAAAAAAATTGTTAATACTTTTAGCTAAATATTTTATCCATAAATGTAAGTTTATTAATAAAACACCATATTTCTGCCTTTTTATAAGGATATGGAATAGTACATAAAATCAATATCAGACTCAACCAACAAAAAGTTCTATTGTTCTGAGAGCCTCAAAAATTCACATATATATGTATGTGAATTTTTTTCGCATACTCATATAATTATTCTTTTTTTTTACCCCTGGTTCTGTATGTTCATGCTCTGTTCTTTAGTAAACTTCATCTGTTTGTATGTGCATCCAGCTCTGGATGCCTCTGGCTCCTGGGGGCTCTCTCTCTCTCTCTCTCTCTAACACACACTGCAATATGACTGCTGATTTATGTATCTGTGGATTTTTCTTACATGTGCAGTGGTTGTCGATACATTGTGTATTTATATTTGTATAATATATTTGTAAAAATGTAATCAGGAGACATAGTGAGACATGGACTGTGACAACACGAGTTTGACACAGGGGTCGAGGGGACACGAGAGAGAGAGGGCGAGACAAGATTAGCTGGGGAAATATACATGGATACACATGACAGACATGGAATGAAACACAGGGAGGATAACATAAGGACGAAACAGGCAGACGAGACACAAAGACATAACAGGGACACACAAAGGCGAGGGAGACTTGGACACAACAAACACACGCTGAAGACACGATGCTACAAACATGGTGGGGAGACACAGACATGAGAGTAACCTAAACAGATAAAACTAAACAGGGAAACAGAGAACACAACCATAGAACTAACTGAAGGTTAAAGTCTCTACTATACAAACCAGAACATAATACAAACGGGCATAAAACTCAAAATACCGGCCCGTGACAAAAACGAGCTTTCTTCATTTCTTTCATTTGTAACTGATGGTGAGTAGTATTTTCTTTTGTGTGTGCGTGTGTGATTGTTGTTGTTTGCTTGACAAAGGCAAAGTGTGCTTTGCAATATTACACACAGTAAAGCAGCCCAGAGTTCAAAGTTCAAAGTTTGTATTTCTTCATAAAAGTTCAAAATAAAATATTTACTACACATTTCAGCCGGTGTCAGTCTCTGTTTCACTCTCTAACTGTGGCTTAAGTACATAAAACATTCAAGAATCTGATAGATTAATAATATCAGACAGAATGTGTTCCCAGCACTCGATATCTCCCATTTGTGGTCTACTTCTCCTAGTTTTACATATCAACTGACATTATTGTCTACATCACCAGCACTATAGAAGTGAGTGGGCTATTATACCATAGTGCACGTTAAGGTAAATACTGCACAAAAAGTAAGTAGCATCTTGTATCAGATGATTAGGGTAAGCAGTAATGTGAATGTGAGCCTAAAGAAAAGGAATTTAAATACACCAGTACCAGCTTCAGATCATATTGTATATTATATGTTTCTACTTCTTTTAATATGTCATCTGTCATGTTTATATGATGTGACAATTGTACATGTGGAGTTGTGCTCATATTTGGTTTTTACATTCAGTGTATCATTTGTAAAATGTTGACATTTTTTCTTTTATTATTGTCTTGTTTGTTTGCACGTGCTTGTAAATACAGCAAATATTTACAACCTTTGTTTTTTGAAGAATGTTTATGTTTGTGGGGATGAAGCTATCTGGCAACATGACACAGCCCTTTGAACCTCATCTTCATGCCCATCATGTGGCTATGGTACAGGATTTAGGTTTAATGTGATGCATATGCAGGTTACAGCCGGGGAATGGCAGTAAGTTGTGGAGTGATTTGGCATGTTTGACTACTGTTACTCCAAATTCTCTCACATATAACAGGAAAAACCCCTCTTACCCAATGTCATGGAGTTTCACAGGTACACAGAGTCAACACTAAGTCACATCAAAGAAGCCAATGATGGTGAAATGGGAAGTTGATGGTGTCATTATATATATCCAGGAATATGTGGCTGAGGATAGTTGTCATGAAAGGTGTAGGAACATACCCCACTACCAACTCAGTGTCAAAAGAGTTATGTTGGGAAAAAAGAGTGTTCAGATTTGCAGCTCCTTCCTCTTGAAATCAGCTGAAATCAACAACAACTGAATGAGCTGATCTCACTTAATAGACTTAAGGAGATTTTCAACTTGAATGACTTGGATGCAGCTACTTCAGCCTGCAAATGTTTGACCTGAATATTATTATGTTTTTTTCTGTCATTAGACACTTTTCATCATTTTTCATCATGTTCAAGTTTTCCTTCTTTATAGATTCTGAAGTTTTGGTCGTTTTAGTTTCTAATTTTTATGGCCTGTATTTAAAGTACTTAATGTATGTATTTGTTTGTTTGTGTATATGTTACCAGTTTATGCAGCTTTATCGATTGTTTTGCTTGAGGTTTTTTAATCTGATGAGTTTTAATTTTCATAGTAAAATAAAATAAATAGGTGCATTAAAAAAACAAAACAAAAGAAACTTTCAAGCTGGGCTGCAGAAGCTTCCTGTAAGGTGGAATAAAAATGAAGTGAGATGGCTCACACAGTAAACTTTATTATCCAGCTGCTGTGGATTAACACATCAGCAGAATTTATTTGTTAATTATATTCATAGAGAGAATTAATTGGCTGAGATTTTTGGAAAGTTGTTATTATATCTCTACCAAATGTCTTTATAGGGTTCATATAACACCACATGGTCTTGTCCAGGAGCTGAACCCGGGAGCTTGCACACCCAATCATTACCCAGACCAACAAGCCACAGAAACAATGCAGTTTTAGCAATGCTGAATGTTGGAGCAAATACATGAAACACGACAGAAGAATGTATGAAAGAATATCTTGAAAGCCGATGCTAGCTAAATGTCCTGCAGCTGTGTGTGAGGCATTCAGGGAACTTATGTGACAGAGAAATCTGTCTCAAAAGAGTGGCAAATGCCTACAGTATGATAAACACACAAAAACAACTGACCACACAAACTTTCTGATCAGAAGGAGGCTTGTGAAAAATCTCAAGCTACAAGTTGAAGGAGCCATTTCAGTCGTTCAAGATACAATTTGTTAATTACAGAGTTCAGGACTGTTACATGTTACATTGTTACAAATAATTGGAGCCATAAATAAAAGACTAAAGAGAAAAATGGGAATGTGGTTGCAATCCAAAGTCAGAGTAAGATTTTTTTCATTTTCGCAGTCTTTTATTTACAGTCTGTTTCTTCTGGTGGTAAACCTGTTTCACATGTTTGGACCACATTTTAGGCCTACATAGCTGCTGGTTGCAGCTATGTATGTTGTTTGCAGCAATGCTGCGAAGAACATCTTAAAAATACTAAATTCTTCATTGATTTGAGCTGTGGGGTTTGCTACACGTGGCAGAAAATTAAAGAGTAAACAGTGAAAGCCACAAACCCAAGTCACGAGATCCTTGAATTCCATTTTTAATCTGAACAGAAACTTCCAAGGGTCTGTGGACAATGGATGACCATCCAGTCCAGCAGGTGGTGATAATGTACCTTAAAGCGCTGACCGCCAAAAAGAAGAAGAAGACGACGAACACGACAACGACGAAGAAGAAGCCACAGAGTTCCCGTTTCATTGCTGTTTGTTTCTCAGTTTTTCCCTCTCCCATCTAAAAGTAAGTGTCAAGGTAAGTTTGATCTGAGTTCAGTCAGTCTTGAGCTTTATGAAGTTTTCTGCTCCTCTCTGTGAGAGCGGGCGGGAGAAGACCGTTAAAGGTGAGGCTCTAGAGTGTAGCTAAACAGCTGGGTATGTGTATAAGTGTGCAAAACAATAGATTAGAAGTGAGCCACGAGTATAGTATGGTCACGCTTTGTGTCACTACTGATCACGCGCTCAACACACACTCTACACGTGCTTGCATCGCACACGCGCACTCTCAAGTATCAGTATCAGTATTGTACAATTCAGCTGGACTGGCCATCGGACATACCGAGCATTTCTTTGTTTATCGCCCACTTTGCCCCAGAAAGAGGAAAACAGCGTATGTTGGCGGAAAAGTGCTATAATGAAATCCATTTATTTATATTAAAACACAGCTGCCTTAATCTTATTGGCGCAAAGTTGTGTCTGCCCACTGGGCATCTGATTCTAATAACAGGCCTCAGTCTCTCCTGGTACTGCTGTGCCATACTGCTAAATTTGGTATCGGTGCTCAAACCTTTTGTGTTTGTTTCAAATAAGTTGCCCACTTGGGGAAGCTAAAACTTGTTCTTTGTGCTGTCAGATGACCATATGAGACACTTTGACTCTTCAGTGCAGTGTGGAGCCTAACAAAGATCTGTTTTGTGTCCCAGCTGATCAGCAGGAGGAGAAGAGTCTGACGGAGCAGCAGAGGAACATTTTCAGCCATCTGGACTCAGCTGAGTCACTACAGAGGAAACAATGAGCTCAACACAGAAGGTGACAGATACTAGTGATAACTAAAACTCCATTAAAAGCTGAAGTACTGATATATATTTTACGCAAAACTTATTGATCCTTGTGCTATGTTAATGTAATGTAATGTTTTAATAATGTAATAATACAATGCCTACACTGTAGAGGGTGACATTGCCTCTAAACAGGAACATGAGCAGGGAAGAGGTTAAAGTGGGATTGAGCAGGTGGGAACCCTAAAATCAGCTGTAGTGGCTCAGCGTGGGGAAAAGAATCACAGCTCACAATAATTTCTGTTGAGAGCTCCAGTAGATTTTCTTAAAGTACAGGCTGTGATCAGCTGACCTGCTGCTCTCTGTGGATGTACACAACTGAATTCAACCAGATGTCAGCAGATGTTTCATGAGCTGTCCTGGCTGGTTTCCATCCTCTACACTGACAGTACACTGTCTTTATATTAGACACTATACTGTTGGTATGAAGGTGGAACTCAGTGAATGAATGTCAGCATCATGAGCTTCAGTTTAAATGAATCTCTGCTACACTTGATGTAATCTAACTCTGACATGAGCACCACAGTCACTGTGCACCAGTCACACACTGTTCTTTACTTTAAATCCATCACAGTTCAGCAAACGAACCTGTTTATCCTGCACTAACCTGCAGAGGATCTACATGCAGTCTTTAAATAACACAGTTAGTCTGCCTCAGATTGTTTTGCAACAAGTTTTACAACCTGAAAAAACAATGTCACATGTACAGACATGTATATTAATCAAATCCCACTGAGCAGTCCTTACCTTTAAACCTAACCCCCCTCTTCCTCTCCTGTCCTGTGTGTCGACCTTGTTCTCATTCGACAGCGTAACATACCGACGATTTGTCACATCCCGAGGCGTTCCTCAAGCACGCAAAAGTTAACCTTCTGTATTCCTATGATATGCACCGGGTTGTGGATGGAAAGCAATAGATTGGCGCTGCCGGCAGTAATACACGTTCCAGCTGTGTATTCCAGCTATGACCATAACCTGATCCCTAACACAAGCACCACCTTAATCATGTTAGATAGTGTTTTCCAAAACGATTACAGTAAACGTACATGTGTAGATTCATTCCAAACGGTATAGGGACGTGTTGGGTGGCGGAAAGCGTAACATACTGAAGATTTGTCATCTAGCACAAGCATCAACAACCTTTAAAACCCAAAGAGCCATTTGGACCCAGTTTCTAAGGAAAAGGAAACACTGGGAGCCGTAAATACTTGTAAACATCTAAAAATAATAAAAAAAAAATATATATATATATATATATATATATTAGGGGTGCAACGATATTCGTATCGATATTGAACCGTTCGATACAGTGCTTTCGGTTCGGTACGCATATGTATCGAACAATACAAAATTTGTAATTTATTTTATCAACTTTCCTTCTGACATGCTGTCTGTGTTGAGCGCTCAGTGAATCTGCGTTCGACTACTCCGCCTAGGCTGCACTGTCGAGCGCAGATCCACTGAGCGCTCAACACAGACAGCATGTCAGAAGGAAGAGCGCAGGGCAAGCTAGCGAGACAGAAGTTAAGCTCTCCTTGCAACATGGACCTCCCCCACCCTCATTCAGATCTGGCGTTTGGAATTATTTTGGTTTTCATGTGACGTATGACCCTGAAGGTAAGCGAGTCATGGACTAAAGTAAAACAGTATGTTGGATGTGCCATGCAATGCTCAATTACATGGGTGGGAACTAGTGTGTTAGCGCAGTTAGCTCGTTAACGTGTTGGCCGTCTAGCCCCATGCACGGGGCGATCGGCGGTAGCTCGTTAACGGAGATTTGCCGTGTTGTGGCGTTAAGGTCATTTCAACGAGATTAACCTGAAAGCACTAGTGGGAACACAACGAATATGACTGCACATTTACGCCGACATCATCCTAGTGCAAAGACCAAAACAACAAGCATGCTACTAACTTTAGCCGAGTCATTTAGACAGCTGTTAGCACATGATTCTCCTTATGCTGCTGAGAATATAGCCCAGAAGAAGCGGTTAGTATAGCTTTTATTTTGGAAAGAGCCATTTCTCTGTAATAAACTCTCTTTTCCAAAGATGAGTGATTCCTCAATCAGATACAGGGCTTGCAATATCGCTAGCCCGACGTCCTGGGGCTAGCGATTTTTTTCAGTCGGGCTACCAAAATCTATCTCTTCCCTGCCCGTCGGGCTATTGTAGGAAAAATATATGTCAATGCTTTTGCATTCTTTCAGAAATGTAGCTGGGTAATTATGTCATTGGCATCGGTGAGCCACTGTCAATATGTGACATATTGAAATCGCGTTTGAATTTGCGCTTGTTTTTTTGCTTTCACTTTGCAATCGTGCGAACTGTGTATAGAGAGCGACAGCACTGATCTGTGAGTGATGATAATTTGTGCACCAATTCCTCTGACATCGTCTTATTAATCGTTAGCTTACTACGCAAACATGACAAGTGAAATCTCCCGCAGCAAGCTTAAACATGTGAGAGGTTGATCGCGCAGAGAATCGCTGAGCTTATGTGAGTGCGTGTGTAAAAGCAGCAGTATATATATTTTAGTTCTGCTGAGCCAAATAAGACAGGTCAGGGTGAAGAACTGACAGCCAAAGAAAAGCTTACCGCAAAACGGAGAAGTTATGACAAATCAGACTATAAGGCAAAAAGAAAGTGCAGCTTTATGGTTTCATGGACAAAAGAATTTCTGTGGCTGCAATATGACGAGCTAAATAACCAGGGCTGCACATAAGTGGTCCGCAGGTGCGCATTCGCTGTCAAAATAAAAAACACGCACAAGGGTTAGGGTTAAATTTAAAAACTGTACTTTTGAGTTAAAATATATATATTTATAATTTTAATAAATGACAAATTAAAAAGGCATGAACATTTTTTTTTTATCGAAAAAATATCGAACCGTGACACCAAAGTATCGAACCGAACCGTGAATTTTGTGTATCGTTGCACCCCTTATATATACTGACCAACCTGTGCACTGCCTGGATTGATTACAAGAAGGCCTATGACTCAATGCCCCACAGCTGGATACTGGAATGCCTAGAATTGTACAAGATCAATGGGACCCTAAGAGCCTTCATCAGGAACTCAATGGGGATGTGGCGTACAACACTAGAGGCCAACTCCAAGCCCATAGCACAAGTCACCATCAAGTGCGGGATCTACCAAGGAGATGCTCTGTCCCCACTGCTGTTCTGCATAGGCCTGAACCCCCTCAGTGAGATCATTAACAAGACTGGCTACGGATACCGACTACGGAACGGAGCAGTTGTCAGCCACCTCCTGTACATGGATGACATCAAGCTGTATGCCAAGAGTGAACGAGACATCGATTCACTGATCCACACTACCAGGCTATACAGCAATGACATTGGAATGTCGTTCGGACTGGAGAAGTGTAGTCGGATGGTAACAAAGAGAGGGAAGGTAGTCAGAACTGAGGGGATTGAACTACCAGAAGGCAACATTGCAGACATAGAGGACAGTTACAAGTACCTGGGGATCCCACAGGCGAATGGGAACCATGAAGAGGCCGCTAGAAAAGCTGCAACCACCAAGTACCTGCAGAGGGTCAGGCAAGTCCTGAGGAGTCAGCTGAATGGTAAGAACAAGATCTGGGCCATCAACACGTACGCCCTGCCCGTGATCAGGTACCCTGCTGGGGTAATAGGCTGGCCAAAGGAGGAGATAGAAGCCACTGACATCAAGACAAGAAAGCTCCTTACCATGCATGGAGGGTTTCACCCCAAGTCCAGCACCCTGAGGCTGTACGCTAAGCGGAAGGAAGGGGGCCGGGGACTGGTGAGTGTCAGCACCACAGTCCAGGATGAGACAAGGAACATCCAAGAATACATTGGGAAGATGGCCCCAACTGACCGAGTGCTCAGTGAATACCTCAGGCAGCAGAAACCCAAGAAAGAGGAGGGAGACGAGGAACCATCATGGAAGGACAGGCCCCTGCACGGTATGTACCACCGGCAGATAGAGGAGGTGGCTGATATCCAGAAATCCTACCAGTGGCTGGACAAAGCTGGACTGAAAGACAGCACAGAGGCACTAATCATGGCAGCACAAGAACAAGCTCTGAGCACAAGATCCATAGAGGCTGGGGTCTATCACACCAGGCAAGACCCCAGGTGCAGGCTGTGTAAAGATGCCCCAGAGACAATCCAGCACATAACAGCAGGGTGCAAGATGCTAGCAGGCAAGGCATACATGGAACGCCATAACCAAGTGACCGGCATAGTGTACAGGAACATCTGTGCCGAGTATAACCTGGAAGTCCCGAGGTCAAAATGGGAGATGCCCCCAAGGGTGGTGGAGAATGACCGAGCTAAGATCCTGTGGGACTTCCAGATACAGACGGACAAAATGGTGGTGGCTAACCAACCGGACATAGTGGTGGTAGACAAACAGAAGAAGGCGGCCGTAGTGATCGATGTAGCGGTTCCGAATGACAGCAATATCAGGAAGAAGGAACACGAGAAGCTGGAGAAATACCAAGGGCTCAGAGAAGAGCTCGAGAGGATGTGGAGGGTGAAGGTAACGGTGGTCCCCGTGGTAATCGGAGCACTAGGTGCGGTGACTCCCAAGCTAGGCGAGTGGCTCCAGCAGATCCCAGGAACAACATCGGAGATCTCTGTCCAGAAGAGCGCAGTCCTGGGAACAGCTAAGATACTGCGCAGGACCCTCAAGCTCCCAGGCCTCTGGTAGAGGACCCGAGCTTGAAGGATAAACCGCCCGCAGGGGCGTGCTGGGTGTTTTCTTTTCTTTCTTTTTTTTTTTTTAATATATGTGTGTATATATATGTGTATATGTAAAAAATCAGGGAACAACAATAGGAAATATAAAAAAGTATAGACCTGGTAAATATTTATATATGTATACATTTTTATATATCTGTGTACAATCAGGAGGGATGGGCATGATTTTAGTGTTTAAACAGTCATGAATTATTTTTAACAGCAGGTTGGATGTAATGTGTTAGAACTACCAGCAGGTGGGGATAAGAGACCTTTAAGGTGTTTGGTGCCACACTCCACCTTCAGGTTTAAAACTAGTGTTAATGGAGGGAGTTTGAAGGTTGAGTTTGTTCCACGACTGCATTTCACTCACTGCCTCTGTTTGTATCTCTGTCACTGCAGGACCAACATGGAGCGAGAAGTCAGCGCTCTCAGGAGGCCGACAAACCTCACAGAAGAAAGGGAGAGAAAACATGCACCTCTGACGAGTGTGGGAAGGATTTTACTTTAAAGGGTCATCTAAAACAGCATCAGGTCATCCACACTGGAGAGAGACCGTTCAGCTGTGACTTGTGTGGAAAGTCTTTTTCCACGAAGGGTTACCTAAAACAACACCAACTCATCCACAGTGGAGTTAAAGCGTACAGCTGTGATCAGTGTGGCAGAGCTTTTACTCGCAGTAGCCACTTACAGGATCATCTAGTTACCCACTCTGGAATTAAGGCGTACAGCTGTGACATCTGTGGAAAAACTTTCAGCCGGAGAGGGAACCGAAATATACACCTACGCATTCACACCAGACATGATGTGTACTGCTGTGAACAGTGTGGCAAAGAGTTTGCTACAGACACACAGTTAAAACAACACATGTTTACCCACACTGAGGGACGACCTTATAAATGTGACCTGTGTGAGAAGACTTTTAAATCTCCACGTAACCTGAGAGAACACCAACAGATCCACACCAGAAAGAGACTCTCCAAGTGCAGTTACTGTGAGGTATGTATTTATATTGTTATCTTGTCATTTTAGCCTGACTGTTTGGAACAACTCTGCTCATTAAACTGTGTTAGCATGTTAGCAATTCTACTGCATGGAAAAGCAGCTCTGAGTGATTATTCAGATTTTCATGTCAGTTATGATTTTAGTATTACTGTAGTATTATGGTGGTAGTATTGTAGTTATTGCAGCCCAGTAAACTGAGTGTGTTAACTGAAACAGTCAAATGTAATTGGACGTCTGCAGAGATGCTCTTTATTTCAGGCGACGTTCAGGATAAAAATGTTGAAGGACTGACTTACACTGTCTTTGTGTCTTTGTTTAGAAGCAGAGCGACACAGATGGATCCAGTTCTCAACCCTGTCATCACTGTGGTGGTGGGAAAGACTTTCATTGTGGCCTCTGTGGAAAAACTTTCAGTTGGCAACCGAACCTAAAAAGACATCAACGTAGACACACTGGAGACAAACTGCAATACTGCAAAGAATGTGGGAGAAGCTTCACCACACCAACTGAGTTAAAACAACATGAACTGATTCACAGTGGGGTTAAAAAGCACCTCTGTGATCAGTGTGGGTCATCCTTCACCTCTGCATGTAAGCTTAAATCACACAAACGAGTCCACACAGGAGAGAAACCATACAAGTGCAGACACTGTGACAAAAGCTTCTCACATTCAGGTAATCGTAACAGGCATGAACGTACACACATGGAAGGAAACTACAGCTGTGACCAGTGTGACAAGAGCTTCAGTAATCTCAGTTCATACTCCACACACAAACGATCCCACGTTACTAATAAACTGTTTCACTGTTACCAATGTGCCCAAACATTCACCTCATTGTCTGCTCTGTGCAAACATCAGCGTGATCACTCAGGACTGTAATCACTCCCATCACTGGATCACAGTGAATCTGAAGAGACAGAAAGATCCTCTGGTTTCAGTGTCAGACTCAAAAAGCTTGAGATCAGGCTCCACAGAGTTCAGATAGAATCATTTAAACTTGTGTTGAACTGAACTGGTTGCTGGGCTGAACTTCTACATAATACAGATTTACATGGGATCTTATTTTCTGTTGTTTTACTGAGTCAGTTTTGTCCTTTTTTCTCTGTCCTGGTTTTGCTCGTCTGTAAATAATTGAAACTCAGTCAAATAGTTCATTGTTCTCCAGCAAAACGTTTTGGAAACTCATGTTTAACCTTTTAAACTCTGACATGTTTTAGCACACAAGGCTTCATCGGGGAGTTCACTCATGATTGGACCATGAGAATAAAGGTTTTTAGTTCTTTCAAAGAGAGTCTTGGAGGTGTTTGATGTTTCTGTTTTTTCTGAAACCACCTGAAAGAAAAACTATTTTTCTTGCTTTATGTAGTGTAGAAGTTTTCTCAGATGTTTCTTTCATCTGTGATGTTCTTGAATGTGTTCACATGAAGATGGTACAAATAAACTGTCCTTTTAGCTTTAGCTCCTAAATTATTCATCATTTATGGATGTAGCACAGCAGCAGTTTCTTGATTAACACATGGAGGGCTCGGGATCTGATGGTAAATAATGTTTTGTGTCCTTGTACACATCATACAGCTCAGCTGTTCCACAGATGTCAGGTTTACACAGTGGGATGGTTTGTAAGAACTAGGACTGCCACATAGGATTATTTTGATAGTCGATTAGTCACTGATTATCTTTGCAATTAATCGACTAAGATCATGCATCCATTGGACGTAAAACGTATAGTTTATTGCACCAGCATGCATCTGCTCTTATTTAACTATTATTAGCTTACAACTTGAAGTGTTTAAGGAAGCTCACAAGGAATATATTTACATGGTTCACCGGGTGTATATAAAAAGGTGCAGAGATAGTGCTATGTACAAAAGTGGGGGTACAGGGCTCCAGGGAAAATACACTCGCTCCTCATCAAACAATCCATGCACAAGGTCAGGCTCTCTCTCTCTGACACTCACCACAGGGAAACATTTGTTAGTTCAAAGCTCAGGAACACGAGGGAAAGCTTGCAGGTAACTTGACGGCACTAACACGAATCATACATAATGATCCATCAAAGAACAGCAGTCACTCCCTGGCTTAAATGCTGGCACACTAATGAGTCTCAGACGTTTGTTCCTCTGAGTGGCGTGGGCCAAGGGCGTGAACCCGCAATGAGTTCCACCCCGGCAAGAGAGAGACAGAATGAGAGAGAGCGCACGAGAGCGAGAGAAACGCAGAAACAGCTTATCAGCACCCTGCTGATCCTCCTGGCCGTGACAGGTCCTCTGGTGATGTCACCATGAAAGGCAGAGAGCCCCGCCTACCTCAGGACCTCCCCTGTCATGTATTGATCAGGATGCAGAGTTGGGTTGAATATCCAAAAAAATGTACTCAAGTAAGAGTAGCATTACTTTAAAATATTATTACTCAAGTAAAAGTGAAAAGTAGTTGTCAAAAAAGTTACTCAAGTAAGAGTAAAAAAGTATTTGGTGAAAATACTACTCAAGCAGTGAGTAACTGTTTTAAATGTCCGATTTATTTTATAAATAAATGCTATCAGACAAACAAAAATGAATAAATATACAAATTTTAGTATCTTCAAAACGTTTTCAGAGAAAATATTAAAACGAGGCATCTTTTGTATGAACACATGTTCATACAAGGAAGCTCAGTTTACCATAAATTGTATGGGTTGCATTTATTTCTGCATATTTAGCAAAAATGTGCCATTTCTTCACTCAGTGAGGTGATGGTTTTCAGCAGCAGTTTGCTCTCAAGGTTCTTTCTGTGACGCTGTAACTGTTTAGCAGTGAACAGGAGTCCTGCATGACTAAGAAGTTCTTCACAAGCTTCAGACCACCAGATCCCTGTGCAGAGCCCAGTCCCATCACGTTCTCTGATGGCAGTGAACATACATATGGCGCAATGATGTACCTTTGCTGGAGCTGCAGCCATAGTGTGAGACTAGTAGAGTCCAAAGCTAAACTGACACCTCTCAACCACAAAGGCGCTCCTGTTAAAGCAGAGATGTGTGGCGCCGTCTTTGCTGCCCGCCTGAAGATCTACTTCCAGAGACACTGCAGAATCCAGGTCAAAAAATGGTACCACCTCGTCGACAGCCAGACCGTCTTGGGTGCAATCCAGCGTGAGAGCTACGGTTTCCAGACCTTCTTCGCAAACCGCATTGGTGAAATCCAGACATTTGGACATCCACTGATGTCCAAGATTGGTGATGGATTCCTGGGTCAGCAAACATTGCAAACATTCTCACCAGAGGGGCCAATCCAAATGCCCTAACCGAGGACTCCGAGTGGCAGTCGGGTCCAAAGTTTCTCCAACTTCCTGAAGATGAGTGGTTGAAGAAATCCACCGGAGAAGTCGCTGCCCAAGCTCGAGAAAAGGTCACAAAGCTACAGAAAAAGACTTTTGTTGCGGTCCTTACCAGAATCCACATCAAGGCAGCTCAGGACTCAGCACACGTAGAGTCGAGAAGACCACTGGCAGGAGTAGCAACCCAACAGCTAATCGACGCAAGGCGATTCAGCAACCTGAGAAGGCTGATTGGGACCGTGGCGTGGGTCTGGAGGGTTGCCAAAAAGTTCATGAGATCCAAGACCAGAGACCAAGAAAAGTGGGAAGTAGTACCATCTTCGGGTGTCCTCACAGTCAGTGAGAGACGAGATGCTTTTCGAGACCTTTGCCAAGAAGACCCAACACTGTGTCTTCTTGTTCGCCTCAACATTGAAGTATCAAATGTCCAACATCTGGAAAGGAACCCACACCAGTGTACTGTGATGCTTCACCAACATGTGGCAGATGCTGGTCCTGCCTTTCATGCTGACATCACCAGAGAGCCCCGCCCACCTCAGAACCTCCCCTGTCATGTATTGAACAGGATGATTATGAAGATGACCGAGTGCAAATAAGACTGTAAAAATCCGCAACCAGAATGTTTAGATGCTTTCTAATTATTCATGAATATCATGAGTGTTTGTGTGTTTTGTCTTTTCTTTCCTGACGTTTGTTACTAACAAAGACAGTTTACGCTCTGTATGTGTTTTCATCCTTACCAGCCACACTCTAACTGCAATTAAGAAAACAAACTTTAGAAATTGTCGACTCAGTGACTTCATAAAATATTTAAGTGGTTCAGGTAGAGCCAGTTTTTAAATGACCATGAACACTTACCTTATTGTATCTGTACAGCATGTTTTTCTATTAGACAGATTTGTAACAGAGGCCTTGCTCTCAGTAAGTTTGAAGTCATTTTCTGATTTAATTTGTAATCTCTGACCTTTGTGTATCCTGCTCATTTTTCATGCTGCCTTTATAATAATAATGGATTGGATTTATATAGCGCTTTTCAAGGCACCCAAAGCGCTTTACAATACCACTATTCATTCACTCTCACATTCACACACTGGTGGAGGCAGCTTTAGGAGTTTCTGTCTTTTGTATTTGAAGATAATTCATTGAATATACTCAGCTGCTTCCCTTTGGTGCCTCACACATCACTTTGTGAAGTTTTTCAGTGTCCAGTTATGTTTTTTATTGCTGTTTGAATTCTCTGTATGTTTGACCCTGTAGACTGTTTAATGGACTGCTTGTCTTCCTGTTTGTAACCACTGCCTGTTTAGGACTAAAGATTTGGATGGTAGACTTTAATACAGCCTCTGCGTGTCGTCCCTTTGTGTCCTCGTCCTCTGTGAATGTATCACAGATGTTTTCATTATAATATCATTATAATAATAGAGTAAGATGGCGCCATTGTACGGCAGGCCGTCCTCGTCTCTGTTGTCGAGCTCTTTTCCTTGATATTTGTTTATTATTTACTATCTTTCTGGCACTATGCCCCCCAGATGGTTATGCATTAATCACCTATGACCGGGATACTCTGTTAAATCTTTGTTTTCCCCCCATATGCTGGGTTGGATCTTGGGAGACACTACATTTCCACGTATCATCTCTTCCACTGGTTCATACGGTTCCCCTCTCTGCCCCCCGCC
The DNA here is from genome assembly GCF_964374335.1 of Astatotilapia calliptera. Lineage (NCBI taxonomy): Eukaryota > Metazoa > Chordata > Actinopteri > Cichliformes > Cichlidae > Astatotilapia > Astatotilapia calliptera. The sequence goes on from NC_137430.1 coordinate 29,336,317, forward strand.
TAAGAAGCGTGACAGGAAGCGGGGCAAACGGAGTGGGTTTCGGGTTCACTTTAAGGCTTACCTTAAAACATCAGCTGCAGCTAATTCCCTCACCACCGCGGGGATTATACGACTTCCATCCGCTCGGGATCCATTGTCCTTTGGGCTGCTCAACCATCGCTGGATCTGTCCGGTCGGTAAACAAGCCTGTCCGGTTTCTCCGGTAGTCACTCTGCCTGTTCGTGTTTGGATTGGTTCCCCAAGTGATGGTGTTCGTCACAGGTATTTAAGCCAACTAAGACGTGCTTCCAGCAGAGATAAGATGCCTATCTCTCGGATGGTTCTATTAAACGCAAGATCGCTGGTGAATAAAACCTTCATCTTAAATGGCCTCTTCCTCAACTCTTGGCTTGATGCTCTGTTATTGACTGAAACTTGGATTCGTCCTGGTGAGTCCTTTTCCTTTTCAGAGCTACTTCCCCCGGACTGTGTATTCTTTAGTTCACCGAGACCCTCGGGAAGAGGTGGAGGCGTTGCCTCTGTTTTTAAAAACAAACTTAAAGTTCGGCAACTGCCCTCTCCTACCTATTGTAGTTTTGAGGCTCAACTATTGGAGCTTGCCGGACCCCCAACGATTCTATGTGCTGTGATTTATCGACCACCTAAATATAATAGGTCTTTTATTTTGTGAATTTGCTGACTTCTTAGGTTCATTTTTATTAAGTTATGACCAAGCTCTTATTACTGGATATTTTAACATACATATTTGTTGTGCTGATGACCCCCTAGCCAAAGATTTTCTTGCCCTAACTGAGTCTTTTAACCTTACACAGTGGGTCAGGGAACCTACTCATCTTAAAGGCCATACCTTGGATTTGGTCCTCTCATATGCTTTGGATATTTGTACTATGGACGTTGATAATGCTGGTATTTCTGACCATTTTTTGCTCGTGTTTGATGTTGAGCTATGTGCAATTGATTTAAATTCTAAAGGCTGTCATCGCCCTGTACGTATCATTAACTCTGAGAATGTGGCTAACTTCATTACAGCCTTTTTGAACTTTGCCTTTTTTGATCCAGATTTCACTGATACTAACTGTTACACACCTCCCTTGGTTGATGATTATGCCAACGCTATGTTATCCACCTGTTGTTCCATCTTAGATACTGTGGCCCCTATAAAGATGAAACGTCCCAGAACTTCTCATCAACCATGACTAAATGACACTATATGAGCTTTACGTCGTGTCTGTCGTCAATCTGAAAGGAGGTGGAAAAAAGACAGGCTTCAGATATCCTATGGCATTCTTTGTAGGAGCCGCCTTCTATACCAGAACTCCATAAAGGCAGCTAAAGCAGCTTTCCTATCAGATATTATTGAGACTAATAGCTAACAGCCCCGAATGTTATTCAAAATTTTTAATTCAGTCTTAAGTCTTCACTCTTAAGGGAATAATTGAACAATTGAGAAACTCAAATTCTGTGCATGATATCCTTTCATCCTGAATTATCAAGGAAAGTTTTGAGGAAATTGGGCCTTGCATCTTATTTTTAATGAATTTATCATTGTTAGTGGGCTGTGTCCCAACTGCTTTTAAACATGCGGTAGTGCACCCTGTTCTTAAAAAAAGTAAGAACTTTTTTTGCAGAGGACACAATTCATTGTTTTTAACACTTAGTTTCACTTCAGCTCTGTGTTTGTTATAACTTTACTCTTCTGTGCGGCTGACAGACCAACAAAAGCACATGCGAGAGAGGCCCACAGACCAGCTGGACCACATACGCTGTACACTGGCTTCATCAACACCAGAGCTCTGGGCAGGTAGACGGGCCATCCCCAGACTGCCAGCAGACTGCAAACGTGCTCTCCACACTGAGCCATAAATTATGGCTGTACAACTCATGTTACATGTTACAATTAGAGAAGTCAGAAAGACCGATTCATCTTTCTTATTAATGTAACCGCTGCATTTCCTCACTTCTCTTATCTCACCCTTCTTCTTCTGCTGAGGCTGCACAACACGAACCTTTGAGATGTGGAAGAACAGGAAATTCTCATCGAAGAAGATCCAGTGTTTGAATCTGGTCTAGGGCCTTTCTGTCTGGAGTCTTCCCATGTCTGCTTATGTTCTCTCTGGTACTCTGGCTTCTCACAGTCCAAAAACATGCATAGGGTTAGGTTAACTGATGATTTGAAATTGACCGTAGGTGTGAAAAGTAGTAGGAAAGCTCCTAACTGAGAGAAGTGACCCAGAAGTATCTGTGTAGCAGCCACAATGAATCAAGATCATGAGCTTTATTAACTGATCAAACTCTATTCTTTCATCTTCTGTATCATTCAGTTTGCATTGGTAATGCCCATTATTGTAATGCTTTTTTAAGATGAGCAAAACTTTATTTTACTTTGGGTTAGCTGGGATAAGTGATGGATGGAGGGAATTTTACTTCAGCCACAGAAATCCTAAACAGGAAGGAGGAGCAGAGTTACAGTGGATCACTATCCAGCAGGGAAACAAGATTTATTTCAATTTCTTGGCCATGAGTGAGATTTACTAAGTGGGAAAATTAGGGTGATGACACTGTTCCAGAGTGATCTATTAATAGTGCACCAATTTACATTCAGAGATGCATGCAGCCAGTTCATTTCAGTATTAAACGGCTTTCTACCAACAGCAGCACAAAAACAGCAGATTTGATCATGGAGACACTGAATCTGCTAAACTAATTAAAACATTGTAAGTTCAGGTCTTCAGTTTACGTTTCTTTGTGAAAACAGCACAGCAAAGGAGACTCTGTGAAGTTTTGATATAAGGGATAAATCTTCTGAACGAACCTGCTGGGACTGTGTGAGGTCCTGAGGCTAAGAGTAAGGATTTATCCACAGGAGAGCTGCGTTCTTGCAAACCATCCCACTGTGTAAACCTGACATCTGTGGAACAGCTGAGCTGTATGATGTGTACAAGGACACAAAACATTATTTACCATCAGATCCCGAGCCCTCCATGTGTTAATCAAGACACTGCTGCTGTGCTACAGCCATAAATAATGAATAAATTAGGAGCTGAAGCTAAAAGGACAGTTTATTTGTACCATCTTCATGTGAACACATTCAAGAACATCACAGATGAAAGAAACATTAAAAACTTCCACACTACATAAAGGAAGAAAAATAGTTTTTCTTTCAGGTGGTTTCAGAAAAAACAAACATCAAACACCTCCAAGACTCTTTGAAAGAACTAAAAACCTTTATTCTCATGGTCCAATCATGAGTGAACTCCCCGATGAAGCCTTGTGTGCTAAAACATGTCAGAGTTTAAAGGTTAAACATGAGTTTCCAAAACGTTTTGCTGGAGAACAATGAACTATTTGACTGAGTTTCAATTATTTACAGACGAGCAAAACCAGGACAGAGAAAAAAGGACAAAACTGACTCAGTAAAACGACAGAAAATAAGACCCCATGTAAATCTGTATTATGTAGAAGTTCAGCCCAGCAACCAGTTCAGTTCAACACAAGTTTAAATGATTCTATCTGAACTCTGTGGAGCCTGATCTCAAGCTTTTTGAGTCTGACACTGAAACCAGAGGATCTTTCTGTCTCTTCAGATTCACTGTGATCCAGTTATGGGAGTGATTCCAGCCCTGAGTGATCACGCTGATGTTTGCACAGAGCAGACAATGAGGTGAATGTTTTGGCACATTGGTAACAGTGAAACAGTTTATTAGTAACGTGGGATCGTTTGTGTTCGGAGTATGAACTGAGATTCCTGAAGCTCTTGTCACACTGGTCACAGCTGTAGTTTCCTTCCATGTGTGTACGTTCATGATTGTTACGACTACATGAATCTGAGAAGCTTTTGTCACAGTGTCTGCACTTGTATGGTTTCTCTCCTGTGTGGACTCGTTTGTGTGATTTAAGCTCCCTTGCAGTGGTGAAGGATGACCCACACTGATCACAGAGGTGCTTTTTAACCCCACTGTGAATCAGTTCATGTTTTTTTAACTCACTTGGTGTGGTGAAGCTTCTCCCACATTCTTTGCAGTATTTCAGTTTGTCTCCAGTGTGTCTACGTTGATGTTTTTTTAGGTTCTTTTGCCAACTGAAGGTTTTTCCACAAAGGTCACAACGAAAGTCTTTCCCACCACCACAGTGATGACAGGGTTGAGAACTGGATCCATCTGTGTCGCTCTGCTTCTAAACAAAGACACAAAGACAGTGTAAGTCAGTCCTTCAACACTTTTATCCTGAACGTCGCCTGAAATAAAGAGCATCTCTGCAGACGTCCAATTATATTTGACTGTTTCAGTTAACACACTCAGTTTACTGGGCTGCAATAACTACAATACTACCACCATAATACTACAGTAATACTAAAATCATAACTGACATGAAAATCTGAATAATCACTCAGAGCTGCTTTTCCATGCAGTAGAATTGCTAACATGCTAACACAGTTTAATGAGCAGAGTTGTTCCAAACAGTCAGGCTAAAATGACAAGATAACAATATAAATACATACCTCACAGTAACTGCACTTGTAGAGTCTCTTTCTGGTGTGGATCTGTTGGTGTTCTCTCAGGTAACGTGGAGATTTAAAAGTCTTCTCACACAGGTCACATTTATAAGGTCGTCCCTCAGTGTGGGTAAACATGTGTTGTTTTAACTGTGTGTCTGTAGCAAAGTATTTGCCACACTGTTCACAGCAGTACACATCTTCTCTGGTGTGAATGCGTAGGTGTATATTTCGGTTCCCTTTCCGGCTGAAAGTTTTTCCACAGATGTCACAGCTGTATGCCTTAATTCCAGAGTGGGTAACTAGATGATCCTGTAAGCTGCTACTGCGAGTAAAAGCTCTGCCACACTGATCACAGCTGTACGCTTTAACTCCACTGTGGATGAGTTGGTGTGTTTTTAGGGATTCCTTCCAGGTAAAAGACTTTCCACACAAGTCACAGCTGAACGGTCTCTCTCCAGTGTGGATGACCTGATGCTGTTTTAGATGACACTTGGAAATAAAACCCATCCCACACTCGTCACAGGTGTGTTTTTTCTCTCTCTTTCTTCTGTGAGGTTTGTCGGCCTCCTGAGAGCGCTGACTTCTCGCTCCATGTTGGTCCTGCAGTGACAGAGATACAAACAGAGGCAGTGAGTGAAATGCAGTCGTGGAACAAACTCAACCTTCAAACTCCCTCCATTAACACTAGTTTTAAACCTGAAGGTGGAGTGTGGCACCAAACACCTTAAAGGTCTCTTATCCCCACCTGCTGGTAGTTCTAACACATTACATCCAACCTGCTGTTAAAAATAATTCATGACTGTTCAAACACTAAAATCATGCCCATCCCTCCTGATTGTACACAGATATATAAAAATGTATACATATATAATATATAAATATTTAACAGGTCTATACTTTTTTACATTTCCTGTTGCTGTTCCCTATTATATATATTTCTATAATTTTCTAATTTATTCAATGATAATAAATCAAATGTAACAGTTACCAGCCTGGTTCAGTGAAGGAAAATGTCAGAGTCTGATTGTAGCCTCAGGATTTCTTTAAAACTTTTACTCCCTACACATATCTGTATTTTCTACTCCTTACATTTTCAAAACAGGCTTGTTACTTTTGGTTTAAGCCATTTGAAGAGAGTAATTTCATCGCTGCAGGCATCAAACATCAAACTGATTTGAACCTAAACAGTAACACATGAAAGGCAATCCTGATCGTGCACTAATCACCAGGGTATGAAACATAAAAAGAGATGAAAGAGGCAAAACTGTGTGCAAAACATAGTCAAGAGTTAAAGTGGACCAATGTTCTTTTTTGGCACAACACCTGAATCACTGCAGGTGCTCATAAGTTGCCGTCACGGTACTTCAGCATCCAGCTAGCAATACAGAAGATGAGCAAGAATAAATGGATTCATATCTTTTAAGTGGCAGGTAATTTAAAACGCAGCATTTCTATCAGCTCAAAAAACATCAGCAAACACACAAACTGTTTGTGTGCGGTGTGTCTCACAGTGTGTTGCTGGCTAAAGGTCCAGCTGCTGCACATCACAGGGAGAGAAAAGAAAGAGAGCTAACTTCACTCAGAGATGGAGAAAGATAAGACACACAGGACAGGAGAGGAAGAAGAGAGGTTAGATTTAAAGGGAAGGACTGCTCAGTGGGATTTGATCAACTGGAGATTAAAGTTTACATGTAAGTCCTCATGTGTTGAAATCAGACATTGGGTCTGTACATGTGACATTATGTTTTTTCAGATTATGAAAGATGCTGCAAAACAATCTGAGGCAGATTAACTGTGTTATTTAAAGACTGCATGAAGATCCTCTGCAGGTTAGTGCAGGATAAACAGGTTCGTTTGCTGAACTGTGATGGATTTAAAGTAAAGAACAGTGTGTGACTGGTGCACAGTGACTGTGGTGCTCATGTCACAGTTAGATTACATCAAGTGTAGCAGAGATTCATTTAAACTGAAGCTCATGATGCTGACATTCATTCACTGAGTTCCACCTTCATACCAACAGTATAGTGTCTAATATAAAGACAGTGTACTGTCAGTGTAGAGGATGGAAATCAGCCAGGACAGCTCATGAAACATCTGCTGACATCTGGTTGAATTCAGTTGTGTACATCCACAGAGAGCAGCAGGTCAGCTGATCACAGCCTGTACTTGAAGAAAATCTACTGGAGCTCTCAACAGAAATTATTGTGAGCTGTGATTCTTTTCCCCACGCTGAGCCACTACAGCTGATTTTAGGGTTCCCACCTGCTCAATCCCACTTTAACCTCTTCCCTGCTCATGTTCCTGTTTAGAGGCAAAGTCACCCTCTACAATGTAGGCAACAGAAAATACACATATGTTTTATTTTCCTTCATTTTCTACTTAACTGATTCAAACAGAGAACCTTTATTAGAAATAAATAGTTTATACTTCATTTACTAATCTTAATTTATTATTACATTAATAAAGCACAAGGTTCAGTTAACTTTGGATAAAAACAGGTGGTAAAAATGTTCAAGGAGCTACTTTTACTTTCTTACTCTGATTACATTTCAGAGCCTGTACTTTTCCACTTGAGTAAACAAGTTAAATCAGTACTTCAGCTTTTGATGGCATATTTGATGGAGTACTTCTTTACACTAGTATCTGTCACCTTCTGTGTTGAGCTCATTGTTTCCTCTGTAGTGACTCAGCTGAGTCCAGATGGCTGAAAATGTTCCTCTGCTGCTCCGTCAGACTCTTCTCCTCCTGCTGATCAGCTGGGACACAAAACAGATCTTTGTTAGGCTCCACACTGCACTGAAGAGTCAAAGTGTCTCATATGTTCATCTGACAACACAATGGACATATTTTAGTTTCCCTTTCACCTTCATGTTTCCCTCTCACCACATATCTAAACCAAATTCATGACCAGCAGCTTTTACAACTGTGGCTCCAGCAAACATCAGCTGATAGTACAAAGTAATATTAAATAAATTCTAACAGCTTATCAAGCGTAAGCGTGCTGATGTTGTTTCGCTGTTTTCCTTTCTCTGGCGCAAAGTGGACGATAAACAAACAAGAGAGACGGGACTTGGACAGAAAAGCCGATCAGCTGATCATTGAACAGTTTCATGATTGAAGTAGCAACAGGAGAGGGAGGGGGAGAGAATGAGAGGAGAGGCAGCTGTGCAGCAAAGACACAGAATAACTCCAGCTTTGTGTCTGTTTTTTTTTTTTATTCTAGCTTCTAGAATTGCGTTCTTTTTCAGCTCAATACGGATCTATTGTAATTGGCCCAGCCCAGAGTTGATCATGACCAATTGGCTAATCCACCACCTTACACTGTTTACACTGTTACAAAAACAAACAAACAAAAATGAAAAGTCACTGTTGGGTCTGTGTTTCCACAAGCCCCGCTAATTCTAGAGACTTATTCATCATGAAGAAAACAAGACAGTCGATCGATCGATTATTTGCGCAAGGGAGGCCTCATCTGTGTCCACTACGAAAATGACCCCCAGATCTGACCTCCTGCTGCCTTTTATTGGGAGACAGTTCACACAAAACACGTCAGAACAAAGCCACGCCCCCTTTGTTCTAAGACAAAGCATTTTATGTATATGTGTGAACTTCTGTGAGAGTGTGTGTGTGTGTGTCAGACCTCCTGCTGACCAAAGGGTCATAAACCCAGGAAGCTTACATAAAAAGAAACAGATCTTTCCGGTAGGATGCATCTACAATAAAACCTCCCCCAGTACAGAGTGGTTGGAGAGGTGGTCAGGATCAAAGGAATGGCTTTGATCCTACTGCTTGAACTAAGACTGTACAAATTTAAGAAACACAATGGCAACATTCAACAATTAGACTTAACAGTCACCATCGGCCCACCGGGCAAATCCCCGGTATGCCCAATGGCCAGTCCAGTTATGCGGTCAGTTGGTGGGTAACATGATCTCCGAAAACGTTAGATCACTTTGCAAATAGGTGATGTCTTGATAAAAGAAGCAGATATTCGAAGTTTACACAGCACCATTGTTACCTGAAAACATCTTAAACGTTTATTTTGTCACCCAGAAAGAGTAATATTTCAAACTCCGCCACTCTTCATTCCTCTGCCACTGCCTCGCTTGTAGTGATGTGCAAATCATGAACAAATCGTTCAACACTCGAGAGTCTGTTTACTGCAGGGGTCTCAAACTCACATGGGCCGCGGGCCACTTCTGGGACCGTCATCTAATTGGAGGGCCACTTTAGTGTCCTAGCAGTACAAAATAACAAACACGAAAACACCCACTAATATTTCCTAAATTTTAGTGTTTTGTTTGGTTTATTTAATTCCAAATATTGTGTAAGACAAAATGGCAAACATGAAGGGAATTTTTTTCTCACTCTTAACTATCTGAAGCCTTTAAGTTTCATTTGTCATATGCAAGTTAGCACAGGATCAACATTGCAATGAAATATATTTGACGAGCAGAAGACAGTCACTCAGCAGTGTAGTACAATATAGTACAGTAGTTTCATTGAACTACCAAATAAACAGCTCTTTCTGGCCAGACACGTGGAAGCACCTTTGCCACAAATTTGTTTGTATTTAACAAAATAAAAATGCAGGCATAAGCGTACACTTTAGTTTTCAACTGCAAGTGAAAATTGTTTTCTTTCCAAATAAATCTGTCACTGAACTAACACAGCCAATCCCTCAACATGTTTGCACTCTCTTGTTACCTCGGCCAGGTCCGCGGCTCCAAACCGTGGTAAGGAGACCTCTGGCTAATACTTTGGGGGCTTGTAGTCGGGAACTAGCTTTACTGTCTGCGTCAACTTTGCTAGCGAGAGACAGAAAGAGGCATTGAAAGGCTGCTCCAGCAGAACTTTATTGTTTCGGAGGAAAACATGAACACGGTGTACAGTCGAGTATTAACACTCGACTGTCCCTCCCTCATGCTCACACACACACAGCAGGAGGGGCGGTCCCACACGTTCTCCCTGCAGCAAGGACTACACCGCCCATGAGGCTACAGTCTTAAAGGGCCATGCCTGTAACGCTCTGCCATCGTATTAAATCATTTTTCGTATAATAATTAAAAAATAATAATTTCTTCACATCAATATGCAAGTAGAGGTGACGTGGGCCGCAAATGGCGGGTTTGAAAGCCCTGCTTTACTGACAAATGACTCATTGACTCATCCCTGTTGCTGTTAGCAAACTAATTTCATTAGTAGAAATATATCTAGTTTAAAATTATGGAGAAAAACAACATTCAGTTTCTTAACATAAACATTTCTGCTGTGAACTGGAAGAAAAAACCCTGAGTAGAAAGCTCACATCAAGACAACAGCTCCTCGGTTCACAGTAGCACCGATTCACTTTGGTGAGTGACTCATTGAAACTCGATTCAGTAAAAAGAATCAAATTTACCATCGCTACTCGCTTGAGTTTTGGACGAAATGCATTCTGGGATTTTTGCATTTCGTCATTTCGAGCTGATTGGAGACCAAAACAGCCAATCAGATTTTTTTGCATCGAAGTCTGTGATCGGCTGGTTTTGTGGCACAAATATAACGGTGTACAGCAGGGGTGTCCAAACTTTTTTCACTGAGGGCCACATACATAAAAAATATAGGAGGGGCTGGGCCACTTAATAGAAATTAGGTATATAACCTTAACTTTAGTGTATTAAAGTTAGAAAAATCACTTAAAAGTGGTCAAATGTGTTATATTGTTGAATATAATTAAAGACAAAACTGCCTTCATCCCAGCTTTCCATAAATGGATCTTTATTGATTTATTCAGAAAAAGCTTTGGTAGCTCATTCTCAGAACAGCAGCCTCAGATTTCTTCTTAGACAGAAGATTTACAGCACAGAGGAAAAGAACAATAAAGGGGAAAATGGGACGGGTACATTTCAAGTTTGTTATTTAAGTTATTAGGCTTAGCAACACACCTATTAACGTTCGTTTTGAAACAATTATCAACATTAACAGACTGAACCGGACTTAATAACAGGAGTGCATATAATTTTAGTAAACTATTCTGGTGAGTATCAGCTGCGCTGGGAATGTAAATCGGGCCATCCAGCTGCGGTGCTGATCAAGGAGCAAATCTGCATCAGATGAGATCAGCTGACTGCATGTGAGTTTTACAGCGATGTGTAGTCTGTGTGTTAACAAGAAAAACGCATATACGAAAAACAGAATTGATGCGCATTATTGATATTTGAAGCATGTGTACCTGCACATGCATGCTTATTAACACACGGTTACTGTTGAATATATTTTTCACTCACCTAAAGCGCTCGTGCTCTCGTCCACTACCCGCAAAAAAAATAGCAGCTGTGCGGTGTCTGTGGCATCGGTGCTCTCATCGCATGCGATGGAGTAAAAATCAAAAGCACAGCACAGCCCCACTCCCCCCCATCATCCTGACTGACACCCCCATCACCTCTGTGGACTCATTCCGCTTCCTGGGTACCACCATCACCCAGGACCTGAAGTGGGAGCCCACCATCACCTCCGTCATCAAGAAAGCCCAGCAGAGGATGTACTTCCTGAGGCAGCTGAAGAAATTCAACCTGCCAACACGGACGATGATGCAGTTCTACACTGCAATCATCGAGTCCATCCTCACCTCCTCCATCACCGTTTGGTACGCTGGAGCCACTATCAGGGACAAACAGAGACTGCAGCGTGTTGTGCGCTCTGCTGAGAAGGTGATCGGCTGCAGACTCCCATCTCTGCAGGACCTGTACACCTCCAGGACACTGGGGCGTGCAGCTCGGATCTCAGCTGACCCTTCTCACCCTGGACACAGTCTGTTTGACCTGCTCCCCTCAGGCAGGAGGCTCCGGTCCATTCGCACCAGAACCTCTCGCCATAAGAACAGTTTCTTCCCCTCTGCTGTTGGACACATGAACAATAACCGTATGACTGTTCCCACCACTAACACATGACCCTACGCTGTGTTCACTGCATGATTCCATGTTTGGCACTGATCACCACCTGCACTCATGTATATATCTTTCAACGTAGCACTTTTAATTCTTATTCCTACTTTTATTTTTTCATGTCTATTTAATCGCAATTTATGACACTATGTTTGCACTGAAGCACCGCAGCAATTTCCTAATGTTGTAAACCTGCTCAACATTTGGCAATAAACCCCTTTCTGATTCTGATTTCTGATTCTGATTTATCAGACATTTGCAGTTTAATGTTGGCTGATGAGTCATCAATGCGTCGCACAACTGGATTTCTGGACATGCTGACGTTGTTGAAGTCCTGCACTTTTTCCGGGCACATTATTTCGGTGACTTTAATGAGGCCGTGTTTTAAGAGGTCTCCATCTGAAAAAGGCTTGCCATGTCTTGCGATGAGTTGGGCGACCTCATAGCTGGCTATTTGAGCCTTTTCCTGGACAATTTGAGCACGAAAAAAAATCATTGTTGCTGACCCTGCAGGAGAGCTACCCTTTGCTTTCATTTCTGCTCCATCTCAGCACCAGTGTAGGATGCATAGGCCTGATGTTTGGTTTCATAATGACGTAGTACATTATACTCTTTCATAACTGCCACAGTTTCAGTGCAGATCAAACAGATACACTTCCCTTTGAATTCTTTGAAGAAATATTCACTCTCCCACCGTGTCTGAAATTTTCTGCACTCACTTTCTACCTTTCGCTTCTTTGGTTCTGCCAAGTTTAGTAACTTTCTTCTGTGATTGTCCTTTTTGGTGGCGCAACTGACTTGATCAACAGCAGCTCCCCCTGTTGTTAAAACTAAGAAGTGCAACAAACTCAAGCAAAAGTTTAAGTGCGCGCCATATTCTATTGTATTTATAAAATTACTTGCGGGCCAATTAAAAATTGATCGGAGTTTGGACGGATCAATGTTACTTCATGAACTCAGATCAATGTTACTTTGACACTTACCTCTAGATAGGCCAGAACAAAAAACTGAGAAACAAACAGCAATGAGCAGGAACTCTGTAGCTGTGTCCCAAGTCTATAAGAGCACCTGGCTGCAGCCACTGTGGAGCTCCACAGTACCTTCCTTCTTCTTCTTCAGTCAAGTTTAACGGCAGCTTGCATCCAAAACTGTTGTATTACTGCGATCTCCTGGCTGTTAACCGTCAGTCACTCCTGAATCCCCAGATCCTCTTGATGAGACCAGTACTTCTCAAAAAACGAAAAACCACCACTTTCCCTTCACCATGACTTAACTTATTAACCACTCACAGTAACTTCCACGGTATCCATGCGTGTTTATGGCTACTGTGGAGGTCACGTGTATCCGGTTACTGTGGAGCTCCACAGTGGCTGCAGGAAATGGGCGATAGAAAACCGATCGGTGCTCATGCCATTCCCAATATGCGCTGGCAGACGTCGGGGCAGCATGAGTACCAGCATTTTTTTTTTTTTGCCGATGCCCGTGATACCGCCCGTGTCTAAAACCGCTACTGCCGCCGGTGTTCCAGATCTATTGGCGTTTAGATCAACTGGCGTTAGTCGAACAGATGTGTGGCAGAGCTGCTACCGACAAACCAGCAAGAAAACGCCAAATGTGTCAACTGTGACACTTGTGAGGTTATCTCAAACACACTCCGTCAGTCGTGATGCTGTTGAACAACAAAATGTTTAAAAATGTGGCGAGTTTACCTGGTGATATCCTCATGCGCGACGCGATCGCGAAAACAGCAAACAAGTAACACCACGCCGACGTTGTTCACAGGAGAGCAAGAGTAAACGATCGGGAGACTCTTGTCGTCGTTATCGTTCCCCTCGCACGGTTTATTTCTCCGATTTCAGCGTTTTTGCTTCGCAACTAAAGCGAGCAGTTTACTTTGTGCACTAACATGGAGTCGAATCAACCAGCGCCACCTCTGGCCAAGTGCCACAGCCTACAGCCAGATCAACCTGTGACACACATCTGCAGCACGTTTGAATTCGTGTCATGCACAACACATTTGTACCTTTCAATTGTGTCTGTTTGTGCGTCATGCAAATAAACCTTTGAAAAGAATGAAATGATATCATATATTCCTTATTGGCCTACATTTGTACAAAATTCCAAATTATATACACAAAGTCATAGAAATCACCACTCCAATTGGTCATTATGATTTTGATATTCTCTTTTTCCATAACAATGAAGTACACCTTGGACAAATATGACACATCAATATTTCATTAGTGTTGTCACATCACATCCTGTAAGCATCGTCTGTCTGTGTCTTTTCCCTGGAAATGAATATTTCCAGCCAATACAGGCAATCCATCAACATGGCTGGAGAGTTATATATGTAAAAGGTTAACATATGTGTTTAAAAGTTGAAATGTGTGGCTGGTAAATCTGGATTACACTAATAGTTAAAAAGTTAAGAGATAAAAAGACTTACGGGGATGTTAGTTCAGTTTATGCCTTCATACAAGGAAAAAAGGGAACACCCCAGTTATATTTTGGTCTTTGTTATATCGTTCAGTGTTGATTCAGTATTTTCTAATTACACTTTACATCTTCCATGGCATTACTTAAAAAATATCACTAGGTGGCGCATAGCGGCCAGGAGGAGCGTAAAACCCCCCTGGGAGGCAAATCTGCAGAATAAATCCTGCAGTTGAATTGTAAACAAGTTCATGATCTGTGCCTCTTTATTTCAATACACAGCTGTGGGATCTAGGATCGCACCCCTCCCAGGCACCTGTCACATCAGGGGGGCAACATATACAGTCTGTATAAGTGTGGTTAATCCAATGAAGATTTGTAAGGAGATGGCAGTTACTGTGAATTCACAGCAGTTACACAGTGATTAGTAATAAACAGCCAGTGAGAGTGAGTGGATATAAGAAAGTCAGTGACTCAGGTGTGTCGCTTGGTTTGTCATCTGTTTGTGAGACTGGAGGAGACGTAGAAATCTTTTGTTTTAAATCTTAGTTAGGAAGGTTCCTGTTTGAAAACAAGCACTTTTTGTGAGAAATGCAAGAAGTACATCTGCAGAAAGTACACAGTTACATTCTGTCCATCATGTGGACAAAATAGAAAATGTTGAGCATTGAAAAACTGAGAACGTTGGGCAAGTTCAAAAGAAATGTGTTTGTAAGAACGAAAAACCAGATTGTTCCTAAAATAGTTATGGAAAGTCTAACTGTTGTATGTCTGTGTTCTACATGTTTATCTAATGGAAAATAAAGTTGCTATTGTTTTATTGCAGTTTTTGGATAATCCTGAGTGGATTTACACAGTATGGGTCAAAATGACCCACAACAAAATCAATGTCAATTGTTTGTTCTTCAACATAATACAAGGGTTGATTTCCAAAACTTGCTTATGATCTTCAATTTGTAGCAGATCCACTATCACACAGCAGCTGGAGCAGTTTCAAATGGAGGTCAGTCCACTGCTGCCACCTGTGGCCAAGTACCACAGCCTACTACTAGATTAACTTGTGACACATCTGCACCTGTTTCTAGGATCACATTAAGTAGAGGCTGAGTGGCTGCACTTACCCCTGGTACATCCAAATCTACCCACAAACATGTTGAAAGATGCAATGCCAGCAATGTGGATTGTCAACGCTAAAAACAATCAGTAAGCAAAGACAACAGGGATCAATTCTTTCTGTTTATTTAGCACCCACAACATTTGTAGCTACCTTCTGCACAGGGGAAGTCCACACACACTGTGTGGTACCACTTTCCACAGAAGGTGCATTCGATCTGCAAGACTGAATGAGATTGTCAGAGTCATTGTCTGACTGTTTATTACTAATCACCTGCTGTACATTCACAGTAACTGCCATCTCCTTACAAATGTTTATTAGATTAACCACACTTATACAGACTGTATATAACAACCAACTCTAAAATGTTTGTTCACAGAGAAAAGTCACAGACAGACTACGCTAACGACATGTGATGTTACAACACTAGTGAAATATTAGTGTCATTTCATTCTTTTCAAAGGTTTATTTGCATGACGCACAAACAGACACAATTGAAAGGTACAAATGTGTTGTGCATGACACGAATTCAAACATGGTGCAGATGTGTGTCACAGGTTGATCTGGCTGTAGGCTGTGGCACTTGGCCAGAGGTGGCGCTGGTTGACTCGACTCCATGTTAGTGCACAAAGTAAACTGCTCGCTTTAGCTGTGAAGCAAAAACGCTGAAATCGGAGAAATAACCACGATAACGACGACAAGAGTCTCCCGATCGTTTACTCTTGCTGTCCTGTGAACAACGTCGGCGTGGTGTTAATTGTTTGCTGTTTTTAAACACTTTTAAATGAGGATATCACCAGGTAAACTCGCCACATTTTTAAACATTTTGTTGTTCAACAGCATCAAGACTGACGGAGTGTGTTTGAGATAACCTCACAAGTGTCACAGATGACACATTTGGCGTTTTTTTTTGCTGGTTTGGCAGCTCCTGAAGCGCAAGACTGCCACACATCTGTTCGACCAACGCCGGGTGCGGTTGCTGGATTGGGACACAACTAAAGAGTTCCTGCTCATTGCTGTTTGTTTCTCAGTTTTTTGTTCCGGCCTATCTAGAGGTAAGTGTCAAAGTAACATTGATCTGAGTTCATGAAGTTTTCTGTTGCTCTCTGTGAGAGGGGGTGGGAGAAGACCGTTAAAGGCGAGGCTCTCCAGAATGTAGCAAAAACAGGAAACCACAGCTGTGTGTGTGTATAAGTATGGTGTTATATTTGTACCACTATTCCTAACGCACGTAAAAAAAAATTGCAGGTGCAAGTGTTGCATTTTGAGGAGAAATTTATTTTGATCAAAGAAAAGCTAAATTTGAGGGAGCAAAATTCATTGCTGAGTGCAAGAAAAATGTATTTCAGTGTTTGCTATTATCCACACACACACACACACACACACACACACACACACACACACACACACACACAATAGCAGCCCCTCTCGCTCAAGTTTTGCATTTGCGCTTGCTTGCAATGTGTTGCTTCCGCTCTCAACATAGCTGGACTGGCCCGGTGTTCACCGGTGGGCCGATGGAAGTTTTTCGTTTTAAATGGGCCGATTTTTTTTGTTGTTGTCTTTTTTCCCCTGTAAACAGTGAAAGGTGGGGGATTGGACAGATGCTGGCAGACGTGTAAAAATAACTCAATTGTTTGGTAGTGGCTATGGTGGAGCTTTTACAGATTCAGTAAAATTAGCAAGTGGTGGAGGCCAGCAGGTGGATGAGGGAAAGGGGAGGCGGAGGAGGAGAGACCCGAGGTGGCTGTGTGGGTGCTATGATGTTACTGGTGAACTTTATTTTATTCATAAGGTTAGTTAGTAGAGTCGCCTACCTCTGTAAAAAACGGAATCCTCTGGTATTCAGAGTTAATATTAGGCGTTTGGTATTGAGCTGAAAATAAACGCGATTTGTCCCGTACTTCAGCTACAATAAACAAAGACAAAAAGTTGGAGTTATTCTGCGTCTTTACGCTGTCAGCTGCCTCTTCTTCTCTCATTCTCCCCCCTCCCTCTCCTGCTGCTACTTCAATCATGAAACTGATCAATGATCAGCTGATCGGCGTTTCTGCTGCAAGTCCCGTCTCTCTTGCTTATTTACCTCCCATTTTGCGCCAGAAAGAGGAAACTAGCGGAGGTCGCGTTAAACAGCAGAAGCGCCTTTAAACTTGATAAGCAGTTGTTAGAATTTATATAATATTAATATCTAGTATCAGCTGATGTTTGTTGGAGCCACTGCTGCTGGTCATGATATCGGTTTGGATATCTAGTGAGAGGAAAACATGAAGATGAAACCAGGAGATGTCCTTACTGAATCATCAGAGCTGAACAGGTGATGGAGAAACAGGTTTACATGAATGGGTTGAAGAAAAGCTATGAACTGTTTCTGAGAGACAAATAACACCAGGATCCTTTTCTATGTAGCTGACAGCTGGTAACTGTGCAGGGGCGGATCTAGCAAAGTTTTGCCAGGGGGCCAGGTAGGGCATTAACAAGAAAAGGAGGGCACAAAAAATACTTTTCTTTCTTATTCTCGTTTAAAATTTCTCGCTTTTAACAAATAGTTATCCGAATCTTACAACCAAAGTTTTCATCTGATGTCAAATGTATAGAAATCCATTATTGTACATAGTAATTTTTTTCAGGGTCCCAACATAATTTCTTCAGAAGATAGTACTGTACATGATGCCAGTATTTTCCCACATTTTATAGATACTGCACCAGTACTTTGTGTAAAATGGCATCAAAAAGTCAGTTAAGTTTTATTCTTTCTCACCTGTCTTTCTGTCTCCTTTCACTTTTTAAAGGTTGCCATGTTAGAAAAAATATTTTGCCCTGCCATGCTGTTTATTGATGTGGTAAATTAATAGTTTATGAAAATATATCTAAATCTGTCATTTATTATTTTTAATATTTAGTAATAGTCAATGGACAATAGAAATTAAACTCTTTAAATAATAAGTACATTTTTTTAAAGACAGAGACTCTACAGTACGCAGCGGTAGCATCGCTTCCACAATGGAGCCCGCAATCATTTTTTAAGCTCACCTTCAGACGCTTTCTGGGGCAGGGATAGCTCAGTAGGTAAAGTGGTCGCCCCATGATCGGAAGGTCGGCGGTTCGAATCCACTTAACGGCTACCCTGAGGTACCCCTGAGCAAGGTACCGTCCCTACACACTGCTCCCCGGGCGCCTGCTTAGTGGGCTGCCCACTGCTTCACTGAGTGAATGGGTCAAATGCAGAGAAAAAACAAGTAATTTCCCCATGGGGATCAATAAAGTATCCATTATTATTATTTCTGTGCTGCTGAAGTAAAATCACGTTTTGCCTGCTTAGCAGGAGTTGCCGCGGTGTTATCCATGGATGATGAACAAGGATCACTCAGAAGTGTTCGTCTATGCTCTCGTGTCAGGCGCTTCAGTAGATTACTCGCGCTATTAACAGCAGCCGATAGTTTTTTCTCCCCAGGACATAGCTTACATATTACTGTAATGTTCTTCTCTGCTTGTTTCAGAAAAGTGAAGTGACGGGAATATGTCCATTTCATAAAACCGCCACTCGCTTCAGCCGAGTCCGACATCTTCCGCTGTAGAATACGACTACGCAGCAAACTGGCGCGAAATGACGTGCAGCTGCACTACAGAGTTTACTTCTATGTTTAGAAGATAAATTATTGAAATTAAATAATGATATTCAGCGAGTTTAAACAATGTAACGCAAGTACATTGTAAGTAACTGTAATTAAAATACCTAAAAATGAACAGTAACCAGTTACTCTACTTTTCAGTGGAAAAGTCATTTAATTACAGTAACGCGTTACTTAGTAATGCATTACACCCAACACTGATACCATGTCATAACTGCTTTAAGTCACACAGAATAGATATCAGAGCCTTAAACAGGCTGACTTCTGCTAAATGGGTCAAACTGGGCAGAAAGTATACAAACACATAACATCCTTATAGAATATGATGTAACACTATAGATCAACTTAGCTCAGAATATATAAAGCATATAAACAATTACAGAAATATGATGCAACAAACACAGCAGTGCTACTAATGCAAAATACTCAAAGCTTCATAGAACTGAAACAAACATTTATTTTTAGCTCCATTCTGCTGCTGATACATACTTTAGGTTTCTGAATATTAAACTTGTTGCTGCCTTTCATAGTGTGTAACTTGAAGGCCCTGAGTACTTTCTCCCACACTGAAAACACTGGGATGATAACATTATTTGAACATTACCTAATAAGACTGATT
Source organism: Astatotilapia calliptera (assembly GCF_964374335.1). Lineage (NCBI taxonomy): Eukaryota > Metazoa > Chordata > Actinopteri > Cichliformes > Cichlidae > Astatotilapia > Astatotilapia calliptera. The sequence goes on from NC_137430.1 coordinate 29,355,536, forward strand.
CAGGACACACAGTTAGTGATTTTAAACTTTCCTAGCAGTCCTTCACAAACAGGGAACAGTCTGTCTATTCTCTCCATCTGTCAGCTGCTGCTGGCTCCTCCTCTTCCTCACACACTGCTCCACACCCACTGCCGTGCTATGAATTGTGGGATATATGGGACCACAAAGTGTACACCGGACCACACTTCAAATCTGGGGAAATCGACGGCGCATTTGGAGTACACTGCGGATTGGGACAGCTGTCGTCGCGTCGCTGTGATGTAATAGGTCTCAAAATGCGTATTCCGGAGCGTGCGGTCGCTGGATTGGGACACAACCTATATCATCCGAATTGTCTACATTAGAAGTAATTACTTCCTCTTCTGCCTTTCATAGTCATGTGCGAAATACGGCTGTATAAATGGCAGGCGTCCAGAGAAAGGAAAACAGCGGATGTCGTGCTAAACAACATCAACACGCTTACGCTTGATAAGCTGTTAGAATTTATTTAATATTACTTTGTACTATCAGCTGATGTTTGCTGGAGCCACAGCTGTAAAAGCTGCTGGTCATGAATTTGGTTTAGATATGTGGTGAGAGGGAAACATGAAGGTGAAAGGGAAACTAAAATATGTCCATTGTGTTGTCAGATGAACATATGAGACACTTTGACTCTTCAGTGCAGTGTGGAGCCTAACAAAGATCTGTTTTGTGTCCCAGCTGATCAGCAGGAGGAGAAGAGTCTGACGGAGCAGCAGAGGAACATTTTCAGCCATCTGGGCTCAGCTGAGTCACTACAGAGGAAACAATGAGCTCAACACAGAAGGTGACAGATACTAGTGTAAAAAAGTACTCCATCAAATATGCCATCAAAAGCTGAAGTACTGATTTAACTTGTTTACTCAAGTGGAAAAGTACGGGCTCTGAAATGTAATCAGAGTAAGAAAGTAAAAGTAGCTCCTTGAAGAACATTTTTACCACCTGTTTTTATCCAAAGCTAACTGAACCTTGTGCTTTATTAATGTAATAATAAAATAATATTAGTAAATGAAGTACAAACTATTTATTTCTAATAAAGGTTCTCTGTTTGAATCAGTTAAGTAGAAAATGAAGGAAAATAAAACATGTGTGTATTTTCTGTTGCCTACACTGTAGAGGGTGACTTTGCCTCTAAACAGGAACATGAGCAGGGAAGAGGTTAAAGTGGGATTGAGCAGGTGGGAACCCTAAAATCAGCTGTAGTGGCTCAGCGTGGGGGAAAGAATCACAGCTCACAATAATTTCTGTTGAGAGCTCCAGTAGATTTTCTTAAAGTACAGGCTGTGATCAGCTGACCTGCTGCTCTCTGTGGATGTACACAACTGAATTCAACCAGATGTCAGCAGATGTTTCATGAGCTGTCCTGGCTGATTTCCATCCTCTACACTGACAGTACACTGTCTTTATATTAGACACTATACTGTTGGTATGAAGGTGGAACTCAGTGAATGAATGTCAGCATCATGAGCTTCAGTTTAAATGAATCTCTGCTACACTTGATGTAATCTAACTGTGACATGAGCACCACAGTCACTGTGCACCAGTCACACACTGTTCTTTACTTTAAATCCATCACAGTTCAGCAAACGAACCTGTTTATCCTGCACTAACCTGCAGAGGATCTTCATGCAGTCTTTAAATAACACAGTTAATCTGCCTCAGATTGTTTTGCAGCATCTTTCATAATCTGAAAAAACAATGTCACATGTACAGACCCAATATCTGATTTCAACACATGAGGACTTACATGTAAACTTTAATCTCCAGTTGATCAAATCCCACTGAGCAGTCCTTCCCTTTAAATCTAACCTCTCTTCTTCCTCTCCTGTCCTGTGTGTCTTATCTTTCTCCATCTCTGAGTGAAGTTAGCTCTCTTTCTTTTCTCTCCCTGTGATGTGCAGCAGCTGGACCTTTAGCCAGCAACACACTGTGAGACAAACTGCACACAAACAGTTTGTGTGTTTGCTGATGTTTTTTGAGCTGATAGAAATGCTGCGTTTTAAATTACCTGCCACTTAAAAGATATGAATTCATTTATTCTTGCTCATCTTCTGTATTGCTAGCTGGATGCTGAAGTACCGTGACGGCAACTTATGAGCACCTGCAGTGATTCAGGTGTTGTGCCAAAAAAGAACATTGGTCCACTTTAACTCTTGACTATGTTTTGCACACAGTTTTGCCTCTTTCATCTCTTTTTATGTTTCATACCCTGGTGATTAGTGCACGATCAGGATTGCCTTTCATGTGTTACTGTTTAGGTTCAAATCAGTTTGATGTTTGATGCCTGCAGCGATGACATTACTCTCCTCAAATGGCTTAAACCAAAAGTAACAAGCCTGTTTTGAAAATGTAAGGAGTAGAAAATACAGATATGTGTAGGGAGTAAAAGTTTTAAAGAAATCCTGAGGCTACAATCAGACTCTGACATTTTCCTTCACTGAACCAGGCTGGTAACTGTTACATTTGATTTATTATCATTGAATAAATTAGAAAATTATGGAAATATATATAATAGGGAACAGCAACAGGAAATATAAAAAAGTATAGACCTGTTAAATATTTATATATGTATACATTTTTATATATCTGTGTACAGCAGGAGGGATGGGCATGATTTTAGTGTTTTTTAAAAGTCATGAATTATTTTTAACAGCAGGTTGCATGTAATGTGTTAGAACTACCAGCAGGTGGGGATAAGAGACCTTTAAGGTGTTTGGTGCCACACTCCACCTTCAGGTTTAAAACTAGTGTTAATGGAGGGAGTTTGAAGGTTGAGTTTGTTCCACGACTGCATTTCACTCACTGCCTCTGTTTGTATCTCTGTCACTGCAGGACCAACATGGAGCGAGAAGTCAGCGCTCTCAGGAGGCCGACAAACCTCACAGAAGAAAGAGAGAGAAAAAACACACCTGTGACGAGTGTGGGATGGGTTTTGCTTTGAAGGGTTCACTGAAACAGCATCAGGTCATCCACACTGGAGAGAGACCGTTCAGCTGTGACTTGTGTGGAAAGTCTTTTTCCATGAAGGGTCACCTAAAATCACACCAACTCATCCACAGTGGAGTTAAAGCGTACAGCTGTGATCAGTGTGGCAGAGCTTTTACTCACAGTGGTAGCTTACAGAGTCATCTAGTTACCCACTCTGGAATTAAGGCATACAGCTGTGACATTTGTGGAAAAACTTTCAGCCAGAGAGGGAACCGAAATATACACCTACGCATTCACACCAGACATGATGTGTACTGCTGTGAACAGTGTGGCAAATACTTTACAACAGATGCACAGTTACAACAACACATGTTTACCCACACTGAGGAGAGACCTTATAAATGTGACCTGTGTGAGAAGACTTTTAAAGCTCCACATTACCTGAGACAACACCAACAGATCCACACCAGAAAGAGACTCTACAAGTGCAGTTACTGTGAGGTATGTATTTATATTGTTATCTTGTCATTTTAGCCTGACTGTTTGGAACAACTCTGCTCATTAAACTGTGTTAGCATGTTAGCAATTCTACTGCATGGAAAAGCAGCTCTGAGTGATTATTCAGATTTTCATGTCAGTTATGATTTTAGTATTACTGTAGTATTATGGTGGTAGTATTGTAGTTATTGCAGCCCAGTAAACTGAGTGTGTTAACTGAAACAGTCAAATGTAATTGGACGTCTGCAGAGATGCTCTTTATTTCAGGCGACGTTCAGGATAAAAATGTTGAAGGACTGACTTACACTGTCTTTGTGTCTTTGTTTAGAAGCAGAGCGACACAGATGGATCCAGTTCTCAACCCTGTCATCACTGTGGTGGTGGGAAAGACTTTCGTTGTGACCTCTGTGGAAAAACTTTCAGTCGGCAAGCCACCCTTAAAACACATCAACGTAGACACACTGGAGACAAACTGAAATACTGCAAAGAATGTGGGAGAAACTTCATCACATCAACTGAGTTAAAACGACATGAACGGATTCACAGTGGGGTTAAAAAGCACCTCTGTGATCAGTGTGGGTCATGCTTCACCACTGCAAGGGAGCTTAAAAGACACAAACGAGTCCACACAGGAGAGAAACCATACAAGTGCAGACACTGTGACAAAAGCTTCTCAGATTCAGGTAATCGTAACAGGCACGAACGTACACACATGGAAGGAAACTACAGCTGTGACCAGTGTGACAAGAGCTTCAGGAATCTCAGTTCATACTCCGAACACAAACGATCCCACGTTACTAATAAACTGTTTCACTGTTACCAATGTGCCAAAACATTCACCTCATTGTCTGCTCTGTGCAAACATCAGCGTGATCACTCAGGGCTGAAATCACTCCCATAACTGGATCACAGTGAATCTGAAGAGACAGAAAGATCCTCTGGTTTCAGTGTCAGACTCAAAAAGCTTGAGATCAGGCTCCACAGAGTTCAGATAGAATCATTTAAACTTGTGTTGAACTGAACTGGTTGCTGGGCTGAACTTCTACATAATACAGATTTACATGGGATCTTATTTTCTGTCGTTTTACTGAGTCAGTTTTGTCCTTTTTTCTCTGTCCTGGTTTTGCTCGTCTGTAAATAATTGAAACTCAGTCAAATAGTTCATTGTTCTCCAGCAAAACGTTTTGGAAACTCATGTTTAACCTTTAAAACTCTGACATGTTTTAGCACACAAGGCTTCATTGGGGAGTTCACTCATGATTGGACCATGAGAATAAAGGTTTTTAGTTCTTTCAAAGAGAGTCTTGGAGGTGTTTGATGTTTCTGTTTTTTCTGAAACCACCTGAAAGAAAAAGTTAGTTTTTAATGTTTCTTTCATCTGTGATGTTCTTGAATGTGTTGACATGAAGATGGTACAAATAAACTGTCCTTTTAGCTTCAGCTCCTAATTTATTCATTATTTATGGATGTAGCACAGCAGCAGTTTCTTGATTAACACATGGAGGGCTCGGGATCTGATGGTAAATAATGTTTTGTGTCCTTGTACACATCATACAGCTCAGCTGTTCCACAGATGTCAGGTTTACACAGTGGGATGGTTTGTAAGAACGCAGCTCTCCTGTGGATAAATCCTTACTCTTAGCCTCAGGACCTCACACAGTCCCAGCAGGTTCGGTCAGAAGATTTATCCCTTATACCAAAACTTCACTGAGTCTCCTTTGCTGTGCTGTTTTCACAAAGAAACGCAAAGTGAAGACCTGAACTTACAATGTTTTAATTAGGTTAGCAGATTCAGTGGACTTTGATCAGTTTTTTAAACAATATCTTTTAACTATTTTTTTCATTTTCACAAATAGTACACAATTACATAACATAATAAAGTGTTAATAAATAAAGTACAGAACAATAAAAAACAACCAAAAAACCCCCACCAAACAATCCAAAAACAAAGCAACAACAAAAACAAACAGACTGAGAACTAAGCACAAAACAAAACACCAGCTCAGATCCACGCAATCAATCAATCAATCAATCAATCAATCATTTAATCAAGTATACAATACAGTACAATGCCTGTGGTCCCAGTACGACGCAGTTTCAAATTCATTGCTTAAAACCTACATCGAACATCCCTGGTTTAAAGTCAACGTTATTCACAATAGGGGTGAACACAGATGTTAACTTCAACCTTCCCGTCGACATACTGACCACCAGGCCTAAAGTGTATTAAGTGTGATTTGATTTTTTCCTAGCTTGAACTAATATCTTCAAAGTTCTTAAAGAACAGTAAGACCCTTAATGGATACTTGTCAGCGGTTGTGTGGAGGCGAGGAAGAGATGACCCAAACGCAGGACTCACTGTGCAGGGTGATGATGATTTATTGGAATGAGTGGATAGACAGAGCAGGAACAAAAGGACCAACAGACTGAAAGACTGAATGGCTGGCTGAACTGAACACAGGCGGGAACGACAACATAACATCAACAATGACACGACAAGTAACAGGTGGAAACTGAGGGTTTAAATACACTGGCTAATGATAACGATTAGGGACCAGTGAGAACACAGCTGATCATAATAGAACTAATAACACACAGGAACCAAACATGAAAACAGGAAATGTGAACAGGTGAATAAACTGAACATGAAACAACTGAAAACACTGACTGGGTGAACACCCAGGAACCCTGACAATACTTTAAAAGAGAAGTTTCAATCCCCAACCAGATAGAGTGTGAGTTATTTGTGACCCAGTCATGAATATAGCACATGTGAGTACTCAATTGATATGTTCTAATATTTGGTAAATCTAGACCCCATACTGAACCTGGGAGTTGTAGTGTAGCCATCATACGTTTGGTCTGCGTTTGCTCCATATAAAAGACCTTAGCCAGCCGTTCAGATCCTTCATCACCGTATTTGAAAATATAACTGGAATCATTTGAACAGGACATAACAGTCGAGGCAAAATATTCATCTTAACCAAAGCTATACATCCTAGCCAGGAAAAGGGTAGGGAATTCCATCTCTTATTATAAATATCCCTAAGTATACAAAACCTGTGGGCGACCACTTGAAGGGTAAAGAAAACAGTCCAGTTGGCACTGAATTAAGGCTGCCAATTGGCATAGCCTTCTACTTAGTCAAATTTACTTTATAACCAGAAAATTGACTAAATGTATCAACAATGTTAAGTAAAGCCGGTATTGATGTCTCTGGATCAGAAATAAATATTAAAACATTATCTGCATATAAACTGATCTTATGCTCATAATCAATTTGCAAGCCCCGTTGTTACGCCCCAGTCTAGGGGTACAGGAACGTAGCATAAGAGTTAAAAAAGGAAGTGACCCCGCCCTGGTCCCCAAAACCATACACAGAAAAAACAATTTCTTAAGTAAATGGTGGTTTATTTATCTACACTGAAAACTAAGCTCCGGGGTAAGCAAAGGCCAAAATAACAAACAAAACAAGCTAAGTCAGGAGAAGAGGTGCCATCTAAAACCCTATGTGAAACAAAAACCAAACAAAAGACAAATTTTGTCTGTTCTTTGTCTGTTGTCTGTAACTCCCTAACTGAAATAAACAGGAGAAAACAGTAGTGATGTATCTTGTGTCTCGAAGCTTCGAAGCGTGTGTCGGGTAATCTCGGGGGAGTTTTTGAGGCTCGCTTTGATTACGTATGCAATGACGTTCGAGGCCTCGCGGGCAGTCCGTACCACATGACTGATTCAGGAACTGGCTCGCCGGTTCGCGCCAGATTCGAAATAAAATGGGCAGCAAAACACAGCTGATTCCCTCATCACGCTGTGTTGTGGAACTGGATTACCTACGTGTTACATAGTTACTTGAGCATTTCTTCTTCGATGGAACCAGCAAGGAAGAGATTTTTTTTTTTTATCTCATCTCTCCTAATATAGTATGCACACAGTAATAAATATCACAAGTACCATAATATAAATAAACAACACTACAGATCCTATAATCTGATTTCTTTCTTTTAGTTTATTAAAAAGTGAAGCGCCACACACTACTTTGTGTCATTATCCTGATGTACATAAGCATGATTACACAGTTACACAATCATACCAAAACTCTGTGTTGATAGTTTCCACTTTGTCTTTTGTATCAGACATACTGAGACGATATTCGTGATAAATAACCATGAAAACAATTTATTTATTCAGTTTAGCGGTTTACACATCACATCATTATAATCAAAGAGCCTGTTTCACTTGAATCGTCCACTTGATGGCGGAATAGAGCAAATGAAATCACAATGTTTCAAACCATGAGTCGACCAGATGGATGGAAAGCTTCAGTTCATCAAGAGGCTTCATCTCACTATCACTAGAAAACAGTACAAGAAAAATAATAAGGCAGCTCACCCCTTCTGTTTCAGTGTCTATTTACAATGTGCTAGTTACAATTGAAGACTAATTTACACACTATATACAAGCTCAGTAATTCACGAGAATCACAAGCATGAGGCCAGGGTCAGGTCTGCTGCTGCTGTCAGTGGCTGGCCCTACAACAACTGCTGGTGAGGGATTTTGAAAAGAGCCACATGATCAGGGACCAATCAGCCGCCGCCAGCTCTCCAATCGGGAAGGACCTGTGGAGTCTTAAAGACACAGCACAACAAAAGTACAAAGCCAGCCCAGGGCCGTAACACTGTACATCAGGTGCCCTCCCTATAGCCTTGGCTAACGATTCGATGGCAATAGCAAAAAAAATAGGTGACAGGGGGCAGCCTTGCCTCGTTCCTCTAAACAATGGGAAACTATCTGATTTCAGTCCATTAGTCAAAATGGACACCAGAGGAGTATCATACAGAATATTTACCCACTTAATGAAATCATTAACAAGACTGAATTTATTTGAAGTGTAAAATAAGTATGTCCATTCTATCCGGTCAAAAGCTTTTTCAGCTTCCAGAGAAACAACCAAACCACTCATGTTCCTTTGCTGAGAAGGTGCCTGACATTATTACGGGAATTACGGCCTTTTATAAAGCCTGTTTGATCTTCTTTAATAATTATAGGCAAGAGAATTTTGAGTCGAGTAGCTATTTTAGAAAGTATCTTCTGGTCCACATTTAGAAGAGCTATCGGTCTATAAGAGGAACAAGACTCTGCACACTATTAGCTTCCCTTAGAGTCTGAGGTAAACTATTGTTCAAGAATGAATAATTAAACATATTGACTAATGGATCTATTAACAGCTCACTGAATTCTTTATAAAATTTACTATTAAATAATGGATTGCAATGAATAATAATGGATTGCATTTATACAGCGCTTTTCGGGGCCCTGAAAGCACCATCAGGTCTTGGGGCATTTCTGTTTTTATAGCGTTTAGTACTTCCTCTCTAGAAATGGGAGCATTGGGGGTGGTCTGTTGTTTTGTTGGTATGGTAGGCAGATCGAGTCGGGAGAAGAAATCCTCCATTAATTCCAGTGCGTCAACTGGTTGTTCAGATGCATGAATCGGTCTTTCTGACTTCTCTAATTGTATTGTCTCAATTTTGACAACTGCAATGCCTGAAACATGTTTTTGCTTAATATCCTTTGTAGCATGAGTTGTACAGCCATAATTTATGGCTCAGTGTGGAGAGCACATTTGCAGTCTGCTGGCAGTCTGGGAACGGCCCATCTACCTGCCTAGAGCTCTGGTGTTGATAAAGGCAGCGTACAGCGTATGTGGTCCAGCTGGTCTGTGGACATGACCACTGACAGTCCAGGGCATTGTTGTTTGTAGACATGTGCAGTGTAATTTTTCTTTTATAGATTTAAAACTTCAACAGTATCAATATATAGGACCACTATAACAGCAGGTGTTTCAAAGATTTTTCCATGTCACCTTTTGTTTTAAGTCTCAGACAGAAAGGTAATTGTTGTGTTTAAATGCCTCGTGAGTGTTTATTTTATTTTTTATTTTTAGGCCTGCTCACACTTTAGTTTGGCCGCTGTGTTTGGAACACAGCTGAGCCTGAGTATGTGTGTGAGAGAGAGATGGAGCTTCATCTCTAAGTTCTCATTCTTCTGTGTTTCTGTGCGAGGTTTGTTAATACCAGTTTTTAGCCTCATAGTACTCGTTGGATTGATCTCACTGCCCATATGGAAAAGAAATAGAAAAAATGTATAAAAGACTTCATATAGTGAATCATATAAGGCTTATATGATTTACTCATGAAAGTGGCCACTTTCTCATTACTTTCATATATTGTTTTAGTAAGTATCCAAAACATACAAAGTTTCATTTATATAATTTTTCAAGGGATCTTAAATCTGTTTTCACTCTTGTATGCTTTTCATACAAGTTCCACACAAGACAGATACAAACTTTATAAGATTTATATATATCTTTTCCATATGGGTGAGAACGACAGGAAAATCAGGGGAATGCATTGTATATTTACAATATTCTAGAATGACTTGTGAAGCTGTTTATAAGAAAGTGTGACGTCAAAGGTTCAAACAATTGCACTTAAAGACAAATTCTTTAAATTCTTTAAATGTGTCATTCATTTGCTTTAAGAGGAAATTAATTAGGATGATAAGGAACAACCCAGAAATCACCAGGGCTCAAATCTGCCAATCTACAGTGAGGAACCACAGCCAGTACTGAAGATGTCCAGGTAAAGAGTAGAGCTAATGTAGAGCCTTGAAATTGCCATATTTCTAATGGCCACCAGAGGGCAAACCATCTGGTTGACAAAAGTCTTCCTGTTGTATAGACGTTCCTAATTTAATACTGAGTAGAACAAAAAATCAATTTTTGTAAACTGTGTAAACACTCAGAGTCAGAAAGGACGATTCCCCATCGAAGCTTTCTGGCTAATGACTTCACTTATCACAGCCTGTTTCAACACACCACGATGGCTGAAGTGATGATGCTTCATAATGAGTCTCGAAACGAGTAGATGACATCACAGTCATGGCCTCTATCTATTAATACTGTCTATGGCCCTTCCACCTGCTTTTTAAAAACATACCTTTTCCCTGAGTTCAAACACTCAATAAAGTTTGGAAATAAATCATCACAGGATGATCAGTGTGGTAGTGAAGATTACTAAATGGTAATCTTAAGCGTGTAATTTAAGGTCTGTACCTGTTGACAGTTACTAAAAGCAGTTTCTGTGAAGCCCACTCATTAAACGCTATTAAAGACAAAGTCACAGGGAAAGTCCTCTTAAATGTGGCCACAGAAGCTGATCACCCAGTAATGTCACTGTTTTATTCTGAGTTGTCTTTGAAAGGAAACCACCATGAATTTAGATGTGGGAGGTACAAACCACTAATAAAACCGACACCCACAGGTCAACAGGAACGAAACTGGTGGAAGATCACGTCACAGAGAGTCCCCGTGCTCAGCCAATGGAAATCCTTTCCACACACCGAGGGAGCATTTATCAATAAATCATATTAAAATACTTCTCTGTATGTAATAAAATAACTAACTTTACCTTTCCTGTCACTATTAAACAAAGTAATGCAAGTTTCCAACAAGTCAACAAAAGAGTGAAACAAAAACATTCATTCAAACAGATGCATTTAATTCTCCATGTTTTTATTAGAGATGTGCAACAATCCATTTGAACACTGCTGCCCTCAGCTCTGGAAATATCGCTTCCCATAATACACAAAACTGTGTTATTGGAAAACTGTGAAAAAATATCAAAAATAAAAATAATAATTAGTAAAATGTTTCCCTTCAGTGTTAAATGGATTGATTTTACAGCAGCTTATGTTTACGGTTAAACTCGTATACTTGTGTTTCATGTCCAACATTGTATTTAATAAATAATCTGTTTGTACTGGCTGTCGTCTGAAGATCTACGATTCTACTACCACTACTACTGCTGTTAGTAATGTTAATACTACTACTATACATATTAGCATGTTTAAACAAATTACAGACACATTAAGCTGTTCAACAAATTTCAACAAAGTTTGTTGAAACAAACATGAGGAAGGAAGCTGCTCACCACAGCAGTTTATGGTTGGTGTGTTTCCATCAGTGTTTATTTTTGTGTAAATACATCACCAAACAGCCCCTAATTCAGTGACAAGCTACAGTATATAAGATGAGCTGCTGTCACACTTTGACAAGTTCATCAGCTGGTAACAAACCTGTTCACGGCTCAGATCCAGACTCAGATTTGGTGCCTTTCAGCGTCTCAACATGTGTTCGAGTCTCTCCACCAGCCGCCTGATTCTTCTGATCTCCCTGAGTGTGATGATGCTCATCTCTGTATCAGGTACAGTTTTTATTTCTCTGTTGTCAAAGTTCAGTAACACCAGCTAACAGATCAGTAAATTATTTATACAACATCTGAGAGTTCAGCTTATTTCATTCTCCATGATATCTGAAAGGCTCTGAAGAATAATGACAATGTGTGTGATGATGTGCTGCAGGGGCTGACCACGTGGGGAAAACCTGCTATAAAACACATTCTAACAGACTTGTAATAAACATGTCTACACCTAAATGGGCAAAAAACATCATCAGCTGCTTTGAAGACAACAGACCAGGCTGCCTTCATGGCTATGTGTAAGTAGAACTTCTTCTAAATACACTTAAACCAAATAAAATGTAGAAATGAATTCTTGATTAAAAATCCACAAACACAACAATGAAAATGAGATTTGCACTGAAACCTTGATGTAGCAGATAAATGTTCCCCTCTCTAACATACAGCACTACTGTTTGCTCTGTGATTGTTTCTAATGTGGTGACGTTGGGGAATCTGTGAGTTTGTGCTTATGAGCTTGGAGGAAACCTGAGCTGTTCTCTCACAGCATAATGCAAAATGGACCCTGCACATGTTCAGTTAACAATAAAGTGAAAATGTCTAATCCTTTGATTTGTCTTCTTCGCTCTAAACTTCTTTCTTTATTCTTCTGTTTTTTCGTCCAGGGTTAAAACACGTGGAAATAGAACATTTTTCCTCAGACCAAACACCGAGTGGCTTAAAAGGAAAATAAATGAGGTGAGAAACGAAATATTAATAAAAATGTGGACACAAAGTTTAGAAAAACCAGCAGTGACTTTCTATCAAATATGTGAAGATTATAATATAGGTAATAAAAAGACACTGTGTGTATCTGTCTAATGGTGCTTCTTCTTCTTCTTTTCATGTCACCTTCATTCTTTTACCACCACAGGGAACTCTGCTGTGTCCTCCAGTGATTTCTAAATGAAGATGATGGAAACGATGAAACAAAACCTGTAGGAAACAAGACCCTAGTATTTTTTGCTTGTTAATTCACACTTTAACAGAAATATTTATTAAGAAATGTTGACTTTTCTCAGTAATTACTGATAGCGCTTTAAAAAACAGTTTTGTTTATAATTGTTACAAATTTTATTAAGTATGAATGTTTGAAGTTTTCTTATTCTGTCTTCAATCTGAGAACAAAGATAAATGAATAAAAAAGTTTTTGCAATCAGATTGTTTAATGGTCTGTGTGATTAATTATTATTTGCTGTAGGTGTTATAACTGACAACAAAATACTTATTGTTGTGATTATTTCATGATGACGTCATGATCACAGGACACCAGGAGGCAGCATTTAACCGATATGGCAGAAGTAAAAGTGAACATTCAGAAATAACTTGAAAAGTTATTCACAAATACATATTTTATTCATACTGATTAAGACACCCATACCTCCCTCTCCTCAGCCACCTCCTCCAGCTCCTTTAGGGAAACACTGAGGCGTTCCCAAGTCAGCCAAGAAACATACGTCTTTGTCCTTCCTTAGATTGCAGATAATTAACTCCACTCCTCACATCTTAGTCCCTCCCACTGCAGATGGCAGCAGAGGAGGTATAACTATAGATTTAACAGGATCTTAACAGTCATCTTTGAAACTTTTGTGAAAGTGGTGTCAGTGTAAGAAAGAATAATGTGATGTCAAACCTATTTGTTTGAGTCACAGGAACAGAAATAGTGAGATCAGCTTAAATAACTGAAGCTATTGATCTTTAAAGAGTCCTCCTTCTATTATTGTTTGTATATCTAGCAGAGCCAAAGAGCCTAATATTTTAGGCCATGTATTGTGTCTCTGCTTTTAGGATAACAAACAGGTATGATTCAGTGATTTTGAATCACTGAGAGACAAAATATAAAAATGTAATTACTGTAATTACCTCCCTGCTAATTAATCTTTTTTTTTTTTTTTTTTTTTTTTGGAAGTGACATCAGAAACAGCAGCATGTGACATCACGTGATGGCGGAGCTTCAGTTCATCCTTTGTCATCCTTTTTTTTTTTTTTTTTTTTTAGGACAGGGGGAAAGAATGAAAGAAAGAGGGGGAGAGAAAGAAAGAAAACCAAAGGGGAGAAGAGACGGTGAGAAGGGGGGGAAGAGAGAGAGAGAAAAAACAAACAAACAAAAAAAAAACTCCTGGGTCACCTGTATGGAGAGAGAGAAAAACAAAAAAAAAAAACAGGGGAGACAGCAAACAACAAAGAGCAACATAATAATAGAAAAAAAAAAAAAAAAAAGCACCATCACAATAAACTAGATAGCAGTAGATATCAATAGTTACTAAATAATAAACGATATTGTGCAGCACGCAAGATAGACAGCGCACAGTGTGCTTTGAGGCAGCAGCCAAGAAAGCTGTAGTCCGCGTCTGTGAATACCCATGTGTACACCTGTGTGCATACCTGTGTGGATCAGCATGCTTGTATTCCAAAGGTTTCTCCATGTAATGATCTGCTAGGGAGTGTGGGGAGCCACAGCCCTGTCCTCTATGGTATCAAGCAGGTATGGAGGAGATCAAAACTCCAGACATCCAGAGGCCCCCAGAACACAAGAGACCAAGGAAGACCCACAGAGGGGCAGCTGCGCCACTGTCCCAGTAAGAGCTAAGGAGAGTCCCAGATGAGGGCTCACTCAGCAGCCGCGGAGCAGAAGCCAGGGGGAGTTGCAGTGACGCGCCCGTGAGCTCCGCCGGCAGCCAGCTGTGCCTGAGTGACCGAGCCCCAGGCCGAGAGGCCGGGGGCACCCCACCTCCGAAGTGGCCCGAGCGAGCCCCAATAAGCGGCCGCCAAGGAGTGAGCCGGTGTGTACCCGGACGCCCACCCCCAGATACAAAGAACCACCAACGCACCGATACCTGAGGGAGTCCGCCACCGGCAGGGGAAGTGCTAATTAATCTTGCTAGTGTCGTTCTTCAGTTGTTTCAAATCTCTCATCTCCTGCTTGAACGGACTCAAACTATATATATATATATATATACATATATATATATATATATATATATATATATATATGGAGAGAGAAAGGGAGATGTTCCTTTGGTCTGTGGAAGGGCTTTCCACAGACCGAGCACAGGGACTCTCTGTGACGTGATCAGTTTCGTTCATGTTAACCTGCGGGTGTTGATTTTATTAGTGGTTTGCACCTCCTACATGTAACTTTATGGGGGTTTCCTTTCAACAACCATCTGCAATTAATGGGTGACCCAGTTTTGTGGTCAAATCTGAAAGTACTTTCCTCTATGACTTTTGTTTTTAACAGCTTTTAATGAGTGGTCACCACAAAAACCACCTCTATTCTTTGTCATTTTCAACAAATATACACCATAATTTAGCTTAAGATTACTGTTTTTTTTTTTTTTTTAGTAATCTTTAATACGCCACTGATCACATACAAAATACATGATTATCCATTTCAAAACTGTATTAATAAATCATTTGAACTCAGGGGAAAATGTATGTTTAAAAAGCAGGTGGAAGGGTCATAAAGAGTATTAAATGACAGAGGAAGCCATGACCATGATGTCTCCAGAGGATGCAGCCGACGTTTTGGGCCACAGCTGAAGAGTCATGAGAGGGGAGAGGAGATGTAACAGACTGGGACATCCTCACTTTGGAAACTTGTCTTAACGTGATGCCAGTTAAAAGTAACCTTTTCTGAATCATACCCACTGAATGAAACCAGTTATACTTCAAGAGTGCCTCACTTTCCCCACTTTCTCAGTCTATTAAAGGTGTTAGGAACTGTGACATTTTTCAACATGGAGCACTGTTGCTAATACCCTTTCTTGGTCTGTGATTTCATGTTGCTGTAGTGTTCTCTGTTTATGATTTGCTATATTCTGAGTTTTCCTATTCATGCGAATGCATCCCATAATCTCCAAAGTTGCCAGAAACACCTTACCAAGG
Organism: Astatotilapia calliptera; assembly: GCF_964374335.1. Classification (NCBI taxonomy): domain Eukaryota; kingdom Metazoa; phylum Chordata; class Actinopteri; order Cichliformes; family Cichlidae; genus Astatotilapia; species Astatotilapia calliptera. Next base: position 29,371,165 of record NC_137430.1, read on the forward strand.
AGGTGCCTTAGTCAGCTGCTCAAACAACCTCAGTTCTTTCTGTTAGATGTGGGCACTATCAGTTTTGCTGTGAACACCTGAATGATCTGAGGATGAGTCCAGACACCTATTAGACAAAGCTCCTTTCTTCAGCTTTAAACTATGATCCTACACTTTCTAGTCCTCCTTGTCCTCCATGTGTTGATCTCTACCATCCCTCTCTATCAAGTGTGTCTGTGTATGATTAATACATTTGAGTTTTAGAGAGTTTTACATTTGCAACACATTCCAAGAGGATTTGGACTTTATAAAGGAGCTTTGGATGAGCTTATCTTGGAGAACTGGGAAAAGTATGCAGTTGAATAAATGAACCATCTGTCTGTGAGTCCTTGCATCAGGAAACAACAAATCTGTCTCCTGAGGGACAATCCTTTACGTTCCCTTTCTCAGTTTCATTAGTTACAATAAGACTTATTGACATTTAACCGTTTTAGTTTGTCAGTTCTAAATCTCTTGGAAACCCCCCGAATAACAGATCTCACACTCAATCACTACCCACAACATGTGGCCAAACATGAGGGTAGGAACATAAATCAGCCAGTAAATTAATAGCTTTGCTGTCAGACTCGGCTCTGTTACCCACAAACAGAGTAGCACACACAGTCTAACTCAGCACTTCCTTCTTGCTTGCTCTCTCTTCTCTTGCAGAGTCTGATTTGTGATGTTATACACTTTAAGGCTGAAACTGATTTTTAGAAGCTGTGACACACTGACCTCTCACATGAAGTCAGGAAGACTGCTCTCAGACCCACCTCTGCTAGCTGTACACGTAATCCAAGTAGACCTTAGTGGTTCCGGTCAAACAGATGATGTGAGTTAATCTTTATTTTTTCAAATCTTGATTTGTCCCAGGTGAATGTCTTCAGAAGAAAGAGCCAATTTGGTAAGAATATTTTAGAGGATTTATTTTCCATATTTTGTTTTTCTTACTTTAATATAAGCAATCAGAGTAAGCGGTCACACGCTGGTGGTTATCAAACTGAAAAGTCAACCCACAGTTTATCAATCTGGCTATGAATGTGATGACATGTAAGAGGTAATGTTGGCAGCGTGTGACACAGGGCTGAGTTTAAATTTGATGCAACAAACCTGAACATAGTGTAAATGGAAAGGCTTTAGGACCCAGGGGATTTTAGGGAGGGTATAAAGCAGAGGTGGTAGTGGGTGCTCACTGTTTCTCCCTACAGAAGTGACACAGATGTGGTTTGTGGGGACGCTACAAAGTTTTTGATAAACAATATCAGTGTCACGTCTGCACCTCTGTGTTATACTTCTTGTTTTACTTTGACAGTCTGTCATTTGTTAAAGTATTCTGCTTTGCTTCCTTTGTCTAGGTCTGATCACTCCCAGCTTTGCTCTCCTGCTGTGTCGCATTCCCGCGTCACTCTCAACTCAGTTGTTGTGTTGAACCCTCACTGGACTGTGTCTTTCTGCTGTCCTTCTGGTATTATTCAGGTTCTGTTTCCTGGTTTTGTTTTATTTTTCACTTTTATGTTTGTGTTTCTAGTTTAGCTTTATTGTATTTCATGTTAAAGCTTGTCTGATGAACTTGCTTAAAGAAACATATTTAACATATTTAAACGATGCCTTCTCTGTGCAATTAATGAGTTATGAAATAAAATATGTCACATTGGCTTTTACATGTCAACACGTGCAAGAAAAAATAACTTAAAAACCTCTGGAATTAAACAATGGTACAGAAATAATGCCTCATCTGCATAAGAAAAAATACCAGTACTGGGTCTGTATGGATCTGTCGGTAAAAAAAATTGACCATGGCGTTTTGAGTAGAGACCGGCCTACCAGGTATTATAGGAAAAGCCATAAAGCCTTTGAATGAAAACAAACGTTGTTGTGACAGTGATGTGCACTGTCTTGTTGGAATATATGATTTCTATACATTTTACATCAGATAAAAACTTTGTTTATACGATTTAGATAATTAATAAAAGCGTGATATTTTAAATGAGAATCAGAAAGAAAAGGTTTTTTTCGTGCTACACCTAAACTTGTTTTATATCTGACCCAGATAGACTGCAGGTCATAACTTCTTACCTAAAGTTTAGTTCACCTGACACCTGCCTCGAGTCTCTCCTCCTCCTGCCTCACCTTTCCCTCATTCACCCGCTGGCCTCTGTGGAAGCTTCGCCACAGACACCACCAAACAATTCGGTAATTTTTACACATCGGCCACAATCTGGCCAATCCACCACCTTTCATTGTTTATGCCGTTACAAAAACAACAAAACCATCGGCTTGTAAATAACCATTGGGCTCACCGGGCAAATGCACAGAACAAGAGCTCACAAAACAGCAGTTCGGGGATGATACATGGGTCCTCTGTCGGAATACAGGAAAACCCAGATCCATGAAATCCATGAATCATTGATCTTACTCCTTCAGTCAATACTCAATACTATGGCCCCAACTTGTGGCCATAGGTTAGGGTAGGAACATAGAACTCTGCTCTCTCCTTTGGATCAATTGGATCCCAACTACACTTCACTTTCCTCTCTCCCTATCTTGCTCTTTTTCTGGTGTAGTGTGCACTCTGGTAAATGATTTTATGTTTTTAAGGCTTTAATTGGCTGGAAAGGCATGACACACTGTGCTCTTACATGCTTAATAGATTTTTAAAATTCATTTTAAACAGCAGTTTTCATGGCAGCTCTGTGCAGTTGGTGTTGTCTTACGGACAGAAAACTGTCGGCCTGATTTACTCTGTAAATGTATACTTTTAAATGAGCTCTGTCTGTAGTCAAAAAGTTACAAAAATGTCCACTAAACATGTAACTTTAACTGTAGGCTGGTGTACTGAAAGGAACCAACCTAAAAAAGGATAGACAATAAGAAAATCCCTTTCATTGGAGGCTTTGCTACAACCACACAGTCAAGCTTTGGATTCTGCTGTTCAAAGCTAAAAATGTGGATCTGAAAAACCCTTCGATGATAACTCCTATTTGGTGAAGAAATAGGTCAAAGTTCAAGGTCCGGCCTACTTTGAACAGCACGTAGTCATTGAGCTAAAATGAGTACATGCATGGATTGCACATCAGCCACAATTTATCAATCTAGCTATGAGCGTGATGACGCGTAAGAGGTGATGATGGCAGCATGTGGCCAGTTTGAAGAAAGGAGAAGAAAACAACAAACGTGAACATATAAAGACATGAAGAACACACAGTGGGAGTGTTTGTTGCTGTACATCATTTCCTCAGAATAGCCTGCTCAATTTCCACATTTCCTCTTTTTGTGACAAACTACAGTATATAAGACCACACAAGCGTCAGCCTAACAAACTTGCTTAGAGCACTGATCCAGAGTCAGATTTGGCGCCTTTCAGCTCGTGAAGATGTGTCCGACTCTCTCCATCAGCCGCTGGATTTTCCTGCTCTGTCTGCCTGTCGTGATGCTCGTCTCTGTGCAGAAAGGTACAGCTCTTCTTTGAATGGTGTTTGCAGTGTTTTCGCTATATAGAAGGAAACACTATCTTTATTGTATCTCAAACTTTAATGCAACCAGAGAGATGTTTAATATTGTTTTGAAAATGATCAATGTCTTTCAGGAACATTTAATAATCATGAATAATAGCAGTATTCCTAATATTTGTTGAGTTCATTTCATACTTACAATAACACTCGTGTCATGTCATGCTGATTAAGCTCATTGTTGTTCTCTTTTCATGCAGCCCATTCCTCAGCTCAGAGTTTGGGTTTGCCGTGCTGCCACAAGGTCATCACCCAGGAAGTAAAGACAATCCAAAGTTGCTTTGAACAAAAACCACGCTATCGCTGCAGGCAACACGCCTTCCTGTGAGCAAGCCTAGATTTAAACACAACTCTGAAATTTTCCATGTTAATAACGAGTACATTATACATGTTGCACTGAGACACTGATGTAACAACATGTTTCACTTGTTTGTGTTTCTGCTTTTAGCATCATCAACAAGCGGCATAAAAATAAGATATGGTGCATTGATCCAAATTCTGAGTGGCTCAAAGACAAAATAGAGAAGGTGAGTCAAAGGTGACATCGCTCAAAGTGACTCTTCTGCAAACAAGATTACTGGATTGAGTTCCACTAAAGGAAACACCCGACTAAACTAAGTTGCCAAACGTCCATCTTCCATCATAGTCAGCACGATGCGTTGACTACAGTGAATTTATCACTGGAAAATCCCCTCCCGTCTAGTTTAGTCGCTGCGTCTTTCAGCTGCCTCAAATCTCTCATCTCGCGGTTGAATGAACTCCAGCTCCATCATCTCAAACTGTGCCTGGTGACAGCAGACGTTCTTTTCTGGAAATCCACTGTGAGCTACTGGTTTGGGCCGCTCTAACCAGGACCTGCAGGAGAGCTGGTGTCACTATGCACACGAGGTTGGCGACTGTCACCAACTGTATCCCAGGATGGTGGAGGTGGAGTTCAACTATGGAATTAGGAACTAATTCCACTGACTAATTAACACTGACTTCACATCCAGTGAAGTCAGTGTTTTATAAAGAGATATGGGATGAAAGGAAACCTCCTCTAAAAATGTAGGAGGGGGAAGCCACTCATTAGCCTTTGCTGGTGTGAAACTGATGGACGATAATATCAGACTCCCGCTGTGAAGTAACGTAGAAAGACAAAACTATAGATCAGCCTAACAGACAGTAATAATAAAATATTCTGTAAAATATTTCTAACTGTAAATATTTCTCTGTTTTCTTCTCCACAGGGAGAACTGAAATGTCCTCCGGTGATAAGTGTATGAAGCAACAATGAGACCACAAAAACATCAGAGCAAAGAAGCTGATGACAACATTTTGTACTTATTTAATTGTAATTCTTTTTGCAGATGTATTTATTTATTTATTATGTAAGTTATTATTTTAGCCTTTAAGCCATCAACATCATTCCTAATTTGTTGTATTTGTTGTAGATGACAGTAATAAAAGTTGTTCTTTGTGACTCTAAATAAATATGGATCATGTTTAAAGTAAAATCTAATGCAGTTTGGTGATTCTTTTCTGGGCGGCAGTGCAGAGAAATTTCTGTTCTGACTCAGTGTCACATTTCTTTCAAATTGTTAACATGTAAAATATAACAGGTAGAAATCAGTTCATAACAGAGCTGAGGCAAAACCATTATTTTTATTAATCCTTACAAATAATATTAACGAAAAGCTGATAATGAAAGAAAACTTTCACGTAAGAGGAAACTGAGGAAAAGTGTTGCTTTGGATCATGTACATTATGTGCATTTATGAGGACACTGGGCCATGAAACCTGTATCTGTATCGGGTGACCTGATGTCCCTCTTTAAGCGCAGCTGCACAACATTTTATGTCCCCCTGTCCCACATTTTGACCGACTCTGCAGGACATGCACTTTCATAAGGTCTGGCTTTAGTCAGTGCAGCTGAATGGAAACATTTCTTATACTTAAATTAAGTTTAGTCTGTCTAATTCTATACCCACGGAGACTCACAGGGAAAGTCACAAAAGTCACACGCTGTGCAGATTTTGGTAAATATGATGGAAATGAACACAAAGAAAATGATGCAGCAATATACTCTGAGAAACTGAGGGAAAATATGATGTGATGTGACATTATTTGTAAGTCATACTTGGCTAAAAATTGCTAAAATATTCAGAAATGGCTAAAAAAGGCATGTTGATCTATGGACACATCATTACTGAAACCCAAAGACTGTTACCAGGCAGAACAGCTGAATAAAATACAGCCTATTGTGTGAGATCATAACAACAAAGTTTAGCCTCCTTTTCTTCCTGTTGTATTGACTTAGCAAGAGAATTTAAAACATTGCATTAAAATATAAGATATTTGACAGCCTCCCTGCTTTGGTAATGTGCTGTTGTCCCACACAAACACTGTGTTTGTCCCACATTTAGTTTATTCATCATAATCTGAAGGCTGAACATAGAAATCCAACAGAGTCAAAATGAAACTGTATGAAGGATTCATTTTACATGCCTTCATTAAATTGTATATAAAATAAGTAAATAAGTCAATAACCAAAAACTTTGAAGAGGTCAGATGGGAAGCTGTTGTCAGATTTATCCAGTTTGATGTTGAATGATGGAGGCGTTATGATACCAGAGGTGTCTGTGGCTCTAAAGCTGAGGTAACATCCCGTCTTGCCAAAACGAGTCTAAAATATTAGAATAAAATATGTGATTTTACAGTGACGTCACAACAGAAGCTACATTTTCTTGCTGACCAGTCAGGTTATGGTTTTAATCTGTGTTATGCTGCCGACAAAATACACCAACATGTGATGTCCATAACTCGCATTAGAAATTAAATTTGTTTCTCCACTCGTTTATGTTTTTCATCACCACTACCGTTGCCATGGCGCTCATTGTTGGCTGTGCAAAGTCATTTCTTGTGGAAATTCAGACACATTTGGTCCTGTGTGTATTCAAGCTGTGTCATGAGATGTTTCAGAGGTGAAACATGCAAAGCTTTACAAGCTCAGGTCTGCAATGACTCTATTTATAACATGTGTATTAGTAAAACCACTGTCAGTCGCACACCTCTGATGTCAGAGCTGACATGGTCTCTGAGGTCAGTGAACTAGCTGATCAGTTATTTATAACTCCGGTGTTTCTGTCACTGCTGCAGACAGTAAGCATAGAAATACAGTGAATCATCAATACAAAGGAAAAAGAGAGTCACCTTTCTAAATTGATCATTTATTCTCAGTAACAACTTTTAACATGAGCCTGAAAATCAGCATTTTGTATTTTATTGATGCTTCTCTGTGGTCGCAGTTTCATCTTCATCCAGGAATTCATATCTGTGTTTGTAGGAGATGCCTTTAGGACACTGTAGTTCTCCCTGTGGTGTAGAGAGTGAGAGAGGAAAGCAAAAGTGGAGAGAGAGGAGAAGTTGTAGTTAGATAAACTGAAGCACTTGGTTCATTTATTCCAAGCAAACACTGTTATCTATCTGCCTGCACTACTTCTTGGTTGGTTTTTCTTACAGACCAAGAAATTTCATATTTTTAATTCTATCACAACTTGTTTTTAACAGTAAAAGAAGAACTTCACTATGTTGGAAAGCGAGGTAACATTTCAGACATGTGCACAGCTTTTAATAACTACTTCTCTACAGTGCTTGATGCCAGTAAGGGTCTTGCAGTGGCGTGGTGGTTAGTACTGTTGCTTTATAGCAAGAAGGTCCTGGCCTCAAATCCAGGACTGTCTTTCTGTGTGGAGTTTGCATGATCCTGGTACTCCTGCTTCCTCCCAAAGACATATATATGGTGCATGTTTGTGGTGACCATAAAAATGGTTAATGGAAATACACCTCAATTAAACTTAAAAACATGAAAACGTTGTTGAAAAACTGATTGAAAGAAAATAGCAAAGCAAAAACCAAAATCATTTAAAAAAATGTAATGTGTATCAGTGTAGTCAAATATTTGGCTACAGCCCTGAAATGTATTCGTATGAAATTGCAGTCAGCCCAGTTGTTTTTGTTTGTATAGTTCTTGATGGGCTCTTGTATGCGACCGTGGCGCAGGAGGTTGGAAAGCCTGGAACCGGAAAGTCGCCAGTTCGATCCCCGGGCTCTCTGTCCTGGTCGTTGTGTCCCTGGGCAAGACATTTCCCCTACTGGTGTTGGCCAGAGGGGCCGATGGCGCGATATGGCAGCCTCGCTTCTGTCAGTCTGCCCCAGGGCAGCTGTGGCTACACCTGTAGCTGCCTCCACCAGTGTGTGAATGTGAGTGAATGAATAATGGAATTGTAAAGCGCTTTGGGTGCATTGAAAAGCGTTATATAAATCCAATCCATTATTATTATTATTATTATTATTATTGTATGTGTGGTGGTGTGAAGGAGGAAAACTGGTAAAGGTAACTAAATAGTGTTAAGGGTGCCACCTGGGGAGGGAGTACACCCCAGGAGAGATTACAACAGCCAGTCTAAACGTTGTAACAGTAACAAAAGGCACACAGGCTCGTCATTAACAAGCAGAGGTTTGGCAAGTCAATTTCATAGAAGACAACTTATTAGAGAAACTACCACCAATATAGAGCCGCAGATAAGAAACCGACTTAAATAGCAGGATTAGCAATACCAAACCTTAGATTAAGACATTTCATTAAGACACAAACATTACTTAAAAGAACAAGGTTCGCTGCCACGTGCTGCCCTAGTTAAAAATAGCAGCTCAATAAAATAGTTAATCAAAATGGTGGAGACCGGCCACCTGGGGAGGCAACCTACAGATCGGAGTGCCCAAGGGTGCCACCAATTACTCTACCGTGCAGTCTTTCTGTAACTTAAATTGTGTGTTATACTTGTTTCCCAGTGTGTACACTCATATGCATCAGAGGGAATTCCACCACACGTCCCTACCCCCCACAGCAAGCGGCCGTGCCTTCACTAAAGCAAAATAAAAGAAACCTATAAATCAAGCAACATAAAACACAAAACAACTCAGTAAATGATAAACAGAGAAAAAGGAACAAACACACACAGGCAACCTTTAAAACCTAACAAAATATAATAAAAAGTTAAGACTAAAACACCATAAAACACAAATAATCAATCAATGCCACACACATTGCCGCTCTTGAGCTTTAGGGGAGATGACACTGATGATTTACCTTTTTAAAGTTTTTTGCCAAGTCGGGGTTTAATTGTGAGTTGCCTCCTTTTTAATGTGTGTCACATGTTGATTTGTTTTTATCAAGTTCACTGTCGCTTATCCTGTCTCTCGCATACTGTGATACAGTTTTATAGTTTTAACCGTATTTAATAAAGTAAAGCTTTTAATTGTTATAGGTACTACTGTTACATGGTTAATTTTATTTTGTATTAACATGAAACCCTTTTTAACTGACTGTGTGCCTGCAGCTCTGTACTATTGAAATAGGTACCTCCTGCGGGTCACAAACACCTTTTAGATGTTTTAATTCACACACTGATTTTCATAATGAAAACTACTTTTGAGGAATCATTGCAGTCCTTAAACTGTGTGCGGTTTAGTGTTGTCTAACAAACTGTAGCTAAAGGCCTGATTATCTCTAAAAATACTTCTTGAAAGATCATATCCCACAAACTTAGTTTAGAGAGACCACACTGTCTACACTGTATATAGTGAAGTCTGCAGGTGTTTGAACATTGAAATTTGTTTTGTCCCTAAATTATTCTGGAGATCATCAGAATGAAAAGTTATTGGCCATGATTGCACAGCCCCTTTTTAAAAAAAAAAGATTCCACAACATTATTGTATGTCAGGTGGTGCTCAGGGCTATCCAGACTGACAAGCGGGACATTCAAGGTCACCACTCCGGTGGGGAGGGAGCCTGAGATTGTCTAAATTGGAGTCTGTTCTATCGCAAATGCAGAACAAAAGGTTTTAAGACAGCAAATAAGTTGGTGCTCTAAAAAACACGATTGTTTGCTTGCAGGACAGCAGCAGGAGATGAGTCCTCTGTCACAGATGGTTGGTCAGTGAAGATGGTCACCTGCAGGTTCAAGCTCATTGCATCTCCAACCCACATCCACTGTCACTGCACTTAAGGGAAGTTATTGTTGGGTTTATCTAAGTACAAACCCTGCTGGAACAATTAGACAATCAACTGCAGCAGCAAAACAAAACACAGCTCTTCGTGTGATCACGCGCGAGGGAGGCCAACTGAGGTCAAGCGCTGTTCCTTCCACTCGAACCACGTCAGAGTGTCTGCAGAAACTCCCGTTAGTGCTCCTTTTATTGCAATTACATGAATATGCATAGTCTCATCTAGAGATGGACCGATCCGATATTACGTATCGGTATTGGTCCGATACTGACCTAAATTACTGGATCGGATATCGGAGAACAATAAAAAATGTAATCCGATCCATTAAATATCACGAAAGCACCTCGCAAAACTTGCAACACGCCGTAACTCACCTCAGAACGTTAGCACGTCGGAGCAGTATGCATCACGTGATAGAGCGGCTGTGGCATGCGGGACCTGTGGTGGTCTGGATAGCATGTGGAGCTTCGCTAGCAACCCCGCATTTCATCTCCGACAAAGTTATCCCCGAGAGAAGTAAAGCAAGTGTGTAAGTCCATCTCTGAATGTTTGTAAAGCATTCCTGCGTTAAGCTTAACAAGCGACTGCCTCTTCTTGCTGCTACTTCAATCATGAAACGGCTTAATGATCAGCTGATCGGCTTTTCTGTTGCGAGTCTGTCTGTCTTGTTTGTTTTTGGCCCACTTTGCACCAGAAAGAGGAAACCAGCGGCTGAACAACAGCAGCACGTTTAAGCTTGATAAGCTGTTGTTAGAATTTAGTTAATATTACTTTCTACACCAGGATCTTTTTCTAGCTGACGGCTGGTAACTGTGCAGGGGCGGATCTAGCAAAGTTTAGCCAGGGGGGCCGATAGGGCATTAACAGGGAAAAGGGGGCACAAAGACATACTTTTCTTTCTTATTCTCATTTAAAATGTCTAGCTTTTAATAAATAATTATCTGACACCCAAAGTTTTAATTTGATGTAAAAGGAATAGAAGTCAATTACTGTATATAGTGACTATTAAGTCTAATATATATACCCTAGTAAGCTATAGTACTTTTTCCTTTGAGAGGGTACCATCTGTGCAGTCTGCAATTTTGTTGAAGAAAGATGTTGAATCTATTTAATATTTCTTGAAAAATAATTGATTTCTGTGCATTTTTTTGATGATATGTTTCCAAATACAAGTGACAATCCTAAATTATCACTCTGACAGTTATGTTCTGTTAAAGACTTTCTTCTGCACTTACATTTGGATCACCTAAATCCATGACAGTCATTTGAGCAGTAATGCCACGACTGGAAACAAGCAATCCCTGAAATATTACAATATACCAAGCTTCTGTGTTTGAATACAAAACAAATGTGTTGTGTGATCTAGAGACTGCACTTGTGGCTGAACCGTAAATACATTTTATTTTGATTTTATAAATAATGTAACTTGCAAAACAAAGTTGTGGAAAGCCTTAACTTAGTTTCAGGATAATTAAATCTGAGCCTTTGTTTCACTGTAAGATTCTAACAATGATGGCAACATAACTGTTTGTTGTTCAGCAGAACAGTGTCCAGTATGTTGGCTGGTAGACTTTCTTACATAAAAGTTGGGCTGATTTTAACAGCATTACAAGCTTTCTTGGTTTTTTGAGGCATAAGTTCTGGTAACTAATGAGGTTGTACAGTGTAGTGATCATTTTGAAGCAAAGGGTGATACTGATGTTCAAGAGCCGCAGGTCATTTTGATGTTTGATGATCTTCTAGCATCTTCTAGTGATCATTTTGAATCAGTTGACAATGCTGATAATGTGATTGAAGTTGACACTGTGCAGAGGGGTGGTGGGGTTAGGACTAAGGATAAACCTGATTTTAATTCCAGAGAACTGCAGCAGCGTGTTGATTTTAGAACGATTGCTGTAGATAGTCTAGACCATGTTCCAGCCAGGGTTAGAGGGAGTTTGGGTAATTTAATTGATGAAGCCTTAGATAATGGATTGCATTTTTATAGCGGTTTTCTAGGCACCCAAAGCGCTTTACAATTCCACTATTCATTCACTCTCACATTCACACACACTGGTGGAGGCAAGCTACAGTTGTAGCCACAGCTGCCCTGGGGCAGACTGACAGAAGCGAGGCTGCCATATCGCGCCATCGGCCCCTCTGGCCAACACCAGTATGCGGTAGGTGAAGTGTCTTGCCCAAGGACACAACGACCAGGACAGAGAGAGCAGGGGGATCGAGCCTCATCTGTAACCTCCCGTTTACAGATGAGCTTCCCAACCACCTGAACCATGGTCGCCCCAAGCAGATGATGATTATAATACAGATTTATCTCTGGAGGAAATCATGTAAGTGCTTCAGACTAATGATGCATCAATATCTTGGGAGGAGTTGAATGTGATTGTCACAGTTGCTCATAACAGGAGTGGAGGAGGCATTTGTTTGAGACTGGGCAACATGTTGTATGATGACATTTTGTCAAGAAAAGGGAAACATCTATATAATCTCCAAAGTAACGATAGTAACTTGTGCTTTTGTGCCTCGTACACTCTGTCAATGGTTGTGTGTCTGAGGATTAAAAACGACTTTATGCAAAACAGCTACACAGCAATGCAGGACTCGAACTGACCTCATGTCCCATTGTTAATCAGTGGTGCTGGTTTCAGTCATTATGTAAATGTGCTGTTTATTATGTCAGGAAACCTTCATCAGCTGAGACTGAAAAATTCACTTGGATGAGTGAAAAAATGTTTCTCCCACTGAAAACACTACGTGCAGATGAACAGAATCATTGTTTTGAGATTTTACCAGAAAGGCTTTAGGACCCAGGGGATTGAAGGGAGTGTAAAGCAGCGGGCGCTCACTCTTTCTCCGCGGTTCTATCACAGAGGCGTCGCAGTCAGCAGATGTGGTGTGTGGATGTTTAGACGTTGTTGGTAAGCAATATGAAACTGAAAATTAGAACTTGTATCATCCTGTGAGAATATAGCACGAGTGTGGCTCATACTGTGTGTACTTATGGAAGGAGTGCTGAAGTATAACATTTAGATAAGGCTGGTTGGCATTCAGGAGCACGCTCACAGTAAAAGAAAGACGAGGAACAAAGCAAATGTTTTGATGTTTTGGATCATGAAACTGAAAGAAGATTTGAAATGAACTGTGTGTTGCATATTTTGCATTTAGTTTTTGTCAGTACTGACTAACAAGAAATGAACCACGCTGTGTGGCAGGTGAATCATTCAGCTTAAGGTGTGAAATGTCCTGTAAAAACTGTGAACTGTAAATATATACTGGTACAGGTATGCAGCCCAAACTGTAGGATGGCCTCTGTGTGTGATATTGTTTTTCCACTTTTCTCCCTTCTTACTTCTTTCCATTCTACTTATTTGAGTCAGGTCAATGGTCTCGGGTTTACAGTCGTGTTTTCAGTTATTTTGTTTGGCATGGTGCAATACGACAGCCGGGCAAAGTACAATCCCTGAGTGGAGGCTTAATACCTCATTGAGGTTTACCCCTGTGTTCATGAAATGATGACAGGATGCTCCGAGTTTCTCCTGTTTCCAGATGTTTAGTGCATGTAATACCTGCCTGTGTGTGACTGTGTTTATTCTATTGTGTGTTTGTGACTAAAAAAGCTTAAAGGATTCCTGTTGGTGCCATTACTCTTTCTTTTCATATGAGGCTCATTTTAACTATAATTTTATTACAAATGGTTTAATAAAAAAGTTCTGTATATATTTTCTGATATTGACCTCTCGTCACCTTTATTCTGAATTTATTCCTGCATGATTTGAGATTAGATTGCGTATGAATAACATAAAGGGCTTAATGACTATGAAAGGACACACTAAATAACCCTGTGGATGTGCTTGTCGATGGGTGTTTGTTGGTCTCTCAGTAAATGATGACCTCAGAATAGTCTGCTTAAATAATGCAGTTCTTCTTTCTGTGACAAACAACAGTTCAGACACTTTGACAAGTTCATCAGCTGGTAACAAACCTGCTCACAGCTCAGATCCAGACTCAGATTTGGTGCCTTTCAGCGTCTCAACATGTGTTCGAGTCTCTCCACCAGCCGCCTGATTCTTCTGATCTCCCTGAGTGTGGTGATGCTCATCTCTGTATCAGGTACAGTTTTTATTTCTGGAGTTTGTTTTGTTGTCAAAGTTCTGTAACAACAGCTAAAAGTCTGTTTCTCAACCTGGTTATAAATCTATCTGACCTTAATGCAACTTGCTCACTGTGAGCTAACTGTGTGAAAAGAGACTAAAACTATCACAGACTGTAACAGAGCAGCTGTTTCTGGATACATTTAAAATGCAACTCTACATTTTATATGACTGATTAAATCCAGCTGTATTTTTGTCAGTTATATAATTTTTCATATTACACATAATAACTGGATCAGTAAATTATTTATACAACATCTGAGAGTTGTTTATTTCATTCTCCATGATATCTGAAAGGCTCAAAGAATAATGACAATGTGTGTGATGATGTGCTGCAGGGGCTGACCACGTGGGTAATGACTGCTATAAAGATCATTCTAAGCAAAATGCAAGAACCACGTTTACACCTAAATGGGCAAAAAACATCATCAGCTGCGTTGAAGACAACAGACCAGGCTGCCTTCATGGCTATGAGTAAGTAGAACTTCTTCTAAATACATTGAAACCAAATAAAATGTAGAAATGAATTTTTGATTAAAAATCCACAAACACAACAATGAAAATGAGATTTGCACTGAAACCTTGATGTAGCAGATAAATGTTCCCCTCTCTAACATACAGCACTACTGTTTGCTCTGTGATTGTTTCTAATGTGGTGACGTTGGGGAATCTGTGAGTTTGTGCTTATGAGCTTGGAGGAAACCTGAGCTGTTCTCTCACAGCATAATGCAAAATGGACCCTGCACATGTTCAGTTAACAATAAAGTGAAAATGTCCAATCCTTTGATTCGTCTTCTTCGCTCTAAACTTCTTTCTTTATCCTTCTGTTTTTTTCTTCCAGGGTCAAAACAAGTGGAAATAGAGCATTTTTCCTCAGACCAAACACCGAGTGGCTTAAAAGGAAAATAAATGAGGTGAGAAACAAAATATTTATAAAAAAAAATGTCAACACAAAGTTTAGAAAAACCAACAGTGACTTTCTATCAAAAGTGTGAAGATTATAATATAGGTAATAAAACGACACTGTGTGTATCTGTCTAATGGTGCTTCTTCTTTTTCTTTTCATGTCACCTTCTCTCTTTCACCACCACAGGGAACTCTGCTGTGTCCTCCATATTTCTAAATGATGATGATGGAAACGATGAAGCAAAAGCTGTAGGAAACAAGACCCTAGTATTTTTTGCTCATTTATTAATTCTCTTTTTCTTCTCTTTTCTTCTTCTTTTCTTTTTTCTTCATCTTCTTTCACCAATTCTTCTTCTCTCTTTCACCACCACAGGGAACTCTGCTGTGTCCTCCAATGTTTTCAAATAAACATGTAGAAAATCGATCAGCTTAAATAACTGAAGCTATTAATCTTTAATGAGTCCTCCCACTATAGTTTGTATATTCCAGCTGCACCACAGTGTTTAGAAGCAGTGACTGTCTGTCCTCTTACATGTCTTGTAGGTTTCTTAATTCACACGCTGATTTTCATAGATTAAAGTAAGATGATAAAAACGATGAAACAAAGTTAAAGTAAAGCAGCTGCTGGAAACATTTTTGCTCATTTATTAGTTCACACTTTGACAGAAATATTTGTTAAGAAATGTAAATTCCATCCATTCGCTTCCGCTTCTCCTTTTCAGGGGCGCTGGAGCCTATCCCAGCTGTCATAGGGCGAGAGGCAGGGTACACCCTGGACAGGTCGCCAGTCTGTCACAGGGCCAACACACAGGGACAGACAACCATTCACACATTCACACCTAGTGACAATTTGGATTATCCAATTAACCTATCCCCACAAGCTGCATGTCTTTGGACGGTGGGAGGTATCCGGAGTACCCGGAGGGAACCCACACAAACACGGGGAGAACATGCAAACTCCACACAGAAAGACCCCGGCCTGATGGTGGAATTGAACTCAGGACCTTCTTGCTGTGAGGCAACAGTGCCAACCACCGTGCCACCGTGCTGCCTAGAAGAAATGTAAATTATTTTTTGCAAATTATTCATAGCGCTTTAACAGTCTTGTGTTCACACACACACACACACACACACACACACACACACACACACACACACACACATATATATATATATATATATATATATATATATATATATATATATATATATATATATATATATATATATATATATATATATATATATACACACACACGATACAAAGCAATTTTACTATATAACATGTTTAAAACCAGGGGGTACACCAAATTACTTCACAGTAAGGAATAAAGAGTAAAATGATGACACTGAACAGTAAGACATTTAAAGAATGTAAAATAGAGAAACAAACAAAGGATTGGCAGAATTCATGATAATTTAGAGAAATGAGTAAAGATACAGCAGTTAGTGATTGGTGAGAATTAGCAAATATACTACAAATGTCATTAAATATGAATGTTATTCTGTCTTCAAGCTGAGAACAAAGATAAATCAATAAAAGCTTCTGAAATCAGATTTTGTTTAATGGTCTGTTTGATTAATTATTATTTGCTGTAGGTGTTATAACTGACAACAAAATACTTATTGTTGTGATTATTTCATGATGACGTCATGATCACAGGACACCAGGAGGCAGCATTTAACCGATATGGTAGAAGTAAAAGTGAACATTCAGAAATCACTTGAAAAGTTATTCACAAATTCATATTTTATTCATACTTTCATTAATGTTGCAGGAGCAGCAGACTGAGCACAGACACTCATACGGTCCTCTCCTCCTCCAGCTCCTTTAGGGAAACACTGAGGCGTTCCCAAGTCTGCCAAGAAACATGCGTCTTTGTCATTCGTTAGAATTAACTCTATTCCTCACATCTTAGTCCCTCCCTCTACAGATGACAGCAGAAGAGGTGAAGACGAGGCATGAGACAAGATTTAACAGGTCTATTGCGGAGGTGTGGTCCCTGGCTCAGCTGCAAGGGCGAAGTAGTACAGTGAGCTCAAGGGGGCGGTGCTGGAGAGGCTGGTGGGGCCACAGCTGGTGGCGTTTGAACTGATGACAATCTCTTGTCATCAGTGACAAGCGAGAGACTGGCATGAGAATGGAGAGCTGAGACCGGCGCCGAACAGACTGTGGGTCGTTATATGTGCGTGTAATTATAAAAACTGATATCCAAGAGCACAAACATTGTGTGTGTGGAAGTCCATCTTACAAGGACGTTAACAGACATCATGGAAACCTTGTTTTAAAGTGGTGTCAGTGTACGAAAGAATAATGTCATGTTAAACCTATTTGTTTGAGTCACAGGAACAGAAAGAGTGAGAAGTCTGATCAGCTTAAATAACTGAAGCTATCGATCTTTAAAGAGTCCTCCTTCTATTATTGTTTATATATCCAGCTGAGCCAAAGTGTTTAGAAACTCTCTGTTCACCACACCAGACTGACTTCACTTCGAATCCGTTCTGTCTGGTTTGCTCTCTCTGAATAGTGATTTTGTGCATTTTGAAGCTTAAACTGGTTTTTAGAAGCTGTGATTCTGTCCTCTTAAATGCCTTATAGATTTCTTAGTTGACAGACAGCTACTTTTGAGGAATCATCGCAGTCCTTCGACTGTGTGCGGTTTATTGTCGTCTCACAAATTGTAGCTGAAGGCCTGATTTTCTTGAAAATATACTAGTTAATATTCAAGGATGTTTTATAAATGTGACAGGTGAGACCTGAGTCTGGGAACCACCCCTGGTGGGCGGAGCTGGTCTTTGCTCCTTTCATAAGCTCAGGTGTGGAAGCTGCTTGGTCCAAGTTGGTGTTTTTAATTTCTTTCCATGAAAGCTTGATGCGGGTCCCCCTAAACTTCTGTCAGAACGGTAGGTTACACAACAATGTACCACTTGAGCTCTGGTTGTTGTGGCCGAGGTTTACAGTTATTTGCACCCTTGTAGGTGGGAAACATTGCGTTCCCGTGAGAACAGTGTAGTGGACTTCACCGCCACTGACCCACATTTATTAAGGTGTGACGCGAACTTGTGGACAGGTAACGAAAACAATACAGTTGAGGAATATTCCTGTGTTTTACTGTCCAGCGTAAGTCATCTCCTGCCTTTTATTTACAGAGTACCGAGCTGCTGCTTTGCCAAGTGGATTTCTGGCTGCGGGCAAAGGACCCGACACATCAGTGGTTTAATTTATTTTATACTGGTGTAAGTCGACAGACTGTGACTGCTGCGGCTGTCGATTTTGTTTGTTTCTTGTTTTATTTTTCTGTGTCAGTAGGCACCACAGAGATTGGTTCTTTTAGTATCTTAACCCCTTTTTTTAAATATATATATATATATATATATCTCACTGACTTTAATTATTAAACATTTGCACATAAATAAGTGACGTCATATTCAGTACTTTTGACAGTTCACTCTTCGGCCGCTCCGTCTTATTAGGGAAATTCCACATACATAAATGTAAGTTTCAAAACTCAACCCCATCATTTAATTTGTTTTTGATTGAAATTGAATATTAGTTAAACTCTCTTAAATTAACTTCCAACTAGAAAAATTTGCATTTCCTGCGAAAATGCAGTGTGGATGCTTAAAGCTGAAGCTGTATGCAAAAAGTAGCTGAAAAAGCTGAAAAGTTGCAGAAATTGTAAAAACTTTGCAGAAGCAAAAGAAGTTTGCTAAAATGGAATAACTTAGAAAAACTGCAATATCTTAGAGGAAACATAATACTTGGCAGAAATACAATAGCATAGCAGAATTTAGCAGAAATATTGTAACTTACCAGAAACATGATAACTTCTCAAAAATACAAGAATTTAGGAGAAATAGTATAAGATAACAGAAAGAATATATTTAGCCAAAAATACTTAAACATTACAGAAACACTATGATTTAGAAAAATAGTACAACAGAGCAGAAATATTGTGATTTACCAGAGACACTGTGATGAACTATGAATATTGTAATTTTAAATTAAGACTATGTTTTAGCACAAATATTATAATTTGGCAGAAATACTATAATTTAGCAGAAATACTATAATTAATCAGAAATACTACATTTAGCAGAAATACTATATTAAGCACAAATCCTATGAAAAGCAGAAATAGTATGATTAAGCATAAATACTACATTTAGCAGAAATACTATATTAAGCACAAATCTTATAAAAAGCAGAAATACTATATTAAGCACAAATCCTATAAAAGCAGAAATACTATATTAAGCACAAATCTTATAAAATAGCAGAAATAGTATGACTTAGCACAATAGTAATAAGTTAAACAGAAAAATTGGAAAAGCAAAATGGACAGCTGAAAAAATGCTGAACATGCTGAGGGTCCCTCAAATATACTTGTTAAATGAAAAAAAAATCAGCAAAAAAATATATAACAGCCACACAATCACAAATATGTACACATAAGGAAACACACATGCACAGAGAGACACACACACAAGATCCAATTCAGTCAACCAGTCTAAATATATTGAATTTGAATCTTACAATGAGATCATCCCATTAAAAGGCTTTCTCTCTCTCTCTCTCTCTCTCTCTCTCTCTGTCACACACACACACACACACACACACACACACACACACACACACACACACACACACACACACACACACACACACACACACACACACAGGGAGAGAGGACTAAGTTTCTAGGTCAGCCTGGGAACTGCTGAATTTGAATCCACCAATCAGAGAGCCTGTGCACTTTTCCCCACCAAAACAGGTGCATCTGTTTACACACGCAGCAGCACAGAGAGACACAGGATTTTTGCAGTCTATTTCTCATAGTGACGACTCCCTCAAACAAATGACCGTAATTTCCTAACCGTAGGGGCTAGAACGGTCATTCTTACACCGTTTTGTTCAGAAGAGGTGGGGGAATCTTCAAGTGTTGACAATTTAATATTAAAATATGAATTTTTAGAGATATATGACATGGATGACTTGTTGACTTAGAAGCCACGAATTCCCCAATATGCAAATTTGAATGCCTGAGACCACATATGTGATTGGCTGGCTGGGAAGCCGTGCAGGCCCTGATTTGTGGATTTGAATTCCTCAGCCCTCAGATATGATTGGCTGGCTTAGAAGCCATGAAGTCCCCAATATGCAAATTTGAATGCCTCAGGACACATATATGATTGGCTGGGAAACCGTGCAGGACCTGATTTGAAAATTTGAATGTCTAAGTCCTCACAGAGGATTGGCTGCCTGGGGACCAGGCAGAAATATATAGAAATACTATGATTAAGCATAAATACTACATTTAGTAGAAATACTATGTTTTAGCACAAATCCTATAAAAAGCAGAAATACTATAATTTAGCAGAAATACTATATTAAGCACAAATCATATAAAAAGCAGAAATACTATATTAAGCACAAATCCTATAAAAAGCAGAAATACTATATTAAGCACAAATTCTATAAAAAGCAGAAATACTATATTAAGCACAAATTCTATAAAAAGCAGAAATACTATATTAAGCACAAATCCTATTAAAAAGCAGAAATACTATATTAAGCACAAATCTTATAAAATAGCAGAAACAGTATGATTTAGCACAATAGTAATAAGTTAAACAGAAAAATTGGAAAAGCAAAATGGACAGCTGAAAAAATGCTGAACATGCTGAGGGTCCCTCAAATATACTTGTTAAATGAAAAAATCAGCAAAAAAATGCACAGGGAGAGAGAAGTGAGTTTCTAGGTCAGCCTGGGAGCTGCTGAATTTGAATCCACCAATCAGAGAGCCTGTGTACTTTTTCCCGCCAAAACATGTGCCTCTTTTTACACACACAGCACAGAGAGGCACAGGATTATTGCAGCCTATTTCTCATAGTGAGGACTCCCTCAAACAAATGACCATAATTTCCTAACCATAGGGGCTAGAGCGGTCATTCTTACACCGTTTTGTTCAGAAGAGATGGGGGAATCTTCAAGTGTTGACAATTTATCATTAAAATATGAATTTTTAGAGATATATGACATGGATGACTTGTTGACTTAGAAGCCACGAATTCCCCAATATGCAAATTTGAATACCTGGAGCCCACATACATGATTGGCTGGCTGGGAAGCTGTGCAGGCCCTGATTTGTGGATTTGAATTCCTCAGCCCTCAGATATGATTGGCTGGCTTAGAAGCCATGAAGGCCCCAATATGCAAATTTGAATGCCTCAGGACACATATATGATTGGCTGGGAAACCGTGCAGGCCCTGATTTGAAAATTTGAATGTCTAAGTCCTCACAGAGGATTGGCTGCCTGGGGACCTGGCAGAAATATATAGAAATACTATGATTAAGCATAAATACTACATTTAGTAGAAATACTATGTTTTAGCACAAATACTATAAAAAGCAGAAATACTATAATTTAGCAGAAATACTATATTAAGCACAAATCCTATAAAAAGCAGAAATACTATATTAGGTACAAATCCTATAAAAAGCAGAAATACTATATTAGGCACAAATAGTATAAAAAGCAGAAATACTATAATTTAACAGAAATACTATGTTTGGCACAAATCCTATAAAAATAATAAATACTATAATTTAGCAGAAATACTATATTAGGCACAAATCTTATGAAAAGCAGAAATAGTATCATTTAGCAGAATAGTAATAACTTACAAAATTACAAATATGAAGGCATATTGAAACACAAATGCACAGAGGGACACACAAACACAGGCTCTAATCCAGTCAACCAGTCTAACTATATTCAATTTAAATCCTACAATGACATGCTGCCAAATAAGGGCAGGGTCCTCTCTCTCCCACTAAACACACACACACACACACACACACACACACACACACACACACACACACACACACACACACACACACACACACACACACACAGAGGGAGAGAGCTGCCGAATTTAAATCCACCAATCAGAGTGGCTGTTTACGTTTTCCCGCCAAAACAGGTGCATCTTTTTACACACGCAGGAGCACAGAGAGGCACAGGATTATTGCAGCCTATTTCTCATAGTGAGGACTTCCCTCAAACAAATGACCATAATTTCCTAACCGTAGGGGCTAGAGCGGTCATTCTTACACCGTTTTATTCAGAAGAGATGGGGGAATCTTCCAGTGTTAACAAATTATCATTAAAATATGAATTATTAAAGATATTAGACTTCTAATGCACCATAACTGAGCAGAGCGAAGCAAAAACTGCCTTGACTTGCCCTCAAACAACGCTTTCTAACTCTAAATCTATTTGGAGTATCGATATCATTCTTTCACCGTAAGAGACAGCAGGCTTTGGTGAACAGTCAGAGAAATTTTCAGGTCTCTGTGGAAATCCAACAAAAAGTTATGACGAGAGAAAAAAGTGGTTCATTTCCACAGTTTGAAATCTGAAGAAATCTGAGCGAAGGACAAATTTCCTACCCTCAAACAAGTCCAACTCATTTCAGAACGGTAATAGGTGAGAAAGAAATTCTTGAATTGTGAGCGTCAGGAGTGTCTGAAGATATACCGGGACAAGCCTCATGTCTTAACTTTGCTTCGTTAAGGAGATATGACGATTCGAATATGCCTCTCATTACAGAAATGCAGCGATGATTTTGAACAAGCTCTCCATTGACTTTATATGGAGAGTTTTCTGACATTGTGTTAGTCTGAGGAGATTTGCAAAAATTCTATAAATCCCACAACAATGATAGTGACATTTTCTGAAAGCCAGCAAAAATACCTACGTTTTGATGTATAATTTGTGGAAGTTGAGTGAAAATTGAGCAAGTAGCAAGAAGTTGTTCGGACATGAAGTGAAAATTGCAAAACCTTCAGTGACACACTGGAAGCCAAGAGCATAGCAACCATAACAACGCATGTATTTTGTGAAAAATCACAATTTTGCAACTCAAAACTTTAAGAGGCATAAAAGTAAAACGGTAAAAGATTTGAAAAAGCTGAATCATACATGAATAGCCCAATAATTTGTGAACATTTTAAAGTTTGAATGGTTTTTCTAGGCGAAAGTATGAGGAAGTAGTTAAGTTTCAAAAACAAGCAAAATTTAGCAGAATTGCAGAAGTTTTCCATTCATTTCAATGGGACAAATTAAAGGAAAAAAGCTTAATATTTTAAAAAGTATAATAGCAAAAAATAGCAAAAATCATAGCGCAAATTAGCAGAAATAGCAGAATAGTTTAAAATTTGAACGGTGAAAATAGCACAAAAATTGTGGAAGTAGTTAAAGGACAAAAAATGAGCAACTTGAAGAATAATAATAACTAGAAAAATTTGCATTTCCTGCGAAAATGCAGTGTGGATGCTTAAAGCTGAAGCTGTATGCAAAAAGTAGCTGAAAAAGCTGAAAAGTTGCAGAAATTGTAAAAACTTTGCAGAAGCAAAAGAAGTTTGCTAAAATGGAATAACTTAGCAGAACTGCAATATCTTAGAGGAAACATAATACTTGGCAGAAATACAATAGCATAGCAGAATTTATCAGAAATATTATAACTTACCAGAAACATGATAACTTCTCAAAAATACAAGAATTTAGGAGAAATAGTATAAGATAACAGAAAGAATATATTTAGCCAAAAATACTTAAACATTACAGAAACACTATGATTTAGAAAAATAGTACAACAGAGCAGAAATATTGTGATTTACCAGAGACACTGTGATGAACTATGAATATTGTAATTTTAAATTGAGACTATGTTTTAGCACAAATATTATAATTTGGCAGAAATACTATAATTTAGCAGAAATACTATATTAAGCACAAATCCTATAAAAAGCAGAAATGGCATGATTAAGCACAAATACTACATTTAGTAGAAATACTTTGTTTTAGCACAAATCCCATAAAAAGCAGAAATACTGTACTATGATTTAGTAGAAAAACTATAATTAATCAGAAATACTAAATTTAGCAGAAATACTATATTAAGCACAAATACTATGAAAAGCAGAAATAGTATATTAAGCACAAATCTTATAAAATAGCAGAAATGCTATGATTTAGCACAATAGTAATAAGTTAAACAGAAAAATTGGAAAAGCAAAATGGACAGCTGAAAAAATGCTGAACATGCTGAGGGTCCCTCAAATATACTTGTTAAATGACAAAAATCTGCAAAAAAATTTATTACAGCCACACAATCACAAATATGTACACATGAGGAAACACACATGCACATAGAGACCCACACACAAGATCCAATTCAGTCAACCAGTCTAAATATATTGAATTTAAATCTTAGAATGAGATCATCCCATTAAAAGCGCCTCTCTCTCTCTCTCTCTCTCTCTCTCTCTCTCTGTCACAGACACACACACACACACACACACACACAGGGAGAGAGGACTAAGTTTCTAGGTCAGCCTGGGAACTGATGAATTTGAATCCACCAATCAGAGAGCCTGTGCACTTTTCCCCACCAAAACAGGTGCATCTGTTTACACACGCAGCAGCACAGAGAGACACAGGATTTTTGCAGTCTATTTCTCATAGTGACGACTCCCTCAAACAAATGACCGTAATTTCCTAACCGTAGGGGCTAGAACGGTCATTCTTACACCGTTTTGTTCAGAAGAGGTGGGGGAATCTTCAAGTGTTGACAATTTAATATTAAAATATGAATTTTTAGAGATATATGACATGGATGACTTGTTGACTTAGAAGCCACGAATTCCCCAATATGCAAATTTGAATGCCTGAGACCACATATGTGATTGGCTGGCTGGGAAGCCGTGCAGGCCCTGATTTGTGGATTTGAATTCCTCAGCCCTCAGATATGATTGGCTGGCTTAGAAGCCATGAAGTCCCCAATATGCAAATTTGAATGCCTCAGGACACATATATGATTGGCTGGGAAACCGTGCAGGACCTGATTTGAAAATTTGAATGTCTAAGTCCTCACAGAGGATTGGCTGCCTGGGGACCAGGCAGAAATATATAGAAATACTATGATTAAGCATAAATACTACATTTAGTAGAAATACTATGTTTTAGCACAAATCCTATAAAAAGCAGAAATACTATAATTTAGCAGAAATACTATATTAAGCACAAATCATATAAAAAGCAGAAATACTATATTAAGCACAAATCCTATAAAAAGCAGAAATACTATATTAAGCACAAATTCTATAAAAAGCAGAAATACTATATTAAGCACAAATTCTATAAAAAGCAGAAATACTATATTAAGCACAAATCCTATTAAAAGCAGAAATACTATATTAAGCACAAATCTTATAAAATAGCAGAAATGCTATGATTTAGCACAATAGTAATAAGTTAAACAGAAAAATTGGAAAAGCAAAATGGACAGCTGAAAAAATGCTGAACATGCTGAGGGTCCCTCAAATATACTTGTTAAATGAAAAAATCAGCAAAAAAATGCACAGGGAGAGAGAAGTGAGTTTCTAGGTCAGCCTGGGAGCTGCTGAATTTGAATCCACCAATCAGAGAGCCTGTGTACTTTTTCCCGCCAAAACATGTGCCTCTTTTTACACACGCAGGACAGAGAGGCACAGGATTATTGCAGCCTATTTCTCATAGTGAGGACTCCCCTCAAACAAATGACCATAATTTCCTAACCATAGGGGCTAGAGCGGTCATTCTTACACCGTTTTGTTCAGAAGAGATGGGGGAATCTTCAAGTGTTGACAATTTATCATTAAAATATGAATTTTTAGAGATATATGACATGGATGACTTGTTGACTTAGAAGCCACGAATTCCCCAATATGCAAATTTGAATACCTGGAGCCCACATACATGATTGGCTGGCTGGGAAGCTGTGCAGGCCCTGATTTGTGGATTTGAATTCCTCAGCCCTCAGATATGATTGGCTGGCTTAGAAGCCATGAAGGCCCCAATATGCAAATTTGAATGCCTCAGGACACATATATGATTGGCTGGGAAACCGTGCAGGCCCTGATTTGAAAATTTGAATGTCTAAGTCCTCACAGAGGATTGGCTGCCTGGGGACCTGGCAGAAATATATAGAAATACTATGATTAAGCATAAATACTACATTTAGTAGAAATACTATGTTTTAGCACAAATACTATAAAAAGCAGAAATACTATAATTTAGCAGAAATACTATATTAAGCACAAATCCTATAAAAAGCAGAAATACTATATTAGGTACAAATCCTATAAAAAGCAGAAATACTATATTAGGCACAAATAGTATAAAAAGCAGAAATACTATAATTTAACAGAAATACTATGTTTGGCACAAATCCTATAAAAATAATAAATACTATAATTTAGCAGAAATACTATATTAGGCACAAATCTTATGAAAAGCAGAAATAGTATCATTTAGCAGAATAGTAATAACTTACAAAATTACAAATATGAAGGCATATTGAAACACAAATGCACAGAGGGACACACAAACACAGGCTCTAATCCAGTCAACCAGTCTAACTATATTCAATTTAAATCCTACAATGACATGCTGCCAAATAAGGGCAGGGTCCTCTCTCTCCCACTAAACACACACACACACACACACACACACACACACACACACACACACACACACACACACACACACACACACACACACACACACAGACAGACACAGAGGGAGAGAGCTGCCGAATTTAAATCCACCAATCAGAGTGGCTGTTTACGTTTTCCCGCCAAAACAGGTGCATCTTTTTACACACGCAGGACAGAGAGGCACAGGATTATTGCAGCCTATTTCTCATAGTGAGGACTTCCCTCAAACAAATGACCATAATTTCCTAACCGTAGGGGCTAGAGCGGTCATTCTTACACCGTTTTGTTCAGAAGAGATGGGGGAATCTTCCAGTGTTAACAACTTATCATTAAAATATGAATTATTAAAGATATTAGACTTCTAATGCACCATAACTGAGCAGAGCGAAGCAAAAACTGCCTTGACTTGCCCTCAAACAACGCTTTCTAACTCTAAATCTATTTGGAGTATCGATATCATTCTTTCACCGTAAGAGACAGCAGGCTTTGGTGAACAGTCAGAGAAATTTTCAGGTCTCTGTGGAAATCCAACAAAAAGTTATGACGAGAGAAAAAAGTGGTTCATTTCCACAGTTTGAAATCTGAAGAAATCTGAGCGAAGGACAAATTTCCTACCCTCAAACAAGTCCAACTCATTTCAGAACGGTAATAGGTGAGAAAGAAATTCTTGAATTGTGAGCGTCAGGAGTGTCTGAAGATATACCGGGACAAGCCTCATGTCTTAACTTTGCTTCGTTAAGGAGATATGACGATTCGAATATGCCTCTCATTACAGAAATGCAGCGATGATTTTGAACAAGCTCTCCATTCACTTTATATGGAGAGTTTTCTGACATTGTGTTAGTCTGAGGAGATTTGCAAAAATTCTATAAATCCCACAACAATGATGGTGACATTTTCTGAAAGCCAGCAAAAATACCTACGTTTTGATGTATAATTTGTGGAAGTTGAGTGAAAATTGAGCAAGTAGCAAGAAGTTGTTCGGACATGAAGTGAAAATTGCAAAACCTTCAGTGACACACTGGAAGCCAAGAGCATAGCAACCATAACAACGCATGTATTTTGTGAAAAATCACAATTTTGCAACTCAAAACTTTAAGAGGCATAAAAGTAAAACAGTAAAAGATTTCAAAAAGCTGAATCATACCTGAATAGCCCAATAATTTATGAACATTTTAAAGTTTGAATGGTTGTTCTAGGTGAAAATATGAGGAAGTAGTTAAGTTTCAAAAACAAGCAAATTTTAGCAGAATTGCAGAAGTTTCCCATTCATTTCAATGGGACAAATTAAAGGAAAAAAGTGGAATATTTTAAAAAGTATAATAGTTAAAAATAGCAAAAATCATAGCTAGAAAGAGCAAAAATAGCAGAATAGTTTAAAATTTGAACGGTGAAAATCGGCTGAAAATTGTGGAAGTAGTTAAGTGCCAAAAAGTGTACGGAAGCAACTGGAATAATAATAATAACTAGAAAAATTTGCATTTCCTGCGAAAATGCAGTGTGGATGCTTAAAGCTGAAGCTGTATGCAAAAAGTAGCTGAAAAAGCTGAAAAGTTGCAGAAATTGTAAAAACTTTGCAGAAGCAAAAGAAGTTTGCTAAAATGGAATAACTTAGCAGAACTGCAATATCTTAGAGGAAACATAATACTTGGCAGAAATACAATAGCATAGCAGAATTTAGCAGAAATATTGTAACTTACCAGAAACATGATAACTTCTCAAAAATACAAGAATTTAGGAGAAATAGTATAAGATAACAGAAAGAATATATTTAGCCAAAAATACTTAAACATTACAGAAACACTATGATTTAGAAAAATAGTACAACAGAGCAGAAATATTGTGATTTACCAGAGACACTGTGATGAACTATGAATATTGTAATTTTAAATTGAGACTATGTTTTAGCACAAATATTATAATTTGGCAGAAATACTATAATTTAGCAGAAATACTATATTAAGCACAAATCCTATAAAAAGCAGAAATGGTATGATTAAGCACAAATACTACATTTAGTAGAAATACTTTATTTTAGCACAAATCCCATAAAAAGCAGAAATACTGTACTATGATTTAGTAGAAAAACTATAATTAATCAGAAATACTAAATTTAGCAGAAATACTATATTAAGCACAAATACTATGAAAAGCAGAAATAGTATGATTAAGCATAAATACTACATTTAGCAGAAATACTATATTAAGCACAAATCCTATAAAAGCAGAAATAGTATATTAAGCACAAATCTTATAAAATAGCAGAAACAGTATGATTTAGCACAATAGTAATAAGTTAAACAGAAAAATTGGAAAAGCAAAATGGACAGCTGAAAAAATGCTGAACATGCTGAGGGTCCCTCAAATATACTTGTTAAATGACAAAAATCTGCAAAAAAATTTATTACAGCCACACAATCACAAATATGTACACATGAGGAAACACACATGCACAGAGAGACCCACACACAAGAT
This sequence comes from Astatotilapia calliptera, assembly GCF_964374335.1. Classification (NCBI taxonomy): domain Eukaryota; kingdom Metazoa; phylum Chordata; class Actinopteri; order Cichliformes; family Cichlidae; genus Astatotilapia; species Astatotilapia calliptera. The sequence continues at coordinate 29,399,819 of NC_137430.1, forward strand.
CCAATTCAGTCAACCAGTCTAAATATATTGAATTTAAATCTTAGAATGAGATCATCCCATTAAAAGCCTTTCTCTCTCTCTCTCTCTCTCTCTCTCTCTCTGTCACACACACACACACACACACACACACACACACACACACACACAGGGAGAGAAAAGTGAGTTTCTAGGTCAGCCTGGGAGCTGCTGAATTTGAATCCACCAATCAGAGAGCCTGTGCACTCTTTCCCTCCAAAACAGGTGCATCCTTTTTACACACGCAGCACAGAGAGACACAGGATCATTGCAGTCTATTTCTCATAATGACGACTCCCCTCAAACAAATGACCATAATTTCCTAACCGTAGGAGCTAGAACGGTCATTCTTACACCGTTTTGTTCAGAAGAGATGGGGGAATCTTCAAGTGTTGACAATTTATCATTAAAATATGAATTTTTAGAGATATATGACACGGATGACTTGTTGACTTAGAAGCCACGAATTCCCCAATATGCAAATTTGAATACCTGGAGCCCACATACATGATTGGCTGGCTGGGAAGCTGTGCAGGCCCTGATTTGTGGATTTGAATTCCTCAGCCCTCAGATATGATTGGCTGGCTTAGAAGCCACGAAGGCCCCAATATGCAAATTTGAATGCCTCAGGACACTTATTTGATTGGCTGGGAAACTGTGCAGGCCCTGATTTGAAAATTTGAATGTCTCAGTCCTCACAGAGGATTGGCTGCCTGGGGACCTGGCAGAAATATATAGAAATACTATTATTAAGCATAAATACTACATTTAGTAGAAATACTATGTTTTAGCACAAATACTATAAAAAAAAGAAAAACTATAATTTAGCAGAAATACTATATTAAGCACAAATCCTATAAAAAGCAGAAATACTATAATTTAGAACAAATAGTATAAAAAGCAGAAATACTATAATTTAGCAGAAATACTATGTTAGGCACAAATCCTATAAAAAGCAGAAATACTATAATTTAGCAGAAATACTATGTTAGGCACAAATCCTATAAAAAGCAGAAATACTATAATTTAGCAGAAATACTATATTAAGCACAAATCCTATAAAAGCAGAAATAGTATATTAAGCACAAATCTTATAAAATAGCAGAAATGCTATGATTTAGCACAATAGTAATAAGTTAAACAGAAAAATTGGAAAAGCAAAATGGACAGCTGAAAAAATGCTGAACATGCTGAGGGTCCCTCAAATATACTTGTTAAATGACAAAAATCTGCAAAAAAATTTATTACAGCCACACAATCACAAATATGTACACATGAGGAAACACACATGCACAGAGAGACCCAAACACAAGATCCAATTCAGTCAACCAGTCTAAATATATTGAATTTAAATCTTAGAATGAGATCATCCCATTAAAAGCCTTTCTCTCTCTCTCTCTCTCTCTCTCTCTCTGTCACACACACACACACACACACACACACACACACACACACACACACACACACACAGGGAGAGAAAAGTGAGTTTCTAGGTCAGCCTGGGAGCTGCTGAATTTGAATCCACCAATCAGAGAGCCTGTGCACTCTTTCCCTCCAAAACAGGTGCATCCTCTTTACACACGCAGCACAGAGAGACACAGGATCATTGCAGTCTATTTCTCATAATGACGACTCCCCTCAAACAAATGACCATAATTTCCTAACCGTAGGAGCTAGAACGGTCATTCTTACACCGTTTTGTTCAGAAGAGATGGGGGAATCTTCAAGTGTTGACAATTTATCATTAAAATATGAATTTTTAGAGATATATGACACAGATGACTTGTTGACTTAGAAGCCACGAATTCCCCAATATGCAAATTTGAATACCTGGAGCCCACATACATGATTGGCTGGCTGGGAAGCTGTGCAGGCCCTGATTTGTGGATTTGAATTCCTCAGCCCTCAGATATGATTGGCTGGCTTAGAAGCCACGAAGGCCCCAATATGCAAATTTGAATGCCTCAGGACACTTATTTGATTGGCTGGGAAACTGTGCAGGCCCTGATTTGAAAATTTGAATGTCTCAGTCCTCACAGAGGATTGGCTGCCTGGGGACCTGGCAGAAATATATAGAAATACTATGATTAAGCATAAATACTACATTTAGTAGAAATACTATGTTTTAGCACAAATACTATAAAAAGCAGAAATACTATAATTTAGCAGAAATACTATATTAAGCACAAATCCTATAAAAAGCAGAAATAGGATGATTAAGCATAAACACTACATTTAGTAGAAATACTATGTTTGAGCAAAAATCCTATAAAAAGCAGAAATACTATATTAGGCACAAATCCCATAAAAAGCAGAAATAGTATGATTAAGCATAAATACTACATTTAGTAGAAATACTATGTTTTAGCACAAATAGTATAAAAAGCAGAAATATTGTAATTTAGCAGAAATACTATATTAGGCACAAATCTTATAAAATAGCAGAAATAGTATTATTTAGCACAATAGTAATAAGTTAAACAGAAAAATTGGAAAAGCAAAATGGACAGCTGAAAAAATGCTGAACATGCTGAGGGTCCCTCAAATATACTTGTTAAATGAAAAAATCAGCAAAAAAATGCACAGGGAGAGAGAAGTAAGTTTCTAGGTCAGCCTGGGAGCTGCTGAATTTGAATCCACCAATCAGAGAGCCTGTGTACTTTTTCCCGCCAAAACATGTGCCTCTTTTTACACACGCAGCACAGAGAGGCACAGGATTATTGCAGCCTATTTCTCATAGTGAGGACTCCCCTCAAACAAATGACCATAATTTCCAAACCGTAGGGGCTAGAGCGGTCATTCTTACACCGTTTTGTTCAGAAGAGATGGGGGAATCTTCCAGTGTTTACAATTTATCATTAAAATATGAATTATTAAAGATATTTGACTTGTAATGCACCATAACTGAGTAGAGCGAAGCAAAAACTGCCTTGACTTGCCCTCAAACAACGCTTTCTAACTCGAAATCTATTTGGAGTATCGATATCATTCTTTCACCGTAAGAGACAGCAGGCTTTGGTGAACAATCATGGAAATTTTCAGGTCTCTGTGGAAATCCAACAAAAAGTTATGACGAGAGAAAAAAGTGGTTCATTTCCACAGTTTGAAATCTGAAGAAATCTGAGCGAAGGACGAATTTCCTACCCTCAAACAAGTCCAACTCATTTCAGAACGGTAATAGGTGAGAAAGAAATTCTTGAATTGTGAGCGTCAGGGGTGTCTGAAGATATTCGGGGACAAGCCTCATGTCTTAACTTTGCTTCGTTAAGGAGATATGACGATTCGAATATGCCTCTCATTACAGAAATCCAGCGGTGATTTTGAACAAGCTCTCCATTCACTTTATATGGAGAGTTTTCTGACCTTGTGTTAGTCTGAGGAGATTTGCAAAAATTCTATAAATCCCACAACAATGATGGTGACATTTTCTGAAAGCCAGCAAAAATACCTACGTTTTGATGTATAATTTGTGGAAGTTGAGTGAAAATTGAGCAAGTAGCAGGAAGTTGTTCGGACATGAAGTGAAAATTGCAAAACCTTCAGTGGCACACTGGAAGCCAAGAGCATAGCAACCATAACAACGCATGTATTTTGTGAAAAATCACAATTTTGCAACTCAAAACTTTAAGAGGCATAAAAGTAAAACAGTAGAAGATTTGAAAAAGCTGAATCATACCTGAATAGCCCAATAATTTGTGAACATTTTAAAATTTGAATGGTTGTTCTAGGTGAAAATATGAGGAAGTAGTTAAGTTTCAAAAACAAGCAAATTTTAGCAGAATTGCTGAAGTTTCCCATTCATTTCAATGGGACAAATTAAAGGAAAAAAGCTTAATATTTTAAAAAGTATAATAGTTAAAAATACCAAAAGTCATAGCGCACATTAGCAGAAGAAGCAGAATAGTTTAAAATTTGAACGGTGAAAATCGGCTGAAAATTGTGGAAGTAGTTAAGTGCCAAAAAGTGTACGGAAGCAACTAGAATAATAATAATAAAGAATAAAGAGAAACAGGAACTCAATAGTGTGGATGCTTAAAGCATCCACACAATAAAGTATAAAGAATAAAGAGAAACAGGAACTCAATAGTGTGGATGCTTAAAGCATCCACACAATAAAAAAGGTTTATCATTGATTGAAATTCATTCAGAAATGTTTAAGGAATGAGCTGTCACAACTTTCAAGTACAAAGTTGTTATGAAGTCTGTCACATTCCCCCCTTTTTTTCTTTTTTTATCCTTTATTTATTTATCCTTCTTATTTCATTGTGCTGTATATTGTTACTCTTATTTGCCTTGTATGTCTACTGTACAAACTGAACTGGAATGACTGACTGTTCGCTTTATAAGTTCAATAAAGTTTGGGGAAAAAAAAAACCCTCTTCGGCTGCTCCCTTCTGCCGTATTTTGCGGCAAAATTATCCACACCCAGCGCCGCGCTATGAATTGTGGGATATATGGGATCACGAAGCGTGCACCGGACCACGCTTGATATTTGGGGAAATCGACGGCGCATTTGGAGTATGCATTTGAAGTACACTTCGAATTGGGACAGCCGTTGTCGCGTAGCGGTGACGTAACCGCACTTGAAATGCGTACTTCAAGCGTGCAGACCCTGAATTGGGACACAGCCCCTGTCTTTGTGGCCTTTGCAGTGGAATTATGTCTTCACAGATGATTTATTACCACATCATCTGAAACCATAGAGGTGGTGAATGACTCTTATCTTTTATTTGATAACAACAAGGGGGGAAACTTAATATCTCACGATAAGATAAATACCATGTCCTAATATTTTAGTATTTATATGATAAAATGTATTGAGTCTCTGCTTTTAAGATAGCAAACAGGCATGATTCAGAATTTTGAATCACTGAAAGACGAAATAGAAAATGTAATTACTGTAATTACCTCCCTGCTAATTAATCTTGCTAGTGTCGTCCTTCAGCTGCCTCAAATCTCTCGTCTCCTGCTTGAACGGACTCAAACTCCATCATCTTGACCTAGGGCCACTCTAACCACTGTGCTGATGCAGCTGCAGACTGCCACCAACTGTAGTCCAGGACAGTGGATCTGAGACTTATTAGTGGGGCAGCACACTCTAGAATTATTCTATTTATACTGATAGAACAAAAATCCATTTTTGTAAACTGTGTAAATGCTCAGAGTCAGAAAGGACCATTAGCCACGTGTGACGTTCTGCAGTGCAGACCGAGCGAAGGTGTGTGTGGACCCAGGAGCAGACACAGGTGAGGAGACGGTTCAGGGTGAAAGGCTGAAGACATGCCTTTATTTGGAGCGATTACAAGAGTGCAAAAATAAAAGACACTACAAGAATGGTGACGAGTGCTAAACTAAAACTTAAACTGGGAAATAATAGAAGTGACTATGAGAACCGACTATGGGAAAATAACCGTGACGACTATGAACTAAACTTTGGGCTGGTACATGAACTACAAACATGACCAGCACAAAATCCTGAAAGACACATAACGTGTAATGAACACAGACGTAGCGACGCTGAACACGAGGAGACTGAGGACTTAAATACACACATGAGGACACAGCTGACTCCAATGAAACATAATGACAACACAGGGGAGAGTAACACTCGACACACTAACACGAGACACGGACCTTCAAAGTAAAACAGGAAATATGACAGGCGCAGACTAGACACTAAAGTAAACCTAAGAACAAAACTCTTAACCAGAATAACACTGAAACTTAGGAATATAATAACAGGAAAACTAAAGAATCGGTAAAAACACCTCAATACAAGAAACTGAAAATGCCTGATCAAAATGACCAAAACTGTGACACCATGATATGCTTACTGGTTAACGACTTCACCCATCGAAACACCGCGATGGCTGTAATGATGACACTTGATAATGAAAGTCAAAACCAGTGGATGACATCATTGTCATGGCTTCCTCTATCTTCCTCTCTTTATGACCCTTCCACCTGCTTTTTAAACATACATTTTCCCCTGAGTTCAAACGACTTATTAATAAAGTTTGGAAATGGATCATCATGTATTTTGTATGTGATCAGTGGCATATTAAAGATGACTAAAAAACAGTAATCTTAAGCTAAATTATGGTGTATATTTGTTGAAAATGACAAAGAATAGAGGTGGTTTTTGTGGTGACCACTCATTAAAAGCTGTTAAAAACAAAAGTCATAGAGGAAAGTACTTTCAGATTTGACCACAAAACTGGGTCACCCATTAATTGCAGATGGTTGTTGAAAGGAAACCCCCATAAAGTTACATGTAGGAGGTGCAAACCACTAATAAAATCAACACCCGCAGGTTAACATGAACGAAACTGATCACGTCACAGAGAGTCCCTGTGCTCGGTCTGTGGAAAGCCCTTCCACAGACCAAGGGAACATCTCTCTCTCTCTCTCTTTCTATATATATATATATATTAACCAGGTGAATTAAAATGCTTGAACGTATAACATGGTTGTGTCAATATTTACATGAGGGATTAAAAATATGAGAGAAAAATGAATGTGTTGTGCTGGAAAAACAGCTGATTAAATTTATTGCATAGATGCTAATTTTCATAATCAATGTGCAGGCTGAACTCAAACACAGGGCTCAGGAAGGTCACTTTAAGTGATTTTACTTACAGTGAACTATTTATCTTAATTTATTAGTTCGTGAAGATCTGAGCTCAAACGCCAACAGGAGCGGGTCAGATCGCTCCTCCACAGATCCTATTTCAGATTACTGCCTCTCAGGGAAACAAAACAGGACTTCTGCACAGAGGAGAAAACAAGTAAGCTACAGGCAACGTTTCATAGATGTGAGGTGACAACTTAAGAATCATGTGTGTTTAAAAATATTACGAAACATTTAAATACATCATCCAGCAGCTGGACTTGGACTTCTTTGACATACGGTTGACGAAAGGGTGTAAAATTCCCTTTAGGGTGCAGAACTTTCCTCTACACTAATTTCAGTAAATAAATAAATCTTTTAATTCTTACTTTTAGTGCTGCTTATTATTGCAATAATCATGAATCATGCAGACCAGAGCTTGCTTCACAGCAGCTTAATTCGGCTACAACTGCTAATATTGCTGCTACTGCTATAAAATGTCAGTGCTTGTTGGATGACTATTCATATTTGGGTTTATGGTGCATATTATCAGGCTTCAACCCATTACAGAAAATGTTAGCTTGGAACAAACTAAACAACAACCCTCAGCACTGGAGGAAGAAAGCTACCAACCACAGCAGTGTGTGGTTGTCATGTTTCCATTGTGTGTCAATACATCACCAAACAGCCCCTAATTCAGTGACAAGCTTCAGTATATAAGATGACTCACTCTCACACTCTGACCAGTTCATCAACTGGTAACAAACAAACCTCAGATCCAGACTCATATTTGGTGCTTTCAGCGTCTGAACATGTGCCCGAGTCTCTCCACCGGCCGCCCGATTCTTCTGCTCTCCCTGAGTGTGGTGATGCTCATCATCGTATCAGAAGGTAGAGTTTTTGTGTATTTCTGGAGTTTGCTCTGTTGTGACAGTTCAGTATCATCAGCTAAAAGTCTGTTCATCAAAGTGGTTATGAATCTATCTGACCTTAATGCAACTCAACAACTGTCATTAGGAACTGAAACTACTGTAGATTGTAACAGAGCCGGTGTTTGTTGACACATTGCAGCTGACTACATTCGGGAATTTGTTTTAGCTACTTGGAGAAACTCTGGACAAATTTAAAGCACAACTTGAAGATTTTCATGGTTAATTAAAACCACTTGTTTTATATTATACATAATAATTAGTACAACATTTATGAAGCTTTATAAATCATCTGAGAACACAGTTCATTTTATCCTGTGTAAAGTCTGAAAAGCTCTGAATAATAATGAGTATAATGTGTGATGGTGTGTTGCAGGGGCTGGCCACGTGGAGAGTTCCTGCTATCATGCTGCTGAGTACTCTAAAACTAGGAAAAACAGCCATGTCGCACCTAACTGGACAAAAAACATCATCAGCTGCTTTAAACAAGACCAACAGGGCTGCACACCTGGCTACCTGTAAGCAGAACTTCCTTTGAATGTAAATAAAATGTAGTGCTGTATCCAAATATTAGCATTTTTGCATCTACATACGAGGAGTGAGCCTTTGATTTGCCTTTCTCTCTTCCTCTCTCTATACTTATTCCTTTCTTTTCTTATTCCAGGGTTAAAACAAGAGGAGGAAAGACATTTTTTCTCAAACCAGACACGAAGTGGCTGAAAAAGAAAATAAACGAGGTCAGAAACAAAATATAAATCAAACTGTGGGCACAAAGTCTAGAAAAAACAACATTTCCAACTGAAATATTCAGATTATAAATGAATTAAAAGGTTATACAAAGACTCTGGACTTTTCTAATGTTGCTCCTTCGTGTCTTCTTTTCATGTCACCTTCTCTCTTTCCACACCACAGAAAACTCTGCAGTGTCCTCCAGTGATTTCTAAAAGAAGCTGATGTGGGAACAAACAAAGTTGAAGCAAAGCAGCCACAGAAGCATTTTCCAGTTCAAACCTTTACAGAAACATCTGCTGAGAAACGTTTTATTATTTCTGTAAATTATTTGTAGAGCTTAACAATCAGATTTTTTTGGAACTGTTTAGTTAAGATGTTTGTAAATATGAATATTTCAAACGACCTTATTCTGTCTTCAAGATGAGATTGATGTTAAATTTTAATAAAAGTATTTAAAAGTCTGATTTGTTTCATTAGTCTGTGTGAGATTATTTATTATTTGCTGTCAGGATTTAAAGTGACAACACAACACTAACTGTCATAGTTAATGTGGGGAGGTACCCAGGGGCCATTTTAGACCATTTTGGGGGTGCTTCAGCAACCGCAAAATGAATCAAAGCACCCCCAAAGATTTCTTACTTTTTTGACAATATTTGCTGTTTGTGTGACACACTACTAAAAATATAAAAAGCATACAGTACTTGGTTGAGATGGAACATTTTAACAACAAAAGTATAGATAACCCTCCCACCCCTGCAAAGTGGTTTGTTCCAGCTCAACTCTCCCCTACTCTGGCTCTAGCGCCTTTCTGCCAGAGTGATGGTGGCTGAGACGCAGCAGAGCGGAGGTGTAAGTGCCTGGCCTAAAACATGTTGGCTGCATTTAACCTTCAGTTACTCTTTATATAGTTAGGTAGGAGTCAGTCCATGTTTCTTTTTAGCTGAAAAACATTACACCAGGTAACCTGCAGTGTTGAAAACGTGTTTCCGACAATGTTTGCTACCCTACAATCCGTCCTGCTCCGTAGTAAAATCAGCAACATATGACCGTCCTGTTGCTCCCATTGAAATGTATACAGCGTATTTAAAATCTAAAACTTATAATTGTCCGCAGCCTGCTGTGGTTACCACTGTCCTGCTTGAAATGGATACTAACTAGCTAACTTACTGGATGCCCATTAACCTTATGACTCCTGTTGTGTGTGTGCGTGTGTGTGTGTGTGTGTGTGTGTGTGTGTGTGTGTGTGTGTGTGTGTGTGTGTGTGTGTGTGCATTGTGTACAGAGAGACAGCCAGGTTCATAATGGATATAAGGAAGTTTTTTCAAAAAAAGGAGCCACATTCAGGTAAAAGTGTAAAAATCAAATGATCCATCAATCAAGAATAATGTTGGATCAGTGTTTCAATGTTTATCTTTTATTAGATGTTCATGTGGTTTGGTTATTTGCCTTTTGGTTGAAAGTACACTGAGAGAGAACTTTTTGTTAGTGATCATAATAGTATTTTTTATATATTAATGAAATTTTTCATCTAATTGAATACAATCTATTTGTGTATGATTGTCAGTCCAAAGAGGGAGAGAGGAAAGAGGGGAACGTGAGGAGAAAGTACAAGGTCAGGAAGAACCAGGTAAGAAAACAGACAGGGAACAGTGACAGGCACAACAGAAACTGTTAAACTGACAAAGAGAAAAAACCTGATTTTACTCACAATCTGGAAGTTGTGTCCTCCCTATATTAAAGCTGCTGTACAGAATCTGCAAAACAAACTGGGTTGAAACATTTTTGACCCTCTTTAACAACATTCCAACATAACATTATAATTGATCGGGGAGATTAAAATTAATTATATATTTTTATGTGTTTCAGCCACAACTCTACTAAAACCTCAGCCAGTAATAGGTAGGCCAACTTTTGGACCGTCCAGTTGTCTGTATGACTGCTGCAGTACATGCATCACATTTGCACACTATCAGAAAGAGCCAAACAGCCCTGGTGGAGTGAGAAGCTGCAAAGAGAAGCAGATGCTCTGTTTACATTCTAAATATGTTTTAAGCTTATTTCAAAGATTCTGTACTGCAGCTTTAAATGTTTTCTAAAAGCACACAGACACTTATCAGTGTTTCTCAAACTTTTTACAGTGTGTACCACCTGATAAAAATGTCAAGCTCTCCTAAGGACCACTATGAAAGCATGAAACTCATAAATCTTACAACACAAAATTAGTATCTGCAATAAAGATTTTTTCATGCATTGTATACATTCTACCAGAGGCAAATTTGCCTCCATTTATATATATATATATTTTAAATATTTTGTAATAATTGATTTGTAATAATTTATTCTGTTTTGGGAGTGTTTTTTATGTATCTGTATTATATTATACATACGCATTAAAAGTGAATCTCTGTCCAAAAAATGCACTCAGTTTACTTTTTTACTCACTATGAGCATCAGTCATTATTCTTCCCCAGTAATTAAGGTTAGGAAATGTATTTTTTCTATTCCAATCCATTCTTCTTTAGCAGCATTTACATAACCTTTATCTGATTTGATGGTTTTGTTACAGACTTTTCAAAAAAGTGTTTTGTTTTTCTTTCACAAATGTGGGGATTAAATTGTTAAAATGTACAAAACAGTGATGTCATGTTTTGTGACGAGGACCCAGGCACAGAGAGACTTGATGAATTTAAGAATCTTATGATTTAATAAAGAAATTTGCAGACTTGCACAGAGATGGTAAAATTATGATGACTGATAAAGGAGACGAAGACAACAGACGATGAGGACAGGGAGGATGCAGGGACCGAAAGAGACAGGGAAGAAGTCTCATTGTGACGAGTAAAGTGTATCTCAGCTGGCCAGGCAGCTCTCTGGGTGCTCAGCCCCCCCAAAGCTCTGATCCTAGAATCGCCCCTGGAGGTACCCAAACACAGACATCAGAGGCCTGTACAAAGCAGGATGATTCAGGCTTATTTAGTTAACCCTGCGTTCTCTGTGCAACCAAAGTGCTTCACTGTTTATCAGCGTACATCACCATGGTAACTTATGCTCCTCTCCTTGCACCTTTGCCCCTCCCACTACAGTTGCCAGCAGAGGAGATGTAACAGACTGGGACATCCTCACTTTGGAAACTTGTCTTAACGTGATGCCAGTTAAAAGTGACCTTTTCTGAATCATACCCACTGAATGAAACCAGTTATACTTCAAGAGTGCCTCACTTTCCCACTTTCTATTAAAGGTATGTTAGGAACTGTGACATCTTTCAACATGGAGCACTGTTGCTAATACCCTTCCTTGGTCTGTGATTTCATGTTGCTGTAGTGTTCTGTGTTTATGATTTGCTATATTCTGAGTTTTCCTATTCATGCGAATGCATCCCATAATCTCCAAAGTTGCCAGAAACACCTTACCAAGGAGGTGTCTTAGTCAGCTGCTCAAACAACCTCAGTTCTTTCTGTTAGATGTGGGCACTATCAGTTTTGCTGTGAACACCTCCTGAATGATCTGAGGATGAGTCCAGACACCTATTAGACAAAGCTCCTTTCTTCAGCTTTAAACTATGATCTACTCTTTCTAGTCCTCCTTGTCCTCCATGTGTTGATCTCTGCCATCCCTCTCTATCAAGTGTGTCTGTGTATGATTAATACATTTGAGTTTTAGAGAGTTTTACATTTGCAACACATTCCAAGAGGATTTGGACTTTATAAAGGAGCTTTGGATGAGCTTATCTTGGAGAACTGGGAAAAGTATGCAGTTGAATAAATGAACCATCTGTCTGTGAGTCCTTGCATCAGGAAACAACAAATCTGTCTCCTGAGGGACAATCCTTTAGGTTCACTTTCTCTGTTTCATTAGTTACAATAAGACTTATTGACATTTAACCATTTTAGTTTGTCAGTTCTGAATCTCTTGGAAACCCCCGAATAACAGATCTCACACTCAATCACTACCCACAACATGTGGCCAAAAGTGAGGGTAGGAACATAAATCAGCCAGTAAATTAATAGCTTTGCTGTCAGACTCGGCTCTGTTACCCACAAACAGAGTAGCACACACAGTCTAACTCAGCACTTCCTTCTTGCTTGCTCTCTCTTCTCTTGCAGAGTCTGATTTGTGATGTTATACACTTTAAGGCTGAAACTGATTTTTAGAAGCTGTGACACACTGACCTCTCACATGAAGTCAGGAAGACTGCTCTCAGACCCACCTCTGCTAGCTGTACACGTAACCCAAGTAGACCTTAGTGGTTCCGATCAAACAGATGATGTGAGTTAATCTTTATTTTTTCAAATCTTGATTTTGTCCCAGGTGAATGTCTTCAGAAGAAAGAGCCAATTTGGTAAGAATATTTTAGAGGATTTATTTTCCATATTTTGTCCTGTACTTCAGCTAGAATAGAAAAAAAGACACAAAGCTGGAGTTATTCTGTGTCTTTATGCTGCACAGCTGCCTCTTCTTCTCTCATTCTCTCCCCTGCCTCTCCTGTTTCTACTTCAATCATGAAACTGATCAATGATCAGCTGATCGGCTTTTCTCTCTTGTTTGTTTATCGCCCACTTTGCACCAGAAAGACAAAACCAGTGGATGTCGCACTAAACAACAGCAGCACGTTTAAGCTTGATCAGCTGTTGTTAGAATTTATTTAATATTAATTTCTAGTATCAGCTGATGTTTGCTGGAGCTGGTCATGATATCGGTCTGGATATGTGGTGAGAGGGAAACATGAAGATGAAACCAGGAGATGTCCTTACTGAATCATCAGAGCTGTGATGGAGAAACAGGTTTACCTTTTAGGTAACAAGAATGAGTTGAAGGGAAGTTATGAACTGTTTCTGAGAGACAAATAACACCAGGATCCTTTTCTATGTAGCTGACAGCTGGTAACTGTGCAGGGGCGGGTCTAGCAAAGTGTTGCCAGGGGGGCCAGGTAGGGCATTAACAGGGAGAGGTGGGCACAAAGAAATACTTTTCTTTCTTATTCTCATTTAAAATGTCTCGTTTTTAACAAATAATTATCTGAATCTTACAACAAATGATTGATAGATTGATGCATATATAGAACAGTGCATCACTGTCACAACAGTGTTTATTTTCATTCAAAGGCTTTGTGATTTTTTTCCTATAATGGCGGGCCAGTCTCTAGTCAAAATGTCGGTCGATTTTTTTTGTCCCAGTCCAGCCCTGTATGCAGCTCATCTGCAGTCTGGTATTACCTACATCTTCCTATTCGGAAGGCAGAATTTCCGAGTTTCCGAGTACAAACGAAAGCACCACGACTGCAGTTTTCGTGTTGGATGTAAAAAGCGCACAATACACTGTGACGTAGGCTAGAATCATGGCGGCGGCCAACGACGGTCCAGGCGTGGGATTTCTCTCGTGGAATTATGCACATTATTTTTTCCTTCCAATTGGTAGGTGGCACAGTGCACTTGTGGCGAGTAAGCAAGCTCGAAGACTGGCAATCTTGCTGGGTTTCCAGTTCCGGAATCAAGACATTAACAAGAGAATTTTGAATAAAACCGAAGTTACTTTCCCTAGTAACTAGTTACTTTGAAAGTAACGAGTAACTTTAAGTAAGTTACTGAGTTATTTTTGATAGAAGTAACTAGTAATGTAACTAAGTTACTAATTCAAAGTAACTTACCCAACACTGGTTGTGTCTCGGGCTCAGTGTCAAGTCTGCACCTCTGTGTTATACTTCCTGTTTTACTTTGACAGGCTGTCCCTTGTTAATGTATTCTGCTTTGCTTCCTTTGTCTTGTAGGTCTGATTACCGCGTTACTCCCATGTGTATTTAAGCCCTGTGTTTCTCTGTCAGTTGTCATGTTGTGACCTCAGCAATTTTTAGACAAGAGAGAAGATTAATTTTATTTTGATGTGGAGCAGATGGAGTGAGTTCCTCCTGAATGATCTCTGAGTCTGAGTCCAGAAACCCTTTTCAGCTGCTTGAATCCATGAATCATTGATCTTACTCCTTCAGTCAATACTCAATACTATGGCCCCAACTTGTGGCCATAGGTTAGGGTAGGAACATAGAACTCCGCTCTCTCCTTTGGATCAATTGGATCCCAACTACACTTCACTTTCCTCTCTCCCTATCTTGCTCTTTTTCTGGTGTAGTGTGCACTCTGGTAAATGATTTTATGTTTTTAAGGCTTTAATTGGATAGAAGGCATGACACGCTGTGCTCTTACATGCTTAATAGATTTTTAAAATTCATTTTAAACAGCAGTTTTCATGGCAGCTCTGTGCAGTTGGTGTTGTCTTACGGACAGAAAACTGGCGGCCTGATTTACTCTGTAAATGTATACTTTTAAATGAGCTCTGTCCAGGGCTGGACTGGGACAAAAAATCGGCCCGGGCATTTTGACTAGAGACCGGCCCACCAAAAATGTGATGTCATTCAAGGGTAAAACCGCAAAGGATTCTGGGAACTCGTGGCAAGAGGTACTAGCGCATGCAGGCTTTCAATTGAACTCAGTTTCACAGCGATAAAAAGAAACACAAAAAATGGCAAGAAGCTGTTGTATTATTAACTGCAATGTTGTGCCAAAAAGTGATTGTCTGCCAAAAACTGATTGCTCTTATTTAAATTGCTACAAGTAACTTGTTGGGCTATAATATGTGAAACATATGTCAAATGCATCCCTCACGGATGACATAAAGTCATTTCTCCATCTCCATCTCCTGCTCTTTTATTTCTCTCTCTTGCTCCATCTCTCTCTGCTGCTCTTCTGTCTCCTCTGTCACAGACTTCTCCACTTTTGATGATAAATCAGCCTGGTGCAACATGTAAGGATTGGCACAATTTGTTAAAATTTTGAGGAGTTTGAGAAACTAACCTTAAGCATAAAATAAAATTTACTATCAGTAACTTCATAGCACCCGCCCAGCAGTATATAAACTCCGTCATGCTAGCTAGTACGCAGTACCAGTTGGTAAATGGTAAATGGCCTGCATTTGTATAGCGCTTTTCTAGTCCATAGGACCCCAAAGCGCTTCACACTACATTCAGTCATTCACCCATTCACACACTGGCGATGGCAAGCTACATTGTAGCCACAGCTGCCCTGGGGCGCACTGACAGAGGCGAGGCTGCCGGACACAGGCGCCACCGGGCCCTCTGACCACCACCAGTAGGCAAACACGGGGTTTGTATCTTGCCCAAGGATATTTGGCATGCAGCCAGGAGGCAGCCTGGGATCGAACCACCGACCTTCTGATTAGTGGCTGCCACCTGAGCTACAGCCACCCCAAAAGTCAGCACAACGAAAACAAACTACAACTAAACTTGGTTTATATCTGACACAGATAGACACCAGGGCCCTGTTTCAGGAAGCCGGTTTGGAAAACTCAGAGTGAAAAACGACACTCACGGTTGAGTAACCCCGAACTGTCCAACTCGGAATATTCCGTTTCAGAAAGGCTGATAACAATTAGTTCAGTCAACGCGGAGTTGCTTTAACCCCAAGTGAAGCGCGCGGACGAGGATACATAAAGCCCTGATAAGCGGAGCACAGATTAAGCGAGTCACCATGGAGACGGAGGGAAAGAAGGCGCGGTCAATGTATTTCACAGCGCTTGAGGCCGAAATTCTGATGGCAGCATATGCCGATAACATGCAAATTCCGCGGAAAAAAGTAACACAGCCACAGCTGCAAAAGCATGCATGGCAAAACATAGCCGACAGAGTCAATGCGTGAGTGTTAATTTAAACATTGATCGAGGGATTTCCACCCATTTAACACGTTATTTTATCATATGTTATTTTATTTGTTATTTTATACATTTTATTTTGTGATGTGATGTGAGCGCAGGTGCAACCCAACAGGCCCCAAACGTTCCTGGCAGCAAGTAAAAATGAAATATAAAAATATAGTCCAAACAGGTAAGGTGTAATTGTATTATGAGCCATAGTGCTTGGTCTGTTTGTCCCATGTAAATCAATTGCAGTTAGAGGCTACATTAATTTTCTTTCTGTAAGCACTTATTGAAATTATCTGAGCACATTACAAGTACATATTTGCTTACTCTGTATGCTCAAATGTGGCCCGTTATAGCCAACAGAAAAAAAGCGGAGGCCCGAAAAAAAGGTGGGGGTCCTCCACCACCACCACTCACAGAGGCTGAGCAGTTGGCCCTCAGCCAAAACAGTGGGCGCCCTGTGGCCGAAGGCATCTCTGCGGGGACATCCTCTGAGTCAATAACCCCGCAAGACACAAGTGCCTACATAAGGGGTAAATTCAAAATAATACATGATGTGCATACATCCTTTCTTCACAGTCACCTTTGCAGTGCGACACATTCATTTGATAAACTCTTTACCATAATGAATTATTTTGTAGTGAAGTTATTTTCCGACTGATTTTGCCTTCCCTCAGCCTTGGTTGTCTTTGAGAGCATAATGACAATGAAGTGTAAGGTGATTGGTATGTTTGTTAATTGCCATTTGGTCCCTTGTAAGTTATAAGTGACCTGTATAAACCTCATATTCTATCAGTTGATGGTGATGGTGTACTGCATCTGGTGCAGCCTCCTGTTGAGCCAGACCAACATGCAGTTGTGAGTACTCTTAATACTCCACAGATTATATGAGTTTACAGTAGAACAGCAATGTTGTCTATTTCTTTACTACAGGAAAATAATGAAGAAACATTGACAGCTGTTACAGAGGAGGAAGCAACAGAGACACTTTATGAGGTTTACATCTTTTAATACTTTGTGTACAGGAAATACAGGCGACCAATAAAGCCAGTTGAACAAAAAATCTGTTTATTCTTCTTTCAACATGTTGAGGTGATGGGTCAAAGGAAATGATTGTGACATATGGTGTCTCTGACTGCTCTTCCATCTTGTATGTCCGTGGGAGGGTCAGGATGTTCATGGTTTGGATCACTGCTGATGTTTGGTTCAGAAGGACAGTGTTCTCCTCTAATTGTGGCAATGTTGTGAAGAATCACACATGCCACAATAATGTCACATGCCCTTTCTGGGGTGACCCTGAATCTTTGCAGGCACTGGAACCGGGCCTTAAGCATTCCGATAGTCATTTCAACTCTGGCTCTTGTCCTGCAATTAGCCAGATTATATCGCTGCTGTGGGCCCGGTTCAGGGTCAGAGTAAGGGGTAAGCAAATAGGGTAAACATGGATACCCCCTATCACCAAGCAAGTAGCCAGTGAACTCTCCTAAGACAGAAGGATACACTTCAGTTCAAATGTCCCTGAAGCAATTGGTCTTTATATATTTTAAAGTATTCTCAACTCACCATGTCCAAATTTTGTGCTCAGTGTACATTCACGGAATATTTGTGAGTCATGGACAGAGCCTGGCCACTTGGCTTCCACATTTGTGATAATGTTGGCAGCATCACATATGATCTTCACAGTGCAGAGAACACAAATTAGCATCCATTACTATGATGAAATAATTTGTTAGTTTGAAATGCTACAGGGAACTATGTACCTGTACATTAATGCTGTGGAAAGACTTCCTGTTCACATAGTCTCCTTCATTTACTGAAGGAGCAATGACTGGAATGTGAGTACCATCTATACAGCCAATCACGCCTGGGAACCCTGAAAATAAATGTAAAATTTAAGTAGTAGTTCAAGTATCACCACATCATAAATTAAGTTTTGGTCATCCTGATACCTGCAATTTTGTGGCATCCCTCTTTGATGAATCTTGTGGGTCTATGACCGGGGAACACCACAAACGAGTACAGGAGACGTTTCAGTGCAACTGTAACATTCCTGACTGCCCGACAGACGGTAGCCTTGGAAACGTGCTCAGCGTCACCAATATTATACAGAAAGCTCCCGTTTGCAAAAAACCGAAGTGCAATACAAATAATATGTACAGAACTGAGAGGATGTCCGCGATGTGTCACATGCGTAATATATGGCCTGAGGATGTTATTCAAATAAATTATAGATTGTGCTGAGAAACGGTAACGTTCGCACAGGAAATCATCAGGTAATGATAAAATGTCCAGACGCGCTCGAATCACTCTCTCCCGGCGGAGAGCTCTGCGGAGAATTTGGGCCTCGATATCTACCGGCTCTTCAAGGAAGGGACACGCCATGTCTGAGACTTCCTACTGTCAGGTTTCCGACAAAGGGGCGGAGACAGTCAGGGTTAGTTGTGGTAAACCTGCTAGGGGGCAGGTTAGCTTCACGGCGTGTGTCGTCATAGTGACTCACTCAGGCTGCAGCTGAACTCGCTTTGTGAAACCGAAAACCCAGAGTTTTCGTTAACTCAGGGTATACTTACTCAGTTTTTCCACTAAACCGGCTTCCTGAAACAGGGCCCAGGGCCCTATTTCAGGAAGCCGGTTTAGTGCAAACTCTGAGTAAGTATACCCTGAGTTAACAAAAACTCTGGGTTTTCGGTTTCACAAAGCGAGTTTAGATTAATTCTGAGTGAGTTACTATGACGACACACTCCGTGAAGCTAACCTGCCCCCTAGCAGGTTTACTTCAACTAACCCTGACCTTCTCCGCCTCTTTGTTGGAAACCTGACTGTAGGAAGTGTCAGACATGGCGTGCTCCTTCCTTGAAGAGATAGATGTTGAAGCCCAAATTCTCTGCAGAGCTCTCCGCCGGGAGAGAGTGATTAGAGCGCGTTTGGACATTTTATCATTTCCTGATGATTTTCTGTGTGAACGTTACCGTTTCTCAGCACAATCTATAAGTTATTTGAAGAACATCCTCAGGCCTAATATTGCTCATGTGACACATCGCGGACATCCTCTCAGTTCTGTAATATTATTTGTATTGCACTTCGGTTTTTTGCAAACGGGAGCTTTCTGTATAATATTGGTGACGCTGAGCACGTTTCCAAGGCTACCGTCTGTCGGGCAGTCAGGAATGTTACAGTTGCACTGAAACGTCTCCTGTACTCGTTTGTGGTGTTCCCCGGTCATAGACCCACAAGATTCATCAAAGAGGGATTCCACAAAATTGCAGGTAGCAGGATGAACAAAACTTAATTCATGATGTGGTGATACTTGAACTACTACTTAAATTTTACATTTATTTTCACGGTTCCCAGGCGTGATTGGCTGTACAGATGGCACTCACATTCCAATCATTGCTCCTTCAGTAAATGAAGGAGACTATGTGAACAGGAAGTCTTTCCACAGCATTAATGTACAGGTACATAGTTCCCTGTAGCATTTCAAACTAACAAATTATTTCATTATAGTAATGGATGCTAATTTGTGTTCTCTGCACTGTGAAGATCATATGTGATGCTGCCAACATTATCACAAATGTGGAAGCCAAGTGGCCAGGCTCTGTGAGTGGTGGTGGTGGAGGACCCCCACCTGTTTTTTGGGCCTCCGCTTTTTTTCTAGTGGCCATAACGGGTCACATTTGAGCATACAGAGTAAGCAAATATGTACTTGTAATGTGCTCAGATAATTTCAATAAGTGCTTACAGAGGGGAAATTAATGTAGCCTCTAACTGCAATTGATTTACATCGGACAAACAGACCAAGCACTATGGCTCATAATACAATTTCACCTTACCTGTTTGGACTATATTTTTATATTTCATTTTTACTTGCTGCCAGGCACGTTTGGGGCCTGTTGGGTTGCACCTGCGCTCACATCACGTCACAAAATAAAATGTATGAGATAAAAAATAAAATAAAAAATAATAAAATAATAAAATAACGTGTTGAATGGGTGGAAATCCCTAGATCAATGTTTAAATTAACACTCACGCATTGACTCTGTCGGCTATGTTTTGCGATGCATGCTCCCTTTCTTTTGCAGCTGAGGCTGTGTTAC
Organism: Astatotilapia calliptera; assembly: GCF_964374335.1. Classification (NCBI taxonomy): domain Eukaryota; kingdom Metazoa; phylum Chordata; class Actinopteri; order Cichliformes; family Cichlidae; genus Astatotilapia; species Astatotilapia calliptera. The sequence goes on from NC_137430.1 coordinate 29,419,903, forward strand.
TTTTTTTCTGCAAAATTTGCATGTTATCGGCATATGCTGCCATCAGAATTTCGGCCTCAAGCGCTGTAAAATACATTGACCGCGCCTTCTTTCCCTCCGTCTCCATGGTGACTCGCTTAATCTGTGCTCCACTAATCCACCTGAAGTTCAGTTCCTCTGCCACTATGACCGGCGGCCGCCTCGGGTCCTCCCCTTTCCCTTATCCACCTGCTGGCCTCCACCACTTGCTGATGTTGCTAAATCTGTGGAAGCTAGGCCATAGCTACCGCCAAACAATTCAGTTATTTTTACACATTTGGCAGCGTCTGCCTGAAGGCCTTGTTTCTTTTTGGCCCTAATCTTTTTCTGCACCTCCTTTCCCTTTTTGTTCTCCATTTTCTTTAGTTCGTCTATAAGATTGCTAAACAAGGGGGAGGGTGCATCCGACCTCCTCGGCTGTAATTGGTCCAGCCCAGAGTCGATCATGACCAATTGGCCAATCCAACACCTTTCATTATTTATACCCTTCCAAAAAAAAAAAAAAATCGATCGGCCCATAAAAACAAAAAATCGCCAGCGGCCCACCGGGCAAATGCCCAGTGGGCCGCTGGCCAGTCCAGCTATGGCTCTGTCTGTAGTCAAAAAGTTACAAAAATGTCCACTGAACATGTAACTTTAACTGTAGGGTGGTGTACTGAAAGGAACCAACCTAAAAAAGGATAGACAATAAGAAAATCCCTTTCATTGGAGGCTTTGCTACAACCACACAGTCAAGCTTTGGATTCTGCTGTTCAAAGCTAAAAATGTGGATCTGAAAAACCCTTCGATGATAACTCCTATTTGGTGAAGAAATAGGTCAAAGTTCAAGGTCCGGCCTACTTTGAACAGCACGTAGTCATTGAGCTAAAATGAGTACATGCATGGATTGCACATCAGCCACAATTTATCAATCTAGCTATGAGCGTGATGATGAGTAAGAGGTGATGATGGCAGCATGTGGCCAGTTTGAAGAAAGGAGAAGAAAACAACAAACGTGAACATATAAAGACATGAAGAACACCATGTGGGAGTGTTTGTTGCTGTACATCATTTCCTCAGAATAGCCTGCTCAATTTCCACATTTCCTCTTTTTGTGACAAACTACAGTATATAAGACCACACAAGCGTCAGCCTAACAAACTTGCTTAGAGCACTGATCCAGAGTCAGATTTGGCGCCTTTCAGCTCGTGAAGATGTGTCCGACTCTCTCCATCAGCCGCTGGATTTTCCTGCTCTGTCTGCCTGTCGTGATGCTCGTCTCTGTGCAGAAAGGTACAGCTCTTCTTTTAATGGTGTTTGCAGTGTTTTCGCTATATAGAAGGAAACACTATCTTTATTGTATCTCAAACTTTAATGCAACCAGAGAGATGTTTAATATTGTTTTGAAAATTATCAATGTCTTTCAGGAACATTTAATAATCATGAATAATAGCAGTATTCTTAATATTTGTTGAGTTCATTTCATTCTTACAATAACACTCGTGTCATGTCATGCTGATTAAGCTCATTGTTGTTCTCTTTTCATGCAGCCCATTCCTCAGCTCAGAGTTTGGGTTTGCCGTGCTGCCACAAGGTCATCACCCAGGAAGTAAAGACAATCCAAAGTTGCTTTGAACAAAAACCACGCTATCGCTGCAGGCAACACGCCTTCCTGTGAGCAAGCCTAGATTTAAACACAACTCTGAATTTTCCATGTTAATAACGAGTACATTATACATG